>NC_048218.1:136173177-136801244 GCF_002007445.2 Ailuropoda melanoleuca | reverse complement strand
TTTAAAAATTTATTTATTTATTTATTTTAAAAATTTATTTATTTATTTTTTATTTATAATAATTTTTTATTATATTATGTTAGTCACCATCCCTAGTTTTTGATGTAAAGTTCCATGATTTCATTACTTGCCTACAACACCCAGTGCATCATGCAATATGTGCCATCCTTAATACCCATCACTGGTCTACCCCAGTCCCCCACCCCTCTCCCCTCTGAAGCCCTCAGTTTGTTTCCCAGAGTCCATAGTCTCTCATGGTTCATTCCTTCTTCTGTTTACCCCCCTCCTTTCTTCTTCCTTCTCTTCTCCTATCGATCTCCTACTTCTTATGTTCCATAAATGAGTGAAACCATATGATAATTGTCTTTCTCTGCTTAACTTATTTCACTTAGCATTATCACTTACAATCCCATCCACGTTGCAGCAAATGTTGTGAAACTGTTCTTTTGATGGCTGAGTAATATTCCATTGTATATATGGACCACATCTTAATCTAGTCATCTGTCAAAGGGCATCTTGGCTCCTTCCACAATTTAGCTATTGTGGACAATGCTGCTATGAACATTGGGGTGCATATGGCCCTTCTCTTCACTACGTCTGTATATTTGGGGTAAATACCCAGTAGTGCAATGGCTGGATCACAGGGTAGTTCAATTCTTAACTTTTAAAGGGACATCCACACTGTTTTCCAGAGTGGCTGTACCAACTTGCATTCCCACCAACAGTGTAAGAGGGATCCCCTTTCTCCACATCCTCTCCAACATTCGTTGTTTCTTGCCTTGTGAATTTTTGGTATTCTAACTGGTGTAAGGTGGTATCTCAAGGTGGTTTTGATTTGAATTTCCCTGATGGCTAATGATTTTGAACATTTTTTCATGTGTCTGTTAGCCATTTGTATGTCTTCATTGGAAAAGTGTCTATTCATATCTTCTGCCCATTTTTTGATTTGATTATTTGTTTCCTGTGTATTGAGTTTGAGAAGTTCTTTGTAGATCTTGGATACTAATCTTTTACCTGTAGTGTCATTTGCAAATATCTTCTCCCATTCCATGGGCTGCCTCTTAGTTTTTTTGACTGTTTCCTTGGCTGTGCAGAAGATTTTTATCTTGATGAAGTCCCACAAGTTCATTTTTTCTTTTGTTTCTCTTGCCTTTGGAGATGTGTCATGAAAGAAGTTGCCATGGCTGATGTCAAAGAGGTTGCAGCCTATGTTCTCCTCTGGGATTTTGATGGATTCCTGTCTCACATCGAGGTCTTCCATCCATTTGAAGTTTATCTTTGTGTATGGTGTGAGAGAGTGGTCAAGTTTCATTCTTTTGCATGTAGCTGTCCAATTTTCCCAGCACCATTTATTGAAGAGATTGTCTTTTTTCCACTGGATGTTTTTTTCCTGCTTTGTCAAAGGTTAGTTACCCAAAGAGTCCCTTGAGGGTCCATTTCTGGGTTCTCTATTCTGTTCCACTGGTCTATGTGTCTGTTTTTGTGCCAGTACCATGTTGTAACCTCCCCAAAAACAAGAGTCCAGGGCCCGACGGAGTCCCCAGGGAATGCTACCCAACATTCAAAGAAGAAATAATACCTATTCTCCTGAAACCGTTTCAAAAAATAGAAACAGAAGGAAAACTACCAAACTGATTCTAAGAGGCTAGTATTACCTTGATCCCCAACCCAGGCAAAGACCCCATCAAAAAGGAGAATTACAGGGGCGCCTGGGTGGCACAGCAGTTAAGCGTCTGCCTTCGGCTCAGGGCATGATCCCGGCGTTATGGGATCGAGCCCCACATCAGGCTCCTCTGCTATGAGCCTGCTTCTTCCTCTCCCACTCCCCCTGCTTGTGTTCCCTCTCTCGCTGGCTGTCTCTCTCTCTGTCAAATAAATAAATAAAATCTTTAAAAAAAAAAAAAGGAGAATTACAGCCCAATATCCCTGATAAATATGGACACCAAAATTCTCAGCAAGATCCTTGCGAATAGAATCCAACAGTACATTAAAAGGATTATCCATTATGACCAAGTGGGATTCATCCCTGGGATGCAAGGGTGGTTCAACATTCGCAAATCTATTCAGTGTCATAGACTTTATCAGCAAAAAAAAAAGCCAAAAATCATATGATTCTCAATAGATGCAAAAAAAGGATTTGACAAAATACAGCATCCTTTCCTGATTAAAACCCTTCAGAGTGTAGGGATAGAGGGTACATTCCTCAATCTCATAAAAACCATCTATGAAAAGCCTACAGCAAATATCATTCTCAATGGGGAAAAGCTGGAAGCCTTTCCCTTAAGATCAGGAACACNTTTCCCTTAAGATCGGGAACACAACAAGGATGCCCACTCTCACCATTATTATTCAACATAGTACTAGAAGTCCTTGCAACAGCAATCAGACAACAAAAAGGGATAAAAGATATTCAAATCAGCAAAGAAGAAGTCAAACTGTCTCTCTTCCCAGATGACATGATACTCTATACGGAAAACCCAAAAGAATCCACTCCCAAACTACTAGAACTTATAGAGCAATTCAGTAATGTGGCGGTATACAAAATTAATGCTCAGAAATCAGTCACATTACTATACACGAACAATGAGACTGAAGAAAGAGAAATTAGGGAATCCATTCCATTTACAATAGCACCAAAAATCATGCTATCTCGGAATTAACTTAACCAGAGATGTAAAGGATCTGTATTCTAGAAACTACAAATCACTCTTGAAAGACATTGAAGAAGACACAAAAAGATGGAAAAATATTCCATGCTCATGGATCGGAAGAATAAGCATAGTTAAAATGTCTATGTTACCCAGAGCCATCTATGCTTTCAATGCCAACCAGATCAAATTACCAATGACATTTTTCAAAGAACTGGAACAAACAGCCCTTAATTTTTGTGGAACCAGAAAAGGCCCCGAATTTCTTCACCTACAACCTTCTCCTTCTCAATTGATGGCAACTCCTATACCTCTCTTTCTGCTCCCATGTACAATTTAAGAAACAGTGTTTGCTTTAACTGGAACCTATATCTGGATTCTGACCACTTATCACACACCCATTGCTACTGCACTGGTCCAACCACCAGCATCCCTTACCTATAATACTGCTTCCACCCTTACCTCTTGTCATCTTGCCTCTCTAGCCTAATTTCAACAGAGCAGCCAAATGCCTTTTATCTCTTTTTCACAAACTTTCAAATGAACTCCAGCCACACAGAGTGAAAACTTAAGTGCCTGCAATGATCTTCAAGGTCTTACAGTAAATACAGATCTTTTATTCTTTTACTCCTTCTCTCCAAGTATTTACAGACATTGTTCTCTTTTTTTGAAACAACAGAAATACTCCCAACTCCAGGCCTCGGTATTGGTTGTTCCCTATATTTGGAAAGTTTTTCACTCAGATAGTCACATGCTAACTCTCTTACCAGCTTTAATGAAATATGCTCCAATGTTATCTTTAAAAATCTTTTTTTGGTATGCTATACAAGTTTTATTACATATAATTTATTTTATGTTTCTCCTTACCTTAATAAAAGTACTTCAAGGACAAAGATATTTGTAATAAATGTCTTTAAAGGTATGCTTTCATTCCTGAAATAGACACTCGATATACACTTGAAAGAAGCATAAATTAATAGAATTTGTCATCTCTTCCGTACTCACCTTTATCTTTTCATGTTTTTTTTGCTTTCAGAGGAATTTATATGCTTTTTCTTTCACCTCACAGTTTTAATTTTCCTTAGTAACAACTTTCTTTTGTGGATTTATATTTTTCTTTTTCATCTTCCTATTTCCTTATCATTGCAACTTTTCATCTCATTCAGTTCTTTTTTTTTATTTCATCTTTTTACCTTTTCATTTTGTCTGTGTTCTTCTGATTTTGCCTGCTGTTTTAAGGGGAAATGTACCCGCATATCCTGTTGAGGATATTGACATCCATTGTACTTTCCCCTTATTTCTTCAATAGATTATCAGAGATCTACATAACCAGTACGAATTTTCTTGTACTTTATTTCATAGTATTTCTATATAGTTTCCATTAGAAAAGTGTTTCCTCAAAATAGGGTACCTCTTTATATCCAGGATTTCCTATAGCATTAATTTCACTATTCTTCAAGTTGATTTCAGTCTACATGGATCCTGGTAGAACTTCTTTCTTGGATTCTTCAAGTAGGTATCAATCCAATGGGCCCAATTCATAAACCACATCTCAGCAAATGGGAATCTTTCAAGTATTGTTGGTCACCTGGATTGAAATAGCAGAACAACACACACACACACACACACACACACACACACACACACACAAGCCACTATACGGTGAATGTTTACCACCCACCTGGCACTGGACTATGTATATTGTATACTTCTTCTAATCAACAGCAATATGGGGAAGTATTTTTGTTACTGTAATCTAAAAATGAAGAAGCTGAAGCATATAAAGATTTAAAAACTTAATTAAATACACAGTAGTTTGAAAATCAAAGATTAAAATCCAGACTTTCTGGAATTCTTTCTGATTGCTAACTAGAACAATTTTCTTAAATATTATGATATTTCTTTGCAGTGCACTAGGTATATTAGCTGTTGTTCCTAGAATGCTCAACTATCAGGTCTTTCCCAATTGCCACTAGCTCTGGTAATACTTAGAGCATTTTATCTGTTAAAATTCACAAATAGCTCATTACCAGCCTAAATACCTAAACTTCTACCCTGTTATTTTCTAAAAGTTTTAATCTTTGAAGAAATGATGACAACAATAGAATAACCACTCCACACCTATTAAAATGGCCCAAATCCAAAACACTCACAATACCAGTGCTGGCAAGTCTGTGGAGCAACAGAATGCTATTACATTGGTACTGGTTATACAAAAGGGAACGGCCACTTTGTAAGACAGTAACGGTTTCTTACAAAACTCAACATACTCTTACCATAAGATCCAACAATCATGTTTTTTTGGTATTTACCCAAAAGAACTGAAAGCTTGTGTCTACACAAAAACCTGAACACAGATATTTATAGTGGCTTTATTTCTACCTGCCAAAGCTTGGAAGCAACCAAGGTGTGCTTCAGTAGGTGAATGGATAAATGAACTGAGCCAGACAATGGACTATTCAGCGTTCAAAAGAAATGAGCTAACAAGCCATGAATAAAACAGAATAAATTTAAATGCATACTGCTAAGTAGAAGAAGGCAATCGGGGGTACCTGGGTGGCTCAGTTAGTTAAGCGTCTGAGACCCCATGTTGGGCTCCCTGCTCAGTGCGGAGTCTACTTCTCTCTCTCTCTCTCCCCCAGCTCCTCCCCCTGCTTGTGCCTGCTCTCCCTCTACCTCTCCCTCTGAGCATTTTATGCTCACATCTGGAATGGCTGCAAGTACGGTTTCAACATATGGGGTTCTAGAAAAGGTAAAACTATGGAGACAATAAAGATCAGCAGTTGTGAGAGGAGGGAGGAAGAGAGGAATAGGCAGAGGATTTACAAGGCAGTGAAAATACTCTGTATGATATGATATGATAGAAAATGTGATTAGTCCAAACCCATAGAATGCACAACACCAAGATTAAGCCAAAAGTAAACTATGGAATTTGGATTATTATGATATGTCAAAGTATGTTCATCCTTGGTTAAAAAAAAAAAGTACCATTTTAGTGAATGATGTTGATAGTGGGGGAGTCTATGCATGTATGAAGTCAAAAAGTATATGGGAAATCTTTTTATTTTTTGTCAATTTTTTTGTAAGCCTAAAACTTCTCTAAAAATAATCCTTACAAAATAGAAATGTAAGATGAAAGTATCTAAAGGGAGTAAAAACCAACTTCAATTCACAAAACAGCAGTTAGTCAGTTGGTACACATTACAAGGTAGAGGAAAGTGAGACAAGTTTTATGCTTAGCATAAATCTTAGTGTTCAGGGGAATAAAGTCTCTTCCATATATTTAATACAATTGGTTGAGATTGAAACTAGGAAATCTCTTCTGGTACTAGTATACCATTTTCTTTAAGTTCTAGTTTTAATGCTATTTTAAATTTTCGTGTGTGTATGTGTGTTCATGTGTGTATTTGTCATTAGGATATTTTAGAGATAAGATGGTGCTGATGGGGGTGATGCCAGATATCAAGGTAACCATCTGACATAAGTTTCATATGTAAAGTGTTTTTTGGAACTATGAGGTATCTTAAATGATTTATTTATTAGTAGATACAAATAATTATAAAAGACAAAGATGGACCCCATTCATGTATATTTTCTTTTAAGAAGCATATTGATCAAAGGTGTGATGGGGCACCTGGATGGCTCAGTCTTTGAGCATCTGACTCCATTTCATCTCAGGTCATGTTCTCAGGGTTGTGGGATCGAGTCCCAAGCGGAGATCTGCACTCCGTGGAAAGTCTGCTTGAGATTCTCTCTCTCCCTCTCCGTTTGACCATCCACCTGCTTGTGCTCGCTCACTCTCTCTCTAAAATAAATAAATTAACCTTTAAAAAAGCCAAAAGTATGTTTGCAGAAGATTAAAATTAATTAGTCTTTTCATTGTGATGGTAGTTGTATACACATGAATGGTTTAATTTAAAAGTTGCTTAACTTTTAAAAATATTATTATCTAAAACACATCCAAAATATAATCTTTTCTTAACATTTCCTGTGTAGAAAAGGAAAAAAGTGTAAGTTAGTATTTGAGTTCTAAAAAAAACAAATTATTTTGGATGTTCTGAAGTAACATACAAAGCAGATATAGGAAATACCTAGATGCTGATGTCTGCATTTTGACAGCACACTTCAGGGAAATCACATTTTATGACAAGAATATAGTTATGAAAATTTGTATTTTGAATTACATTTTAGGATTTATAATCACAGCTTCCTCCTTTATGCCTCTAGGCTTTTTCTTTCTCCAACCAGAGGAAGAGAGAAAGAATGAATGAGAATTAAATTGAATAATTGCAACGGAATCTTCCTATTTGAAAAGAGTGTATTGTTTTCTTTTGTTTACTCTTTTGAGTAAATCTTACTATATTCAGTAAATATAGTAATCTTACTAAGGGCTATATTAGAGTTCATGTTAAATCTTGTTTCAGAAAAAGTTACCTATGTTTTTTTTATGTTGGTAGTGTTTTTTAAAACAATAAGCTCTATCCCACCAACATCCACACTACTGGAAGGGAAATAAAGCATAAAAAAGCAATTTCAGTACTTAGCGTGGAGGGTGAAAACTGCTGGCATTGTAATTGCACTTTGCTGATATATCTTTTCAGAGGCACACTTTCGCTGCTTCAAAAGAATCTGTTCAACCACTAAACATTTCTTCCTTGTAGGTAAAAGCAGTGCCAGCATTCACATAAATGACTGTCTTCTGGGTATTACACACTAAATACCAAAACAGGGCTCAAAACCCAGGTGTATTGATTATTACCTGGTTAGTGATATTTGTAATTAATTCACAGAATACAAAGCTTTTCATAATTTTTCTTAGAAATAGAGCATAAATATAAATAGTAAAATGATGTTTAATAGAATTTTAAAGGAACCTTCAAGTATAAATGAGAGTTTCTGTCCTGGGAATTGGGAAGAAGTACAGATGATAAGGAAGCAAAGGAAGAATCAGCCAAAATGGCACAGAAAGATTGGGGAAGAAAAAAAGCTGGAGGCATGCCAGCTCCAAGTAATCAGATATGATTAAGACTAAGAGTGTGTGTTAAAGAATAGCCATTTTCTTGCAAAGGTTTTAACTACATATAGGTCACAAAGCTTTGTTTCCTTAGTTAATTGTTATCATCTTGGGAAATTGGTGTAGGGTCGTCTTACATTTCTGGGCTGAATGAAGAAGTATCTGGTAAAGCACTAAACTCAATTGCCACGGTAATTCTGAGCAAAAACTGCCACACACAATTTCTGTTTCATCCTTCTCTTTCAAAATATACTCCAACTCATGCATTCCATGCTCTCCAGTTTATTGTTTTATTAGTGCGATTCCCCACTCTCATCCTTGCTCCTCCCAAATTTAATACTACCTCTTGTACATACTTATTTCTTTGTATCGGCAAATTTCTGAATCAGGGAAATTGTACCTTCACAAATAATCTGAATATGTGTTAATTGTGGGCACTATCTTAGATCAAATCATGGGAGAGAATTAGGGAAGGAAACATTTTTTTCCTTAATTTTATTCTCAAAACAGACAGAATGGTAGGAGACAGCATATCCTTCCTATCTTGTGTGCTGTGCCAAACTGAAATGACCAATATCTGGTAAAGTCTATTTTCAGTTAATCTAAGTGAGGAAAAAACCCACAGATTTTAAAAAAGAAAAAAAAAGTATACTAATTGCCCAAAGCAGCTAATTTCAGGGCAGAGTTACCGTGGGGTGAAATTCAGCAGAAAGTAGAGTGGAGATGGGGTGATTAGTCAAAAAAGTGAACTAACCCAATGGCAGGGGACATCGGAAAATGCCAGAAAAAATTTGCTTATAAATCTGAACATTTGGATAACAAATATACCTTATTAGAGCTTACCATAAGACGAGATAGAAAATCTGTCCTAATATCTCTTGAAGAAACTGAATCCATTAAAAACTTCAGCAAAGAAAACCCCAGCTTCAGTTATCTCACTGATTAATTCTTCCAAAATTTTAGGAGAAAATAAAAGGTTTGCCATATATTAATTGCTCCGAAAATTAAAAGGAGTGCTTTCAGGGGCGCCTGGGTGGCACAGCAGTTAAGCGTCTGCCTTTGGCTCAGGGCGTGATCCCGGCGTTATGGGTTCGAGCCCCACATCAGGCTCCTCTGCTATGAGCCTGCTTCTTCCTCTCCCACTCCTCCTGCTTGTGTTCCCTCTCTCGCTGGCTGTCTCTATCTCTGTTGAATAAATTAAAAAAAAAAAAAGAAGTTTCACTGTATGTCAGTTAGATCTCAATAAAACNAATATGAAAAGTACGTTCTGACTGCTGAAGAGTTGAGAATCGGATGGCCTTTTAACAGTGTCTTTAAGACAATGTCTTCTTCGATTTCACCAGCAAATGACATATAGCTCAAACTTAACCCTGATTGCCCAAGAATTAAATTGAGAATTAATTATTCTATTTCTATTTGGTTTGTAACTGACAAGTTTCCTTCCATCACTGCCACCAAAACCCAACAAACTGAGATTTCTCAGGTATCAGGAAAAATCATGAGTGCCAGATTAGAAATACTATTGTCACTGGATACTTTTAAAATTTGGAATCTTTTAAGGATCTATATTATGACTATATAATATCACTTGGAACATAAAACAAAAAGGAAAAATATGGAATAGAGAATGTAAAAAGGCAGATTCAGCTAACTATGTGATGAAATTAGTTTATTTTCAGTTCTTGAGTCTAGTATTAGCAACAGTACATATGGGGAAATTAACAAAAAGACAGATATTAGAGATGAAGCCTAGAGATTTCGAGAGCATCAAACAGTTTCACGCATTAGCAAACTTATCTAAACATAGCAAGAGTGAATTAATTGCTTCTGTGGCAACAAATCCTACATCGCTGGGTGGAATACAGGGTAAGACTCTACCCCACCCCCACCCACCGCCCAGCTGTCAATTTCAGTGCTTTGTAGAAAATGTCAGGGACTTATTCCTCTAATTAGGATTACCAACTGCTAGTACAAAATAAAAATAATTTTGATGTAGTTTAACGTGTGTGTGTGTGTGGACTTTAAATATGTATCTGGACATTTAATGATTTTCAAAAAGTAAACAAACCAATGCACCCAGAATCCAAATCAAGTACAAATCATTACTTCAGAAACTCCCCGCAGTTTCTCTTCTGTTAATACCTTCTCAAGTTAACTCTCATTTTGACTGTTGATATCCTTTTACTTTTGCCTATTGTTGAAAATTACATGTATGGAATCATACAGTATACAGTATGTTGTGCCTGGAGTCCTTTGCTCACTATTATGTTTGTGAAGTATATTCGAGTTGTTTAGTGTAGTTTTCTTGCTTCAATCACTTTCATTGCTTTGAGCAAAAGGAGAGAGAGAAAAAGAAAGAGAAAAATTGTGGGGGTACAGAAAGAAGACAAGAGATGTAAAGGCTTTAAATGAGGAGAGACTCAGCAATAACCTGACTGAACTCTGATCAAAGAGGAAATGGAGGGGTGCCTGGGTGGCTCAGTCCTTAAGTGTCTGCCTTCAGCTCAGGACATTATCCCCGGGTCCTGGGAGGGTCCTGGGATCGAGCCCCGCACCAGGCTCCCTGCTCTACTGGGAGCCTGCTTCTTCCTCTCCCACTCCCCCTGCTTGTGTTCCCTCTCTCCTTGGCTGTCTCTCTCTGTCAAATAAACAAAATCTTAAAAAAAAAAAAAAAAACAGAAAGAGGAAAGGAAACTATCTGAGGCCCAGCAGATGCAGGTCCTGATCTTAGTGCTCATTCTCCCAATGCCTCTGATTTATTTTTTAATCATCTAAAAATATAGATTTAATCCCAAGGAAAAGAATCAAGTCACTTAGGTGACTGATACTAGGTCTTCACTACTTTTGTGGGGTAAAGGTTCAATTTTTAAAAATAAGAAAATAAAATTACATTCCGCCCACTTGTTTGTTAATATAGCCTATAGTTATGAATGTCATATATCACCTTCCAAATGGAAAAACTATCCATATTTAGACACATTCATCATGAGAGTTGTGGTCTTTAGCTTGATAGAAAGTATGTATTGTTCGTGGAATACCCTCAAGATATTCAGTGATGAAGATACTAGAGAAAATAAAGCAAACAAACAAAAAGGACCAAGTTGGAGGAATTCTGCTTATCTAGATGAGAGCTTGATTTAAGACTCAGAAAGCTTCCAGCTTTGGGATATGCCTTGAAACTGCAACACAGTTTCTCCTTGTTACACTTTGGAACCAAAACAAGCTTGCAGGATTGAAAGTGAAAGCAAAGCGAATTAGTAAAATGTGCAAACTTTGCCAGCCACACAAAAAGATTCATATTTTAAGCAAGTGGTAGGTTGTTTTATTTAATGCTGAGGGCCTTTCCCTCCTCTCCCCTCCCCCCAAAGCCCTCTCTAATCTGATACCATATACCTCTAATACCACAGCACAACTAGTTTGGGAGAAACCAGCGGTACTGTTTAAAAACCACTGATTCACAATTTTAATTCAACAAGGAAGAGAGTGTGCCAACAAAAGGTTTCTTTTTCAATGTGAATAAAAAGGGGGATGCTTTAAAAGAGGGGTGGGGGGGTCACATTATGTAATTTCATATTTTTAAATGTATATCATTTATAACTTGACTAATGTTTATTCTTGTCCAAAAGGGACTCTATGCATTCTGGATCACTGCTGTGTGGCTGACACTAGGGATCCCTCTTTACCGAAGAACAGCTTCTCAGAGAAGGAAAGTAACTTTGTTCCTCCCCTGCTCCAAGGGGGTAGGGGAATGGGGTTACATTTTAGTGTGTTGGTGACAGAGTTACAGAAAAGGCAGAAATGCTGGAATTTCATCATGATACCATAACCCTATGACTGAAAGCCAAATGACAAAGACACGTAAATCAGAAACAAAAGCAAATCATTCATTGAGTTGATGAGTAAGGTTTTTGTTGATTTTTTAGGATAAGTATCTCATGCTATGTCTTTGTTCAGCAAAGATACTAACCAAACAACAAATATTTTGAATATAGGACATACAACCATTGAATTTAGGGAACATATCATAACATACACACACAAAATCACATTTGCTCATTCTGAAAAATTCAAGAAACAAATCAAAAATGAAACTAAAACTCTTATCTTCCTCCCAAAACATATGTCTTTCTCACCTAGTATAAAAATCTACATCGGATTTCTTTAACATTCTCAAGACGTTTTTAACATTCTTAGAAATAAGGAAAGATAGGTTTTGAATTCAGAATAATGAAGTTGTAAGAGGACAGCAGAGAGCAAAGATATAATACTGAGACCATTTCAATCAGCTATTAAGAAATTTGGCAAAAATTTTTTTAAATGAAGGGAATGAAAACACTTTGTTATAACTCATCTAGGCTAAGAACCGAAGATCCAAGATGTTGCTGACAAGGACCTTTCAACAAAAGTCTGTAATTATAACAACAATTTGACAACTATGATTTGATATTATCTATATGAAAGCAACTGAAATGACAGTGACCACCAAAAAGTAAAATTGAAGAGGCAGAAAAGAATATCAAAAAACAAAACTCAAAGGCTAAATAAAAGAAAGTGAAAAGGAAACTCTTATACATTTTATTTTACAATATTTTTTCTCAATATATGAAATTCTTAAAAGAACACTGAGGGTTTATAAGTATTTGGGAAATTAGTCTACCCATTTTAGCTTATCTTATGATATTTTGAGTCATTTGATTCAATTTTAAAGTACTATTGTTAGGCGGCAGAATTTATCTCCTATTTTCATTTTTTTTTCAATTATTATGTAAGGAAAACAGGAATATCAACACTATAAAATTTGAAAGAACTTCCAACCAAGAAGAACTTATACAGTTGCCTCTATTCTTCACACTGAGCACCCAACAAAATTAAGCATATCTCTTAAGCTGTACCAGCATGGAATTGCCCACCCTAATTTCTGGAACTCATTATTGACGATAATGAATTATGATGGTTTTATTGCTCACTGTAGATACCCTATATCTAGATACCTGCCTAGATATCTACTGACTGTAGATACCAATAATATTAACAGTGTTTGGTCTATATATTAGCAATATTACTTAAAAAGCCAAAAAAGAACACTGAGAGATAGCTAGGCTGGAATTTAATTAGGTTTTCATTATTAAGCTCATGATGATTTAATAGATTTTTAGAGTAAATTTGATTATTCTAATCCCTTGTCAATGGCCAATCATTTTTCTCACTACTATTTGGTGTCAGTTATGCAAAAACAGACATATTTCTATAATTCTCAGATTTTAGGGGTTTTATGAATTTCTAGTTTAGTTGAAATGAAATACATGTTCTTAAGGAGAACTTCCTAGTGTCTTGGGGACACTTATAAACCTTACGCAATATTACTCCAACACTGAAAGACAACTGGATAATAAATATTTAAAGTAAAAATATTTCGCCTAATTTTGAAAATTATGTAAATTAGAATTTGCTAATATTCAGTAAGTCTCCATTAATTGATGTGCTGCTTTTTCATTTTATACAAAACAAAAAAATCTATAACTCATTTTATATAACCTGAGTCCTGCATTATTTTATTTTATTTTTTATTTATTTTTTTTAAAGTTTTTATTTATTTATTTGACAGAGAGACAGCCAGCAAGAGAGGGAACACAAGCAGGGGGGTGGGAGAGGAAGAAGCAGTCTCCCAGCAGAGGAGCCTGATGTGGGGCTTGACCCCAGAACGCCAGGATCACTCTCTGAGCCAAAGGCAGACACTTAATGACTGAGCCACCCAGGCACCCCCTGCATTATTTTAGTTTATATCTAACAACACAGACACACTATGATTAATGATTTTTAAGATAATATTAACTAGAAACAAAACTTATAATGGATTTACCCATTTTAAAAGTGAAAATGCCAGAAAACAAATAAATTTAAAATATCAATTATTAATCATTTCATTAATTATGTATAACTGTTTATAATTAATTATTATTATTTTAATTATTAGCTATCATTTAGTAATAATGATTGATGATTGATTTTAATAATTTAATAATATCACATTAAAAATCAATGAAAGCAATACAGAGAACTATAAAATTGTTAAGAAAAAATAATTGGGATCTATTTATCTTTTCTATGTATGTCCTTAACACGAAAGTCATGCTGAAGTTTAATTGAAGTTGGGAAATTCTAGCCTCTGACAAAGGCACTTGTTTTACTTATTATAATGATAATGAAATAAAAATTTCATTTATGGAATAAAAAGCATCAGCATGTCTAGATAAAAGAGGGATTATTAAAATTATCTTTCCTTAGTTTTGGTCTTGTAACCATTCAATCAATGAATTTTTAAAGCTATTAAACAGCTCCATTGTAAAGCAGTAACCAGCATTTTAAAAATCCTTTTTATTTTCCAAAATGCAGTTGTGGAAGGAAAAGGATAGATAGTGACTAAGTTTTTGAAGACAAAGCTTATCTTTTCTCTTCTTAAAATAGTTTGGGGAATTGGAATAAAAATTAGTTTTATAAAGTAATTTAACTATTTGAGATATTTAGTTCAACATACACGTAGGAGTCTGACCTAATTTCAATACCAATTCAGAATTTTATAAAGAATTTAGGCTTTTATACAGTAGACACATAATTAAAAACTAATTATTAGTGCTAGAGACAATATTACTATAAATATTATTTTCAATAATCTTTTAGAACATGGCAAATAGTCCTTGAGAAAATTAAACTATTTTCTATCACAAAAGGTCAAACCCTAGTTGGTTCTTAAATTGCCTTGTCATAAAAGATATTAAAATGGCACAGAAAGTGTGTCCGTAAACTGAGTACGGTATCTCCGAAGTCAGTTTGCAGCCACATACTAATAAAATAACTGAAAGGCACTCATTAGAAACTCTTTCTTTCATTTTTAAAAATGCTTTTAGAATACAGCTTTATCATCACAACACAAATATTTAAGGAATGTGAAGATTCAAAAATGACTAAATTGAATAGCAGCTTTTTCATAATTTCCCCAAACTGGAAACAACTCAAATATCCCTCAATTAGTGAAGGTAAATGAAGTATACACTGTGCGATGGAGAGCTGCATGAGCAACCAAAAGGGACAAACTATTCATATGTTCAAGAACAACAATGTATCTTGAATTGATACATTCTAGAACATTCAAGAATCCTAAATGTATATTTCTAAGTGAAAGAATTCATCTAAAGATTCGTACTGTATGATTTAATTTATATGACAATTTAGGAAAGGCAAAGCTGGGAGAAAAACAGATCAGTGACTGTCAAGTGTTGTGGGTAAGAGCGGATAGAAAGGTAGTACAGGGTGAACATTCTCTCTGCACATGCTGTGCTCATGGCCACACAACTCTACACATTTGTCAAAACCGAAAGAGGAGCACAGCACAAAAAATGAGTTTGCCTCTATGTTAATTTTTGAAAAAAATCAACGAGGATGTGAGAGGAAATATGGAATGTAGGCTGTGACAAATGATTCTGTCTTCCAATGAATTGGAAACTAAACTGAAGAGTATGAGAAAGAAGCTGACATATGTAACTTGGGAAAACAATATTTTGACTGGATACCGTAAAGTTAAAGACAAAG
This sequence comes from Ailuropoda melanoleuca, assembly GCF_002007445.2. Classification (NCBI taxonomy): domain Eukaryota; kingdom Metazoa; phylum Chordata; class Mammalia; order Carnivora; family Ursidae; genus Ailuropoda; species Ailuropoda melanoleuca. Next base: position 136,785,995 of record NC_048218.1, on the reverse strand, counting down.
AGAACTGCACAAAAATTCTGTACTCTGGTAAATTTGTTTAAAACGGAGGTGTAGTTTAAGAAGTTTGAGACTACATTATTTGTAAAATAGGGTGGAAAATATAAGTATATATAAGCACATATAAGTATATAGGCTCCAAAATTACAGCAGAGAAAATATAAGATGAACCTAGAGCCTCTTACAGTGCTAGAAAGTGAGAAAATCCATAATAAAAGAGCATGGGTGGATTGGCGGAGAGTTGTTGAAAGACCGGAGGCATGGTATGTCGATTACATCTCAATAAAACTAGAAAGAAAAAAAAAAAAGAGAGCTCCCAATGTCCACAGTAGGGAAAGCTCAAGCAACAAAATAAGTAACAAAAGTATTGGATTATAATCCAAAAACAAAATAAATATCCATACATTCATAAATATTTAAATAAACACTGGAGGAATAAAAAAATGGAGGATAAGTAATAACTTCCTACAGATATGTTCCAATGATTAAATGTAAAAGGAAGGGTGTAGAAAATCAAAACTAGAACACTACCTAGGGATGCTATATTAGTAGGTGAAATTTTAAGGATAAAGAGGATATTTGCATAGTCCCAAAGTATATCCTCAAAACATTTCGTAATTAAAAAGGGAAAAATAGTAGCTTTACTGGAGAATCCTAGAGGATGCCACTTTATCCAGTTGGTCAGGGTTAATATTACCAGTACTGAATGTGAACATCATTACACCCACCCCCTCCTTGTGAAACACAGAGAAAGAGCGTATCACTTCTCTGCTACTTCCCAGTAATGCATAACCTCAATCTAATCACGAAACAACAGCATTCAAACACAAATTGAGATACAGCCTACAAAATATCTCACCAGTTATTTTCAAATGAGTGAAGATAATGAAAAACAAGGAAAGAGAGTTATAGATTGGAGTTGGCTAAGAAGAAATGACCACAAAATGTAAATGGCATCTTGGATTAGATCTGCAACAGAAAAAGGATATTAGTGAATAAACGTAAAATCTAAATAGCTTCTGCTCTTCAATTAATATTATTGCACCAAAGTTAATTCTTTGGTTATGATAAATATTCTATCATTATGTATAATGCTAATATAAGGGAAACCTGGATGAGGGATATACAGGAAATAGCTACACTTTCTGGTAACTCTTAAGTCTAAAGTTACATCAAAATAAAAGTTAAAAGTGCTGTGCATGCCCAGGAATGTATGTTTTTTCTAACACTGTAACTACAATTCAATTTGAATAAAATATTTAGGATTCTATTTTTTTTAACGATTTTATTGATTTATTAGAGAGGGAGAGAGAGAGATTGAGAGCTTGAGTAGGGGTGGGGAGGGTGGAGGAGCGGCAGGCAGAGGGAGAGGGAGAAGCAGACTACACAGGGCTCGATCCCAGCACCCTGGGATCAGGACCTGAGCCAAAGGCAGATGCTTAACTGACTGAGCCACCCAGGCGCCCCTAGGATTCTCCTTTCCATTTGTACTTTGTCATTTCTGAACAACATTCTTAAAAGATCCAGAATAAATTGGAAAAGAAAATGTTCCTGTTTTCACTGTAGTTATAATCTTTGTTAGCATAATATATTACTGTGTTTCCACTTTCTTATTGATAACGTTGTCATGAACAGACAACATCTGAAGTCTAATGTGTCAAGTTTTCCAAATGCTTCATATTTGAAATATTAAAGATTGAGGATGTGCTTTCACAAACTTCCCATTATTCAAAATGCTATTTGGATGACGTGTGTATTTCAGTTGATTACATTCTACAAAACCTGACAGTTTTAAAAAAGTAGCCAATAAAAAAGGAACTTGAATATCAGTTGTGGCTCTTGCCAAATTATGTTATGCAACATCTTTGGTTTTCCTACAATTTTTCAGGACCTGGAGCTTTAAAAAATAAACATAAATATTGAACTTTCCAGTAAATAGTTTTACTGAGCACTTAGTCTCAAAATTTGTATTTCAGATGTGTGCTACTTCTATTGCTATATGCTTTTCAGGCAATTTATTATGTTATTAAAGTGTTGGTTTAGCCTGGGGGTGTCTGGTTGGGTCCGTGAGTTAAGCGTCTGCTTTCCACTCGGGTCATGATCCCAGGGTCCTGGAATAGAGCCCCACATCAGGCTCTCTGCTCAACGGAGAGTCTGCTTCTCCCTCTCCCTCTGGGGCTTCCCCTGCTTGTGCGTACTCTCTCTCTCTCTCACTCTCTCTGTCAAATAAATAAATAAAATCTTAAAAATATTAAAGAGTTTGTTTAGCCTGAATACCATGTGCCGTATATGCCAGAATATCTGGTATCAAAGTGGTTGCTTAGTCAGTTTGTATTCAACCAACTTTCCATATATTTGTTTAAAAAAGACATTTATAAGGAGCACTTCGGTGTCTCAGTTAAACATATGACCTCAGCTCAGTTTGTAATCTCAAGGTCCTGGGATCAAACTCTGCTTAAGGTTCCCTGCTCAGTGGGGGGGTCTGCTTGTCCCTTTCCCTCTGCTCCCCCCCAACTCATGCTCTCACTCTCTCTCTCTCTCAAATATATAAAATTTCAAAAAAAGAAAAAGACACTTTTAAATACTGACAAACAATCTGCATAACAAGCTCAGTGGCGATGAATCATATTTAGAGACAAATTGTTTGAAGTGTCTGGGGCTCATTTTTTATCACACTATTCTATCACACATATTCTACACTGGATCCCTGAACCAATTCCAGTGAGAAGCAAACCATCTATTTTTTTTTTTTATTTAGACTTTCTGTTTTAGAGCAGTTGTCGGTTCACAGCAAAGTTGAGGGAAGAGCGAGGAGATTCGCTATACACCCCCCGCCACGCATACATAGCCTCCTCCCCCATTATAAACATCCCCCATCAAAGTGGTACATTCGTTACCAGAGATAACCTATACTGACACATTACAACCACCCAAGGTCCACCGGTTTTTCTATAGTTCGTTCTTACTGTCGTATTAGTTTGAACAAATGTATAGTGGCGTGTATTTATTGTTATATTTTAGAGTGTTTTCAATGCCCTAAAACTCTTCTGTGCCCTGCCTATCCTTCCTTCACATATCCCCTGGCAACCACTAATCTTTTTACTGTCTCCGTTGTTTTTCCTTTTCCAGAATGTTTTATGGTTGGAATCATAGTATTTACCTTTTTCAGATTGGCTTCTTTCACTTAGTAATATGCATTTAAAGTTATTCTGTCTTTTCATGAATTGATAGTGCATTTCCTTTTAGTGCTGAATAATATTCCATTGTTTAGAATGATATTCCATGGTTAATTTATTTATTAAAATTAATATGAATAAAAACTGTTTTAAAGCAATGAATTACAATTGCTTCCATATACTTATTTCATCATAAAGCACCCTCAGTTGAACATGTGCTCTTTTAAAGCTTTCTAGACCTAGGCATGCAAATTACAAAACCATTATTAACCTGGAGCTGGTCAGATCCTGAACATCTAGGTAACTGATATATAATTTTTTTAAGATTTTATTTATTTATTTGACAGAGGGAGATAGAGCACAAGCAGGGCGAGCAGCAGGCAGAGGGAGAGGAAGAAGCAGGCTCCCCGCTTAGCAAGGAGCCTGTTGTGGGGTTCAATTCCAGGACCCTGGGATCATGACCTGAACCGACGGCAGACACTTAACTGACTAAGCCACCCAGGCGTCCTCTACAATTTTCTTATTCATGCATAATCAGCTTCAACTCTCTTGTTGTGGACTTTTTTTTTTTTAAGTAGGCTCCATGCCCAGAGTGGAGCCCAATGTGGGGCATGAACTGCCAACCCTGAGATCAAGACCTGAGCTGAGATCAAGGGTTGAATGCTTAGCTGACTGAGCCACACAGGTACCCCTTGTTATGGACTATTGAAAAAACTTTTTCAGGACCTATAGCTTAGAGATCATATTGAATTCAGTACTTTCTGAAACATTAGATTTAAAATATATGTTTATCCACTCCTCTTTCAATCACTTCCATACCCTTTTCTCTCACAGCAATGTAATCATACTTCTTTTACTTTTCATGGAATTCAGGGAAACAGAACACAATGAATCACAATTATTGACAATATTCTAGCCCTTTCCTCTAATGCATTGGCAATGATTTACATATTCTATGTGCTTCTTTCCTATTCTGCCCTTCATCTCTCCATGAATAAACACAATTTTGAATTGATTATATTCTTTTACTTATTTTAATTTTTATAGCATTATTTGTTTTGGATATTACAGAATAATGTAGCATGTCATTTATAATCTTCTGGTTCTCATTTCTTTTATCTACATAATCTTATTATTCCAACATTCATATTTTTTGGTAATTTCCATAATTCTAAGCATCTTCATCATATTTTATGAAGCATTTATGTGCTAGACAGTGCCTTTAATGTCTTCTGTAAATTGTTTATTTTATTTATTGTGAGATAGATATAATGAATAGCTCCTGATTTGTAATTTACAAGAAAACTGAGAGATTGTCTTAATTTTTACATTATTAGATAGTCAATGGCTAAACTGATTTTGAACCTAGATCTGTTTGGACACAAAGTATATTCTGTATAAATATAAGTATCTAATTTTTCTCCCAGTATTAAAAAATTAAAGTCAGAGAATGGATTCAATATGCTCATAGAACAATATGCTCCTTAAAGAATCATATCTCTCTTTTATTTTATCAATAACAGAATATTGCTAGGTGCTAATAAATATACAGTTTGTCTAACATCTGTCTCTAGCAGGAATATACTCTATAAGAATCTCGTAGCTCAAGGAATAAATATACCATCAGATAACATATAAGGATTCCCATATTTCTGAAAATATCCAATTATGAATGTTTTCTCTATTTCTTGTAGATGCAGAGGCTAAGTCACCAATTAGAAATTGTATTTTTTTCTTGCCACTATGTTGACTGAAGTGTTCCTTGCCGTAGATTAAGGTATTCAATATTTAGTACACATTATTCCATCTCTTTGGACCCATTGAAAGAGAATTAAAAAATATCCAGACTAAAATGTCAGCTTTATTCCTAATAAAAGTTAGTTTAGGGATGTGATATTTTTCTTACTAACACTCCCCTCGTAACATTGTAGCCCCTTCCCACAAGTAAGAACTTATGCTCTGTAACTCACATGGATTTATGTAATTCATATGTATCTAACTTAGTTTGTGAAATTCCTGTATATACCAAATGTTAGCAAGCATGCCTTGCAAATTCCCCCACCACTTTCACTGATTTTAAGTGATCAGTAGTAACAGTGTATGCCTCTGGATGATATGGCAATAATATTTGCTAAATAAACATCATTAAAAATACAATGCAAAGTACAGTAATGTACTATGTAAATTTTATGTAAATTTTAGAAGTCAATTTAATAAACACCTCTTGGTCTACTACTTGCAAGATGATCTATTCCATGCTTTGAGCATATTAAGTTGATTAGTAGTTAAGTTCTGAGAGTAGAAAAATTTATATTTAAGAAGTGACCATAGAGGGACGCCTGGGTAGCTAAGTAGGTTAGGCGTCTGCCTTCACCTCAGGTCATGATCTCAGGTCTTGGGATCCAGTTCCATATCAGGCTCCCTCCTCAGCGGGAAGTGTGCTTCCCTCTGCCCCTCACCCCACTCATGCTCTCTCTCACTCTCTCTTAAATAAATAAATAAAATCTTAAAAAAAAGTGACCGTAGAATGAACCTCTCCAAATAAAACACATAGAATGTGCTAAATAATATAAAGTTATAATTAAATTGTAACAGCTCCACAGAGAAAAAAGAGGATAATTCTATCTGTGCAGATACAATGTAAAGGGAGAAAGTGAATGGATTTTGCCTCAGCCAAAACCATGCTCCGAGGCAGAGAGACAGGCCAATGGCAATCTTGGGTAGGGGGAAGGAAGGTAACTGCAGTTTCTCTGGTCAGTAAACTCAGTGTCTGTGTGGAACATTTATTCATCAATAGATACAATGGGAAGGTGTCTAACTTTCTTGCTGGGTTTCACATTACTTCCTTGTATCTGCTCTTTCCTCTGGCTTCACCAAATTACAGGTGTTCCTCAAACATCCCATGCTGTTTTGCCTCTTCAAGAGATTAGCATTAATTTCTCTCTGTGTGTTTGTAAATATTTTGAATTTTTTAGAAACAGTTTTAGCACAATTCCCATCCATGAAAATATCAGACCAGATGACAATAAAATAAAGTTTTGGGAAAACACTATCACAATTAATATTTTCTGCATTTAGAAAAATCATTTCATATAATATTTCATTGAATCGTCACACCATTCCATAAAGTAGGGATTTATTTTCTGTACATTTAGAAACATACAACTGAGACTCGAATTAAAGCAAATTACTTTGTGAGGTAAATCATAAATTGCAGGCCCACATTTAAACTCTAAGTCTCACACAGTTTTCTAGTAGAAAAAACAAACTTCCATTAAAGGAAAACTCCTACAGAGTAGTAGCATTTAGCCAGTGTGTTTGCTCCTTCTTAATCTCCTGCTGCTATTATGTCACCAAACTTTAAATGGAAAGCCAAGTTTCTCAGAGTCAATATTTAAACTATTTTGCATATATTGGGGAAAATATGGATGCAAGTTAATGAAATAGTAAATTTATTATTCTGAAGATGAAAAATCATTGTAGTTCCTACATTTAAGATTGGCATGCTGAGATGAATAATACAATTTCAAGTGGTATAACTTCATGTGGCTAGGCAATATTTTTCTGCCCTATGCCAACAACAGTATACATTCTACAACAGAAGGATTGTTACTATTTTAAACCCAGAAATATCATTACATCTAAATTGTTTATAACTTGTATTCCATAAATGCTGTTGAAATCTTAAACATAAGCATACAATGAACACATTTAAAGTAAGCTATAATTATCATCACTAGGTATCGTTTTTTTATTTAAAATCAATCTTCCTCTTTTCTAGCCTCCAACATCCACCATGCATTTTCGATTTTGCAGGTGAAAGACAGGAATTAAGTTTAGTTTTACTATTAAATAAATTTAATATACTCTTTGATCCTACATTATTACCTCATTGTTTAATGGACTTACATAGGTATTTTGTATTCAGTATTTCAAATCCTTTTAAAAAACATATTATCTGTAAATTAATATATAAATAAACTATGGCATGAAAAACAAGTACACCTAATGTTAATTAGAAGTGAAGTTTGCCCTGTCTGAGAAGGGTGAGAGACTGGGGTGAAAGACACAGAACAAAGTTCTTTGGGCAAAAAAATGGCCCTTCACTTTCAGAGTAGGGAACTGACATGGAAAAGGAGAGATGGCTCTCCGGGTGAAACTGAAATCGAAACCAGGCCAACATTCCAATGAAGGCATCAATCTTACAGGTCCAGTCGTCAAATTTAGAACTCAGGGAAGTAGTATTAAGATAGAAACTGGAGATTCAAGAAAAGTTGGAATATTTCAATATAGAAGACAGAAGATAAATCCTCAAGAAACTCTGAGTGGCTAGAGAAGGTTTGCAAGAAACGTCTCAGGTAATAATATTGAGGGAGTTTGTCAAGATAAATACAGTGAGATTTTTGTTCATATGGTTCGTTCGTGTTAAGTTTAGAGAATAGAGGTATTTTGGGAAGAACAGTCCTAAAATAAGAGTGCTGGCACCTTTTAAATCTATTTAATAATTGGTTATACATTTTTAGAAATGGTACTACGTTAATTTCTGTTAAGAAGTAAAGCATAGGCTAAATTTTAATAATAAACGTTATTCATTCATTTATCAAGTATTGTTTATACATCTGGTATGTGCCAGGCACTCTTCAAGGTCTGTTTTTCACAGATCCTAGATCGGAATCACGGTGGGAGATTAATTTTAATATTCTCAGGTTGGTTCCCAAGGCAGTTTCAAGTCCTTAAGGACAAGGACCACTAGAAGAAGCATCACTATTCTAGTGAGACTGGACCACATAAGAGAGAAAAATCATTGCCCAGCTTAATGGGTATCAAAGCAAGGGGGGGTGAAAATATTGAGTTGAAGAGATTTGCTGTAAATAAATAATGTTTTGTTTGTAGCGAGATACAAGGATGTTACCAAGATTTAAATTAGATAAAGCAAGAAAATCAAATTGTAAGTTCAGAAAAATTCTCATTCTTCAGAAGCATAAAATCATCTGGCTAAAAAAATGCCACATGCCAGAAGTATCTTTAAATGAGTTGTTTCTGACAAGACCCTGCCATGATCTATTGTCAAAAAACCCTGGCCTTATGGTAATCTGTACCTTACGTGTCCTTTAACAGGAGGTTTAGAAGGAAGAAATTTAAATGGAAATATAGTCTTTCAAAGACACATGGTATCCAGCTTGTGTTAGGGCACAAATGCTGTGAATGCTTATTGACCCATAGAAATACAACAGTGTTAAGCAAGAATTAACATGACTCTGTGCGGATAGAGATCTTACTTGAAATAGGAGGAGAAACTCCAGCAAGAGAATTTAAAATGTTACATACGATCATATAATCATACTGGATAAAACATGTTTTGATTCACAGACTTTTACAGGTTATGGATACACCTGGATTAAATGGCTTTGCTTAGAGCTGCAACATTTGGTAGATATTTTCACAAGTGTAGGCGGCAAGTATATAATTATGAGTGTTTCATAAAATTCTCATTACAATGTAAGTATTAATAGCCCAAATCTAATGTTTAGAGATAGAATTTTGTTATGCTATGATAGATTACTACGTAACTATTTTAAAGATTATATAATAACATTTTTGGTAAGAAAATATAATTACAAGTAGTTATATGTCAAGTAAAAAAAATCTGATTTAAAAAATCAATATATGCATAAATGTATACACACATACATACGATTTGTAATGTTAAATAACAAAATTAAAAATTATTATCTCTGGGTGTGTGGAAGAACTATAAACATTTGGTTTTATGTTTTTTTTCTATACCATATTTTTAATTAATATACTTTTGACTGGTATTACTTAGGTCATAAAGCATCAACAAATTAAAGATTCTATTTCTTAGAATAGGCACAATGAAATAGATTTCTGTCTTGACAAGCCTCTTCTTCCTTTCTGTACACTGTAAAGGTCTTAGAAGCAAAGTGCTTTGTATTTGGGATTTAAATGTTTAATAAATTCTGCCACCAATCACAGACCTTGAAAAGAACTTGCATAGAGTAATGTATGGTAGTACAACTACCATACAAAATTCAGATCAAAATTCAGACTTCATGCTTTTTTATATCCCAAAGGCCATTTTTAAGAGTTAAATAATTATTTTAAACTTTGGTGTAATTTACTGTATCAGCAGTTCTCAGGCCTGTAATATCACCTTCACTTGGAACCTGATAGAAAAACAAATTCCCAGACCCAGCCCTCATATTGATTCAAAAACACTGCTTGAGTAGCCTAGCAATCCGTGTTTGAACAAGCACTGTAAGAGACTCTCGATCTTGTTAAAGTTTGAGAACCACAGTCCACACTACAATACACAAATAGAGTTTTGGCGGCTTTCACCTTTTTAAATTCACGGAATGATACCTCATTAGAGTTGATAACTTACTTCAGATGTTAGCTCGAGTGCTATGATCTCAACTTTTTTTTTCTTTTTTTCTCCAAAAACATTCCCAATTAAATAAGATCAAATAATATTTCAACCACTACACAATTTTTGGTCAGAGAGAGTATATATTTTAGAAACACTTCACTCTTAAAAAACACATTTCTTTTTTCTTGGTAGTAGGGGAAGTGAGAGCAAACAAGTAAGAAATATTGATATGCAGAACATGTAAATTCAAGACCCCAAATGAAACATCAAAACTACAAGTAGATATGCAGAAAGAACATCTCAGGATAAATAATACAAATACCATTTATAAAATGTAAAATTCTAGAGACCTGATAAGGCCATCCTATACAGAAGTATCGATGATCTGTAAATTAAAAGCAGGAACAATGCCTAGGGTTCTGTTAAGGCCTTTCCAGTTACGCTTACCTAAAATCCTCTTGGGAAATTGGCAGAAGCAAGTAATGAATAAATAAATAAAATTTAAATACTGAGTGAAGTTAATCAGGTCAAGAGAAAAGCCAGAAACTAAAGCAAACTCCAGCAACTGGCAAAGCGATATGTGTAAAAGCTAGTGGCTACAGCGTCTCATTTGAAAGACTTCTTTCACCAATATTATAAAGTGTTGTCACTCACTTTCATCACCATCTGGCCTCCTTGTTAAGGCTGCAAATATGAAGCATATTGTCTTAAAAATGAAGTTAGGTGGGGCACCTCAATCCTTTTTGACTAATCACTTATCGTACCAGGAGTTTTTCTGATAATTCCTTTGAGCTTTAATTAAAACAGATCAATTTACTCTAAGATAATAGAAGTTTCTTGACCTGTTGATACCATTACGCTTTAGAGTGTCAACCCTTGGAGGATCTATTCCCATTGCTTTTCTTTTTGAACCGAACAACAATGTAAATTCACAATCTCTAGGCAGAAACGCCCACATACCACAATTGTCACACATACACACCTCTATACTTCAAGTAAACTCTTAAGCTTTAGAAGCCATTCTGATTGCATTCTCATCTTCTACAGAGACCGTAGCCTGGTTTGAGGCTTAGTATGTAGAGCATTCAGTTAATGAAGCCACAGTCATGACTTTGATCTCCATTCTAGAAAGTTTTTCTTTTTTAAACATTTCTTGCCCTTGGGAAGCTGACTCGCATAATGCTTACTATTATTTCTCACAAGAGAGTGAGAGAATGAGATAGATCAGAGAATCACTAAAAAAACAAATCAAAGTACATGTTCTCCTACAGTGGGTCATTATGGTAGTGGAGCAGAGCCCACCCTGGGTAAAATTTTCAGATGTTACTGCTGTTCCACACTGTGCTCCCTCCTTTCTGCCCATCACCCCCTTGTCATGCATCCATCCCGTGGGCTATTCCCATCATGCACTCCACCTCTCAGCAAGCTCATCCCCCCTGTTGTGATGGCACTGCTTGTTTGCAAATCACTGGCATAGACATTAATTTTGACCATACCAGATATTTGCTGTAATTGCATCTAACACCATGATAGGGACTGAGGAGTGAATGATCTTAACATACAAAAAATAATTGCAGAAAAGAAAATATATATATATATACTTTTATCAGTGTCGCTATTCAGCCATTATCACAATTCATTTACATGTGTGCATCTATTTGTCTGAATAGAGAAGAAGGAGCTGATGGTCATGATGAAGATCTTAGGAGAGAACGATGGTCCTTTACTGGGGAAATTAATAGGAGGCAGATAGTAGCAGATCCCGTTTGCTTTTAGTGAGGAGAATGAAGTACATCTGTCTACACTCTCTATTTTTTATACCCCCAGACGCAAGCCAACAGCAAATCCTGTGAATTCTAAGTTCTGTTAAAATTAAATACAAAATGGAAATCAGGCTTGAAAATTCCCAAGCAGACAAAATCAATTAAGCCACATAAGCAAGACTTAATTTAGCCTGTTTTGCAAAATGAGTGAAACTTGGGTCACCTTTCGTAAATGCCTCTGAATACCATAAAGGCAACTTAAGCTACTCCTCCAAATTAGCATGAGGTAACCACTTTTAACCAATCCCCTTTCATTAGGGAAATGCTAATGATATAAGCAATCACTGTAAGAAATTAACAGCCTCCACATTTTTACTACAAGAGCTGTCCTATAACCAAATACCTCGGAGCCTCATTCCACTGTTGAATTGAGAGCTCCCAGTTCATGAAGTGTTTTTATATGCATAATAAACTCTTACTGATTACTATTCTAGTGACCTGCTACTTCTGAATTTTTGACCCTTATAAATGCATTCAGTAAGCAAGCACTTGACGTCATTTTTGCCAGATCCATCCTGCTGTGATTTCACTTCAATTTTGTCAATATCTTCAATAATCCATTGACCTTACAATCTACTCTCTATAGCACAACAATAGTGACATTTCAAAATGTTAATTTATGCTCAGAATTCTTTAATGGATTCTTATCTCTCTCAGAGTAAGAGCTCAAGTATAAACATGGCCTTAAAGACCTATGTGATCTTTCCCATCAACCTCCCAACTATTTGAATTTAACTCTACCTCACTCCTCTCATTCACTCAGCTTCTTACTGGGGATGCATCATTCCTTTCATGGACATAGACTCTTTGCCTTCATTTTCTTCTGACTTTAAAAGAAATTAAAATGTGAAAAATTTCTGGGCCCTTAAAATGTATCACGGAATGTAGATACTCTGCTTAAGGTGCCGACTGGACAGGTGGCTCCTGCTTCCTATGCTTTCTGAGGGGTGTATTTCATACTCCTGAAGGAATACCTGGAATGTGATTCCTCCAAACAGCCACAGGTATGTTGCAGAGAATAATTATATTACTTACAAATGGGGCTTTAGGGTGATCTGTCAGGTATGACCAGGGAATAACATTGTGGAGAGGCATTTGTAAGTGAAAAAAATTTTGTCATACTCACAGGTCTTCAAAGGGGAGGTCCAGCAGGCAGGAAACCATGTGAGAGGAGCTCCAAGGGAGCAAGGACAGAGTGAGGTGCCATAGGTAAGCGCTTCTATTGGGGGCAGGTAGAGTACGCAAGGAAACAAGAAGAGCAGATTTCACTGGTACGTTTGAATGTCACAAGGTCATAGTTGTGAAGGCAAGAAAGGGAACTTGTGGCAAAGCCCAGCCTTATTACAGTGCTGCACCAGGCTGCCTGGCCAGAGTATGCTCACACGCTATTCATCCGGATGTTGAGGAGCCTGGAAATAGGAAATTTTAAAATTTTACAATTCACAAGGTTCATTTCCACAGGCATCCTCTGCCAAAGGCCTTTTTGGCTGTACTATAAAAAGTGTCCTGAAGTCCATCGTTTCTTCATCCTCCTCATTTATCTGTTTTTTTTGCATTGCACTTTTTAAGAACTGATACATTTTATTGACACATTTATTGTGTTGTCTCCCTAAACAAAATAAGACAAAAGGAAAATTGTGTTTTGTGCATTACTTTTTCCTCAAGCTCCTAAAAGCGTACCTTGAAATAAACTTTAGCATGTAATCTGATGTTCAAAAAATAAATCATCTAAAATTTTGTGCAAGTGGAAAAGAATAAGGTAGTTTCTTACAAAGCTAAACAAGTGCTTACCATACTACATTGCAACTGCACTCTTAGGGATTTTTGTAAATAAAAAACTTTTCATAATTTTATTTATGTTAGTGTACAGAAATGAGGTTGATTTTTTTTCTAGACTGATATTTATCTCATGACTTGCTGAACTAATAAGTAACGTCTAATAGTTTCTTATGTGTTTTTAGGAGTTTCTATATATGAGATCATTGCATCTGCAAATATAAATAGTTTTAATTATTCCTTTCCAACCTGGGTGACTTTTATTTATTTTATTATTTTATTTTATTGTCTTATTTTATCTTATTTTATTTATTTTATATTTACCTGCCTAGACCATCCACTTTAATTGAAGTGGCAAGAGAGCATACTTTTATCCTGCTCCTGATTTTAGGGGGAATGTATTCAGTCTTTCACCCTTGGCTAGTTCTGAATTTTTCAGACACCTTTTATCAGAATGAGAAGGTTCCCTTCTATTCTTAGTTTGTTGAATATTATTTATTTATTTGTTCAAAAGGGTAGATTGTGTCAATATTTTTTTCCTGGGTCTATTTAGATAATCATGCAGATTTTGTCCTTCATTTTATTAACATGGTGATTATACTGATTTTCTTAATATTAAACCAACCTTGCATTTCCAGGATAAATTCCACTTTGTCATTTACTAAATTTTATCATTATGGTATGTTTATTTTTAAAATGTCTACCAAAACAACTGAGTGATTGAAGATTACAGAATACACAGTATTAAATAGTTTTAAATCATTAAATAATTTTTCCAAAGAAGATATATAGATGACCAACACTTGAAAAGATGCTCAACATCACTAATTATCAGGGACATACAAATCAAAAGCACACTGAAATATCAACTCACACCTGTCAGAAATGGCCAGTATCAAAAAGACAAGAAATAACAAGTGTTGGTGAGGGTGTAGAGAAAAGGGAACTCTCTTGCACTGTTGGTGGGAACATAAACAGGGGCAGCCACTGTGGAAAACAGTGTGGAGGTTCCTCAAAAAATTCAAAATAGAATTACCATATGACCCAGTAATTCCACTACTGTATTTGCCCAGAGAAAATGAAAACACTAATTTAAAAAGATTTATACATCCCTATGTCTATTGCAGCATTATTTAGAATAGCCAAGATATGGAAACAACCCAAATGCCTATCAATAGATGAATGGATAAAGAAGGTGTGGTATCTGTATATATACACACACAATAGAATAAATAGAATATTATTCAGCCATTAAAATAATAAAATCTTGCCATTTGTGACAGCTTGGATAGACCTAGAGTATTATGCTAAGTGAAATAAGTGAGACAAAGGAAGACAAATACCATATGATTTCACCTATATGTGGAATCTAAAAAAACAAAACAAATGAACAAAGAAATAGAAACAGACTCATAAATACAGGAAACAAATTGGTAGTTGTCAGAGGGGAGGATGGGTGAAATAAGGAAAGGGGATTAAAAGGTACAACAATAGGGGCGCCTGGGTGGCACAGCGGTTAAGCGCCTGCCTTCGGCTCAGGGTGTGATCCCGGCGTTATGGGATCGAGCCCCACATCAGGCTCTTCTGCTGTGAGCCTGCTTCTTCCTCTCCCACTCCCCCTGCTTGTGTTCCCTCTCTCGCTGGCTGTCTCTATCTCTGTCAAATAAATAAATAAATAAAAAATCTTTAAAAAAAAAAAGGTACAACAATAAAATAAATATGTCATAAAATAAATAAGTAATGATAATGAAAACTATAGCATAAGGAATATAGTAAAAATACTGTAATTACTTTGTATGGTGACAGATGGTAACTACATCTATTATGGTGAATATTGTATAATGTATGGAGTTGCCAAATCACTACATTGTACACCTAAAACTAATTAACATTACATGTCAACTATACTTAAAAAAAAAGAAATAAATTTAATACATGGAAGGCTGCAAAATGTAATATTTGTCCTGAGTCCTATATCTCAGATATATTCTGTAATAGAAGCTTTAATTTGAATGTCTAAATGAGCACTTATGTAATTAAATCGGGCTTTACTTATTTTGTTTCCTAATAAAAGAGTTGTCAGCTTCCTAAATGAAAATATATTATTAAAATAGGAATTAGAATATTCATGCAGTTACAGTAGGAAATACTGCTTAGAACCTAACATCATGTCTTGCCTTTAAGTAATATTGTGGTGAGTACCTTAAGAAAGTAGAAAAATAATATGATTAAATAATACCTAGTTACTTAGGAAAGTACAAGTGTATTTCATTAGAATCTAAAGGTTTTTTTAAAAAATGTAAGCACTTAGTGTTATATGTGAGTGATGAATCACTAAATTCTATTTCTGACCTAATATTACACTATATGTTAACAAACTGGAATTTAAATAAAAACTCGAAACTGTCAAGAAAAAAAAAGAAAGAAAAAAGTGTAAATTATCAAAAAAAAGAAATGTATAACTATACAAGTCCCATTGTACATATTTTTTATTCATACTAGAGCAAATGCACTATGAGAGTTTATTTCATCCTTCTAATGTTTACTTTTCTTAATAATAATATCAATTATTAATTGGTATTACATATTAATTCACTAATATATTTTACATTTTTATGTTAACTATAATATATAATACCAACATATAATATATAATGTAATATATAATATATGCAAGTGTATAATTATATATAATACACATTTATCAATTAATCAATTTATCAATTAATCAGTAATATATAGTGTATATTACTAATAATATATAACACATATTTAATGTTATATGAGATCTATAATGCACAGTATTGCCCTAATCTGGGGAAGGAAACAAGCATTGAAGTCCAGGAGGCACAGAGAACCCCCCCCTCCAAAATCAGTGAAAATAGGTCAACACCTCAACATATAATAGTGAAGTTCACAAATCTCAGAGACAAAGAGAAAATCCTGAAAGCAGTTCAGAAAAGAGGTCCATAAACTACAAAGGTAGAAACTATAGCCTGGCAGCAGACCCATCCACAGAGACCTGATAGGCCAGAAGGAATGGCGTGATATACTGAGGGTGCTACATGAGAAAAATATGCAGTCAAGAATACTTTAACCAGCTATGATGTAATTCAAAATAGAAGGAGAGATAAAAAGCTTCCAGAACAAATAGAAACTAAAAGAATTTTTTATCCCTAAACCAGCCCTGCAAGAAATATTAAAGGGGATCCTTTAAGCAAAGAGAGAGTCCAAAAGTAATGGAGACCAGAAAAGAACAGAGACAATCTACAGAAACAGTGACTTTACAGGTAATACAATGGCACTAAATTCATATCTTTCAATAGTTGCTCTGAATGTAAATGGGCTAAATGCCCCAATCAAAAGACACAGGGTATCAGATTGGATAAAAAAACAAGACCCATTGATATGCTGTCTGCAAGAGACTCATTTTAGACCCAAAGATACCTCCTGATTGAAAGTGAGGGAGTGGGAAACCACTTATCATGATAATGGACATCAAAAGAAAGCTGGGGTGGCAATCCTTTTATCAGACAAATTAGACTTTACACCAAAGACTGTAATAAAAATGAGGAAGGACACTATATCATACTTAAAGGGTCTATTCAACAAGAAGATCTAACAACTGTAAATATTTATGCCCCTAACATGGGAGCAGCCAATTATATAAACCAATTAATAACAAAAATTAAAGAAACACACTGATAATAATACAATAATGGTAGGGGACTTTAACACCACATTCACTGCAATGGACGGGTCATCTAAGCCAAAGATCAACAAGGAAACAAGGGCTTTGAATGACACACTGGACCAGATGGACTTCACAAATATATTCAGAGCATTCCATCCTAAAGCAACAGAATACACATTCTTCTTGAATGCACATGGAACATTCTCAAGAATAGATCACATCCTGGGTCACAAATCAGATCAACTGGTACCAAAAGATTGGGATCATTCCCTGCATATTTTCAGACCACAATGCTTTGAAACTGGAACTCAATCACAAGAAGACATTTGGAAAGAACTCAAATACATGGAGGTTAAAGAGTATTCTACTAAAGAATGAGTGGGTCAACCAAGAAATTAAAGAAGAATTTTAAAAAATAATGGAGACAAATTGAAATGAAAACACAACTGTTCAAAACCTTTGGGATGCACCAAAAGTGGTCCTAAGAGGGAAGTACACAGCAATACAAGACTTTCTCAAGAAACAAGAAAAGTCTCAAATACACAACTAACCTTACACCTAAAGGAGCTGGAGAAACAAGAACGAATAAAGCCTAAACCCAGCAGGAGAAGAGAATTAATAAAGATTAGAGCAGAGATCAATGAAATAGAAAACAAAAGAACAGTAGAACAGATCAACAAAACTAGGAGCTGGTTCCTTGAAAGAATTAATAAGATCGATAAACCCCTGGACAGACTTATCAAAAAGAAGAGAATGGACCCAAATAAAAAAAAATTATGAATGAGAGAGGAGAGATTACAATCAACACTGAAGAAATACAAACAATTACAAGAACATATTATGAGCAATTATATGCCAATAAATTAGGCAATCTGGAAGAAATGGTTGCATTCCTAAGATGTATAAACTACCAAAACTGAAAGGAAGAAATAGAAAACCTGAACAGACCATAATCATCAAGGAAATTGAAGCAGCAATCAAAAATTTCCCAACAAACAAAAGTCCAGGGCAGGATGGCTTCCCAGGAGAATTCTACCAAACATGTAAAGAAGTAATACCTATTCTTCTGAAGCTGTTTCAAAAAATAGAAATGAGAGGAAAATTTCCAAACTCTTTCTATAGGTATAATAATAGATACCTGGTATATTTGCCTTACCAATTTTCATGGCCTTGCTAGTAATAAAAATTCTAATTTTCACTTCCAATGAATTGAATGAGGCTTGAAATACTCCTCATCTCCATACATGAGCAAATATCTAATCCTGACTAACTAGCCCATGTATTTCATTATTCTAGCCCTAGTGATTAGGTCAGACGTAGCTGTGTAACCCAGTCTAAAGCAAATGAGATTCCATCTCAAGAGGTTTGCTTCTTTCTCTCCTTGAGTTCATTCTATTGATAAAATTACAAGCCTGGAGTTTCTTTTGACCCTTTGTGGCTACATGAATAAAATGGAATTGTACCTGAGAAGGAAAAGGAAGCATGTCCTGGGATTGAGGAATCAATGTCTCTTCTTTTGAGTATTTGAATCCAGACATCCCTAAAGCCATACTATTTTCTGCACTCCTAATTAAATAAAATAATAAATTATTTTTAAGTCAATTTGAGTTGATGTTCTGTCCAAAGATAAGAATCCTCACTAATACATGCAGACTGAAAATTTGTGTCCTATACATGACAAAACGGAGCACAAAAGATGTCTAGGACAACATTCCGTAAATACTTAACTATCTTGGCATGCCAAATATGACTTTGGCCTCTATATTTTTTAACATAAGGCTTTAAAATATTTAAAAATATTTAAAAATTTAAAAATTCAAAATATTTAAAAATAATATAAACATTACCTTAAATATATAATATTCCATAAATTAACCAGAAGAGAAAGATAATTTCTATGTATTTTTCTTGTTTCAGATTTATTTATTCAGTGGTGTATTTGTTTTATTTTCCAGTGGTGAATTTATTGTATTTCTGTTATTAAACACACCAGGTTTCTACCTCTAGCCAATAGAAATATTAAATATCTTAAAGGAACTGATTTCCTCACATATTTAATGAAGTTATTGGGTCTACTGATTTCTCACTTTCCTTTCATCTCTGAAATAAGACTAACAAATACAAATTTATGCTTTCAAACAATGGTTTACCTAATTGTAAATGCTCCTAAATTAACTGGCTACTTCTTTTTGAGAGCTTATAATTTCTGTAACTACCTCACCATATACTCTATGAAAATGTTTTGTACTTGGAAGTTATCGTATCATCATCATCCTAGAAAATATTGCAAGAGAATGTTTTAATAGAAACTAATATTCTGTGGAATTAAGTTATATGTAAATGGTGAAAAAAGTTGAGCTGAATAGGTGCCTACAGAAAGCTCTATGGATGGTGAAGATCATTTGGAGATTACCCTTAGCTAAGGGGTGTTAACTTGGGCAAGACTGCAGGAGTATGTACAAAGGTGATGGGGTGAGAAAACAGTGGACTACAGAAATATCAGTCTTCTTGATGGATTGGAGTCCTCAAAAAAATAGCAGGTTTTGGGATAAAGAATTTGCATAAGTGGGACAAACTGCCAATAAAGAAGGATATTATTTCAAAGATAGACTAGAAACAGAAAGAATGGGTAAAAACACAGAAAAAAATTGAGGTAGAAATCCATGAGACAAATTTAAGTTAATGTCTCGTATGTCTGAATAATGTAGACAGTATAGGTAGTCTTACCTTGGACTAGGGATTAATGAGCAAGATATAACAAAAAGCATGAGCCAAAGAAATATGAATAATAATGAACAAAAGTGCTGAAGTGACCATGGAATCAAAACCAGAAGGCAGAGCCAATCTGAGGCTCCTTAGAAATGAGCTTTTATCTTGCTCAATATCACTTTCTGAAGGCCAAGTATGATGTTTGACATATACAAAATGCTTGTTCATTTTGATTAAAACCAAGAAGGAATGATTGAGACTGTAGGGAAGCATATAGAAAAGGTTATAACTGGTGGCATATGAATCTTATTCTGTCATCAGACATATTTTGCTCAGAAGTCCCAATATTTTAAAAAACTTGTTTTTGAACCTTTACCCAATAGTTAAGAATATCTCCACCTATCCTCTTTACCATGTACCTTGTTTGATTTATAAATTCATGAAATTCATGCTATCTTGCCCACGTACACATTTTAGTTAATGACATTTAATATAGTTCAGTAGTCGGGGCGCCTGGGTGGCTCAGTCATTAAATGTCTGCCTTTTCGGCTCAGGGCATGATCCCAGAGTCTTGGGATCGAGCCCCACATCAGGCTTCTCACTGGGAGCTTGCTTCCTCCTCTCCCACTTCCCCTGCCCGTGTTCCCTTTCATGCTGGCTGTCTCTCTCTATCAGATAAATAAATAAAAATCTTAAAAAAATATATGTATATATAGTTCAGTAGTCATGATGAGAATAAGTATTCCAGAAAAACATTATTGCTAATAATGTATATAATTATATGTATATGTTATATCATTAAAATATAAAACAAATATGAGATATTAGTATACCAATATAATTATTAGTATACTATTAATATAACAAATAAAGGTCAAAGTAGATTTCTAATAGAACAGCAAAGATTTAAGACCAACAATGAATTTTGCCTTTAAAACTTTTATCTAAAATTATACTCGTGCTTGCTTTATCATAAAAATCCATTATATTATCAAGGTATATATATTTGCTACCCTAATATTCAATAAATATTAGGCAAGCATTATTAATACCCACCCATGCTTTAATAAAATATGGGAAGCCATTTCAAATGTTATATGGGTCTTGAAATTAGAAATCATAGATCATTTAGAACTCAATCTCCATATTTTACAATTAAGAAAACACAACACAAAAATGACAATTTTATAACATGCAGGTAAATCATGGTAGAAACAGACTATCATCTTGACTTCCAACCCTAACCTCTTTCCATTCAACCACTTAGTTTCAGAGTGGGCCAGGCTGTGTGACAAATAAACCCAAGCACAATTTCTTCCTTATTTAACAGGAAACTGCTAATGTTCCCATTTATTCAATAACTTGCATACATTTTTCACTGACTTCCTAAAAGCCCTGGGCCAGAAATGACATACATGTTTATGTATTTGCTTAGTTTCTTTGAGTTAAAAAAAAAATCCTTCCCTTTGCTTTGTGTTACCCTTACAATGACCTGTCTTTTATAACTAGATATTCTCCTTTGTTTTTATGCCCATGTTTTGGCAATGGGAATGAGAGGGTGTTGTATGAACTCCTTCTTTTTTTAAAATGTTTGTATCAAATCTTAAAATGACTCTTATGCAACTTTACCAGCATAGATGAAATTTTTTGTAGAATTAAACATCCTTCTTGGATATAGTAGTTCAGAGTTTACTTTTTAATCACCTTCAAATAAAAGACATATAGGATCCTGTATAATGAAGACTGTATCAACATGATCGGAAATCTGTCATCTACAATCTTTTATATGTCGTTGAGTATGTGAGATGTAACTTTCTCACAGGTGATGAAGACGCTAAAAGCTTCAACCTGTAGGCTACAGGCTGCATATATTTTATATTTACCAATATATCTCTGGAACCTAGCACACATAAAGAATATTTTGATATTGATGTACTACTAAATAAATAATACATAAATAGACCATCTCTTTAGCAACCTTATCTCCCAATGAGGATAAAAATGAATTTGCAAAAGTCACAACAATAATCCAACCCTTTATTCTGCCCTCGGGTATTGTCTTACTGCGTTGACTTGTAGTTTTAGTCATGTGACCTGAGTGGATCAACCTAAATGTGATGGAGACAGAGAAGGGAGAAGGGCTTATGAGTTGAGGCATGTCTGAACTTGCTGCTCCTGAGAAATTCTGATCTCTACTGTATGAATGAGCCAAACTGCCTGTGGATAATAAGAAACACTAGCCAACTCGTCCTCACCCTCATTCCCCTGCTGACATTGAATCAGGTGCCACAAAAGGTTTGAGGCAGCATAGACCCAGCCACCCTGCTGCTAACCAGTGGTCCCTTGAGCTGCCTAAATTAGAACTTCCCAGTAAACTCATAGACTTGAGATTAAAAAAAAAAAAACAATTATTTGTTGATGTAAGCCACTAGAGTTAAGACAATTACATACTAAAAAAAACCTAACTGATATACTTGGGAAGTAAGAACTTCTCAGGAGAGTCATACTAGGAGCCGAAAAGTGATTGAGAAGAGATGTTCACAGCGATCACAGCATTCACATCCTTTGGAGGACAGAGGATTTTTTTTTTTTTTTACATTGTGCTCATGGAGAACACAGTTGCTATTTATTTTTGTGTTCTTTTATTCAGAGTTGTTTATAGCAACACATAATGAAGGTAAAAGGAAGTAAATTAAAGAGGAAAGGAAACAACCGGACATGTGTTAGAGTCATTCAATTTACTTCACACATGTAATATTTCTTATTGGCTAAATATCTAAGGTTGAATGATAATGATTTATTATTATTTAGCCTATCTTTTAGGTTGCTACATTCATCCTAAATGATGAAACTTGTTTTAATGCATAAAAAAGCTGAACATTTTTATGTCAGTTCTTCTAAATGTGGCTCTCCTCTCTTAAAACACCCAAATTAAACATGTATCCCTTAAAGTAAACAGCTTTTCAGAGGACATTACCATGGTCTTTTGGAATTTTAGAGAATTAGTGATTTATTTTTAGTGCTGGCCCAAATCATCTTCTCAATTTTCCTATCAATCAAACCTACAGAAGTTGGCTAGCACTTGTCATTGCAACAATCCCAGGAAAATAAATGAAATAAGAAATGACAGGATAGACAAGGAGATTTCAGTCCAAGAACAAGAAAAAGATCAGAAGTGGCATTGCACAGAAATAATATATCAGAACATAAACTACAAAATAACTGAAGACAAATTTATATGAAATAAGAGATAGAGGCAGCATACTTTTCAGAAGTCGGTAGGTTTAAAGTGATGAAAGTTGCAATCTTTAAGGAACTATTAAATTTCCTCTGTTTTCAATTGGGTTTTCTGTGAACAGCTCTGGCTGCTTACAAAGGCAGTAAGTGATAAGACTGTGAAGTTCTGTACCTTTTCTCCTCACCCTAACACATGAGCCCAGCTGCACAAATAACATCACCAATTAGTAACATCAAACAACCAGCTAACTTCCAAATTCATCTTTTCCTTAATAGAGACATTGCTAAGATCTCAGACATGTACATATTAATTACACAATATCTAACCAGCTTAAATATAAAAAAGGCTTTCAGAGTGAGTTAGAGTATTAATTTTCTCCCTTCTTCTTCTTTTTTCTCCTCCTGCCTTTCCCCCTCTTTCTTCTCCTCCATCTTCTTCTTTTACTTCTCTTTTTCTCTTCCCTCAAAACGTATAGATATAGTTTCAGTGAAAGCTGGACACTATATTCAAAACTACCATGAGCTTCTCTGAACAAAGTAATCTGTAGGAAGTAAACCTGATTTACAAATCTCTATTTAAAGACTCATCATTTTGAAATATGTTCAAAGTGTCATTTGACCCACTTTTCTAATCTGAGAGAATAACGGATATGGAATTGGATTTTTATAGAGTTTGGAAATGAAAAATAGCACTTTCTTCTCATAAAAGGAAATATAAAAAGGAAAGGAAACAGATCGTCCTTAAACTAAGGGCAAGTTTTAAAATATTTCTTTAGTTCTAGAAGGGTTCTGGGGGTACAAAAGCAGACAGTAATTTTAGTTGAAATTTCTGGAGGTAGGAAAAGCTTTGACACACAAAGAGCCCCAGTACCTGTCACCAGGGTCAAATATCTAAGGGTTTTGATCAGCAATGAGGTTCCCCAGTCCGGGGGAGAAATTGTCTAGATATCACATCCTTTGGAGTGGAGCAAAATAGAGGCTTCCAGCATCAGTAAGAACCGGTTCTGAACTAATGAGAACAACTCTGAGAACTGGGATGGGGCGGGGTGTGGGGGCGGGGTAAGAAGAGCAATAATTGTTAATGTTTCCATCGATGAACCATTAATTTTTGCTCAGGTAAAAACCTAATAAATTGGAGACTGACACTATGAAACAGATTATAACTTTGAAAATTATTAGCAAATAGTGAATATTCAAATAGTGAGTATTTTAACCATGTCATAACAGGGATTGTTAAAGGTGACTATGTTAGAAGCAGGCAAAATTTCAGTTTATGTTAATCAATTTTTTAAAGTTCAGAATTTAAATGACAAAATATATGTAAAGGTAGGTGTTTATGCATGTAGGAACTTACTAAAGAAGTAAAACATACCCTAATAAATAGTTTTTGTTTTTATTTTTTTTTAAAGATTTTATTTGTTTATTTGACAGAGAGAGAGACAGCCAGTGAGAGAGGGACCATAAGCAGGTGGAATGGGAGAGGAAGAAGCAGGCTCCTGGCGGAGCAGGAAGCCCAATGCGGGGCTGGAGCCCAATGTGGGGCTCAATCCCAGGACTCTGGGATCACTCCCTGAGCTGAAGGCAGATGCTTAACGACTGAGCCACACAGGTGTCCCAGTTTTTCTTTTTAAAAGAACGAAAAAAATAAGTACAAAATAATAGACAATTCAGTAAAATTTGCTGATGATACTGCAAAAGCATTCACAAAGCTCCTCAACACAGGAGAACAAATAACTAGCACGTTTTCGTGTTGAGACCATAAGTTAATACACTAAGAACACAAAAACTTTGTGTTGAAATTTTGTAAGACAGATTATAAAAAATATGTTAATAAAAGAAGCTTCTACATGTTTCTTAATTTTTTTCCCCAAATATTCTTCAAACAAGTGAAAGCTTGTGGCATTTTCTCAAGTCGTAACACCAGAGCTGGATATTTAGAATTAACTGTGATAAATATGGATTAGACCTATGAAAAAACTGTGTTTATATATCTGATACTTGCTGCAAAATCAAAGAGAAAAAAAATCATAATCTTTTACCCATTGGAGATTTGTCCAAATTCATCCCCACATGACTCAGAAAGAAAACAAACAAACAAAAAATAGAGTGTACTCTTTCTCCTGGATTGTGAACTTGGTCTACATTGTATATCTAGTCTTCAGTAACATTCATTCACACCTTAGTTCCATTCCCTTGATTTCTTCCTGGATTGGCTGATGAATAATTTCCAGTAGAAATATTTCAAAGTGGTCTTGAATTACTGTTCGCAATTTCAGAAAATTATATGCATATGTATATGCAGATGCTGACGATAAAAAATGAGTCTCAATATTGATCATTTGGGCTACAATAATCTTGAGTTTTTCCCATAGTTGGAATTTTTGTAGCTTTAATTAGTAAAGTTATTTCTCCATTGTAGTAAACATTTTTCTTCTATTTTCCTTTTTTATTTTATTTTTATTATTTTTTTAAAGATTATTTATTTATTTATTTGACAGAGAGAGAGACAGCGAGTGAGAGAGGGAACACAAGCAGGGGGAGTGGGAGAGGAAGAAGGAGGCTCCCAGCAGAGCAGAAGCCCGATGCGGGGCTCAGTCTCAGGACCCGGGGATCACACCCTGGCCTGAAGGCAGACACTTAATGACTGAGGCACCCAGGTGCCCCATATTTTCCTTTTTTAAAGTGACTATTCAAATTTTATGTGACAAATTTTACAATTCTAGTGGGTCAATTATGAGAATCTTTCTCAAGCCAATTCCTGAAAGAAGCACTTCCACTTTCTGAAAGAAAGTGCAAATCAGTACCTGTGAAAATCTGGAAGGCAAAATAATGATTTGGTCACCCATTGCATGTAATTTAATTAAATCAAGAAGCAAGCATATATGGGTATTGTGTATGTGTGTGAAGTAAGTCATCATAGAAAATTACTCTGATTCAGAAGGTATGGCAAATCTTTTATTGTTGTCGTTAGTTTTTAAAGATTTATGTATTTTAGAAAGAGAGCGTGCAAGGTGGGGGAGGGGCAGAGGGAGAGAATCTCAAGCAGACTCCTTACTGAGTGCAGTAAGGAGCCCCAAGCTCCAAGCCCCAAGCAGGGCTCAATTCCATGACCCTGAGGTCATGGCCTGAGCTGAAATCGAGAGTTAGATGAATGATGACCTGGCCTGAAATCAAGAGTCGGACAACTAACTGACTGAGCCACCCGGGCAAATCTTTACAAATGATAAACTCTAGCTTGCTATTTCAAGATTTATGACAACAGTTCTGACTTTTCAATACAGAAGAGGAACATTTACAGAAGCTTTTTCTAAATTATCGGAAATATCTTCAGGTTAATTTACATTAACTATGAATAATTTTAAAGTGTACTTTTTCAGATATGATATATGAGAAAATATTTAATTGACATATGAAAAAATATTTAGTGTTCATAGAATTTTAGTTTATTATAACATTGCTGAACTTTAGAAAAACACACAGCTTACACTTCAGATATAACAGAGCAAGGAACATGAACAAATGTGTTTTTCTAGGATTCTCTTTTCCCCAGTAACCTAAACATGACATAGTTGTTAGATTCTTGGCTATAGATATTACCATAGGTCACTATTTAAGAGCAGAAAGAGAGCTGGGTAGTAGAAAGTACAAAATTCTGCAGTCCATTTTCTAATAGAATTATGTATGTAACTTTTACTGTCTTATTAAAAATTTGGGGATAGATTAGACTATGATTGAGAAAATACGGGCTTTCTAGTTTTGGAACTAAACTAGCTGTAAGTGCTCTAAGACACTATATTTTTTAAAAACCATCTTCAAATATCAATGAAAAAAATTTAAGTCTATAGACAATGTGAATCCAAATATAATATTATGAAGAAAAATAAGCATTTTTTTCTTTAAAAATATTATTTTAAACTATTTTTAGACTCTGGTTGTTAGGTGTGCTCATTGTTACTCAATGTCACTTAAGTATTCATTTCTACAGTTGAAGAAAGGCCAGGGAAAAAGAATATTATTGTTAAAATTGCTTGTCATTTTGAATAATGGACTGAAATCACATAACTTACATTATCTGTTTCCTGAAAAGAAAACACATGAGTTGAAGGGAAGGAGAGCCATTAACAGGAGGGAAAACTCTCCAAGAAAAGTTTTGCTTTTAGTTAGGGAATCAAATATTGATCTATACCTATGAATAAGAACATCATTGATAGTATAATTCCTGGATGAAAATGTTTTACTGAAAATATTTTTATCATTTACAATATTTTATATAGATTACCATTTTTTAGGACTGTAAAAATTCAAGAGAAGTAACAATTACTAAGTATATAAGTAAGATACTTGTTTCCCTTCATTCAACCATCAGAATCAAGAAGAATAAAAGTCTACCTTTCAATCAATAGTATTGCTTTTTCCAGACACTATACATATCCACACATTTCAACTCATAGGAAGCATACATGTCTTGGAATTTTAATATATAATTCCAACTAAACAAGATAGACAACTTATCCTTCTCCACTTCTTTGCTAGCTAGTGTGTTTGAAACATTACTAAAATCTCTGAAAACCTATAATAAATGTTGCAATCTTCCTGGACTCAAAATTTCTTCTTTTTTTTTAAAAGATTTTATTTATTTGTTCGACAGAGATAGAGACAGCCAGTGAGAGAGGGAACACAAGCAGGGGGAATGGGAAAGGAAGAAGCAGGCTCATAGCAGAGGAGCCTGATGTGGGGCTCGATCCCATAATTCCGGGATCACGCCCTGAGCTGAAGGCAGACGCTTAACTGCTGTGCCACCCAGGCGCCCCCAAAATTTCTATAGAGATGGAATAATTTCACCCTTTCCTCATACAGCCACTGCTCACTCTGAAAGAAAGAGGGCATAGAAATTGCAGGGATTCAACATCCCTTAATATTCATCCTATGTTCCTTGGTGCCCTCCTAGTTCACATTTGATACTACTAGTAAATCAACTTGGCTTCACTATATACAAATTCCCCTCCTACACAAATAGAATTTCAAGAGACTAGCTAAAGACAGGGTGGGAGAAAGTCCTCCCAGAATGCAGACTCTGAAACTCATGGTGAAGTTAGAGTCTCACAAGAAAAAACTTTGGCATCCAACCAAAGGGCTTAGGCAAAGCAGCAGAAGCCAGCCAAGATTCAATAGCACAATAATCTTGTAAAGAGTCTACAGAAGGAGGATTAGAAAATTTTAGGTCAAGATGGCACTCTTGGAGTGTATCCATCACAGATATGAATGTTCGTGTGTATTTAGCACACATTGTCTCAGGAATGGACAAGAAGAGAATTCTTAAAACCAGATAGCCAGCTAATTTAGGTTTCCCTCACTTCCATGCATATTTAATTGAAATGATTGATTGATTAATTGATTGATTGATTTTAGAGAGAGATGGGTGGGAGGGGGCGGGGGGAGAGCATGAGAAGGCAGGGGAGGGGGAGAGGGAGAGAGAATCCCAAGCAGAGTCTGTGCTGAGCACAGAGCCTGACACAGGGCTCAATCACACGGCACTGAGATTATGACCTAAACCAAGAGTCTGACACTTAACCAATTGTGCCACCCAGCTGCCCCATTTCCATGGCTGTTTTAAATTATTCTGTACCTTCAGCTCACCATTTCACCAATCATAACCACTTGGGAGATATGTGTTTCTATCCCATCGAAGATGTGTTTTACATATTTTTCTATGAAAATCTTATAGCAGTGTTTCTCAAACACCTTGCCCTAGATAGTGGGAAAAGGGTGTTATTAAGGAAAAGACAGACAATTAATAGATGGGAGATAGGTAGGTAGATGGATGGATGTATGGATAGATAGAGAGATGATAGATAGATAGATAGATAGATAGATAGATAGATAGATAGATAAAGATGCAAATATGAACTCTCTGTAACTTATCTTACTATGCCAGAAGCTAGAGATCCTCTAAATGTCTCTGAAGGAATATTCCCAACACCAATACCATAGTAGAGTCATAGTCCATGCAATAAGTCAAGAACCATTAACTAGGTGAAAAGTCAGTTATTCAATCCTATGTGTTTGTTTTATGTTTTATGTGTTTTTGTTTTGTTTCAATATCTATGCTTTTTATTTTTAAAATCATTGAACCTGACAATAGGTTTCTTGATGTGTATCTGTAGACAGTACTAAATGCATCTTTGGTCTTCAGGAAGTAAATCTTGGTGGCAGTGAAGCTGATTCATTCTTTTTTAAGAACCATTTTGCTGTGGACTCCTGTAGTTCAATATTTATTGTCTACTCTCTGAACTACTGCTCTGTATTCGACACCTCATTGTTAGACTGTTTACACGTGGAAAGCACTTGGTCAGAGTTCAAACTCATTTGATGGATTTCTTAGTCATGGCTGCCCTCTGATAGTAGCAATTTAGGAGGATGTCTTCTGTATTACATTAAATGATACACTTCAAACAAGCTTGAATATAATTCCATGGCAATCAAACATCTTAGGTTTCAGGAAAAGATACTGTAGGGCTTGAAGTGTTTTATACATACTATGATCAAACTCATTCAGACACAAGGATAAAGGATGTGCTCCTGTGCCCAAACACTTCAAAGCTTTTTTTTTTTTTAAGATTTATTTATTTGAGAGAGAGTGTGAGTGGGGGGAGGAGCAGAGGGAGAGGGAGAAGCAGACTCCACACCTAGCGCAGAGCCAGATGTGGGTAGCGCTGGACCAAGGACCCTGAGATCCTCACCTGAGCCAAAATCAAGAGTCAGACACTCAACCAACTGAACCACTCAAATGCCCTGACTCAAAGCTTTTTGAAAAGGAAGTACATAATAAGCATTACATCAGAATAAATTTTGATCTAGTCCAGCAATGGGCATCTAAATATTTACATTACTCATTTTTTGACATAATTGTTATATAATAGCATGGTTCCACAGGAAGAAAACTGAACTGTTTAATAAAATCTGGGTGTTAAAAAATCCTCTCACCTCTTAGACTCTGTGAAAGGCTCTACATCCATTTTCTGCAATTCTGCCATTGTAAAATAGTACCATTTCCTGGGAGAACACTATTTAATATGGTTACATATAGTTCTAAGGTCCTCAGCCAGCGATTCTCACACTGTGCCTCTTTGTAGTCTGTTTAAAAGACAGATGACTTGATGCCAGTCTATAAAGTTTCCATATTGAGATGCAGAAATATCCTATGTTACATGGATTCTATAATCACTGCTCTCATAATTCCTGTCATACTGCATATAATTCCTGAAGAACCGATCAGAAATAAAAATATGACTACAGCACTTGCTAATCAATATCTTACTTGATCTATGCATGAAGTTATATACAGAGAATTTGAACTGATTTCCTAGAAGCACCGAACTCTCCCATGAGCTACAGGCTTTCCGTGCGATGATCGCCGCTCTCTCCTCCTGCTTAATTTCTCATTGCTTTTTTCTTGTATTGAAAGCTGTAGCAGAAGTCACTTTGCATTTTCTTTTAATGTTTATTGTCTGCTCTGTGCCTCATTAGATTCCCATCCACTAGAAAGTAAACTGTAAATGTAAATCATCTACTCTAACGTTTAGTTCATTGCCATATAACCAGCACCAGTCTCTGGCACATAGATTCTCAACAAATACTTTCTGAAGAAATGAATAAACAAACGAATGTTTTAAAAGTTAATTTTACAGGAAGTCTTCTCTGCTCCTCCCCCAACACCTTCAAGCTAAATTAGATGCCCCTCCACAGTGTTCCCATGTTAATACAGTTTTCTGTTACTGGGCATGCCTACACTATTTGTTTATCCCTAACATTGAATTCCTTGCATTATTTGTTATGTTTTATTTATATTGTTTTTCAAATTTCTCATGCCTCATAGGACAGATGACACATTTTGGGCATTCAATAAATATCTGTTGAATGAATGTATGAATAAATTCATTTTTAATCCTAAAAGGATATGTGTGTGTGTGTGTGTATGAGTGTGCGCGCACATGCATTCATCCAGGTTCAATGCTATCCAGGTTTTTTCTAGCTTTTGTCAAGGTTACGTGTGCATTTGCTTTCTGGACTAGATTCTACTTGGCTCTTTTGAGCAAAGAGAAACAAAAATTTTAGATTACCAAAAGAGAGAGATCACTCCTTTCTTTTTTTGCTGTAGCTGTTTTATTTACAAACACTTTATTCCTTTTCAAACTGAATGCCATAAAAACATTCATTTATTGCCCCAATTTTTCCAGCCTCCTGCTGAGGTATGAGAATTGTCATAGTTCTCAATGATTGAGGTGAATGAATTATCAGTCACATCTTCCATTATGTGTCATTTTATAGAGATGCCAAGAATCTATATGTAATTTGGACATTATTCAAAGGGTATCCATGACAAAGGTTTGCAAAGTTTTTTATATCTTAAAATATGATAGGGAGCCAGGAAAGTACGGAACAAGTGAAATGTGAATGTCAAGGTAGAAATGGATTCATTAAAAGAAGTGAAAATGACCCATCCAGAAGAAAAAATCATGTGAAAATCCATAAGGTTTGTTTCGTTTTAGTAACAAAGAACTATTCTGGAGTTGATAGTGTGTGAAGCTATATGGTTAGAAGATGATCCAGAAGAACCACAGGGAACAGCAGCACGAAGTAATGAATACTGAGATCTTAAAAAAAAACAGGATCTGATACTAAGATTGTTCTCTATAGTTGTTCCAGATGTTGTTCAGTTGCTTTTTCCTCTCATTCAAACGAGAGTCATTAATAAATAAATATGACCTACAAGCCTATGCAGAATTATAATTAAAACATTTTAATGTCTACTATCACAGTAAACCCAGCAGTAGCAATAGTTACAGAAAACTTTGAAATTTTATCTTTTCAATATTCCTATCTTGAAATGATTCTGTTTATTTCTTTTTACCTTTTTATCTGAGAGGAAAGGCACAGACCATAGTGTATGGGTCCTTGAAATGTTCATAAACAAAATACCCCCATGTCACCAGTCCAGATTATGATACAGGATCCTCCCCAGAATCTCCCTTCCATCCTCTCCTGTTCAACCCCACTTCTTCATGGAAAACCACCACCTGAATTCTAACTCAGAGATTCAAAAGTGCAGTTTCTGATATTTATACATCAGGAAATCTACATTTCTGCCATCTTTTGAGGAAATCAGATCTGACAGCTTTCGGCCTGCTGTCCCTAGGGAGGAGTCTGGGGAAGTAGAGACAGCTAAGCTTCAGGGGCGTGGCCTCTCCAGCCCACTTCCTTGTTTGTCACCTGCCTCACCCTCTGGTGTAAGGGTTTGCAACACCTGCCTATTTTCATTTCTCAATCCCAACTTCAAAGCCTTTGTGCTTTTGACCACCCTGCTTGCTTTATACAAGATAGCATTAGAGAAATAAATAAGAAAATTTTTTAAAAAGTAAAAAAAAAAAATTCCGTTTTTCTCAACTCACTGAATTACACTTCAATTAGCAACATTATTTCAAAACTAGAAATTTTTATAGCCATCTATAAATAAAGCTGTGTGAAAATATGTTTCCTCTATCAATTACAATAATCAGGATATTTAAAAATATGATATGGGTGTGAAGAATTTCAGCTAAATCAGGATTCTTCAATATTGTGGATGGATATTGGAGTATAAAATATTTTTATTTTACTGTTTTGAACCCATCTGTCCAACTGGTTATAACTGGCTACTGATCTTTGCTTCTTATGTTGTTACCCGAGGGGCAAAAGTAAAGACCTGGATGAGTCCTGATTTGCAGTTTGTAATTTTCAACTGAGTTACAATATTTTGGGGAAAGATATTAGGTAGGATCTGAGAGTTCTTTGGCAGAGGAAGTCACTCTGTTAAGTGGTTTTATGAGATATATGAATATATTAGACCCTGTCTACTGTTATGTGTCAGTTAAACAGAAAACAAAAACAAAAGCAAATAACGAAGTAGGTTTAAACAATAAAGCAACCAAAGGATCCACTGCAATTCACTTACCATATGTCGAGGCATACAATACTTCCTTTTCCCACAGTAGTTTAGGCACAAATTGAAGAGTCGGAAATCTTTCCAAACAGATCAAATTTGCTTGGCCTTGTTGTTTGAGTTTTTGCTGAGTTTGTAGTATATGGTAAAAGGCAACAATGACAATATCAGTGGGAAAATCTGGAACACAGGTAGCATTTGATAAATGTTTGCTAAAAGAATGAATAGCATAGAATGAAAAATAAACACAAAAAAACATAAAATAGGATTCAGTTGCTTAAGAGAAGTCTTCACAATCCATCACCTAGATACTCAAAAGGCAAAGATGTTTTGAAAGATATTAAGCTTTCCCAGTAAAAAGAGTGGATTTGGTAATGAAAAACTTAAATTGCTGACATTCTATTATTTCTTCCTTCTCAGATGAAATAGGCACACTGTATAAACTGGAATTTCATGAACTTTAAAAGTTTTTTTTTTTTTTTTTAAATAGGTCAAGTAATGGAAGGCCTTGAGGACAGAAACATGAAACTGACATGTACCTTTCAACTCCTCTTTTCCTGCCATCTGAGAACGTACAGCTACCTTCACTTTGGGGCTCTGAGATAATCATGGTCATTAACAAGATCTGTCTCTAGAGGGAATTCCATGAAACGTTTCCTACCTAGAACAGAAACTAGATGTAGTTGGTCAGATCTTCCATGTAAAGATTTAAAATTCCCCAGTCCTGATGAGTAACGTCAAGGTTGTATGACCCAAAATGTTATGTCTCTATCTTCTCTTAATTACAATAAGGCCTAATAGCTGTTCTACTTTTTATTACCCATTCCAAGAAATCAACCTATTTCTTCACCATTTTCCCATGGCTTTGTTTTTGTGGGCTTTTTTTTTTTTTATGGCATGGTAAATATTTAAAAAATTCGTCATTCAACTGTCAGGCAACCCAAAGAAGCAAATGAGTGACCCAAGAGAGGCAGTTTGAAATTCTTAAATTTTCCATGTTCTTATACAGAAATTTGAGATGTGACCACAAAAAAACACACACTCGCACACACACAAAAAAACCAATCAAACAAACAAAAAAGAGCGCCTTCTAATGCAATATTCCCCCCAGGCACAATGGCATCAAGTTAATGACTGCAACTTCACGTTTTGTGCCCCTGACCATTGCCATGTTTCTTTGTGCTTGAGTCCCAAAGGGAATTCTCCTCCCAATCGCATCTTCTGTCCTCATAACTTTTGAATTAAATTACTGTTTTACCATATTTCACCACAGCACTTTTCATAAAAGCATATTCCAGGAAGGGAAGAAAACAAATGCTGTTTACCACTAAACTCTTCCAGTACACGACCCTCCCCCCAGAGGCCATGGGCTGTCTTCTCTTTTCACTACTGTCTTTTTCTTGATGTACTTTTCCACGTGCTTCATTTCATCACTCTCTCAGTTAATACCATGTGTTCTTAACTCCCACTCTTGCTATCATTACAAAAATAATGAGAATTACCTTTAATGTTTAATACATTCGAGGTACTATTACAAACTCATACTTAATCCTGAAACAACACTAGGAGCTCGGTGACCATTTTTTCTCAGCTTCCTTGAGATATAATCGGCATACGACATTATGTAAGTTTAAGGTTTACAATGTGTTGATTTGATACACTGACATATTGCACAATGAGTACCACCAGGGCATTAGCTGATGCTTGTGTTGAGACGAGAAGGTGGAGGGCTAGCGGCTGGGGGGGCAAGGCGGAGGGGCGGTGAAAGAACACAACATTCTTGTTGAAAGATGAATATGTTCTGGGGAGCTGACGTACAGCATAGTTACTATAGTTAATAGTACTGTATAATATACTTGAAAATTGCTAAGAAAGTAGATCTTAACTATGTGGTGTACCTATTTTAAAGATGGGAAAATTAGTTCGGGGAGGTGAGCAAACTACAGTTCAGGGAGGTTGAAAACCGTGCCCCAGGTCTAGAGCTGGTAAGCGTAAAAGTTGGAATTCAAAGTCAGGCTGTCTGGATGAGAAAGTGTCACTGCCACAGGAAGTATCATGCACTCTGTCATTTGGCCTCGAAACTTCTATGATACATGTTCTTTTTCAGGATAAGATGTCTTCTCTTTCTTTTAGAATTATTTCTTGCTTATATTTTATTTCTCTTATTTTATTCCTCAGATTATGAGCATCTCTATAGTCATTCCTGTTCCTCCTGAAGAAACTTCAAATTCCTCAAATTGAACTTCTAGCTCATTTCTTAATAATAAATTATGTTAAAGCAAAATTCCAAACTTTTAATAAGTTTAGAATTTTATTCCTAACTCCTTTCTGAATGCTAAGTGATAAGGTCCATCATTTACATTTGATATATTTCTTGTTCTTCAGAATGTGAGGATGTTTTCAACGTACTGGTTGTATATAAAAGAGATATACTGTTTCCAGTCAAAATCCGGAACACATAAGAAGCAGAGATTAAGCGTACACAGCACACAGTTCAGACAATCAGGGTCGTTCAGAGAATAACTTTTTTTTCTGTCGTGTAATCATCTCTGGTCGGGTAAATGCCCACAGTCCATACTCAAAAACTGGGAATCAGAGGCTGGTACTTCCCTGAAAAGGAAAATATAGCTCTGGTATCAAACTAGTGTTTTGATGGTTTCTTTGCAATGAGAGCAGACACTCAAAGTGGTCTAAGTACATTAGTTCATTTGTCAGTCCAAATTCTTTTGATGAGAACATTCTATCTATTTAGAAAAAAAAATGCCTGTTCATCCAACTGGAGCCAAATGAGACACCTGGAGCAGATGCTCAAGTACGAAATAGTGGTTATTGTTCCTCAAAGCAGTGAAATAAAGAGAAGACAATTTAAAATCTCTAAAGGAATACCCAGGAAGGAGAAAAAGAGCAAATAATTTTTGGAATCTGTTTGAGAAATGAGACAGAGTAACTTTTCAAGAAGTAGTCAGGATGGTCACATGAGAACATAAATGTGTATGTGTGTTGGGGGGGGATTTTCTGTACTGTGCAGTGTGACGCATCTCTCTTACCTTGAGTATTTTTAAGAAAGACTACAAAAGTATCTCAACATCTGGTGTAAATAGATGTCTTTAAAATCAGCAATGGGGCTGGATTTTTTGTCTGAGACATAGCAAGTAAATATAAATATGGTGCTGGAAGATTCCAAGCTGTCATCTGGATTTCGTGACTGATACAAGATACAGTTAGTTTAGGTCTAGACGTCAGGAAGCAGAAATTGTCACTTGAGGGCAAGCAGGAAACAACAATTTAAGATGACCAATCAGTTGACAGACCAAGGAACAAAATACTCCCGTTCACTTTTTTCTTCCTAAGGCATATATGCATCATTAAAATACCTTTTTGCCAGGGCCAGGGGACCACAACAGCAGCTTATGCCACTGTACTGAATGGAAAAGTGAGTGTGGTGTTGTCAACACAATGTGCAGACTTTGCTCATATAATAAGCATTTTTATAAAAGATTGTATTTATTTATTTGAGAGAGAAAGAGAGCACAAGCAGGGAGAAAGGGAGAAGCAGACTCCTCTCTGAGCAGGGAGCCCAACGCAGGGCTCGAGCTCAGGACCCCGAGGCCATGAAACCGAGCCACCCAGCTGTACCATCATAAACATTCTTTACACTTAACTTAGCAATAGCTTTTCTCAAGGAGCACTTGTCTAGTAACATTTTTTCCTACTTCCCTCTGTGTGTGCTTTTTGATCACTTTGTAACAAATTACTATAAACTTGGTGACTAAACCCAGCACATATTTATTACCTCACAATCTGGGGGCCAGGAGTTGTAGCTTGACTTACCCTAGTCTTTCGCTCAGGGTCTAACGAGATGCAATGAAGGTGCCCGTGGAGGCTGTGGGCTCCTTTGAAGCTCCAGCTCCTCTTTTAGGATGACATGGTTATTAGCAGAATTCAGCTCCGTGAGGCTGGAGGACTGAAGCCCTCTCATCCCAAAGGCCCCTTGGCCGTCTTTACAGGCAGCGCATGTCCTCGCAGCCGGCTTTATCAAGGCCAGCAGCACCTGGCACAATCTCTTTCAGCTTATTTCATATTATTATTTGCCAAAGTAACTACAATTTATATCTTTCTCTACAACAAACTGTGTCAAGTATTTTCATGATTTAACTTACTCATTTGAGTTCCTTTCCACACTTTCCATTTATTCGTTAATGTCTTTCTTAGAATCCCCACCAGCTATTAGTTTCAACTTACTTTTGAACAGATATTTTGAAGTATGCTATCCTAGACCTCTTGATACTCAGTATTTCAAACCAAGGGAAACTACCTATATTTACATCATAGAGGAAGCAGAAAGAGCAGTCGTGTCTTGGTGAATTATATTGGGCCTCGCAGAGCACCCAAAAGAGCACATTGCTTAATATCTATCACTCCTTTAGCTCTTGAATGTATCCAATTTCTGGGCTTCCCCCCTCCCCGACTTTATCTTACTCTATTACATGTCATTCCATGACAAATCTGGTCAGTATAAAAGTTCGAACTCATGAACACACTATATGGAACACCATACGTGTCATTAAAATCAGTCTTGTGTTTTTCGGGGTGCCTGGATGCCTCAGTTGGTTAAGCATCCGACTCTTGGTTTCGGCTCAGGTTATGATCTCAAGGTTGTGAGATGAAGCCCCATGTTGGGCTCTGTGCTGGGTGTGGAACCTGTTTAAGAGGCCCTCTCCCCCTCTTCCTCTGCCCCTCCCACAGTCTCTCTCCCTCTCTTAAAATAAAAATCAATCCTGTGTTTTTAAATCTATTGCATTCACACTGGAGAAGGAACTGCTTTGTGGGTTCTCCCAATCTGCCACTCCTACCTAACAAAGCGAAATAAAAAACACAATTTTATTGCCATGTTAGTTTCAGTGGGAAAAACACATCACCAATAATAAACAAAAGTTCATTTTTTTATTGAGTATTCAACCAAGAACGTGTTTTCTAATAAGCTCAAAAAGATGATCTAAATCAGTCTGCTTTGTTAAAGTATTTCATTTAATCTTAATTATTACTTCATTGTAGCTGTCAGCATTTCAATCTAAGTGAGTCATTCTAAGGCATTTCTACTCTGATCAGCCTCTACTTGTCAGACCCTTGACTGATACGATCTTCTACTCACTGTACTTTTGCTTAACTACGACAGGTAGATGTTGCAATGAAAGTCCAAACTGTAAAAATGTTATTTGATTAGGAACTGTCAAAGTCCATACATTTTCTATGGAACTGATTTCCTCAGAATACTCACAATAATTTATCTTTTCAATGGACTTAGACAACTGAACTGAATTGCATGCTACAGGCCTTGAATTAAACTTGTATAATAAAAGGCACTGTGTGTGAACATGTAGGATCAAATCCGGTGGCTATCAAAAGTTGTTTGATAAGTTTTAATAAATTTAAACAGAGAACTTTGCTTAATCCAATTACTGTGTTTCTGAAAATTAAATGCGAGTAGCTGCTTTTTATTTTAATATATAAGTGGTCTTTCACTTAACAATTTAGACACATAAAAACATTTTAAACACATGCACACATCTTCAGAGTGCACTGGCTTGGTAACCAGATGTTAGTCCTGAACCTTCTATAGCATAGTCACCAAGAGGGAGCTCACAGAACAGGTGGATTAGACGGTCAAGCACAGAGAGCTTTGAAAAAAGAACTAGTTAATTCAAACTGTCTCTAGAAGGACATATTCAAGGAATGCAGAAGAGACTGCTCTTCTAGTTGGAGAGAAATATTTGAGGAGAACAGGAATGTAACAACCAGTTCCTACTTGGTATTAAACTAATCGTTTGACATTCTTCCTCATGGGACAAGCATTTAAATGATTTTGGTTTGTGTTTTAGAGTTCTCTCAGGGCTATATGCAGAACAGATTGCAGGCTGTTACTCTTGACTCCTGGCTAGAGATTGATTTCAATGTATGTGCATGCATTTTTCTCTTCCATAACTTGTCTCTACGTTTTGTCCTTTAAGTACCTAAAACTCAAATTGCCTAAGTTTGCTCTAAGCTGACTTATTCTGCAGTCAGCCTGGTCTCTGGATTTAATTAACAGGTAATTGTGCTCTTACATTTTCAAACTCTACCCAAATCTATATAATTTTCCCCACAGATACTGACTTGCTCAGATTTCTCTCATCATAAAACAAAATAAAACGAAACGAACCCATTCTGCAATGCAACAAACCCCATAAGCTACTACCCTATCCCTTCTCCTCCTTTCAGTGCTGAGCTGCTGGGCTTATAACATGGATCCCAATGTCAATATTTCCCAGGAGACTGGTACTTCTACAAATATTTCATGAAAGAATTGCAAGATCCAGGAATTTGGAGAACACTGGATTAAATAAGGTAAAACATCACGTCTTGTCGCAAGATCCCTCAGAACCTTCATATAAAAGTTTTCCTGTTTCTAATGACCCTTAAAACTTTCATTCACTCATTCACACATGCATTATTGATTTGAAACCTCTAATATACATTTACAGGGTCTTCTTTCTCAACTTAAATATTCACTTTCATCCAGCGGACTACACATTTGCCACCTCAACTCTTTTTAATTCTCTCTGGCAATTTTCAACAATGTGTTTGAAATTGCAGAAAAAAGAAAAGAAGGATGAATGGTCTTTTCAGTCCTTAACTTACTGTACCACAGTACATTATTCTAGTGACTCTTCCATTCCCAAAGCTCTCTCGCAGTCTCTAACCTTCCTGCTTTCTCTCTGCCATGATTCTCCCCGTGTTTCTGCAGCTCCTCGGTCTTTGCGGCAAGCTCCTTGTCTATTTACCTGTTGGTAGTCACAGAAGGCTGGTCTCTGATAATCTTATTTTACACGTTCTCTGGATTATTTAATGTATTCTTGGGGTTTTTAAATCTGTGTTCTCAAGACAATGAAATCGCTATATCCGAAATTTTTCAGTCTTTTGATTTACGTATCTATCTGCTTATATCTTTTTCTGGGTTTTCCTGGGAAATCCTCAAGTTGAATATGTACAAAAATATCTATTTTTTTCTCTTGTATCTGAACACATGGCACCACCATCTGTTCACTCACCCATGTCAGAAACCTGAAACTTCTTCTTGAGATAAATAGATGAGATAAGTAGATGACTTGAGATAAATAGATGACTGAGTTTCATTGGTTCTGGTTTTTTTTTTGTCACCTTGCAATGCCATTCCCTTATGTAAAACTTAAAGGCCACTGACTTGTTTCAGTGTCTTCTCCTTCACACGATTACTGCTGGAAACTCCTAGTTTTATTTTTTTTTCTTTTTCCAGTCTATGCATTTAAAAAGGTTCTCAGAATTTTCTAATTCAAACACAAATCTGACCATGCATCTGTGCTACTAAAATTATTCAATAACGGCTATTATATAGAGAATAGTACAAAATTCTTTTATGGGTAAAACGCTATTTTAATTCTTACATGATCTTCCAGAAACTTGTCACTTCCCAAACAGTGCTTGAGTCCTGTTTCCCCTCCCACTAAAAGTGTGTGGTCCACTGTGATTGCTTTGATAAACAGAATAGAGTAGCAATGATGCTGTTTGAGTTCTAAGGTTAAGTAGAAAAAGTAATACACTTCTCCCCCCCCCCCGCCGTTAGGATGCTCATCATTGGAAACCAGCCACCAGGTTGTGAGCCCAAGCCATATGGAGAGGTCACACCAAGACCTTTCAAAAAGCCTCAGCGAAATTGACAACCAGCATCAATGGTGATGTGTGAGTGATTATACTTGACTGAATGGACTTTCAGATAATAAGCCCCTGAGCAATGAGTCACCTCCTATTCAGTGCCAAGGCTTTACAAGTGACTGTGGGTAGACGGGTTTGCTTCTAGTGCATCCCTTCCATGACTATATCCTCATGAGTATCTAATTTTGAATTAGAGGGGCAAGGTAGTCTATATTAGATCTTTAACTTCAAATACTATTTAAGCATTTTAATTTACATTTTCCATATTATTTATTTTTTCAGACCTAGTTGAGACATAATTATCCCTACAAAGCATCTTTTGACATACTAACAACCAGATAGAATTGATCACTTACACTTTTGTGCCCACAGTAAACCCAATGCATATCGAAAACCAAACCTTATATCTTTAAAACTTATTTTTCTGGTAACTATTTCTCCAGGTCTACAAATATCATAAGTCAAGACTATGCAAAATTCATTGCTTTATATTCATAATACTTAACACCACTTTTAGCTTATAAGATGCACTCAATAAAAGCTTGGGCAGGTATAGTTTTCAGCTATATTGATTTCTAGAGGTAGAAATTTCTGATTTTCAGACATTATGCTAATGGACTTCAGCTTTTTCTTATTTAATGTACCCAAATAATATTTTCTTAATTTTAAAGTGACCTCTTTTGTTATAATAGAAACTTGGTTTAGATTTTATAGAACAGAATAATACATTCAATCAATTAATAATTTCTCAAGAGCCTATTACATATCATACTTTTTGCTGGGTGTTAGCATTACAGAAGTAACCACTGTAAATCAGTGATAAGGGCATGGACAGAAACCAAACTTATTATTTTCTCTTTCCTTTCCTATATCCCATTTTTTCTCGACCCTTTGATAAAATCTAGGGTAAGTCCTATGATGTATGCAGTCATGTTCAGATGATAAAAATTCCTCCTGTCACTTCGGATGACAAGTATAATCGCATTACAAGAACAGTCAAATCTACAAACTTTATTTGAATGCAGTGTTTTTCTCCTGCTCTACTCTTGTCAGCAGTGGGAAAAGGGGGTCATGACTGACTGCTTCTTTATTCCTTCAGTTAGGCTTTTTCTACCAGCCTTCCTGTGGCATCTGCCCAGGTAAGAGAGGAGTGAAAATCTAGGTGAGCATTTTTTAAGCTAACGTTGATTTCCTCTGGCTGTGGCAGAAGCTGAAAAATACAGTTTTCCTTTCAGAGCGTTTTGTGGGCTCTTTGCAGACATCATCAAATTGCTCGTCACCACTTACCTCAGGCAAAGAACTCTACTGTACGGCTCTCCATTTGTTATTCTCCTGTGGCTCCCTTGTCAGGACAGTTCACTCAGACTCAGAGGGTCTCCATGAGGACTCAAGGTCTAAGAGATCTTCTACATCAGAATCATTTAAGGCGGCTGCAGACAAGTTCTTTTTTTCCTCACATGACCACATGTGATCTTTGGGAAACTCATTTTCAAAGCTATATCCACATCTGTATCTATATCCATATCCACATCTACAGAAATGTCATTACTTGTCTAAGTACAACCGTCTATTCTGTTGTCACATGTAATTTCTGTCACACTCTCACCCTTTTATTTCCTATGTATACATCAGTTTATAGTAGCTCTCAAATGCCAGAGGATGTATACCAAACTCTCCAAATGGTCTCCTTAAATAAAGCTGCTCTTGCCAGGTTTAAAGTGAAGAAAAGTAACTTTTCCCTATTGGAAAATGGGCTGTTATTCAAGACAAAATTCCTTGCAATAAAATATCCCTAGTTTCCCAACTCCCTTTTGAACCATCAATTTCATAGCCAGAGAATGAGTAATAGTTACAAAACCCATTTTTATCCATCTCCTATGCAAATTCAATATTGGTTGCTTACCACAGTCTTAGAATATAAAAATATTCAGTAACTGTTATCTTAGGATCTCAGCTAAAACAGAGAGAATCCCATTTCTATCTTCCTTTTATGAAATGATGACTAAGAGGTTACTATACTGAAGTTCACATTCTAGGAGAAAATAATCACTGCCAACATGATACCTGCTTTAATATATACATGTGTACCATATGTACATAAATACACACACACAGGCATATATTTAATATAATCATATACACCACACTCAGTCCAGAAGAGTGGGAGCATAACTGTCTGGTTATGTAAGATAACTTTTAAAAGACATATAATATTTGAGGGATACTTAAAATACAGAAGTTTGGCAGGAATAGAATAACAAAATATTATCCAAAAGAGAAAGCTCTATGTTCAAAAGCAAATAGTAATGAAAGAGCAATATTTGGTGAAAAATAAAACTTTTGGTGTATCTAATGACTAACGCATGAGGTATGGTGGCAGGAAGAGGTGAGGGATAGAAATTACGCTGGCTAAGTAGTTTGGACAAGGTGTAAACGATTTTATCTCACATTTTTACGAAGTGGGGTTTTATTGAGGATTCCTAATCAGAAGAGAATTATGATGAGCTCTGGATGAGAGTAAAAGAAATTAAAAAAAAAAGGTATTTCTCAAGATGTGCTGTACTGAAAAATGGTCCAGGGTGAAGAGAAAGTGGAGGATCCCAGAGAAACTCTGCAAACACAGTCTCTATAGTTAAATATGTTTGAAATAGTCTATATTCAACTTACCATTCAAACTAGTCTTCTGAATAATCTGACGATCTCTGAGGTAAGAGAATCTTTTAGCATAGACTTAACCCAGTATTAATCAAATGGGCTAATACATATAATTTTAACAAGAAATAATGTCTTACAGAGATAATGAATTGGAAAAAATACCTTCCAGATAGCCTGGTGTTGATGACATTTTCAAGTGTTTCAAGTGTTCAAATTTAGAAAGTTATCGTAATTGTTTACATGACAGATTTTGAGAGCCTTCATTTAAAAAGTGGTAGTTGGAATGACTCAGAGTACCCATGTGAAGGATTTATTCTACAAAGAAGCATGGGTGGACAATGAAAAAAGAAATGCAGTTTCACATTTCAATTATCTGTGATTGTCAAACCATTCACAGACAATAAGTGAGCATACTAAACTTATGCTTAAATTTTAAATTA
The DNA here is from genome assembly GCF_002007445.2 of Ailuropoda melanoleuca. Classification (NCBI taxonomy): domain Eukaryota; kingdom Metazoa; phylum Chordata; class Mammalia; order Carnivora; family Ursidae; genus Ailuropoda; species Ailuropoda melanoleuca. Next base: position 136,742,390 of record NC_048218.1, on the reverse strand, counting down.
TAATTTAAAAATATTAGTTTGATCACCACTGAAGTATTCAGCATTACATCTGACAAATACTATTTTATTGTCTGACTAAATATGGAGCCCACTTGCAATTCAATTGCTAAATGTTTAGGAATTAAACACTCATAAGACTTGTTATTTCACCCCACACCCACAGCAGAGTCCTGTCTCCATCAGGAAATATCTCTGAATAATTTCTAAATAAAAAAAAAAATTCGGTTGTATGGAATAAGAGCCCTACTTACATTAGAAGTGATATTTTGTGTATGTTTCTAATGATATTTATATCTCCTTTCTGATAATGTCTACAATTTTAAAAGGGGCTTATAAAAACTTTTTAAAGTAGTTATATTTACAGATTCAAATAAAACTTCCTATTTTTTGTTGAAAGGCTCTATTGCAACTTCTATTTCCAGTAACAGTGCTGACTGTACATCCACAAAAAAAGAAAGAAAGAAAGAAAAAAGAAAAAAAAAAACTACTGGCGTAAAATACACAGAAATGCTATTTCTAAATGCATAGCTGACCTTGCAAGATGTTGAGGGAAATCCCCAGAAGCAGAAAATGAAAGAGAAGCTGAAACCAGAGCGTTAAGTGAGCCCTGAAATCATCAATACCCTGAGGGAATTTACTGAGTTCAGCAGCTGAATTCTGAGTTTGAGTGTCTGCATAAGGGACTTAGTATATAACAAAAAGTTAATATGCAACAACCAATTATATACTTATATACCAGCAAGAAGTGGCTAGGGAGTGAAATTAAAAAACATTTTTAACAATAATAAAATTACCTACACTGTTTTTATGGGCCATATTACCTGTACGAGAAAAATGTCTGCTATCATAGGACCACTTCGTTGGCATTTCATCTTGGCTATTCATAAGCTTTCCTTGGGCTCCTGATTCACTGTTGCTCATATTCTTTCTACTATGGAAAGAATTAGAGTCATAGACTTCCATTTGTTAGTTAGACTTTAACTAGTTTAATTTGATTTGAAACAGTTTTATTAGATTTTAATTACTTGAATGTATAGCATTTCCACCTAATGGGATGAAAAGGTGGACAGTCCTTTCCTTAGAGAAAAACTATGAAGGTGAATTCTAAAACTGTCAAAAACAATTATTTCAGCATTCTGGACCAGAAACATACAAACAGAGAAGAATTTATTCATGAAAACTGCTAAAGTTTTCATAGAAACTGGGTGATTCTGTAGCGTTCATGATGAGGACTGCTGCCATGCCTCACCCCTGACACTGTCCGTATGGGTCAACCCAGGCGGTTCAACAACACACAGAGTGTGCGTGGGGGTAGCGGGGGTAAAGAAAGAAGAAATGTGAGACCACTTAGCAGAAATTAGAAATAAAATAAAGACTCGAAAATGGCCTGAAGTTTGAATGCACTCTACAGGACTCCTATACATCCATCTAAGAGCTTATAAACTCTGTTGATTTGAAGAGTTTCAGCACAGCCTCTTGTCAACTTTTGATTGAACATAGGGTGTGCGAATAGAGGGATAATCCCAGGAAACCAGACTTAAAAATAAGCCTGAGAATATAAAATAAGCAAGAGATTCACACAGAGACCTAGTTAAGGTAATAAAAAGGGAAAAAAAAGCGCATCTTGGAAGCAGGAAGAAAAAAACAACTCATCATGTATAAGAGAACAAAAATTTAGTTAGTGGCTGGCTGACTTTCTGTTAAAAAAATGGAGGCACAAAGGCAGTGGAAAGACATTTTAAAGTGGGGGGAAAACCTATCTTTAAAATATAAAGGTACAATAATGATATACCCAAATAAAGAAACTGAGATGATTTGTTACTATCAAAATTTTCTTACAAGAAACGCTGAAGGATGTCCTTCAGGCTAAAAAGAAAATGATACCAGAAAATAACTTGAATACATAGGTAAAACTGAGGAATGTGAGATATGGCAAATATATTGCCCTATATATAAAACAGTATTAAAGAATCTATACATATATTTCTCATCTGCTCATTACTTTATTATAAGATTATGTAGAATGATGAGTGTAATATTATACAGTGAGGTTTATAACATATATAGAAGTAATGTATATGACAACAAAGCACAAAGGAGAGGGGAAGAAAATATTGGAATAAAATTTTAAATTTTATCAAAATTCTATCAGTAGTCTGAAATAGAGTATGATATGTTAAGATCTATTTTTAAGTCCTCAAGAAACAACAAACACATAGAAATGCAGGTTAAAAAAATCAGAAAAAGTAAAACGGTAGACAAAAAGATTTTTTGACACAAAATAAGACATTAGAGGAAGAAAGAAACAAAAAAGGCATGAATAAAATAAAAAGCAAAGAGAAAAATGAAATCCAACTGTAACAGTAATGATTTTAAGAGTGATGGACAAACCTCTCCATTCAAAGGAGAGTTCAACAAACTTCATGAAAAAGGAAGAGTGAACTACATGCTATCTAGAACAAATACTACTTAGCTATAAAGACAGAACCAGTTGAAAACAAAAGGGTGAAAAACTGATCATGTAAAGAGTACCCATAAGAGAGACATAATTATTATATTAATATCAGACAAAATATTTCTTAAAACAAAAAAAATTCTAAAGAAAAATAATGATAAAGTGGTTAGTACATCAGAAAAACCTAACTTTAAATGTATATGCATTGAATAATAGAACAAACTATAAAGCCAAAACTGATATAAAAGAGAAATAGTTCAAAAATAATACAGATTTCAATACACCCCTTTCAATAAGTGATAGAGCAATCTGATAGAAAATTTGTGAGCAAATAAGAGACTTCAGTGATATTATTATTGACCAATTTGGCCTGATTTCTTTAGAAAAGTCCCCTCAGTGACTACAGAAAATATAAATTCAAATGCAGATGAACATACTGTAGGAGAAACCATATGCTGTACCTCAAAAAATGATCTTAGTAAATCCAAAAAAAAACCCTTTAATTTGTACAAAGTGTGTTTTCAAACCACAATGGAATTAAATTAGACATCTGGAATACTTGGAAGTTAAACACACCCTTACATAGCCCATGAGTACAAAAGGAAATAAGATAAATTAAAATATATTTTATCTGTGTGAGAATGGAAATACAACATATTAAAATTCATTAGATGCAGCTAATGCACCACTCAGAGAGAAATTTATAGCTGTAATCTCCTGTCAGTGAAGAAGGTCTCAAATCAATAAAATAAGCTTACTGTAAGAAAATATAAAAAAAAAGAGAGAAACTAATTCCAAAGTAAGCAGGAAAAATGGAAAAATAAATCTTAGAGCAGAATTTAATAAAATAGAAAATAACACAGAGAAATCAATACAACAAAAAATGTTTTTTTGTAAGAAATCCAAAACATTGTCAAACCTTTAGCATAGTAAACCAGAAAATAGGAAAGCAGATACAAATGACCAAAATCAGAAATTAAAGAGAGGAAATTGCTACAAACCCTATAGAAATTTAAAGGATTATAATGACATGATATGAACAACATTATGCCAACTAGTTAAATAACTGAGATGAAATGGAAAAATTAGGGGGAAACAAAATCTAAAACTGACTAACAAAGAAATGAAAATTTTGAATAATCTAGTGAGGAAAAAATTAGTTACTTAAAACCTTCCTACAAAGAAAAGCTCCAAACCAGATGGCTTCACTAGAGAATTCTATGAAATATTTAAAGAAGTAATACTGGATTTAAATCTTGAGGAAATACATTGCTGAAATTGAAAAAGAAAAAGAAGAAAATGAAAAGAAGAAACAAGCATTACAATAAGTAAAATCTTGCTTGAAGTGATTTTCAATTCAGATCATGATGGTTCTCAAAATGACATGTAGGCATTTCCATTCCATTTATCCACACCATCCAAGTGTTCTGTAATGAACTTCCATATTTGTTTAAAAAAAAAAGAAGAACTAATACTGGTACTTCAAAAATTCTTTCAGAAAGCAGAGAACAAGTAAACATTTCACAACTCCTTTGAGGCCATTGTCACCAACATACCAAAGACAAAGATACTGCAAGTAAGAAAACTACAGATCAGTAGTCCTCATGAAAACAGATGCAAAAGTCTTAAAACACACACACGCACACACACTTTACTTGAGAGGGAGAGAGTGCGAGCATGGGCACAAGCTTGTGCAAGCAGGGGGAGGGGCAGAGGGCAAGAATCCCTCCATGCTGAGCATGGAGCCCAAGGCAGGGCGCAATCTCACCACCCTGAGATCATGACCTGAGCCAAAGCTGAGCTGGTCACTCAACCAATGAAGCTACCCAGGTACCCCCAGATGCAAAATTCTTAATCAGATATTAGCCAACTGAATCCAGCAACACATGAAAAGAATTATAAATCATGGTCAACTGTAACTTCTACCAAGAACGTAAGGGTGCATCAATGTAAGAAACAGAACAAATGACAAAAAAACGATGATTCTTCTAATAGATTCAGAAAAAGCATTTGAAGATATTTTCTTATAGTTTCATGACCAAAAACAGCACCTAACTAGGAATAGAAGGGAACTTCTTCACCCTGATGATGGTCATTTTTGAAAGACCTGAAGCTTATATCATACAAAATCGTGAATGAATGTTTTCCCCCTATATTTGGGAACAAAGAAAAGATGTTGACTCTTGACATTTCTATTTAATATTGTAGTGGGAGCTCAAGCTAAGAAGAAAGAAAGAAAAAGAGAGGTAGAAAGATAGAGGCAGAAACAGGGACAGAGATGGGTGGAAGGGAGAGGGCAAGAAGAGAGGAGAGGGGAGACAGAGACAGGAGGGGAGGAAAGGAAAGATATTTTTTTTTTTGAAAGATTTTATTCATTTATGTGACAGAGAGACAGCCAGCGAGAGAGGGAACACAGCAGGGGAGAGGGAGAGGAAGAAGCAGGCTCCCCAGCCGAGGAGCCCGATGTGGGACTCGATCCCGGAACCCCGGGATCACGCCCTGAGCCGAAGGCAGTCTTTAACGACTGCGCTACCCAGGCGCCCCAGGAAAGATATTTTATATGTAGAAAATCATAAGGAATCCACAAAAATATTGCAAGAACTAGTAAGCTAGATAGATAGCAAAACACAGTTCAATATATTAAAATTAAATATATTTATATGTATTAGCTACAAATAACCTAAAAATAATACCAATAATTTTATCTTAACAGCATCAAAATTAATAAAATGCCTAAGAAAGTAATTATAAAATCACAGGCAATATTTATACACTGAAATCTACAAAATGTTGCTGAGACAATGTCAAGAAGATATAAATAATAGAAAGACTGTCTGTTGTCCATGGTTTGGAAGACTCAATATTGCTAAGATGGCAGTTATCCCAACACTGACCTATAGATTCATCATAATCACTATCAAAGTTCCAGCACAAGTTTTATACAAATTTGTTAGCTAATCCTAAAATATATATAGAAATGCAAAGGACCCAGAATAGTCAAAACAATTTATAAAAAGAAGAGCAAATTGGAGGATTTCTACTACCAGATTTCAAAACTTACCATAAAACTACAGCAATAAAAACACCATATGGATAGAACAAAATTAAGAGTCCAAAATAAGCCATTACATATATGGTCAATTGATTTTTGACAAAGTGCTAAGAAAAATCCAATTGGGGAGAATCTTCCCAATAAATTGTTCTGGGACCATTTTTATATCCAAATGCAATAATATGAATTTAAACACTTTCTTCACACTGTACACAAAATTAACTCAAAATGGATCATTGACCTGAATGTTAGAGCTAAAATATTAAAACTGCCAGAAGGAGTGGAAGGATAAAACCATCATGACCTTGGGATGGTAAAGATTTTTAGATATATAATATCAAAAGTACAAACTTTGAAAAGAGACACAAACTGAATTTGGACTTCTTTAAAATGAGTAGTTGTATACTCAAAAGATATCATTAAGTAAATCAAAACACAAAAGATATCGTTAAGTAAATCAAAACAGAAGCTATAAACTGGGAGAATATTTCCAAATGATATGTGGTGAACAGACCTTAGGTGCTTCCCAAGTTTCCTCCTGGTGTTGGTGCCTTTGATTCCTTCCCACTTGGTGCAGGCAGTCCCTTTTAGTTGCTTTCATGTTAGAGAATATGGCAAAAGTGGTAACATACCACTCCCACCATGTTATATAACTCAGTCTTAGTAGACTGGAGCAAGAGATTTTCCTTACTGGCTTGATAAATTACTCAAACATGATGAGAAAGCTCAAGTGTCAAGCAACTGTGAGCAAACTCCAGTCAAAAGCCAGCAAAAAGCCAGAACCAATACTCATATACCAATAAGAAAATGAATTCCGCCAATAACTCAAATGAACTTGGAAGCAGATACTTCTCCATTTGAGCCTCCAGAGGAAAATACTCCCCTGTCAGAATCTTGATTACAACCTTGTAAAACACTGAGCAGAGGACTCAGCTAAGCTATGCCCGGACTTCTGGCCCATGGAAATTGTGAGATAATAAATGTGTTTGTTGTTCTGGCCACTAAATGTGTGGTAATTTGTATTTAGCAACATAAATCAAATAAATCACAAATCTTTTAAAATACATAGAAATGGGTCCAGAAAACATAAGTAACTTCTAAATTCAACATTAAGAAGTCAAATATTTCAGTTTAAAATGAACAAAATAATTCAATAGACATTGCTCTAAAGAAGACATATAGATAGCTAATAAGTGCATGAAAAGTTTCTCAACACCATTATTCTTTTGGGAAATTAAAAGCACAAAGACAAACAGAAGAGATATAATTAAAAGAATAGAAAACACCAAGTGTGCACCAGGATGTGGAGAAACTAAAACCTTCCCATAATGTTGGTGGGAATGTGAATTGGTGTAGCTACTTCAGAAAAATATGTCCTTCAATTTCCTTCATAGTTGAGCATAAATTCATCATTTGACCTTGCAATTTCATTCTGATAAATATTATCCAAGAGAAAAGAATGTTTACAACCACATAAAGATTTGTGTGAATGCCCATAGCCACATTTTGTGTAAAAGCTAAAATCTGGAACTAATATGAACATCAACCAGTAAATACGATGTCATGTATCTATACAACAGAATATTATTCAGTAACACATTAACAGAATACTGACACATCATGGATACACCTCAACAAATTTATGCTAAGTGAAAGAAGCCAGATGCAAGTCTATGTCTTGTATGGTTTGTTTATATAAAATTAACAATCAAATGTATAGTAGCAGAAAGAGATCGCCTGGGGCTGGGGTTGGAAGGAGGGTTAGACTACAAACAGGCTGGTGGGGAATTTTAAGGATGATGAATATGTTCTGAAATTAGATCGTGGTGCTGGTGGCAAAACTCTATAAATTGACTGAAAATTAACAAATTGCATGCTAATGTGGTTGAATTTTTTGGTATGTAAATTGAGTCTCTGTACAACTGTTCAAAAAAGAAATATGAAGTAAAGACATACTATAGTTCTGCCTGATTCATTGATTTGTAATTGTTCTTTCCAGGAGTTAAATCTGAGCTTCTCCTTCATCCACTGATTAATCTGGAGCTAGAAGCATTCACTCCAAACTGGTACAAAAAGAATATCACTCCATGAAATCTGAAGCTTGAAAGAAGAAACAAAAGAATTGAGCTAAACTTGAACTTAATCATACTCCTGCTTTCCCACCTCTTTCTGCTGTAGGGTTCGGAGGGGTATTTAGTTCCTGTCTTCTCTAGTAGTTCTTGTCATCTTGTCTATAAGCTCGTTCTCTCAATCAATGCACTTTTTGTCTAAACCACAGTAGTTTTCTGTGATTTGTAAACAAACAAAATTAGCTAATAGAGAATTTAAATTTAAAATACGTAAATGCTATGCATTAGTGAGAGGGCATATATTTTTAAGTTGTTTATTCTACATTATTTATGACAATATCTGGACCTTTGGTAACTCATCGTCAGCATCTATAAATAAAAAGGAAGTTTACAAACTCGGAGGATTTAAAAGATAAAATCTTAAAGCTATAAAAATGGGTATGATTCAATCAACAAATACAAGACTCTTGCCAAAAGAGCATAACAGAATATTATCTCTAAAGCAAAGTGAATAAAAGAAAATGTTTTTTAAATGAAAATTGTTGTAGCTTTTTGATCATGGATCACTAAGAAAGATCATGCCAAGTGTCTCACTAAAGAATATGAATAATGTAAAGGAATGAAAAAAACTATTATTTAATTGCTTTTTCTATTAAAAGATAAGGGTTACATTAATAATAGCCTTGACATTCTATGGATTTCTGGTTTCATTTCTACAAATACCTAACACTTTCTTGCCTTGCTTATGATGGTTCATTTCATGCATTGCAATAATTCAAAAAGTTTCCAAAAATCTGTGGATTTTATATACGTAGTCTTTACTGTGTTCTAAATTAGAGGTCAGGCAGTGCCTAATAAATACTACTAATAGATGTGATAGCCCCTTCTTCTATCTAAAATTCCTCTGAGTCTTAAGATAAATACAGTTAGATACAGAGTATATAAGGCAAAGTATAAGAGTGGAAAAAAATAGTCTCATTTCCAGAACTCAGCAATGCAATATAAGTACTTCCATTCTATGGCATTTTGAATAATGCTTTGAAGGATTGGTAACTGAACCTTCTCGAAAATTAAGAAATGCTACTTAGTTTTTAAATATCTAATAAAATGGTGACTTTTTATATCTCATTTATTCATAAACTTCAGTTTTATTATAATCGTCCCCATCTTATATTTGAGGAAAATATGACAAAATAAGAATATATAGTTATAGAGTGATAACATTTTTTTTAAATATTTTATTTATTTTTTAGAAAGAGAGTGAGCAAGCATGAGCAGGGGGAGAGGCAGAGAGATAAGCACACTCCCCACTGAGCAGTGAGCCTGATGAGTGGCTTGATGTGGGGCTTGATCCCAGGACCCCAAGATCATGACCTGAACCCAAGTCAGACATTTAACTGACTGAGTCACTCAGGCACCCCAGAGTAATAACATTTATTAGTCAACTACTATAGGCCAAGCATTGCTCTAAATGCTTTATGTAATTTAACCTTCATAAGAACCCTATGAAGTAAGTACAACTGTCATTACTACCCACTTTGGGAAATGAGAAAGAGAGACTTAAAGAAGTCAAGCAATTTGCTCACAGTTAGAGACCCAGTAAGTGGCAAAGCTGAATTTCAGTAAGGCAATATGGTTTGAGATCTCAATTTCTTAACCCCTATGTATAGATCTTCCCCAATAATCCTATATATGATAGCTAAAAACTGGCAGAGCCACAAATGGAAGATAGTTATTTGCTTCCACAGTTTTTTTATATATAGATATATATTTTTTACAACATGCCTCTTCACTGTCAAGGGTACTAAGTCTGCTGGAGATGGGGGCTAGGTACACGAATGATTCTGTATGTGTGTGTACTTTAGGTGGGACTGAGGAAATTGAATGAAACGGGAGGATGATACAGAACCATTGTTACCTGTGACCTCACAATCCTACGACACAATTGTTGGGCTGCCAAGAGAAAAGGATTCCCTACCATATCATCTTCTAAGTTTCTCTGAAACAATCCTTTTTTCCCCCCTCCAAGTCCTTGTGGTACAGAGGGGTATGAGATTCAGCTCTGCGCCAGACTGGACGACTCCAAATCAGTATGCCTTCTTTGCTCCACACCTTCTCTGCAATTAAAACTTTTCCTCTCTGCATAGGTCCATTGCTCACAATCTAAGGTGTGATCCCCCACATTCCCATGTCCTATTTCACTTATCTTCCAAATACTATCCCATAACAGTGCTGAATTTATTTTCAGACAAGTATTAATTATAATGACCCCACAAAGTCATTTTGTAATGTAATAATAGCTTTTACTCCATTACACACAAGTAATTTTCTCTGACATCTTAACCTTCACTGAACGTTTCTCTAATTTTATTTAGGCAGTATCACCTAAGTGGAAAGGGAAGAATATTTTACAGAGAGTTTTTTTTAACCTATTAGAAACTTGTGAGAAAAAAGAAAGAAAGAAAGAAAGAAAGAAAGAAAGAAAGAAGAAAGAAAGAAAGAAAGAAAGAAAGAAAGAAAGAAAGAAGAAAAAAAGAAAGAAAGAAAGAAAGAAAGAAAGAAAGAAAGAAAGAAAGAAAGAAAAAAAGAAGGAAAGAAGAAAGAAAGAAAGAAGAAAGGAAAAAAGAAAGAAAGAAAAGGAAGGGAGGAAGGCAAGAAAGCAAAGGGAAGGAAGGGAAGGAAGCAAGGAATGAAGGAAGGAAGATAAATTAGTCTTACATTTTAGAATTTTCTCATTGTTTCTGTTTTAGCTAGTTTTGATTCTAAATCAGTTCTAAGAAGGATTGAAGTAAACATCTTAGGGAATGAAAGAAATTGCAAAATATTTGCAGTCTGTTTAGAAAATATTATTGGCACTAAAGGAAAAATAATTGGATAAAATTAGCTAGCAGCTCTTTCAAGGTTTTACTCATGGAAACATTTTTCCACTGTCAAATTTTTTCAGCTTAATGGAGATATAATCAAGAAATAAAATTATAAGATATTCAAAGTGTACATTGTGGTGATTTTGCACACACACACACACACACACTTTGTGAAAGGATTCCACCATGTAGTTAACTAACACATCATTAATTTATATATTTATTTGGGTGAGAAGATCTAATCTCTTTCTAAATTTTAATTATATAAGGTAGTGTTATCCACTACAGTCACAGTGTTTTACATTATATCTTCAGACCTCATTCATCTTATAGCTGAAAGTTTGTATTCTTTTACCAGCTTCTATTTCTCCCACCCCCTGGCAACCACTTTTCTACTCTGTTTCTATGAGTCTTCTCTGTTTCTATGAGCTTCTATGAGTCTACTCTGTTTCTCTTCCTTCCTTCCTTCCTTCCTTCCTTCCTTCCTTCCTTCCTTCCTTCCTTCCTTCCTTCCTCCTTCCTTCCTTCTTTTGTTTAGGGTCCAAATACAAGTGGTACCATGTAGTGTTTGTCTTCCTCTGCCTGATTCATTTCACTTAGCATAATGCCCTCAAGTTCCATCCATGTTGTCCCAAATGGCAAGATTCCCCTCCTTCTCATGGCTGAATAATATTCCATTTCACATATATACCCATCTTCTTTAGCCTTTCATCTGTTGATAGACACTTAATATTTCCATATCTTGGCCATTGTCAATAATACTGCAAAGGACATGATAGTCCACATAGCTCTTCAAGATCCTGTTTTCATTTCCTTTGGATATATTCCCAGAAGAGAGTTGTTGAATCATATAGTAGTTCAATCTTTAATATCTTAAGGAACCTCCAACTGTTTTCCATAATGGCTGCAATTATTAACATTCCCACCAACAGCACAAAAGGGTTGCCTTTTCTCCACATCCTTATCAGTCAGCCCTAGTTATCTCTTGTCTTTTTGATACTCACCATTCTAAAAGGTGTGAGGTGCTTTCTCATTGTAGTTTTGATTTGCATTTCTCTGATGATAATGATGTTGAGCACCTTTCCATATAACAGGTTGGGTATCTGTACATCCTCTTTGGGGAAAAAAATGTCTATTTAGTTCCTCTGCCCATTTTTAACAGGATTGCTTCCTTTTTGCTATTGAGTTGAATTAAAATTTTATTACAACAGAGATAAGAATTGTGTAAGTGGAATGAATATGGATGAAATATGCACAAAGGCCTAAAGTCCCATCTACTTGGCTTCCCCCTCCTCCCAAAACAGTTCCAGTGTAATTCTAGGACTCCATGTAACACTGTTTGAAAACCAGTGAAATAAATTATTATAAACCTCAGAAAAATTATCTCCAGATCCAAAAGTAGGAGCTACTATTAACAAGGTACTATCAGAATAATTTGCTCATAAAGTTTTTTTTATGAGGTTGAGAAACAGAGATAAAAATGTGATTTGAGGAAATACTCATTGATCTGTATGTAGCAAATCAATAATGAACACAAATCAACGATATAGGAAAAAAAACCTTAAACCCTACTTTTCTCCTAATCTCCTTCCCTATCCCCACTCACCTTACCCCTCTCTAAACTTTTCTCATTATTTTCTTTACTTAAGTCCCAGCCATATGGACAGCGAGGCTGTGCTGCTATCATAGCCACAAAGTAAGTCTTGCTAAGAGAAAATTGTTGAGTGGGCAGTTGACCTGTTTTTGATGATTGTGGCATAATCTAAAGGAGGAAAGAAATTTTTCTGTAAAGAGCCAGATTTCAAATATTTCAGTCTCTGCACACTACACATAGTATCTATTGCATATTTTAAAAAATTTGTTTATGCAATCTTTTAATGTAAAAGCCATCCTTAAATTGGAATGATTATTTTAAAAAAAAAGTCATGGGACTGGGTTCCACAGGTCATAGTTTGTCAATTCATGATCTAAAGACTCTCTTTATTGTCAAAAATTGTAGGGGCTCCTGGATGGCTCAGACATTAAGTGTCTGCCTTCGGCTCAGGTCATGATCCCAAGGTCCTAGGATCAAGCCCTGCCTTGGGCTCCCTGCTCCACGGGAAGCCTGCTTCTCCCTCTCACACTCCCCTTGCTTGTGTTCCCTCCCTTGCTATCTCCCTCTGTCAAATAAATAAATAAATAAATAAATAAATAAATAAATAAAATCTTTAAAGAAAATTGTAAGCGAGAACTCTGAAGCCATGTCCTATTGTGACTAATACTCTATTCACTCTTGTATACTCCTGTTCAAAACCAATGAGTATCAGTATCTATAACTGCGGCCCTAGAGGAACTGTTGGTGAATATTATCTAGCTTTTCTGGTTAGGTTCTCAGACAGGGGCTTTGGGAAATCTGTGGGGTCATTTTAGCTGTCACACCAACCACAGGAGTGGGTGGTGTAGAGTGCATGGAGGGGACTCCCAACAGGCATTTATTGTTTAAGGTGTGTGCAGGAGTAGGGAATGCCATAGATACTGCAATGGGAGGTTTGCCCATAATGAATAATTACTATGCCAATAGCTAATAGAAGCAATGTTAATGAAATATTGGACTTTTGGGGTCAGTCCTGTTACCCAACTTTTAGAACAGATTCTTGTACTATAGGACCTGAAAGCTTATGCAGTCTGAGGGATCTCATTTCAGAAATATAAAATTGTCAGTACAAAATTAGGCATGAAATTAGGCCCTTCTTCATCTTCTTGTTACAGGCTTTGGCTTAAAATCTAGCATCTGTAACTTTTTTGTGGGTTCTTGCTTAGAAGGTGCTTCCTGGAAGGCAAGGCTTTGGGGAACTCCTTCCCTTTGATCACATCTGGCAGCCCTTCCAGGTTCAGCTTCGGCCCATATTCTCTGATCCAGTTCCTCCAACCATCCCACAGGCAGCCTGACCCCAGCAAAGTCTGAGCAGCATCCTATTCATACTTTCTTGGCATCAAGAAGAAAGTTTCAGATGCTTCCTTAATTCCAGCAAGGGCGGCTTACTACTAGAGTCACATTTCCTCTGACCTTGCCCACCCCCAAAGCCAAGGGCAACATTAGGGCTGATGGGTGACTGTCATGCTGGGCCAGGGCTGCAAACCTCTGGCTGAGGCCTAGGGTTGCTGCTTCCTCCACGTGTGCCCCAAGGCAAACCTTGGGACTTAAAGATGCCTGATCTACCGAGGAGCCCTGATGATTACACTGGATTGGGTTCATGTAAACTCATCTCTGCCAGCCAGGATCTACCCATGTGGGTCTATGCCATGCCATCCTTTCTGAATTATCTGCTCCTTGTTGACTTTTTTCTTTGCTTAAATAGTTACTCATCATGGACTTAAGAGTCAATTTATGATCACTCTATGCAGTAGAAGGGTTTGTTTCTAACACACTATATACAAATTGGTTATTTTCTTTCGTCTCTCTTTCCTCCTCTCGCTTTAAAACCCAGTGTTGTAGAACTGTGTATTATCTAGAAGACATATTTTCTGTGTTAGTACAGCAGGCTCTGTGAATATTAGAGGGTTATTTTAATTTCCTTTATTTGGAAAAGTCACTTAAAGTAAAATTGACTTCCTTTGTGCTATTCCATGATACCTCCTGTTTAACTGAACTTCATAGATCACTGGCAGAAGTTCCTTTGAGTATCAATATTTAAAAACAGCGGTCCTACCCTCATAGATGTTGAATTTTCATTCTCTAAAGAATTTCAATCTCTGTGTTCCTAGTTTCTTAGCATAGCTCTTTTCTTAAAACACCCTGAATTCTATACAAATGCCTGCCGGAAACAGCAAATAATATCAATTTAAGACAACCTTTAACCATAATCACTTTTGTTTTTCACAAAATAAGGTTAAATTAAAAGCAGAATTAAGAAATAAAGTTGTAAATATAATTTAATTATATTATTTATAAAATAAATTTATAAACATATATATGTTTCTTCAAGCAATTAAAAAAGACAAAATCATAGATTGTTAAATTAATGAAAACTCTATGTCAATAGGTAAAATATTTGGTCTGTCCTACTTAAGTGTTTCTCTTAAAATTTTCATCTTATTATTACGATGTTTCTTCTCTTTCATATGAATACTGTATTTTATTCACGGTAACCCGCAGAGAAACAGATGCATTATATGAGTACAAGATGATATACAGAGTGAATAAGAGTTTTCATTTTGCCTAAAGCAAAGGTATGAGATATTATCACAGAAGAAAAAGCATCCTACTCTTCCACACACAAGAAAAACACTGTGTTTTTGTAACTTGGAAGCTTGGTATCTATTACTTTAAGAATTCAAGTAAAGTGCTTCTCGAATGGCTTTATCCGTTACGAGCGTGCTACACAGGGCTTCCGAGTGCACCGGACAGTGTTCACGAATGCTCTTTGGTCCTTACTTTGGAAGATCCTTCAAACAAAGGAAAATACATATATGTGGTACAACATGTAGGGCCAAATATACCTACATCGTATCTCCACTTTAGCTCCTACATTTCACTTCTAGATGCTTCTCTAGAGCAACTAGAAAACAAGAAGTATTATTTTTAAAGGTGTCGAATTTCAGAGAAATAAAGGTCTTCTTGTAGTAAAAGAAAGAGAAAAAAAGCAATGTGGAATTCATTACATCATTGGAATCTAAAACTGTATTAAGATCTACAGAATTTTCAAAATATATTCCTATTTACCAAATGGTCATGGCGGGGAGTTATTGTAAGAGCCGTTTGCAGGTGACGTAGGCAATGATATCATATTATGCTAGAATCTAAAGACAACCACTTTCTTTAAATTTAAATCCCCTTGAACACCATTAGTGACTCTCTGGTCTCTGAATATATTGAGTGATCAGGAAATTAGTCTCATAAAGTTACCTGTTTCATTTTTATTAGAGAGTTCTGTAAATTATAAAGTTCTCTATATTAAGTTGAAATTTACTGTCATTAGCTTTGAACCCCTAAATCTGTCCTATCCAGGCAGAGCATACGAAATTACTCTTCTATACAATCTTTTTCGCATCTTTGCAACTCTAATCCTAACCCATTATGCCATCTTTTTTCAGTTTTTACACAGGCTCCTGAGAAGTGTCCCAGAAATTCTTTTGGAGATGGGGGTGGCAGGGAGAGGCTAAACTAGGAAATGGGAGTGAGTGGAAAGACTGCTGTCCTTTTCCACACCCTTAACTCTGCTTCATTTAGATTTTTTGCATTTAACTCTTTTTTTTTAAATTGGGCTTCCTCTCATATGAGATTTCAATTTTGTTACAAATATTTAAAGTCGGTATTTCATAATGACAACCCTGAACATTTCCAAGTTATATAGAGATTTAGATTCTGTGATTTATTGGTAGTGATTTTCCTTACCTCACGAAAATGCAACCACTTTGAAACAGTAAAATCAATGTGAATGTCAGACCTCACGTATCTCAGAAAGGAAACAGAATCATAACATTAACTGTTTGGTGGGGACTTAAGCTTTCCATCAGTTCCTTCCCAAATATTGTTAGAGTTCTTCAGAGATCTTCTAGTAGCTCATTAAATAAATAAATAAATAAATAAATAAATAAGCTGTCAATATGTAAAGCACTTGCAATTGACATCTGTAGCAATTTTAGCATCTCTATGGACAACTCATGCTTTTGCTTCATGCAAAACATGAAGGCTTTCTAGCACTGACCATCAAAGAAAATGCCTTCACTTCTCGTTACTGTCAAAACAACAGTTTTGTTGCTGATGTCTAAGACACGGTTGTCAGCACTCAAGATACTGACGCATCAGTCGAGGGCAATGAAGCCCATGAACTCACGGTTAGCACCCGCTCTCCCTGTCTTCGGGAATGGCATCGCCATCCAGCCTGGCATTGCCTTTCTACAGATGACTCTGCCAATGTGGCAATTTCAAGACTAATGTTTCCGTCGCTAATGCTGTTTCCACCATCAGCACCATAACAGCATGTTGTCAATGCCACTACAAGCAGTTTTCAGGTTTTCCAAAAATATAAATTATATTCAAATCCTGTAAGTTTGACCAAAATAGCCCTTTGTGTTTTGATCATCTGGGAATTTCACACACTTTTCTAAATTTCAGGGTTATCTTTGTTCAGAACATCTGCTCTGTAAACTAAAAGCCAGCAACACATTCCCATCTCTTGAAGTCACGCTCAAATATTTGATACAGGCTTTGCAATTTGCATACAACCCACGGGATGTTGATTAGAAGAAAAGGGACATGAATGAGACTCTAAATAGAAACGACTTCCGTGAGCACAAGTAGAGAGTGTGCAGGTGTAGCAAGGGCCAGGCTCATAGTAAAAGGGCTGGACTAGTGGCTGTCATTCTTGGGCTCAGCAGCAGCCAAAGTAGCTTGTCTATTAGGGAAGACAACTGTTATGTTTTGGTGATTATTCTTGGTTCTGTAGAGCCTGGCCTGATTCTCTGGCACTGAAAGAAATTTGATGGACTCCCTTCATATTTTAATGAATTTATATTTTACTTAAAATAGCTACAGTGGGGTTTGTGGTTTTTAATTATGTCCTGATAGACACAGTTGGTATACTAAACATTTGAGTAGAATATATATACTTGAATTAAGAGCAAAACTATATAAAAAACAAATTATTTATATCTTAAGGCAACATTCAAGCCAAGTTAGAATAAAGTGCTCTGAAAGTTTGAAAAACTATATTATTACAACATATTTTTATTAACACTATTAATAATGATAACCACAACATTTTAGGGCAAACTTATTTTCCTCTAGGTTACAAATATTCTGTTTATATTTAGAAGAGAATATGTTTAGGATACTGGCACTTATTTCCTCTTTATGAAAAAATGATGAGGATAATACAAGATAATTAGAAATATCTAAGAAGTAAAGGTTAGAAACATTTTTTAACTATTGTTTATCTCTGTCAGAAAGTATTATTCCTTAATACACAGAATAAATTACCAAAAAATGATTAATACACTTGATTGAAAAAAATGTACAGTTCAAATTTATCTATTACATACTGAATATGATATTTATTCCTTTTTTTCTTTTTCTTTTAAAAATTTTATTTATTTGACAGAGATAGAGACAGCCAGCGAGAGAGGGAACAGAAGCAGGGGGAGTGGGAGAGAAAGAAGCAGGCTCATAGCAGAGGAGCCTGATGTGGGGCTCGATCCCGTAACGTCGAGATCACGCCCTGAGCCGAAGGCAGACGCTTAACCGCTGTGCCACCCAGGCGTCCCATTTATTCCTTTTTTTCTTAACCATGTCATGAGCGTTATATCTGTTTTAACATGCTTCATATGATTTTAGCGGAGGAAAAATCTACTGCAACAGTAAAAATCTTATGTTGCATTTGTTGAAAATTTCTGCCTAAGAAGAACTAACTTGTGCCATTTTTATCAGTCATCAGAAACAGAACGCATAATTGCTGACGCAGCACATGTTCTTCGAGATCCGGGTTGTTTTGTTTTGTGTTGCACGAGGAAGATGGTGAAAAGTCCAATTAAAACGTATCTGTCCAGAATATCGTTTTTTATATTGTAGCACACTTTGCTCTTATTTAGCCTAGGTACATTTTAGAAACAGGAAAAAAGTAAACTATAATCCAATTTTTCATAATGTAGATGATGTTAATGAAGATAATGATGTAATTCGACTATAAACTCTATCATAAAGAAACATTCCATATCATGGTAATTGAACTAACAAAGTGACTTGCATAAAGAAAATAAGAACCTATCATGTGACATAATGTTTATGCACATATGTACTTACGTGTGTGTGTACACACAGGTGTGTATATATCCTCAACTGCACATTCAAACTCCATTGAGATATGCATCAAAATTTTACTTTAAAGCTCACTTTTCAGCAAATCCTGTGTTGAACAATCAATAGCTATTTATAGCCTTTTTGGGGAATAAAAATCCCATTAATTGTAATTGTTCACACATTTTGCAGCAGAAATACTGACTTTGATTACCGGGTACTGCCACAGATCCCTCGGGCAGTGTTAGCTATTATACAGTATACGTTCTCCATCTCCTGCTTAGCAATAATAAAAAAAATATATGAATTCCAAAGCACATCTTTCCTCAGAGAATTTAGATGAGGATTGTCAACTTATATTGTTAAACCTTTGAATCCTCAGACCGGAGGACTTATCTCCCCTAAGTCAGATGTTTATGTGGCAAATACTTGAAAATTCATCTTGAATACTTTGGAAAAAATTAAGAAAACTTACTGGTACACATAACTGAAAAGATTAAAAGGAGCATGGGCTTCACTAGAGTTTGATCACGGTGTCCTCAAAGTTCTAAATTCCCCCAGGGATTTATTGAGTTCTGTACCTTTCCAGTGCTGGCTCTAAGAAACATTTGTAGTGGTAATGGGGTGTGTCTACATAGAGCAGCAGTGTGTTTTGCTCCCAGGTATCAAGCCAACATCGTGACTTACACTCTACATTGACCAATTTAGGTCATTAACTTGGATGGGGGGGTGGATACACTATTTGGTTAAGTCTCTGTAACATGTCCTACTTTAGCAAGAAGATCGGGCCAGCTTTCTAAAACCACCAGATTCTACAAGTTAAAACCATGGACTACTGGAAGGAGAAAGAGAGAAATTAGTTCTGGGGAATTGCTCAACGTGATCACAACATAATCCACATGGTGGAATGGTGGAGACTGAGACTCATACAGGCTAAAATAGCAAGAGACAGATCTTAAGCTGAGATTCATGTGACACTTGAAAGCTCTCCTTAGCTTCACTAAGCTGGACTCATTCTATGTTTACTGACTTATTGATCTTTGATTTTCTTTAATTGAAATCTCTTTCAGGAGAGTTTCCAATACAGGTAAAGCCTCAGTTTCCAGCTATATTTCTGAAATATATTCAAAAAAGATTCATTGATTTTTGAAACGCTTTCAATACTTTAAAATATAAAACTAGTTTTTGCATGATAATAGTATATAAGATTAATAAATGTAAGAATACATATATCTGAATAATAAAATACATAAAAAACACATAAGAATAGTTTGTTTTTATGCAAATGAATATTGCAGAAAATGTAATGAAAATAACAGAAATAGTTAAATATTTTCCTTTATGAAGTTATTGTACTGATAAATCAGTATAATAGTGATAAATCAAATATGCTGAAATAATATTAAAGTGAATTAGAAAAATTATTCTGATTATTCACTTAAGGACCATTTAATAATATAAAAACTCACTACTTTGATATATGTAATAAATGTATATTGGCATCATTGGAAGCAACATACAATTAGAGTGTTGTCTAGCAATGACAAAAGGAGAATAGTTCATAAAGCTCTTGACAGTATAAATGAATACTGGACTAAAAATATTATTTCAAATAAGACTTTAATACTGCCATTGTTGGTACTAACAGTTCTCTATGCAACAAATTAGTCTGAAGTAATTGAGATCATCTGGTTTAGTTCTTTCTTTTTTAGTAGTTTTATTTTGTTTTAATGGGCTTTTTAATTAGAAAAGAGATTCAAAGAAGCCAAATAACATGCTAAAATTCAGAGTGCCAAAGTAGCATCTAGGATCCAGCCCACTACACTTTCAGGAGTGCAAATACATTTTCCCTCCCTGGTTCAGAAAAAATTGACCTTGAGCTTTGCAAAGAAAATTTGCTGACATGATACCCCCAGTGTTCCATGTGGAATTTATAAGAAGTGCTGACCTGGTGAAACAGCTAAGAGCGAGGGCCCTGGTGAATGAAAGCCTCAGTAATCTTGCGATCATTTTTCCACCAACTTGAGAAAGTACCCACAATACATCAAACCTTAGTTTTCTCATGTGAAAGAAGGAGCAACCAGCACGTAATACATACTCAAACAAGGTGAGTATAGTTTAAGTAGCTGTTATCAAGGTTGCATTCCGTTTGAGTGAATTTCCGTATTCTCTTCATTCTTCACACTGTCTTCTAAAAATCTCTCTCTCAACAGCAATACAACTAACATAAGGTATAAGTACCAAGAATGCAGAAAATCCTTATTATCTTCTTGCATGCTGGATAATATTCCCAGACATTTATATGTATTTCCTCCATAGGGGAAAAAACAAAACCTTATAGAACAAGGTTCTATTAAAACCCATTTTGCTCATAAGAAAACTGATCAAAGAGAGGTTAAATGACCTGCACAAAGTCACACAGCAAGGAATTTGGGAGCCTGGACTCAATATGAGCACAATGGCACTCTCATTCGCATCCTTTAGCCTTACTACTATCTCACTATCTTCCAGATTAGCTGTCAGCAAATATGTTCAGAAGAAATAAACAGTAATTAAATATGCGTTTTTCAGAAATGTCCACTTGCCATTCCAAGTTCAAATATGTATTTAAACATTATCATGCCCAAGTCTAGCATGTATGGCTACTTTTCTACATTCAAATACCTCCTTAGCAGCTTCAGATTCCTGTAGGAACTGATTAGAGTATATATTTAAAAAAAAGCTTAAATGTTTTTAGAAATTATTTAGGAGGGAAGTAAATGGAAATAATCAAATGAAAAAGAACTATTCATTTAACAAAATTGGAAAAAAATATGGCAATAGGGGCATGACATAACTAGTTGTGCTATGCGATATGATTTGGCATATATATTAATAATTCATAGTATTCTTCTCACAAAGTGCCTCAAATATGTAGAAAACACTTCTCAGCATATAATTAAATTGGATTAAGGAAGCCACGATCTCTATAAGGATAACAGGCTTGCTATGAAACCTGGGTTCTGAAAACAAGTAGACAGTACTTCCCTGAATGTCCATGCCCCAGAAGGTGTGAGGTAGCACTGCAATTAGACAACTGATAGACTATATCCATTTACTTCTTTTTATCTTTCCACACTATAATAATTCACTTAGTAATTTACACTATAATAGCTTAAGACAAAGTGATAGATCACTTGTCAGCAACTGGAACAGCTTTATGGATGAAGAAACTTATTGTAAGAAATGGATTTGCTGACAGTCATTTGCTGGGGACTCTGAAATTTCAAATAGCTGAGCATGACAGCTTCCAGTTATGGGGATTAATATACTTCCATTCTACATCCAAAACATTCAAGGTATAAGGTCCACAACCTTGAAGCTCATAATTATCTAATAAATACAATTCAATCAACTAACATTTATTGATGATGACTATGTTAAATTCAGTATTTAGGATCTGGGTATGCAGGAAAGACCACTATGGGTTTAAGTTTATATTGCAATGAAAGAGGGATGAGGGAAGTACAAACTGAACCTAGAAAAACCTGATCACATGGGTATAGACAGTAATGGAAGTAAGAGGCAGAGAGAATTGTCTTTTTTAAAATCAAAAGTAATGAGTCACTTAGTATAATACCCTCTAGTTCCATCCATGTCCTTGCAAATGGTAAGACTTCATTTTTTTGATGGCTGAGTAATATTCCCGGATAAGGGATGGGGTAACTGGGCATTAAGGAGGGCAAGTGATGTAATGAACACTCGGTGTTATGTGCAGGTGATGAATCACTGAACTCTACCTCTGAAACTAATAATACACTATATGTTAATTAACTGAATTAAAATAAAATAAAATTCAAAAAAATTAAAAAGTAATGAGTCAGGGCACCTGGGTGGCTCAGTCAGTTAAGTATCTGCCTTTGGCTCAGGTCATGATCCCAGGGTCCTGGGATCAAGCTCCACATCAGGCTCTCTGTTCAGTGAGGAGTCTGCTTCTCCCTCTGCCCCTCCCCCGACTCGTGATCGCTCTCTTGATCTCTCTCAAATAAATAAATAAATAAATAAATAAATCTTTTTAAAAATTAATGAGTCTATTTACT
This sequence comes from Ailuropoda melanoleuca, assembly GCF_002007445.2. Lineage (NCBI taxonomy): Eukaryota > Metazoa > Chordata > Mammalia > Carnivora > Ursidae > Ailuropoda > Ailuropoda melanoleuca. The sequence continues at coordinate 136,720,097 of NC_048218.1, read as the reverse complement.
TTGACTAAAGCCATGAATTTATTGTTTTCAATCAAAATTTACACCCTGGTAATACTGTGTAAAAATGTATTATAAAACAATTGGTACTACCTTAAACTAAAAAGCTTCTACACAGCAACGGAAAAAGAAAAGACAATTTACAGAATAGCAAAAAATATTTGCATAGATCTGATAAGGGGTTAATATTCAAAATACATAAAGAACTCATACAACCCAGTAGTTGAATGAATGAATGAATGAACAAATTTAAAAATGGGCAAAGGACCTGAATAGACATTTCTCCAAAGAAAGTACAAAAGGCCAACAGGTACAGAAAAAGATGCTCAATATCACTAGTCATTAGGGAAATGTAATTAAAACCACAATGAAATACCACCTTATACCAGTTATAATGGCCATCATCAATAAGAAAAGAGATAACTAATGCTGGCATAGATGTGGAGAAAAGAAAACCTTTGCATACCATTGGTGGGATTGTACTGGTAGACCATTATGGAAAACAGTATGGAGGATCATTAAAAACTTAAAAATATAGCTATCATAAGATCCAGCAATTCCATTTCTGAGAATATATCTAAAGGAAACAGAAATACTAACTTGAAAAAAGCATCTGCACCCTCATACTTATTGCAGCATTGTTTACAATAGCCAAAACATGGAAAGAGCCAAAGTGTCCAGTGATGGATGAATGGGTAAAGAAATTGTGGCATATATATATATATATATATATATATATATATATACACATATGTATACATATATAATAGAATATTATTCAGCCATAAAAAATGAGGAAATTCTACCATTTACAACAATGTGGGTGAACCTTGAAAGTAAGTGAAGTAAGTCAGATAAAGACAAATACTGTCTGATATCATTTACAGATGGAATAAAAAAAAAAAAACAAGCAACCTCATAAAAAAGAGATCAGAGGGTAGGGGGAAGAGCAATTGAAATTGGAGAAAGGAGGTCAAAAGTACAAACTTTCATTAATAAGATGAACATTCAGGATGTAGTGTGCAACATGTTAGCTAGAGCTATAGGAAAGGTGTTAAGAAAACAAATTCTATGAGTTCTCATCACAAAGATTATATTTTCCTTCTTTTTTTTTCCTTTTCATTGCATCTATATGAGAAGATGGATGTTAGCTGAACCTATTGTGATAATCATTTCAGAACATATGTGTATCAACATCGTGCTGTATGCCTTAAACCTATACAGTAATAGATGTCAATTATTTGTCAATATAACTGGAAAAGAATTTAGTTCAGTAAAAAAAAAGTAGCAAAAATGCCAATTCAATTAAAAAATGGACAAAGGACCTATATAAACATTTTTCCAAAGACATACAAACATTAATCATCAAGAATATGCAAATCAAAACCAAAATGGAGTTATCACCTTACTCCTGTTAGGATAGCTATTATCAAAAAGACAGAAGACAAGTGTTAGCAAGATTGTAGAGAAAAGGGAACCCTTGTATACTAGTTGTGGGAATATAAACTGGCACAGCTTCTATGGAAAACAATATGGAGGTTCCTCAAAAAATTAAAAATACAACTACCATGAGATCCAGCAACTCTACTCTCCTCCTTTGTATATATCCAAAGGAAATTAAATCACTATCTTCTGTGTTCACTGCAACATTATGCATAACAGCCGAGGCGTGAAGCACTCTAAGTATTTATGATTGGATGGATAAAGAAAATGTGACATATATATATATGTATACATATATATATACACACACACATACAAAGTGTAATATTATTCAGCCATAGGAAAGAAGGAAATCCTGTCATTTACAGCAACGTGGATAGAACTGTGGCCACTACGCTAGTGAAATAAGTCAAAGAAATACAAATAATGTATTGTCTCATTTATATGTAGAAACTAAAAGACCTGAACGCGTAGAAACAGTGAAATGGTGGTTGCCAAGGGTTGGGGGAAATGGGGAGAGGTTGGTCAAAGGGTACGGAATTCTAGTTATAAAATAAATATTTTCTGGGAATCTAATGTATAGCATGGTGACTATAGGTCACAATACTGTATTGTATACTTGCAAGTTGCTAAGAGAGTAGATCTTATTCTCACCCCCCACACACAAATAGGTAATTAATTGAAGTAGCAGATATGTCAACTAACTTACTGTGGTAATCATTTTGCAATACATCGAACTGTGTACGTTTAACATACACAATGTAATATGTCAATTATTATCTCAGTAAAGTTAGGAAACAAAATTGGAAGCCTGGAGGATCTGGGTGGATGGTAGCAGCAATATCATGAAAGAAAGAAAGAAAGAAAGAAAGAAAGAAAGAAAGAAAGAAAGAAAGAAGAAAAGAAAGAAAGAAAACAATCAAAGCTTAGTAATTTTTAAGTGAACTTAAATACATAAAATTATAATGGGGTTCCAACAGTTATTACCAAAAATTCCATACTTGGTATTGATAAAAGTCTTCAGCCAGAGAATGCTTAGAGAAATAAACTCTGTTTATTTGTTGTCTCATTTGAGTTCTAATCGGTCACTTGTCTAATTTTGATGCATCCGATTAAGTGTCTTATCAAGTGGTCATGTCCTTGCATGAAGACTGTCATTGTAAATCCAGAAAATGCTTAGTCTCAGGGTTGGAATTGATTCAAGTACCGATTTTAAGAACTGTTTCCATCAAGTTCATTTCATAGCTCTGGTTATTTCTGTTCCTATTTGTTATGCACAGATCTTTGCAAATTCTAAAACTCCAGGAGGTAGAACTCTCCTCCAGTTCTGCTAGCTACAGCTGCTCGTAAATACCAAGGAACGTACGAATCTAAATGCCTGCTGTTGTAGGAGGGCTTATATAAGATTTCCTGGCTCTTGATAGAAAGAGAACAGTCTTCCAATTTGAGGAGAGAATTATTCCCCCTCTCTCCACTTTATCCAGCCACAATTTACTTAGAAGTCGTTGGTGCTATAATCTTTGTGTATGTTGGTTGTGAGAGTTATCATTTTATTTTCTCTGAATTTTTACAGTTTAAATGTTTGAAGCGTATTTGCAATCTATTACCCTAACATCAACTTCTAAAGATTCTGGGATATCTAAAGATTATAGTCATTTTCAAATAAGATAATGACTCTCCTAGAAGCTTTTTAAATAAATCACGCACAAAGAAACACAAAAAGCACACAGAGTATATTCAATAGTTCATGTAGTCTGTTGTCTATTTTATCTTATCTCCGCTTTAGGTTTACAAGGCCTGATTTACTGTTTTTCTAATGATTGTTATTTATTCTACCAGCCATTACTTCAGTACAAACAGATACATACAGAGAATTTACTCATTAGAAAATAAATAGTTTTGAATAGCAATAGTAGTGGACTATACTAGGTCTGGATACAGTCATAATCTTGGAGAAACTCATGGTTTGTGGAGGGGGAGACAGATTTACATTAATAAATGTTATGTTACGATGTGATATATTATCATAGAAACACATTCCATTAGCTGTAGATCTCAGAGGAGGAAATGCCTAACTACGAAGCAGGTGTGGAGAAGAAGGTAATTTGTGTTTTTGGTATTACAGTACCTATGAATTGAGCTCTAATATTGACATAGACGATTCTCTATTTCCTTAAGAGGAAAAAAACAAATGCAATATTGTAAGTCAGGTGATATGGTCTCAGTGAGTGTATAAAACTGGCAAATCAAGTGTGAAGCCAATATCTATCAAGCTGAGAAAAATCTGCTAAACCATTTTCCCTGCAGCTATTTTATATAAAGTAGTGATCTCACAAAATCCCAGAAGGAGAGAAGCATCATTCTATTCTCCAAAACATTCCCAAACTAAAAGGGATTACCTAAATTTTAGTCCCCAACAGCTATGGCAACAGCTTTGGTTGTTTTTCATTTACATTTTCAATCCAGTTGTGAGTATTAGGATGTGCAGAAAAGTTCACATGGAAGATGGGACTGCTATGCTCTGGAAGGCCTGCTTCCAAGACTGGCACCTGACTAGCAGCTGGTAACTTGAATTTTAGGAGGGTCCCCAACATTAGTGGATTAGAACATCTTACTGTGCCTAAACTCCTTGAACAAATAATATGGGTTAGGTTGAAGACCTGTTTTCCTTTTGAGAGTCTGGAATTTGGGCACTTGCCAGACAGGCAGTGGCTACGTGATCGGCCCCCAGTAAAAACTCTAGGTACTGAGTCTCTAATAAACTTTATACATGTGTGCTTACAACACATTACTGGGGTGATTAAGTGTATTTTGTGGACTCCACTGGGAAAGGAGCTTTGGAAGTTTTCTCCTATTTTCACCCAGACTTTACCCTATGAGACTTTCCCTTTGCCGATCATGCTTGGTGTTCTTTCACTTTAATGCATCAGCAGTAAATACAACGATACATCTCCTAGCAAATCATCAAACCTGGGGGACTCCCAACAAAAAAAGTATATATTAAACTGAGATAGTTATAGTTTGATAGTCTTTCTGAATTTTTGCCAATGTAAACTCATAATACGGAAAATCTGTGTACAGTAGGAGAGGAGAAAACCCTCTTGCCTTAGAGAACACAAAGAACTCAATCAGTTTTCTGGCAGTAGTGATTTTTCTTGCAAACCCAAGGATTTACATATTAATTCCATGTAAAAATTGTATATGTACAGATTAATATGTGTGTGTGCCACCTTTGAGCTATTAACGCTAAGACAAAGTAACATTCTGCCTAAATTATTGTCAATAGAGTGTAAACTCTTCAAGCACAGGGTTTATCACCTCTTCTAGTCCCAGCACTACCATTAACCTACTGACTGAATTGGAGCAAGTTACTTAACTACTTTGAGCAGTCACTCATTTTACCTGCCACACTTACAACTAAAGTTTAAGGTGACGGAATAAATAATCTCTAGAATGTCTTTCCTTCCTGAGGCTAGCCATTATGCGAATAAAGTGGGCCCTTGACAGTTACTCTTCTTTCTGTCTAAGACTGAGGATGATTTGACTGACCCAGCTGACACATGTGCGATCCCGTACTCCCCCAAAGCACCATGTGTGTCCTACCAAGCTGTCCATTCTTTCATACATGACACATATCCCAGTGAGATAAGGGATAAATCGTTTGGTGATGTACCAGTCTGGGTCCAGCCAGGGAAAGAGAGCAACTAGAGATATTAGAGAAATAAAGCAATTCAATAAAAGAATCAGGACTTACACATAGGTGAGAAGAGCAGAGATCGACAATGTTGGAGTGATGGTCTGGAAAGAAGAAATGAGAAGATGATATCAAGAGTCATGAAAGACTTCTGCCTGAAGAACAGGAGAGGGTAAAAAAGGTCCCACCACTGTGAAGTGGAGGCTTGCCAAGCAGCTCCTGCCTCACTTTCGCCCCCTGGTAAACTGATGATGATTGACAAATGGAATTACAGGATATTAGTTCCCAGCATTAGAAGGAATGTTGGGTGTGCCTACCTGACACAAGACAATCTAGCACAAGTGGAATGCTGATTGATGGGAATCCCTAGAAGATTCTCCACACATAAATGGCTTCTAGAAATAGAGGAACTGTATTTTTTAAATACAATTTCAAAATGCTTAATAGAATATTAATATTCCAGTGATACTTGTGGCATTTTCTAGTTTTAAGAAAAAAAGGGGGGGAAAGATCAGATTATCAAAGGTTTATTCAAAAGTTTTTTAAAGTCTGGAATTTGTATTTTATTTGACCTGAATAAATACTTTAAAAAGTGTCAGCCTATTTTCTATTGTATAAGACAAAGATAGTGACATATTTAGCTACCTTGTAAGTGAATTGGAAATCTATAAAATTATTGCCACAGTTCAAATCGAACTGTCACTTATTCGTGATGAATAGAGCAGATAATTAACTGGCATTATGATATGATGCCTCTATTAAAATGATCTGGCATTTAGATATTTTTGCCCACTGAAAAGCTTATTTGGCATACAAATTTTCTTCAGTCCTTCTCATATTTTCTAGTTATAAGCTAATAGACGAATCATTTGTATCTTACACAATTGTGGTACCAAATTTAGGGAAATCATATTTACAAGTTCTAATTGAAAAGTTAGTTCTCTGTGAATAATTTAAATAGGTTAGGGAACTTTAAGCCTCAATGTATGCTTTACTTTACTTACCAGTAGCTATCTGGAAGGAAGTATTATTAGTCATGTTTATGTTCTGGACAGTCTTCCAAATTTTTCCAAACATATTAGATTTCTTAAAGCATAAAGCTGTTAGGGACAAAACAATATCAGTATGCCAAACAAAACTGCTAACTAAACGAACAACTGATCATCTTGGTCAAGTAATTTATCTAGGGGAAGAAGTGTAAAGGTCTGGATTTGCAAGACAATGGGTCCAGCAAATATAGGAATACTTTAAATTGTGATGGATGTGTCCAGTCATGATCTAAACACAGGAAATAGGAGACGACAGCCGTACTGATGTGGGGAAACAAAGGCAGAAGGAAATGTAGATAAAATTAAATGTTCATATAACCTGCAGCCCATTGACAAATACTTGAGCTGGGCGGAATGTAATGTTTCTCCAGGAAGCTCCTAACTGTATTAATATTAATGCCTTGCTAGAGGGAAAAATAATCTTGGCCTCTGGTATCCTGTGTCTTCTTTAGCATGTGAAGATCCTTTTGAAACTTCCCTCATCTTTACTTCCCACAACCCCAAAACTATATAATCAGTTGCACCTCACAATGTGGGGGTGGGGGAGCAGCTCTTTCTCCCCATGGGTCCTGTCCCTGTGCTTTAGTAAAACCACCATTTTGCACCAATGATGTCTCAAGAATTCTTTCTTGCACATCAACTCCAGACCCCACAGAATCTCACGTATATTCAAAAACTACATCATTATCACAGCAATCTCTGTTCTGCCACGCAGGCAAAGTGAAGATAGTCAAAAGGACAGTCCAAAAGGGTGAGTGCCTGTGAACATTAAATACATTTTGAAACTAAGTCATCCTCTTTGTTTAACCGTTGTTCTCTGTTCAATACTTCTGAGCCGCATGTATACTTTTCTTCTTGTCTTTCAGGTTCTGACTCTTAATGTACTTCTTGGATCTCAACTACTGTTTTCATCAAGGGCTCATTTATCAAAGGAAGTTAGTAATTCCTTATGTTGAGCACAGTACAAGTAGATGTTGCCAATATTCCATCAATACCATTATGTTTCAATTACCTTTAATATTAGAGATCCTCAAGATTCCTATTTGCTCTTCATTTAAAAAAATTTTTTTTAATTTATTTATTTTTTCAAGTGGAGAGTGTTGAGGATCAGAAGGAGAGGGGCAAGCAGATGCCATACTGAGTGTGGAGCCCAATGGGGGATCAATCTCAAGATCTTGACCAGAGCTGAAATCAAGAGCAAGAGGCTTAACTGACTGAGCCACCCAGGCACCCCTTGCTATTCATTTTTGGCAGAGTTGTCTAGTTAATTTGAAACTTAATTGTATTAAATCATAATAAAGTATGTAATTAAATGTAATGTAATGTATACATTAAATGTAATGTATACAAAGGAGAATAAGGGAGCATTGCAAAGAGAGATCTAACAGACAATTTGAAAAAGAACATCCCAGGTAACATTTTACCTGGATCTTTACTCTGAATCTTGAATTATTCACAAAGTGAGGAAGCATTTGCCAAAGAGAGAAAAAGACAATGCAAGGACAGAGCTATCAGAGTGCAGATTATTCATTCATTTACAAATAAACGGGACTTGTTGGAACAATAGCACTGTAGCAGCAGGAGATGAGCCTGATTACTGAAGAAAGGGAAATCATAAAAGATCTTGACTTTTATTTTGGAAAGTTTAGATTTCCTTTTTTTTTTTTTTAATGATGGAAAGCCACTGAAGGATCTTACATAAAATATAATTCTTAAAGATTCATGCTTAAAAATGATTAATGAAACTCCGTTACTGAGAATACATTTAAAATTAGAAACAATGTTAAAAGACAGATCAATCCAGGTGAAAAACTTTACTATGAATATAAACTAAAACAAGAAGAAGATACAAAATTTTAAATAATAAAATATTAACATATATTTATATAAATAATAAAAAATAAACTAATAAACTTTGTTGAGACCATAAAATACACAGGATTTGTTTCACTTGAAATGGAGGAAAAATGAAAGATGAATTTTAAATTAATCTTAAATTTCTTATTTTGTTGGCTGGATAGATCATGGTATTACCATAAAGATTCAAGTTAGTAATAAATATTAAGAGAGGGAGAATATAACTAAAGATGAGGAGGGTTTGGTGTCACAAATTTGAGATGTCTAAGAGGAAAAAAACCATCATATCAATAGGCCTAGCAACTCAAGAAGTTTTTTTTTCTGGAAGATGTTGATTTGAGAATCAGCATATTGGTAAAATAATGGTTCTACATAATAAGGTTTCAATAATATATTTCATTACTCCTTGATAGCCAATAACCTACTCACAATTGAGTATAAATTATAGTCCTCCTCCTACATCAACTCACGTCCAAGCGTATGGTCCCATATCTACATATAGAGCCTTACATCTCACCCACACATCAAAATTCACATCACACAGTATGATATATATGACTTTCAAGAGTTATGTAAAACTCATGTGCCAATAGCACATTTTGCTTTTAAAAATTCCCTTCTAGGCAAAATGGGACAAAGCAGTTAAGATCTCAAATATACAAAATACTAAAGTGTCCAGAGGCAAAGAGGTATGAGACTTTAATAATATATCTGAGACAGACTACTAAGAGATTTTAAATTTCCTTATATTAAGTGAAGTGATTGGATTAATTCAACTCTAAAATTCCTTTTTACCACTAACTTCCAAGGTTAAAAAGAAAATTACTTAAGTGACTTATTTTTGTTGTAAAAATAATACTGTTGGTGTTAATTTTGAATATTACATGTGCCTATGTGCACTGTTGGCATATTGCACATAGACAACATTCTGGACACGGTTACATGCAGAAAATGACTTACTACAGTAATGGGAAAAAGCATTTCCAACGATTGTCGAATCAATCCAGATTTTATGGCAGCACGCTATGGATAGGGATAGCTCTTCTTATTATCAATTATACTTTCAATAATGCCTAAGCAAGCAGTATCATTTTAAAACAATAGACAATGTGAACATGTATCATAAATGGATAGAAACGCTTTACAAATAGAATGAGAATACTTTTACAAGTTCCATATCAATTCTCTGCACTTTGAATTCATGCACTATTTATTTCATAAGAAGTATATAAATTCAAAATTTATTTAACGTTAAAACTAATGCTTAATTTCAGTTAGCTTTGTCACAAAATAAGCAGTCGTAAGATATTTCAATTCAGAAAAACACCTATTTTTTAAACTAACATTTGGTTCCATTCAACATGATCACAGTTGCTTGAATTTTGTTTTGCTTAAATTACACTCAGAGATATCATTTATATATATTCACACATATTTACAACACACACATGTACAACTCATATACATGAACATCTACATTTGCACTTATGTACACTTTCTCTCTCTGACACACACACACACACCTGGATTCTTCTTCCTCCTGCTGCTACACCCCACCTTTTGTATTCAAGGCTTATGGAAAAGAATGTAGTCAGGTCCTGGTAATTAATGAACAATTATTGAACAGAAACAGTTATTGTCTTTTACCCTTGAATCTTTCCATACGCTGGTAAAATGGACAGATGACTTCAAAAAACTAAATAACCCCTTAAGTGCTCTACAAATTTTGAACAAGATCAAATGCTTAAACAAACACTTCTTGCTTCAGTTCCAGGGTCTGATTTTACCCTTGTAAGCATTACACAAAGTAACTACAAAGTAAAAAATACTTTGAATCCAAAATATATATCCATAAAACACTTCCTCAACAATCTGCCAAAACCTTCCCTCATCAAATAGCCGTAATTTAGATGGGGACGCCCAAGAAGCCACAAATCTTCATAGCTTTATAACATTTCTTTCTAGGATAATTCTTTGTTTGTTTTGCTTCCTCCTACTATAATTCATTTTCCTTGTCAAATTAAGCATAGAAAGGGAAACATATTCTAAAATAATAAGCCCTACCGTATACAAACTCTGTTATTTAATTTAATTTAATCTGCAGAATAGTTCTGTTGCATAGATTTTATTATTATCCACCAAAGAAAACTGAAATACCAAGGGGTTTTTTTCTGTCCAACATCACAAAGTTGTTGAGTGACACTATATGTATATGAAACCAACCCGTTATTTCCAAGTTTAGAGTTCTTTCTAGTACCTCACAAAGAGATAGGAGAATGTGCATCAAGCAGATTTTTCAGTTTGATGAAAAAATTCATACAATCCACATATTTCACAGCTGTTTAAATGTAGAAGCCTTAAATTATTTCTTGGTGAACTCAGTATATTCTGTCCTAGCTGGCTTCCCTCATTTGGGAGAATTATTAGTCAATCATTAGCCTTGGGAAGACAATACAGAATTAGTTTTAATATGAGGAGTAGTTCAATTTCAATTTAATGACAGAATTTTGGACAATGAACTCTTATGACTGTTGATTTCGGGCTTGTGTAGAAAACAGATGTGTCTCCTTCACTCCGGGCATCTTCACAGATACAGTAAGTACACCCTTTTAGCCAACAAACAGCAATGGCCTCTCATCGCACCCACCTTAGTTACTCAAAATGATTACTGCCTTTTTATTTTTGCTGTCTCTAGGCCTCTTAAAGTAAATAACACCACATAATATAATCTATATTTCCAATTAGAATAACCTTAAATATACCCTCTCAATTTGCTAAAATTTTATATAGACACTTTTATTTAATGTTAAAGCACAAAGGCAGAAACTTTATAGAAATACATTGATAAAACTTCATGATTTTTAAAATGTATGTTTACTTGTAATAAAATCAGTCTAAACTTAGACCTGCAGTACATCAATGGGATGATTTCTATTGGTGCCTCGACTGGCTTGTTATCACTGGAGACATAAGTGGAGTCATCCATGATAATATAAAGCCCTTTATAAAACTGCTTCAGAGAACTGCTTGAAGTCCTAGTTCATGAATCTACCCATTGTGCCTTATCAGACCGCACCATCATTCTAGTTACTTTCTTTCAGAACCAGCTCCTGCTCTTTGCCTGTTCTTGTGGATTTATGCATTCAGACTAGTCCTTGCGTCCTAATTGCACTTCAGCTCAGAACACAAAACTCAGGTTCCCTTTGCCCCAGGACTACCGTTGCAGGTTAATGCTAGCATATTTCTTTTCTAGACCCAATTCTGTGCCCACACTATGGTCCCATACGTCATGCATCCAGCATCAGTGGGAAATTATCTACTAACTTCCCAAAATTTTAGTATTTCCCTATTTCATGAGGCTTTTTTTTTTTAAAGATTTTATTTATTTATTTGACAGAGATACAGACAGCCAGAGAGAGAAGGAACACAAGCAGGGGGAGTGGGAGAGGAAGAAGCAGGCTCATAGCAGAAGAGCCTGATGTGGGACTCGATCCCACAACGCCAGGATCACGCCCTGAGCCGAAGGCAGACGCTTAACCACTGTGCCACCCAGGCGCCCCTCATGAGGCTTATTTTGAGAATAACTTTAGACTCAACTAACATGGTTGACCAGACCACTCCCATCTTTAGTTAATTTTCAACAGTAAAAACTACAAATAGAAGAGCTGCCTGGATTTTCAGCCCTGGGTTTCAAGGTTTCAGATTCTGGTACTCAGTTTCCCCCAAAGTTTCTCTGATAGCAACAGACCCAGCAGTAACCAAAGCAAACAGAAGAAAAATGAAATTCTACCACACCAACAGGGTCCTCAATTTTTATGCTGGAAAATTAATATGTTGGCTTTTTAAATGCAGATAGGCTCTTTCTTGTGCAAATGTGATATACTTGGGAACCACTGAAGTCTTTATGGGTATTGGATGTGAAGGAGCTCAAGTGTAAGTCTTTTTCTCATTTTGGAAATGGAAGGAAAATAAGAAAAATGAAGGGTGATGCATACTCCAAAAAGAGGCAAAGAAAATTTTGGTCCTTGTCCAAGATATAGAAGACATATAAGAAACTCTATGATCTCAGTTTTTAGGAGTTCATCAACTGTTTCATACTCTATCTCTGTTAGCTGAATGTAGTTCACAATATGATCATGCTTTCTTAAACCCATTAGGTAATTTTGCCTATTCTTTCAATATTGAGAGGTTGGGCCATGGGGAAACCCATTGAAATTTCTGGAAATTTTCCATGGTAAACTGCCCTTTATGAAATTACTTTCAAGGAGGTAGTATTATATAATGATTTAATGCAATTTTCAATCAAACAAATTTGAATTCAAATATTAGATTCATCCAAGAGACTTCAGCTAATGTTACTTAACTTTCCTAAAAATAGCTTCCTAATTTGTAAAATGGAATAATGATTCTTAACTCATAGGTGTGTTGTGAGAATTAAGTCAGATAACATAAGGTGCTTAGGACTATGCCTGGAATAGAACATAATGAGCATGAATGATGAAGATTTTAAATTTTTATTGTTATAATTCTTATCGGTGAAGGTAATTTGCACAAGGTTGTGTCTAAGTAATCCTTGGCCAGTTTGAATACATATTAATGATCTACCTAATACCATGACCATCTACAAAGCTTGGTAAATTAAAAAAAAAAATCTCATATTCCTCCCAGTGAGATGAATTATGGTATCACTGAGAACAAAAACATGAAGATAACACCCTTGACATTGTATTGCATGAGTCTTCAGTCCCATCAGTCCAAAATAGCTCTTCACAACATTGCTTCCATGCCAGCTCCAAAAGTCATAATTTTGTGAGCTTGATTCATCCCAGTCAACAGGTATCTGGTATCACCAGATTTGAAATGCTAGTTCTAATCAACCAAAAATAAGAAATTCTAGGATACTAATAGTAGTTTATTCCCTACTTTCCTGGTCTAACAGTAAGTACTAGGTACTACTCCAACAAGAGAAATAGACTGATTTCTAGAATCTGATGCTCTATTTAAGCAGAAGATATAATTTATAAATCTTAGAGTTAATATATAAATTTCTAAGAACTTTACAACAGAGATCACTTCCTTTTGCTACCTATTGTCTAATGTCTGAAAACGCGCTTCCACTGTTCCATTTATTTTACTGTTTGTGGGAGTAATTTAACCCCCCCCCCAAAAAGAGTTCAAGGCTTGTGTCCCAGCCCTGTAATAAATAACTAATACATTTAAAAATATATCATATTAATTGAGTGAAAGAATCAACACTGCTAAGATGATTAACTTCCACATGTTGATCTATGGCTCAGTGCACCTGGTAAAAAAAAATTGTGACGCTTTTTTGAAGAAATTAACAAGTCTAAACTAAAGTTAATATGGAGATTCAAAGGACCTAGAATAGGGAAATCAATCTTAAAAACAAAACAAGTCCAAAACTTCAAGGCTTACTGTAAAGTAGAAATCAACTATATGGTATCAGTATGAGGATAAACAAAAAGAACAGTGGAAGAAGATAGAGGGTGTGATAGTTAGAAGTATTCATTGTCAAGTGAATTTTGACAAAAGAGCCAAGGTAATTAGTAGGGAAAAGACAGCCTTTTCTTTTTTCTTTTTTAAAAGATTTTATTTATTTATTTGACAGAGAGAGAGACAGCCAGTGAGAGAGGGAACACAAGCTGGGGGAATGGGAGAAGAAGAAGCAGGCTCCTAGCAGAGGAGCCTGATGTGGGGCTCGATCCCATAACGCCGGGATCTCGCCCTGAGCCCAAGGGAGACGCTTAATGACTGCGCCACCCAGGCGCCCCAAGACAGCCTTTTCAACAACTGGTGCTGAACAACTTGATATTCCCATAATTGAAAGTAGCCTTGGTTTCTAACCTCATAAAACTTCTAGAAACAAATATAGAAGAATACCTTCATTGTTGTGTTTTAGACAAAGTTTTTTTTAAATACACAAAATAGTACCATAAAACAAAAAATAGAGTGAACTGTGTTTATAAAAAATAATTCTACTCTTCTAAAGCTGGAGTTGTTAAACTTTTTATGTAAAGAGTTAAAGAGTAAATAGTACAGGCTTTGTGGGATACATGGTCTTTGTCACAGCTACTTTTTTTTTTTTTTTAAAGATTTTATTTATTTATTTGACAGAGATAGAGACAGCCAGGGAGAGAGGAAACACAAGCAGGGGGAGTGGGAGAGGAAGAAGCAGGCTCACAGCGGAGGAGCCTAATGTGGGGCTCGATCCCGTAACGCCGGGATCACACCCTGAGCCGAAGGCAGTCGCTTAACCGCTGTGCCACCCAGGCGCCCCTGTCACAACTACTTAATTCTGCTTTTGTAGAGTGAAAGCAACCACAAGCAATACATAAGTGAATAGATGAAATTGTGTTCCAATGAAACTCTGTTTACGAAAACAGGAAGCAAGCTGAATTTAGCCCATAGGCTATAGTTTGTGGAATCCTGTCTAAACACACCTTTATAAAAATGAGAAGGCAACTGTCACTTCTTATATTTGCTTGACAAAAGGTTGATATATAGGACATATAATATTCTCCTACAATCTAATAATAATAATAATAAAGCCTAATAAAAGTGGGGGAAAGACTTGGACACAAAAAGAAAATACAGAAATTTCCAAGAAGCCCATGAAAAGATGAGCAACTTCATAATCATCAGGGAAAAAAAAGGATATTAAACTATCTAGAATGAAAATGTCATATCAATAGGAATGGGAAAACAAACAAACAAAACCTGACATCAAATACGAGTGAGGTTGTGAAACAACCGTAACTCTCATTGTTGCTGAGAGTAGAAAATGGTATCCTTCGGAGAACAATTTTGCACTGGAATACCTACGATTCCTCTTCTAGGTATTTTCCAAAAGAATGAAAACCTATGACCACAACATAGTTACACAAAATGTTCATGATAGCCCCAAGATGGAGACATCCCAAACATCACTTACCAGGTGCATAGATGAACAAATTGTGGTACATTGTTACAATGGTAAACTATTCAGCAATATAACAAATGAAGTATACATGTTCTTGATAATATTAATGGAACTTAAAACAGTAGACTGAATTAGTTATAGAGTCAAGAGAGAAAAGAGTACGCATTTTTAAGTTCTATTTATAATGTATTTTAAAACAGGCAAAACTAAAGTATAGTTATAAAAATCAACTCGTGTTTGCCTTTGGAGTTTATTGACTGGAAAGGGGCATGAGGAAACTTAGAGAGATGTGAAAATACTCTATGTTATTTGGAGTGGTGGTTTCATAAGTGTTAATTTGTTGAAACATAACTGTACATTTAAAGTCTGTGCACTTATTATAAGAAAATTATGTCTCATTTTTTAAAAACTGGTTTTGTTATAACTAAGATACCATATACCTTTTTCTTTTATAAGTTCAATGCCACAGTTATGAAGGAGCCAGAGAACATTCTGAAATTCCTGAACCAAAGAATATTTTCAAAACCGTGGGAAATGATATTAAGAAAGTACAGGACTGGCCTTTGTCAAAACTCTAAAGTAATTAACATTTGTCTTCTGTTACTCTATCTTCCTCCTATTTAGGCCCAATAACATATTTTCTTTTCTTCCTGTAATCTAGTGTTTTGTCTTTTATATTCCTTTAGTCATAACAAAATCTATTCAAAGGAGAGTATTTGATCAATTATTTTACCTTACTGTCAGATTAATCTATATACTCTCTCAGAAACATACAGCCTCATCCATCCCTCATCTTGCAATGAAAACAGACTCATGCTAAAGTGTATTTGTAGGTACTTAAAAACCTGCTGGACTGGGATATACTTTGAGCAAAGATGATTATGTCTTCCCAGGTGGTTGATTATGAGTAAGAGAATAATAGGGCATCTTTAATTTTTAGGAGAATGTCACAAAAAATACCCAGGACTTCAGAGATCTTCTACTGGTCAGGCTATTAAGTGTGAGTTGTCAAAAGAACCTTCACAGCTCTTGAAGACAAAGTCAGAACTCGTCTTTGTCTTCAATGAATGTCAGTTTAACTGCATAACACAATCTCATAGACAAGTTCATGCATTCTGAACAAAAATGATAAATTCTCAATATTATTTTTCTACCAATACAATTATTGTTAGTTGAATGAAAATTGATTTGACTCTTGAATACAGGTTTGAACTCTGTGAGTCCACTTAAACATGGATTTTTCAATACATGCATTGGAAAAAATTTTAGAGATTTGCAATTTAAAAAAATCATGTGGACTAGAAATATTGAAAAAAATAAGAAAAAGTAATGTATGTTATGAAAACATAAATATATATGTAGCAATTAATCTATTTTATCATTTACTACCATAATATATACACAGATTTATTATAAAAATTTTAAATTTATCAAAACTGATGAAAATAGGGGAAAGAAAAGAAACGAGAGGGAGGCAAACCGTAAAAGAGATTCTGAACTGTAGAGTCCACACTGAGGGTTGCTGGAGGGGAGGTGGACAAGGGATGGGCTAAGTGGGTGATGGGGATTAAGGAGGGTACTTGTACTGAGAACAAGGTATTATATGTAAGTGATGAATGGCTAAATTCTACTACTGAAACTAATATTACACTATAGATTAACCAACTAGAATTTAAATAAAAACTTAAACATGAAAAAATAAAATAAATAAAACCTATCAAAACTTAGGCAGGCACACAAATCGTACATGGCACCATTCTTAGTTGAGAGAAATACAAACAAGTGTAAACATGCAATATTTAATCATAACTACATAAAATTAAGTGTAATGCATACCGTAATACATACATTACATACTGTAATAATGTCACAGCCACTTCCTGTTGCTATTGTGGTGAGCCCAAGTACTGCAAGTATCTTCCTAAAGTGTCATGTGATGCTCATCATCTCTATACGAGCAGTTATCTCAAAAAAGTCAGACAGAAATTAAGACATGTTTCTGTGAAGTTGCACCAAATGTGCCTGCCTCTCTGTTCTCCCCTTCCGCTTCTTCTGTCTCCGCCACCCAGAAGACGGCAAGACTAACTCCTGCTCTTCCTCCTCCTCTTCAGCCTCCTCAACATGAAGATTATGGAAACGAAGACCTTTATGATGATTCACTTCTACTTAATGGATAGTAAGTAATCATCCTTCAGTACAGTTAATAAACCTATTTGTTGTGTATGTGTGTAAGTGTCTTCACATGGAAATCTAATAAATACAGCAAGAACTGTATGAGACGTTTCTGTATCATTGTCATCATCACCGTCTAAATATTTATCACGTAGAACATCCTGTGCAAGACTCGTGCGGAAGTGGATAGCCTATCTTTACAGAGGAATAAGGTGAGTGGTTTTTAGTAGAACATTAATAATGTGTTAGTTTTCTTACTGTGTCATAACTTTGCTTTCTAAGAATTACATTATCATACAGTATGACTCTCTCTCTCATAATTGGAGAAACTGTATCAGCCTATCATTACAGGTAAGTAGTTTAACGAAATGTAACTATGCTTCCAATACTGTATTATGAATACGACTATTGATGAGGGAAACAAAGGCAGAAAAAAAAATATTAAATTTCCTTACTACCTACAGCCCATGGATAAGTCCTTGAAATAAGCGGAGTGACATTCCTCTAGGAACTCAGCTGCCTCCATGTTAATACTTGCTTTAGGCAAGAGGCAATCTTAGCCCGACCCCCAGGATCCTGTAAGTCTACTTTAACATATGAAAATTCCTTTAACATATAAAACTTCCTTTATCTCTACCCCCCCATGATACATACTGGCAATCATCCCCCAAGTATATGACCCACAGATATGCATTTAAAGGGTCTCATGACTAGGTTTTATTAGACAGTAATAAATGACCTTTTCCAAACAATAGCTAGCCCCCTCAAGGTCCTGGAAACCTTTCTTCTGATGTGGGAAACAAAGGCAGAAGAAAAATTATTAAATTTCCCTACTACCTACAGCCCATTGATAAGTCCTTGAAAACAGGCAAAGTGACATTCTTCTAGGAACTGGGCTGCCTCAATGTTAATACTTTGCTAAGGGCAAAAGGCAATCCTAACCTAACCCCCACCCCCCCCAATCTGTAAGTCTACTTGAAAGTATAAAATTCCTTTGGAAACTTCCTTTATCTTTAAACCCCCCAAGATATGTGTTGGCAATCATCCCCCAAGCATATGGCCCACTGATATCTTAAGGGTCTCATAACTCAGGTTTTATTAGATGGTAATAAATGACCTTTTTCCAACAACGGTTAGCCCCCTCAAGGTCCTGGAGACCTTTCTTCCAAAATTCCTTAGAGATTTATGCTATCCTTAATCCCCTCCCTCCCAAGTTGAAAGTATATAATCAGTGACCCATCAAAACCCCGGTGCAGCTCTTTCTGCCCATGGGTCCTGTCCCTGTGCTTTAATAAAATCACCTTTTTGCGCCTAAGACATCTCAAGAATACTTTCTTGACCATTTGCTTTGAGCCCCAACATTTCCACATCAAATAGCATTTTCAGCAAGAATAGTTTTCCTAACTCCTTAGAAAAATAAAGCTATTTTTACCTGCCTATTAATAGTTACCATAATAAAGAATACTTCACAAAGGCACATTATCTTCTTTCCTGAACCAAAGTAAAGCATTAGCTCCACTTGGCCTGGTTGATATGCTTTTTCTAGAATTAGAAGATGCAATTCTCAATGGAAATGAGCTAAATCCTTAGTGCAGAACCTAAGGTATTGTTCTGATGAGCCTAAATTTTAGTTAGTTAGAAACAAAGCCAATATAGAGACACCTATTCTTTTCACAAAGGAAATAGACTCACAGGGTAAGCAGAATTGACAAATTACCAAAAATACCCAAGCTAAGTCTTAAACTGAACAATCTCCACCATAAATAGGATGCACAAAGGCTTTGTGTGTAAAGATTTTAATCTAACCAAGCCATTATAAGGGCAAAAAAATTCCTTTCTGCCCTTCTAGGTTCTTCCGCTGGTCTAATAATTAAATTGCTAGAAGACAGATTAACAGTAGAAAAACATATTTCGTAGGTCTGGAAGCCTGATAAAATTATAAGACCCACAGTCAGTCTACTAATGGAAGCTTATGTAACACCCTGAGTTAAAGAAAGGAGTAAGGGTCTGGGGATAAGAGGAAGGAAGACCATTCACGGAAAGGTGAGAGATGTTTGGAAAACAAAGTTTGCCCTTTTAAGCAAATAAGGTTCTCAGGGGAAAAGGAATCTTTAGTAATATCTCTCTTCCGGGTATAAGTCCCTTTCCAATGTTAATTTAGGCAGTTGAGGGGGAGGTAAAGAGCTTTTCCTGAATCCACAGTTTCTTAAAAATAATCAGTCTAAAATAATTCTATGCCAAAGAAGCATACCTTGAGATGACAAAATTCTGCTCCCCTTCATCACCAATTCTTTTTTTTTTTTAAGATTTTATTTATTTATTTGACAGAGACAGTCAGTGAGAGAGGGAACACAGCAGGGGAGTGGGAGAGGAAGAAGCAGGCCCTGAGCCCTGAGCCGGAGGCAGATGCTTAAGGACTGCGCCACCCAGGTGCCCCCATCACCAATTCTTAATGGATTGAATGGAAAAATTTCTGTGGTATTTTCCAGCATTCACATTACAACACCAATAATTTTTCTTAAGGAAAAGTTTTGTTGTTGTTGTTTTTAATGAATTCAGAATTATTTACAAGGAAACATCTAAACCAAAAGATAGAATTCTGGTATTGGGGAATACCAGAATATTGAGAAGTGTTGAGAGAAGCTCATGCCACCATATTCTATTTGTTTTTGAAAAGATTATCACACAGTGTTTAAAATACACATAGAACATGTTCTGATAAAGAAAATATTACAGTGTACAGTTGACCCTGGAACAACGTAGGAATTAGTTGTGCTAGTGCCCTATGCAGTTGAATATCCATGTGTTGCTTTTGATTCCTGCAAAACTTAAGTGCTAATAGCCTACTACTGACTAGAAGCCTTCCAGATAACATAGCCAATTAACACATATCTTGTATGTTATAAGTATTATATACTCTAACCATAAAGTGACCTAGAGAAAAGACAGTGTTATTAAGAAAATCATAAGGAAAATATATCTCAGTACCGTATTTTCTTCATCAATACCGTAAGTTTACATCCTCTGTTTACAAGATGAATCACCTGTTAGTACATATATCAATATTGTCTTGTATGGTAAAAATCACTGTAGATGTCACATGCATTACTAACATTAAATATTAAAGGTAGATTTAGCTGATGCTATTGCCAAATGTCAAGATTCACAGGAACAGAAACTGATGCTAAGCCCCTAATCAAATATCACTCTTTGAGAATACTATCTAAAGACCAATAACATATTTGATTCAGCAAGATATCATACCATATAATATCATCTCTGGCCATAGAAGTACATTATGGGAAAAGGGAAATGGTATTGGCACATTCATCGGTGCAGTAGTCATATCTTGTTCCACATTTGCAGAAGGTGCTGGCCTGATGGGCTAACACAGGATTTCTGAATCTGAGTACCATTGACATTTTGGGCCAGATAATTATTTGTTCTGTGAGGACTCTGGAGTGCCTTATAGTATATATATCAACATTGCTGGACCACTGGACTCTATCCACTAGATTCCAGTAGCACCCCCAACCAGTTGTGAAAACTAAAAATGTTTCCAGACATTGCCAAATGTCCTCTGGTGGGAGGGGACAAAAATCATCCTTAGTTTAGAATCACCGAGCTAATGGAGTAACCTTTTAAAGGACAGCTGTGTTGCCAACTTTGAGATGATAACTCTATGAGGATAGGATGCTCTCCCCCAAGATGTTCATTCTATTTATCATCTATCTATCTATCTATCTATCTATCTATCTATCTATCTATCATCTATCTATCTATCTATCTATCTATCATCTATCTATCTTTCTATCTACCTACCTACATACCTACTGAACCACCCACCCATCCAGCCAGCCTAAATCAATAAGTATTATATGGTGCTGTGCCCTTAGTAGATGAAGATTAGAACAGATGGGTCCAGGAACAAAAGGGGCATAAACAGGAGTGGCTCCACTTACTATCAACCCCATTGACCACTTGGGTAATTTGCAACTCTAGACTTTGAATTTACTCTGGTTTGGAGAGTAAAAAAAATCCTTCCTTCAGAGGGCATAGTAAAGTTTCATTAGTCTTTAAGCTAGACCTATCCCTGGTTGCACTGGGTCACTTGTGGCCAAGAGATGAGCAGAAAAGGAACAAAATCACCATAGTGAAAGGAAAAATTAACTCTGATCTTTAGGAAGAGGTAGTACTGCTGCCACAAAACAGGAACAAAGATGAAAGTCTCTTGCACTCATTTATTTGGATATCTCTTGGTAATCTTGGTATTATCAAAATCCAATTTTGATAGTAAAAATACAAACATAGAAAGGTGTGATATCCTGGGCTTCAGAACTCTCAGGGATGAGGGTCTAGATCATTGCATATGGTCAGCCACCTAGACTAGCAGAGGTGCTAGAGATGAGTGAAATGGTACACTACCCAGATTTCCCTTCAGGACAAAGACACTCACGTGCCGGGTTTTGAGCTGCCAATGGCTCACAGCCTAGACCATTACAGGGAATTGTACTTAGCCAAATGGTGCTGCTTTGCCCTATGTTTCACTCATTCTTCAGGGGCAGACCACAACCAACAATTAGTCAATGTGGGGATAGAAAGACATGTCCCCCTTGCTTCAACTTGGGACAAATCTTAAGAGGCAACCAACCTCCAGAGCGTCTCATAAGATTGTGTCCTCTCTTCTAAATGCATTGAAATTCTACTTCTTCTGCCTAAGTCTGCTTCCCTGATTCTCTTGCAGGAGTTTTTCCCAAGAGCTCTCTCTAATAAACTCCCTGCATAGAGTCTCCTCTCCGATGTCTTTTTCATGGAAAACCTGACCAAAGATATGGACAGATTCCAAGTATATCTCTCAAGTTGCATTGAGTAGTTTGTCTAGGAGGATATAAAAAGGATGAATTTTATATAAAAATTTGGGAATTGGACTCTAGTGATAAAACTAAAACTGAAATAAAGCAAAATTGAAGTTGTTTCTCTATAAAAATAGAAAAAAATATTTCACAACTATAATTTGACAGAAAATATTACATAAATCAACAAAAGTTTAAAGATAGTATGGGTTAAAATGATTTTCCTTTGAATCCTAACTAAAATTAGGTGGAAATTGTGAAGTACTATTTTGCACTAAAATTGTATCCCTTGTATCATGCTTACTGGATACTGACTCAGTTTTTCATTTATGTTGGGTCCTTGGAAATGGGAAGATTAAGCTGAAATATATCCAGGGAAAAGCGAAGATAAAGTGTTAAGAATTCTGTTTGTATCAGTAACAGAGTCTCTTCTTTGAATATTTACCTATAATTTTTATTTCACTAAGTATGTATTTATGCATCTGGGGTATTTGAAAATATCCATAGTTGAGAGGGATAAATCACTTTTATTTCAGAAAAAAATCAGCATCTTTCTTTTAACAAGGAAAAAGTTTACTATTCAAACTTTAAATTGAATTTGGAAGTGTGTTTCTTTTCTCCAAATCTCTGTGGTTTAAAATATTTTATGTTTAGAGAATGAATTTTGAAATCCATGGATAATCTCAAATTCAATTGTCTGACATCGATCTTAAACAAGGGTGACTGAGCTCTTTGATGTTAGCTTAGGACAAGAATTTTCAGGTATTGGTGATGTGGCTCAGGATTATTTGAATAAATTTTGTTTCCCAGGAAATAATTGGCCTAAGTGGCTTTTGGAGGACCCTGCAATCTAAATAAATGAAGAAAATACTATATTTACATAAATAATATGTGGAATACAGTTATATGTCACAGTGAACTTTCTGAAGTTAATCTCAATAATTGTTTATTATGACTAAATGATTACCCCAATATCTTAGCTAAGTTTTGAAAAAAATTAAAACTACATTTATAGTAAAAAAAAAATAATTTCAAAACATTTATATAGGATTGAAACATGCATACACATTCAAAGAAGTAACTGAGCATAACAGAACTCAGCCCATTATCTGAAGTTGGCAAGGATATTTCATTTCATACATCATTTAGAGACTAATTTGCCAACAATGACTCGATAAATTTAGTAGCTCTTAAGATGTTAGTGGAATGAGAAGAAAAAAAAAAAGCATGTTTGTTTTTAACAAATGTCTATGCCAAGATGTACAGAGCTGGTGAACCCTCCTGTCCTGTTAGGGTTATATTCACATTTGAATGAGCTAATATGTCTGATTTTTTGTAAACTCAAAAGTGAGATCAAACAACAATAACAAAAAACTTACTTATTTCAAAAACAGAGAGTTAATTTTCATTTAGTTTGAAGGCTCCACAATATATTCAACAGCACCTAAATTAGATGCTGGAATGTAATAAATCATTCCTTGCCAATATTTTAATTCACAATTACATTTCCTCTGGGTCCAACTTAGAGATAAGGTAAATGAGAAAAAATGGGTCCAAGTGACCTAGAAAGATAAGTCAATGTCAAATCCTGGTTAGAAACCTGAACTTGCAAATTATATGAGATATAACAAAGAATAATTTATGAAGTTCATTAATTACTTCTTACAATTTTGGTTAAACTACCTATACACCCATCTTTTTCAAATGTATCAATCTCTGTATCATCAAACGAGATGTCAATCAAAAACTTTTAGACCAACCAGGGCATCCAGACATCCATGTCTCTTGTGAGACATAGACCTAGAAAACATCTAGGTCATTGTCTTAAAACAGATAGAGATTAAAATAAGAAACATCACCAGCATTTAAATATTTAAAGAGTAAAGATAGAGAAATGTACATAAATATGTGATAGATCCATAGATAGATAATAGATATGTGATAGATATACAGAGATGGATAGAAGGATAGAGAAATAGGTATGGATGTTACTACGTAGTTTGTTCAGACACCTTTCTAAGCAATATAATTTTTTTAGATTTATTTATTTGTTTATTTATTTATTTATTTGAGAGAATGACAGAGAGAGCATGAGTCGGGGAAGGGGCAGAGGGAAAAGCATACTCTTTGCTGAGCCGGGAGCCAATGAGGAGCTTGATCCTGGGACTCCGGGATCATGCATGAGCTGGAGACAGATGCTTAATCAACTGAGCCACCCAGTCACCTCAGGCAATATAAATTTTTAATTTCCTGAATCCTCATCAAATCCTTTTTTTATTATTGGCATTTAGTACATGAAGAAGTAGAGATTTAATTTTTATTTTACATATATATAAAATCCCAATAGTTAGGAAGTGGCCAAAGAGGACATCCAGCTTTGCCTGCTCAGCTTCAAAGCAAGGACTCAACCGTGATGCTTGCTACCTTTCCTCTCTGTAAATATACTACATTTAACAATAAAATGCTGGAATCATTTGAAAGAAGCCATAAGTGGATTCTTGGAGATCATGAGTGTGTACCCAGATTCTGACTAGGTCCGGTGGTACAGTAGGACTCTGCACGACTTCATAAGCATTCCAGGCAATTTCATTGTAGTGGTATCATCCACAGTATGAAAGCACTTAAAGAACTCACTTTATGGCTATAATTTAAGGCAAAGGTAAAATATCTGTCACTAAGAGAAAATAAACACCGTGGAGAATTAATTCATTTGTGTTTGAACAAAAAGCAGCTCCAATCTAAGAGAAAATAGAGAAGAACAATTCAAATGATGTAATCCGTGAACTCAGAAGCTATCTTTCCATGGACTTTGTCATTGATCTACTCATAATCTAACTATTCAGTCTGCTTTCACCTTCTTTTCATGAGGCCAGCAGCTAAATTTTTTAAATTTTTAATTTTGAGGGGCACCTGGGTGACTCAGTCAGTTGGGCTTCCGACTCTTGATTTTGGCTCAGGTCATGATCTCAGTGTCATGAGATCAAGCCCTGTGATAGGCTGAATGCTCAGGAGTTGGGAGTTGGCTTGTTATTCTCTCTTTTCCTCTCCCCTCCACTCTATGTCTCCCCCCAACTTGTGCACTCTCTCTCTTTCTCGCTCTCTAAAATAAATAAGTAAATCTTAAAAAATTAATTTTGAAACAATTCTATATTTCCCAGCAGTTGTGGAATATACTACAAAGAAATTCCATACATCACTCAAAAAGTTTCCCCTATTTATAATATTTTGCATAACTGTAGTTCAAGATCACCAACATAAAATTCACTATCAGTGTAATCCACTAACCTCATCCAGATTCCACCCATTTTACAGGCATTCATTTTTCTGTGTTTGTATTTAGTTCTAAGAAATATTATTTCATGCATTGATTTTTTTGTGACCACCATCACAGCCACAGAATAGTTACATCACAAGGATCCTACATGAGACCCTTTTATGGCCACAGCCACTCCTTCCTGCCCCTTTCATAATCCCTAACCATTAATCTGTTCTCCATCTCTATAATTTTGTTTGCAAAATGCTATATAAACGGAACAACAGAGTTTATAACATTTTGAGAGTCACTTTTTTCACTCTGCATAATTCTCTAGAATTCAGATACATCCAAGTTGTTGCTTGGCTCAATGGTTTCTTTATTGTTGCTAAGTAGTATGCCATACTATACCACTTCCACATTGTGCTTAAGTATTTACCTGTTATTGCCAGTTTGGGACTCAAATCAAAACTCAGGAGTCACCCTTGATGCTTTTTTATTTCATCAGTTCCTGCATCCAGTTACTGAGAAATTTTCATCAATGCTACTTGCAAAATATAAATCAAATCTATCCACATGCATCTGTCTTCACAGGACATATAGTCAAAGCTATCATTATCTCTTTCTTGCAGTGCAGTTGCAAGCCCTTTAATTGCCTATTTTGTCTCCTCATAATCCACAGTGATCAAAGCCAGTCTTTGTACTAAGAGTTTCTCCAGGACCTGCTCTCCCTCTCATTGCTCACCAATGGCATCTTCACCCCGTGTCAAAAAGATTTAGCCACAATGGTCTTTTTTCCCCAAGCTCATTGTTTCAGATTCAGTGAGTGTTGTTCCTCCGCCTGAAGCATCTTACTCGCATGTGGCAAACTCAAGCCTGAGACAAATGTTAAGTCTCTTCTTAACCTCCTAATCTAATGCTGACCACATCCACTTCATTTGCTTGCTATCATGGGAGCTTGTTTAATTTTTTTTCTTTTTTTAGGATGTATCACTACTGGACTAACCTAATGTATTTATTGTGAATCATTCACATAAGAATGTTAGGTATCTGATAGCATAAAAATATTTATTTTATTCACTGCCATATTTCCAAAATCTGTGTGGTATGGTACCTGAAATACAGAACTTACAAAGCACTTGCTTGTTCTATATCTATCTATCTATCTATCTATCTATCTATCTATCTATCATCTATCATCTATCCCTCTATCTCATCCATCATCTATCATCTGTGTATCATCTATCACTGATTTATCAAATGCTCTTTAAAAATATGAACCAAAGTTAATTTGATAGTCTCCTTTCCTATGACAAAATTCATGTTTTGTATGCTTTAAACACAGAATTTCTCATTTTTCTGTAAATATTCTATGCCCTTCCCCATGTCCTTTCCTTTTCAAAAAATTTTTCTTCCCCCAGTCCAGCAAGCCCTCTTTGTTTTAAGAAACTCTTACTTACAATATCTTAGCCTAAATCAGGAGAAACATTCTCTGATCTTACAACAAGGTTCTAAACACTAATCAGAAAGAAGTAAGTGTTGGCTCTTTTAACAATCACTCTTTCAGCTGTTCTGCTGCTTAAGAGTCAGAAAGAACGTTATCGTATTACAATATCCTCATGTTCATCACGCTGAGATTTTTTTGTCAACTTGTGACATGTCTTTCAAATTCACCTTTGAAGAGGTTTCAAATGTCAGGATTTGGTTGAGCAAGGGGTGAAGGCACTTGAAGAAAGTTTCCAAGCTCTGAAGTTCTTAGTCATCGCTCATTGCTTGTAACCTTATTTCTCACTTGGCATACATTGCTATTACTCTCTCTCTTTTTATTTCACCACCAGCATCCTGGCCAGCTGTCCCACCATCATTTAAAACAGGGTGCCACTATCTATGCAGTAAGAATGTTAACATAGAAAAAACATCTCCGGTTCAATAACACCAGTAGAAAAAATAAGATAGTTATAAGAATGGATAAGGAGGCCAAAAAGAAAAAAGAACATTAAAAAAATCTCTAAGTGCATAAATATATTTTTGGTAGCAGGGCCCCTTATGTCAGAAGCCTGTTTTACTTAGAGGAAGACTTTGACAGTGTTCATGCTTTGGTTGCCTAATAGTATTCTGTCAGGAGTAAATTGGGTTTCTGGTAACACATTTGCTCTAAAAACAGCATAAAAACTAATGACCGTGTCAAGCTATGTATACTGCCGGCAGCTACAGTATGCCAGGCTAATTGCTTAAATTTGGATTTCTGATACTTTTGCTCAAAGGCTGTGTTTTGAATACTGGCAGACCAGACAATGAACTCATTGTGCATTTTGTGGATAGATACAAACTCAGAAACAGGCTTTTCTCCCTTTGGAACTCTGATTATTTCAGCAATGATAATGTCCCCTCAATTTTCCAACCTGTCATTCCATTACAAAGCACAAATCCTTTCAAACTATGGCAGGAAAAATGTTGGGGAAAGGCCAACTTGAGAATGGGTTTTGGGGATAAAAGACTTCTTATACACTTGCTAGCGTCCTAGTTTTAAGTGAAAACTATTGTGTCTTCAGGGGAAAATACTAGCCTTGGATACTAGTAAGTGATAACGTACAAACCTCACTGACCTTACTTCTTAAAATGGTATCCTTTCTCTTCTTGCATTTATTCATAGGGTTCTTCTTTAATATTCCCCTTGTATTCTCATTTCTTCCCCTAATCTCCCTCCTTTTTGTTCCGTGTCTTTCTTCAGGAACATTTATACGTGGCACTGGATATACATTTACAAAGTACGATACCCAAGAATAAAGGAAAGATAAAGACTTCCTCAAGATAAACAAAAACAGGAAGAGTTTGTCCCCAGTAGAACAGCGCTGTAAGAATTGCCGAAGGAAGTTCTTCAAGTTGAAATGAACAGATGCTACAAAGCAACACTGAAGTATATGAAAGTGCAAATCTCACTGGTAAAGGCAAGTATAGAGACAAACACAGAATATTGGGACACTGTCATGGTGGCATGTAAATCACCTTTAACCGTAGTATGAAAGTTAAAAGATGAAAGTATAAAGAATAACCATAACCACAACAATTTGTTAATGGATATATAAGAAAGGGAATTCTGACATCAATAACGAAGTGGGGGGTGGTAGAAATAATAGTGTAGGGCTTTTGTATGGGATTGAAGTTGTCTTTAGTTTACAAATAGACTGTTATAACTCTGAGGGATGGGATGCAAGCCTCATGGTAACTACAGAGGAAACGCCTATAGCAGATACACAAAAGATAAAAAGAATCAAAGCTTATCACCACACACACACACACACACACACACACACACAAATCTTAAGCCACAAAGACAGTAAGAGAAAAATAAACAAACAAGAGAAGGACAAAATAGACAACAGTTAACAAAATGGCAGTAGTAGGTCCTTATCTATCAATAATTAGTGTAAATGTATTAAACTCACCAATCAAAAGACATAGACTGGTTGAATGGATAAAAAACAGAAAACCAACAAATAGGAACAAAAAACCAACACCTTCTATAAGCTGTCTATAAAAAAATTCACTTTAAAGGAATACAGAGGCTGAAAGTAAAGTCATGATTTCTGTTTTAGAGGCATGTATCTGAGGTCATCCTAAAGGTTTTGGGAGAATTCTCAATTCTGGTTCTGTCACCATGCCTCTGTATTTTTTCTTCTATACTTACCATCTTACAGAAACTATTTCTTCCCCTGGGTTCGAAACACGGTACCACCCATATGGGTCGCAAATCTATACATACAATGTCGTAGCTCCAAAATTTCTCTTCACTTGGTTGACCTCAAATCATCCAATGGTTACACTCATCAGTTATCACCTCCTCTACCCCAAGCACAGATACACATTTTCCCACCAGTCACTTTTCATTATGTCAGCCTAAACCATGTTTTCCTGTTTTTTTTCCCTTTAGCTCTAATATAGAATCACCTCCCATCCACATTTTGATGGTTTCAATTCGCTTTAATTTTCTGAAGGTTTACAATAGGAAGCAGAAACATTTTCTCAGATAAAATTACTTGGGAGCATGGGTAGAAAAAATGAAAACAAGGAGAGCTCAGTCACATTCATAGAACTTCTACTCCCTGAAGCGAATGATTATTTAGAAATTCAGCACTTACATCTAGATCCCTATAAGCTAGCTTCTCATTCATATCTTCTCATTTATTTAAATTTTAGGCAGCAGAAGAAGAAAATATTCAGACATGTTATGGAGTGAAACCTGTGCCTGACCAGAGGCCAGAGGACTTGCAGAAATGGTAAGCAAGTAGCACTTGCTACACTTAAGCCAAGGACAAGGACTTGTCCTTAAAATTTGTAGCTTCAAAAATCACTCTATCAGTTCATCAAGAGTTGGTTTTGAGAATGGTACCCATCAATCCAATATGGTAAGAACTATTGTGCCTCTAAACATAGCCATTTATAGATTTATGAAAGCCAGTTATCAGCTAGATCACCTTTTCCTCTCACTGATCTCATTAACCTTGGCTTAACCACCAAATTCAAAGCTCGTGACTGTTACGAGTCTTCTTTTTCCCTATTATTTCACTGACTTCCACATGCTTTTTTGCTTTCTTCAATATGTGAGCCTTGCCTTTATTCCACCTAGGCTAGTGCAGTAAGTGTTACTTGCTTACCATTTCCACAAACACTTCCCATATTGTGAGGCCTTGGTACCTTCACTGAAGATACTGTATCTCGTGTGTGGGTGTGTAGTGCGCACACATTCCACACTGAAGCATTTGGAAGGTCATGAGGAAGACATGGGGACTCTAGAAACGCTCCATCTCTCTGCTTTCACCTTTCCCATTTTATAATCTCAGGTTCTCCCTCCTTTAGTTGGGCTCACATCTGGGCTCCTTCATGTTGTAGCCTAAGTTCCAAGTTGTTATCAGAGTATATTTCTCCAAAGATTGTCTCATTTCTCAGAGGAGTTCTGATAAAGTTTAATGCTTCTAGACAAACACTAATTAAAAAGAGGGGGGGATTTGATGGTCTTAAAAGGCTTATGGTTATACCAGCTCAGTCTCGCAAGTGTCTTTCCTTGTGGTGACTAGTACACGCATGTTCACCAGAGAGTGTCCCTCTCCCTTTGTCAATTTTCCTGAAAAACTGACATTTAATTCCTGATTTTGAAGAACGTATGCATATCTCAGCACATGCCTCTACTTCCCTTTCTCTTCGCATATTCTTTCTCTGGAAACTCTAAGGTGTGTTCCAGCCCTGAGCCTATCCTCTTTGCATCTTGATATTTTCCAGATCTCTTTACTTTACACACCTGCAAGCATTGTTTTGTACAAGATGACTTAATGAGATAGCAATACTCCTCCATTACGTATTATTATTCATTTAAATATCACCAAGAAATTTATTTTCAATCTCTGGAGCAAATTCCAGTAATCCTTTCTATGCTGACTATGCAACGGATTATTCAGACATCATTTTAATCTTTCTGCCCCATGAATAGCCCTAGCAGCGGCTCTTATGGCTTTTATATATCAAATCACAGTACCACAAATTCACAATGTTAATATGGACATATTTCAGAAATATTTCTTCAAGAGAATATAATGAGCAAGTACCAATATTATTTAGAGTCATGGGGGAAAATATCACTGTCATGTAATTATTTTTTTCATGTTTATTTTTTTATAATATTTTTTATTATATTATGTTAGTCACCATATAGTACATCCCTAGTTTTTGATGTAAAGTTCCATGATTCATTACTTGCGTATAACACCCAGTGCACCATGCAATACGTGCCCTCCTTACTACCCATCACCAGCCTATCCCATTCCCCCACCCCCCTCCCCTCTGAAGCCCTGTTTGTTTCCCAGAGTCCACAGTCTCTCATGGTTCGTTCCCCTTTCTGTTTACCCCCCCTATTTAACATATACAGGTATGTATTGTTTATGCATGTATTTATAGAACACCTTACTTTTTCTGAAGTGAACCTATGGGTACCATGAAAAATAGTAAGCTTCTGTCACTTGTTTACCTTTAGCTCTGGGAAGAAAGGTGACGTAGGTCTGTATTATTAATTTATTTGGCCAGTTTTAGACCACTGAAACATTCCACCAGGCAAATAGTAGCAGACCAATTCTCATTTTCTAATCTTTCTTTGGATCTCTGCTTGGTTTGTGAAGCTTTCTTTTAAATGGATGTAAGTGATGTAAAGGTTAAGAGGAGACAGAAAACCTAATGCTTTAAAGTTCACTTATCATTTTTCTAACATAAGTTCTTGAGGGAAGAGAGTTCACTGAATGCTTATCAGTCCTTCCTATTGTTTGATATCTTGACACCCAATTAACTGGGGCTTCAAGAGTTTAGCTCAATTTGAAAAAGAAGAAAAGTAAAGTTCCTTTATTATTCGTTACTGTCCCTGAGACACTATTCTATAAAGGCATATTTTATCACATCATATTTATGCATTTTTAAACCCTCAATTTTATTAGTTTTATGGAAATTACATCTTATCTAATATCTACTAATGCTCACAATAGCTTTAGATAAAAACAAAATTATTTGGAAGAGAAACCACTCTGGACAACCCCGCTCGTGTAAGTTCAATTACTAAAATCTCCAGTGTCATGATCCTCAAGGCCTAATTAATTTCTGTAAGAAACGAATATTTCCTGGAGATTTACTGTCTTGACATAATTTGAGCCCTCAAAGCTATTAAGAATGGGTGATCTCAAATGGAGCAATGGATTAAGGGGCCACAGTATCAGTTTTTAATGTGCAATACAATTAATTTAGGGGTCATATACTTGTTGAACAAAACTACTGGATGAAGTGTAATTAGTTGTAATGTTTATGTTTACATATTTTATTTGCTTTGGATTTTCACGTTTCCTGTGCATGAGTGCCATGATTTTTTTTTTCTTTCTCATACTTCTCCATTGAAGACTGCTAGCCCTGTCATAGACACATCCTTTTTCGTAGTTTTGCAGCCGTATTTTCAAGGAAGATACCTAGGACATGACGCATATTAACAAACATTTTGTTTATGGATATTTCTAGTATTTAGAGACTTTTTTTTAATTGGAACATGTCTTATGCCAGGAAATGGTATTGACTAGTCTTGGATCTCTGTGCCAGTTCTATGCAGTTACTGCTCCATGAGGATCGAATGTATCCACCCAGGATCTGCATATTACTGTGGGTTTCTTTAATAACCTCTGATCTCTCTTGGGCCCCAGAACAGAATTCCAGTCATAATTTCAAAGTACATGATATTTTATGTAATTTGCTCACCAGGGACAACATACAATTTACAGCAATGTTTTCTTTCTCCTTTTTTCCTAGTTGCCAAGAAACTCATACCAAATTTGAACTTTAATCCTTACAAGTATATTGACACCTGTAGTTGAAATTTTGAGTAGCAAGTTTTTGAGTTGGAATGCTTACTTTATAAAGAAGGACACTAGGATACAAAATTAAGTAACCTGACATAGCACAGTAGTTATATTAAAATTATATTCAAGAAATATAGCATAATGTTGGATATGGATCCTGTGAGAAAAATTTTAGCCAGTGGGAAGTATTTCCTTATAATTTTTCTAGTTATATAGTCTTGAGATAAACAAAATAGTCCACTGCAAATATAATTTTCAAAATTTTATTGGTGTTTTTCATAGTTTTGTTTTCTATAAGATTTATAAGCTGATTACTTTCTTTTAATAACTAACATATCTCAATTAAACCTACATAGAACCTAATTTTATTTTTTATTTTTAAAAATTTTTCATTATGTTTCAGTTAGCCAACATATAGGACATCGTAAGTTTTTGTTGTAGCATTCAACAATTCATTAGTTGCATATAACACCCAGTGCTCATCCCAACACATGACTGCCTTAATATTCATCACCCGGTCACTCCATCCCCCACATAGAACCTAATTTTAAGAGTGATAAAAACATTCTGATACTAAAATTAGTTGTGGAAACATAGGAAAAAAACTTTTAGGCAAAGTTATATTTAACATTGATGGTTAATCATAGAAATGATAGTTAATATTTGAAACATGGCAAATTTAAACGTTAAAATACATCAAAGGCCTCAAAATTTTAATTATGTTTTATCCTTCAATATGTATTTGTCGATACTCCAAGTAAGTAAATACAGGTATCATTTTTAACAATAATGAAATTTAAATACAAAACTTGATATTTTATTAAGAAAGTCCATTTCAAATAATTTGAGGCATCTTTATTCTTTTCCATTCCTGGCCTTCTTTAAGGTTTCTCAGTCTAAGGCTGGCCTATTGCTGTCTTACACTTCAACATTTACCACTCACTCGGCACTGATTACTGAAGAGAGCAGAATTTGCCATCTCAAAATAATGTCTCTTTGGCATGAGGATTATTTTAAGTTGATTATTTTTAAGAAAAAGCAGACAGAAGAAAAGTGAGTGAAAGTCACTCTTTTGTAAGACTATTTATCTTTAAAAGGAAAATTTCCTTTTCTAAAGGGATCTCCTCCTCTGTACCAGGAGGAGAAGGATGACTAAATCTCTAGAAACTCTAATCCTTGGGGAAGGCAAAAACCTAAATCTGCATAAAAACCTTACCCTTGACTACCATGCTTTTCCTGGTAACCACCCATAACTGGCTCCCACTCCTCAACACCTTCTTTTGTTTTAGCTGCAGATGGTATTTAAGGTGGTGGCCTAGGCCTCTTTGGGGTATTAATAGTTTTTCTGGGTATTCTCTCATGTATACTGGAGATACATATGTTATTAATTTTCTGTTTGTTTTTCTCCTATTAATCTGTCTTTTATTACAGAGGTCTCAGGCAAGAACCTAGGAGGGTAGAGGGAAAATTATTTTTCCACTGACAGTATTCTGGGACTTCTCCCAACACCTCCATTGTTCAAAATGGAAAGAAGCTTCCTCTGCAGGGAATTTATAACATGATTGAGTTCTTAACAAAAACACATAGTTGATTACATGCATGTGAAAACTAGAAAACAATGTGAAAAATAATCCCATAGACTCAGCCAAGTCTCATGTGTTAAATTTTACCTAGCATTCACAGAACAAAAATACCCATTGGTTTCTTATTGATCTGACAAAGCCCATCTCCATAGGGAAACAGGTAAGAGGAGAAAGGGAAAAAGTAAATTTACCTATCTTGAATAAAATCCTACATTTTACACAATGACAATTCTATTTAGTTTTTAACGGCACACTAAGAAGAGTACAGACATTGCATATGGAAAACGTCATATTGAAAGACAGATGCTCCGTGAAATTAAGCGTTCTGCCCACAGAGAATTGAAAACACTTCTGGGAGAAGACTTAGCTTATATTAAAGTGCCCTCTTGAGGACGAAAACTTGACTACATGACAAAAATTATTCTTGAAATACCAAATGCTCTCATTGAATTATCAAAAGAAACATCTTCAAATGGTCAAATGAGTATCAGAACTAGTAAAGATATATCTTTCTTTCTTTCTCTTTCTTTCTTTCTTTCTCTTTCTTTCTTTCTTTCTTTCTCTTTCTTTCTTTCTTTTTCTTTCTTTCTTTCTTTCTTTCTTTCTTTCTTTCTTTCTTTCTTTCTTTTCTTTCCTTTTTGTAAAGGAAGTGATAATTTGCCTGACTTCTTTCCTTCTGATTCTCTTTAAATGGGAAAAAATCTGTAAGAACAGCTAGTAACTCTAAAAGGCAGGAAGTTTTCTCCATATCTCATTATTTAAGAAATAGAAAATTTGTTATTGTAAAAGAAATATTACTTTCAATAACTCTTTTTAATTCCTGACAAGAAAAACAACTTCCTGTGAATTGATTCTATTTCAGTCTCAAGCCTTGTCAAGGCTTAGTTGGGGGTGAGAGACGTTATGTGTTTTTCTTTCATCAGTTCACACAGGTTACTGCTGAATTTCCAGATCTTCAATCCAGAGTGGTCAGGTAGCTCTCTTGAGGCTCCCATACAGTTATGATGCATGTAGATCTCAGTGTGTTCTTGAATTTCTGACTGCTAAGATGTTTTGTGAAGCTATTTTCAGAGTGGTTTTGCTACCTGTACAGCACCCTGCATAGGTCTCTCTTCTTGGCCCTTCCCTTGACTTTAAGGAAATATGTTCTGCTGTGTGTGTGGATGTATATATACACACACACAAATATATAATAAATATATATGTACAAATATAAATATATATATTTCTACTTTTTTGTTTCTTTAAAATGTTCATTATGTACCTGAAACTTCTCTTCTCCTAAGAGTTTAAGCTTTCAAAACTAAATGCAAAGACATCTACAAGCACTTTCTCTTGTTCAGTCCTAACATTCCTCTATTGTGACAATGAGCATAAAATCTCCCACCAGCATAGAGAGGAAGAAAGAAAAGGGAAAATTTCTAGGGACAAATACATATTATTTCCTCAAAAAAACATTTAAACAAAGATTAGGATCCTTAGAATACTACTAAATATGTAGATATAAGTGGTCATGAATATATAGACAACTAGACACATATGCTAAAAACAAATTTTCTATAAAATTCAGATGACATATTATATATATATATACATATATATGATTATATATTCAATATATTATATATACATAAATATTATTACATATACAATATATTTTCCCCAGATTAAATGAACACTTCATTTTTAGAGGTTTGTCTGGAACAAAATGCTAATATGGTAGCTTTTTTGATGAACTAGTAATTGCCAAATTAGCCCTAGACTATAAATATGGTATGCTCTCCTGCGTGATTTTAATCAAAGAATATATTAAGTTCACACATTTACAAATGTAAATTTATTAAGAATGGGTAACTATAAAGATGTACTGTGTCTTAGAGGTGAAAACAATGGTTAAAAGTTGAAAATTAGGAGAGAGAATTGTGAGCTCTGTGGAGGGAAAAAATGAACAATAAATCAAGCAAGTGAGAAGGAATATCACCCTTAGAAAATCTTAATACCAAGACTAGAGAGAATATCATTGGAAAGTTAAACCCAACTTAAGGAGATTTTTGCTGTAGGGTAGGATACAGACCTGATGATGTTGTCTACATGGAAAAGCTATGAAAAATACTGAAATCATCTTTTTGAGAGTAGTAGTACTTGACTGAGGGCTAAGTTCTGTGTGTACAGGAGAAATCTATATGATGCTTACAGAAAATGATTGATAGAGTCTTGAGAACAGATCCAAGACAGGAAAGGTCAAAGAGTCTTTGAGGATGTAGGGATATAGTCCAGCTAGGGTGTAAAGATTCTATTAATACTTCTTTGAGACCCCAGAATCCAGCTAAAACAACAACATTCTATCTTGGGAATAAGGACCACATCCTGGAATAAGGTTCATTCTCATCCTGGCACATTTTTATTTTTCCTTCCAAGTTTATAAGAACTTCCATAACATAGCACCCCATCTGGGGTTCCTCTTATCTTCCAGTCCAAAGCCTAATGTTCAGACCTTATTGCCAGTCCATCCATTGGCTACTGCTCAAGAAATGATAAAATGCCATACCAAGTTAACATTGTCACTATCTTGTTTATTTGATGCCACAAACATACCAACGTTAATTCTACTCATTCAGCAGATCTATCCTTTTAGTTGTCACAAGACAGCAACGAGTGCATTGTAATGTAGCTGTTTTCCAGGCTGAGTGCCTGCAGTCTATTCTTGAGCTGCCGTCCTTAAACCTTGATAATATTTGGCATCATCTAATATAGAATTATAGGGATTGGTCCAATCAGCTATGGGGTTAGAAACCTCTTAAAGGAGATTAGCTGCAGGGCTCAATGGCAGAGCAATCATCTATTCATGTGCGCAATGGACACTTGCAATGGTCCCTTACCATATATTTTTGAATATGTCATTTCATTTAATAAGGAACCTCTTCTGTCATATATCCTTCTCTGTTGGAATGTTGGCCCTACGTAAATGAAGAAACAATGGGCATTTCAGGTCTCAAAATAATCTTATGGCTTTCTTATTAGAACCAGTTGCAACTAATATTCAGTAGTAGACCAAAAACTGTCTTTCAAAAGCTGCGTTACCTTGAAGCTGTGTTAAGTAACTTTGAGAATCTCAAAAGTGATTGGTTGTCTGTCTTGGGCTTTTCCTAAGGGTTCCAGCTAGCATGATAATGTCGTAGAGGCACGTCAGTGTCACTTGAAAGTGGGGAATCAGAAGGACCCAGAAAGCTCCATTGCGTTAGAGCTCTTTGGAACTCTGAGAGTCTTCTGTTCTTTTGTGCTGCGTGAAAATTCAGTTTTTAGTCTCTGTTAAGTTTGCAAATAGAGGTTAATAAAATTACCAGATGTGGTCTATGATTTCTCCAAAAACCAAATGATTTAGTTAATCTCTAATCTTGCTTTGCTTTTCGAACTGGCAAGAACAATAACTTATTCCTGGTGTCTGAGGGACAGCTCTTTGTCTCTTGTAGGTTTTGCCTGAGCTGTGCATAAGAATTTCTCCATTTTCTCTGGCCCTGTACTTTATTTGGTTTGTTCACACATCCTGTATAGTCTTATGACTATTGAATACTTGCCTTCAGTTTTAACTTTGTCTTTAGACTGAGGTATCAACATTATATCATCAATAGAATAAATAAAAGTATTTTCCAACTCAATCAAATCTCAATCTCTTCTTATCAAGTTGAAATAGTAAGCAAGATAATTTAAATATTCTTGCGGGAGAGCAAAACTGTACTGAAGCGTACTGAAGTCTGTCCATAAACACAAACCGACCCAACTAGCCAAACCTTTCTTTCAAAATAGAAGTTGAAAAGACAACATTAGCCAAAACGATTAGAGAAAATTAATGTAACATATCCCACAGTTTGAGTTGTTAATACCAATCAGGCATCGCCAATGCTATTGAGGAAACATAGGAATTACTTTATTAAGACTATCAATCCATAATTTGCCTCTAGGACCTTTCAGTTATTTTTACAGATCATACGGGATGATAAAAAGGGATTTATGTGTACTAATATACCTGTATATTATAGATTCTTAATTAAAACTAGCATTTTCTGGTTCCCTCAGATAGCTGATGTTGTTATAAATAAATGACTTGAGTGGGCTTAAGTAATTCTGGAGATTTCCATCAAGCACGCACAATTAAAACCAAAAAGTAAATTTGCATTACACTTTTTCCTGGATCAATTTCAAATGTGAAGAATTCCCTAGGCAGGCATCACATTCATTCCAAAAAAACATTCAGGTAGGGGTACGATCACACAATGCTTTCATTATAATTTCCTAATTTGAGCCATGCTTTCATGTGCAAGCCTTCTATAATTGCTTTTACCAAATCCTGCTAGTTGAAATACTGCTTTTAAGTTTCATTTTAACAAGTTTAGATAGAACCATATTTCACATATCAGGATTCAACAAATCCTCTAATCGTTTCAACTTCACCAGTGCAAACTACCTTGGGGGCTTTGACGGGGTAGTGTCAAGAGACCCTGGTCCTGCCATCACTCAGAGTCATAATCTTCTCTTTTACTGAACAATATTTTAATTGGAACCAGCTCTTAAGGGATTGTAGATTTATCTTTATTATAATCAGGATTGTAAAGCCTGTAAGGCTAGCATAAATTAAATGACTCTTTAGTTGTTCTTTTACAGTTGAGGAGTTGGCAAAACGTCCAGACCACCTGATCTCTTACACTAATCCCTTAGAACTTCAGTAGAGTCACTGTATCTCCCTTTCCATGATATTCTTAATCAACTATCTGTACATTTTTACCCATTTTATTTTTTCCTTTTTTCTGAATAATCCAAATCTTCCCCCCCTCCCCCAGGGCAGTTTGACACGATTTGTCCTCACACACAAAGAAAAGTCAATTGGTACAAAGTATCAATTATGCAAAATGAATTAGTTCTAGAGATATGCTATATAGCTTAGGGTGTAGAGGCAACAACTATTGTGGCCTTAAAAATTGTTAAGAGGTTAGATCTCATGGTAAGTGTTCTTATACATACACACAAGGCAACTTTGGGTGGCGATGGATATGTTTATTACATTGACTAGAGTGATTGCTTCGTTGTGTATGTATATGCATACAGCCATGAAGTTGTAATATTAACTACGGGCAGGTTTTGTATATCAATTACACTTCAATAAAGCTGTTAAGAAAAGAAAATGTCAGAAAAATGTTTTCTCAATTATTTTAATATAGTCTATATTTACATACATTTTATGATACTTAAAAAGTGATAATCACATTTTTTTTGCATTTTATTTAACATGCCTGGAATTGCTGGATTATGGATTAAATAGGCTTGGGAATGTAACTATCATTTACAATATAGTTTTTCATTAGGAAAATATGTTTTGAGTGCCAAACAATTGATCTGTGAATTATTTTGATACGTAAACCTATATTGAAAGGATTACTTTAATTTCTTAATGCATCTAAATTATGGAATTCTAGGTAACAAGAACAACTGAAAGGTTTATGCCAAGGTGACTAATGGTGACTAAAGTTTACAACTAATACCAAA
The DNA here is from genome assembly GCF_002007445.2 of Ailuropoda melanoleuca. Lineage (NCBI taxonomy): Eukaryota > Metazoa > Chordata > Mammalia > Carnivora > Ursidae > Ailuropoda > Ailuropoda melanoleuca. Next base: position 136,680,339 of record NC_048218.1, on the reverse strand, counting down.
ACAAATAAAGTCACAGAAGGAGCTGGTACCAATTTGAACATAGCATCAACCATCACTTCCGGGGGGGGGGAGGGGGGAAGAAGACATGGATTAGAAGAAAGTCCCATACTGTTATAAAAGTAGTTCTAAATTGGTTGCAGTCACAAGATTTCGGTAGCCTTATAAGGAATACTTTTTATTTAAATATCTAAGGACAGAGTTGGGTAGGTTTTGTTGTTGTTGTTGTTGTTGTTGTTGTTTTAGGCTATGTGTTACATACTTCTACTTTTTTCTAGCTTAGCAGGTTGGAATTTACTCCTTCTAGCTATACCTGTGCAAAAGCTGAAGCGAAGTAAGGGTGCTGAGCAAGTCTGAACATACATTTGACAATATTAACATAGGGAAAGAGCTTCTTTGTTTCTCCTGTGCAAAAATCCATTTCAACAAGGGTACAGAAAGGAGTTACCAATAAAGATTCCATGTTTCAAAAATCAACTGAATCCGTTCTCCTATGACCTGTATAATTATTTTATTTACTATTAGTCTCACAGGAATCATGTTTATCAAAACAAACGTTTACCAACTCCCTTTGAAAATGAATATGCCCTTCCAAATACAAACTGAATCACCCATGGTAACTCTATGGTTCTAGCATTCTGGGACTACCTCTCAGTTACTTTCATTTTTGTTAAAAGAGACAAAAACAGCTGAGACTTCCGGTCTGTTAGAATGTGGTTGATTTAAACATTCCCCAGACACGGGATCTACCAACAGTAAGTGGCATCCATATGCTTTCAGTGTTTGCACAGCTTGCCCCCAGGGACTACCCTGAAGTCATCCTGGCCATCCTGGTTTCTCATTCCCATTGTCTTTCCCTTTCTTCCTCCCACAAGCCTCAGCCATTTCTTAAATTATTGAGTCAGGAATAGTTACAAAATCCTTCATAATGTGAACTGCAAAGATTACACAGATGAGATCATCGACAGGGCTCATGAACGTCTGCATAAGGTTTTAATAAAGGCAAATGATACTGTAGAGAATAGAAGGAAAGCACAGGCAAGTGACAGGAACCAACAGACTCGAAGCTTGACTCCCCTGGAACGCTTCTCACTCACACAATGCACTTTGTCTACAGACCACAAACCACCTATATGTGTGTGAGGAGCTGTATTAGCTTCATGTAGCTGCTATAACAAGTTACTACCGACCTGCTGGCTTGAAACAAAATGTGTGATCTCCTACAGTTTTAGAAGTCAAAATTCTGAAATTGTCATCACTGGGTCAAAGTCAGGTTTTCAGCAAGGGCTGTGTTCTCTGTGGAAGCTCTAAGAGGCAATCTGTTCCTTGCCTCTTCCAGCTTCTGATGGCTGCCATTCCTTGGCTACTAATGGGTGAATGGGCTGCCCACAGTGGCTGTGGCACTCCAATCTTGGCCTTCATGGTAACATTGCCTTCTCCTCTTTTGTGAGTGTCAAATCTTCCTCTACCTTCATCTTATAAGGATATATGTGATTGTACTTAGGACACATTTTGGTAGTCCAAGATAACGTCCCCATCCCAAGATACCTAGCATAATCACATATCCAAATCTTTTTTTTTTCCTTTTTTTCTTTTTTTGCCACATAAAGTATCACTGCCAGTGTTCAGGGATTAGGATGTGGATATCTGTTGAGGTGATATTATTCAGTTTATCTTGATTGCAGGAAAGTCAGTCAATACTCCCACTGTGGTCTTTCACAGTCTACGGGTCATATCAGTAGGACAGGCTAGTTAAACTTTTGTGTCAGCAATAATAAATCAATAAACAATCTGGCCCGCAGTGTCACCAGGGGCATTTCAAAGATTAAGTAGTACATTTTAGATTGCTAGGTAGCCCATTCTTTCACTAGAAATCTATCCAGTCAGTACCAGGATTCCAGGTACACTCAGAGCTTAAACTTGGAGGTATCGCGATCCAGCAGTAAGATAATTCTTTTTTACTCAAGGGAAATTTAAGAGAATAACTTAAATGTTTTTGTTTGTTTCAGGAAGCAAAAAGAGGTTCAGTTAGAAAAAATTATGAGACGAATCCTCAAAAATCAGGATGAAGAGAACATACAGAACTTTTGTTCAAAATTAGTATTCAAGACCAGTGACAGTATTGTCCCCAGCTAAATGGAACTTAAACAACTATAATAACCACAATAACAGCACTTAAACTTCAAACATTGCAATTACATTGTATTTCTACTCCAGCAACAACTGTTGAAAATGTTGAAAACCGACTATAAACTTTGATAATCATCTGCTATTCTCCACCTTTCTGATTCATGAAATCACCAAATATTCCCACATCAGAAATTGTTTTCTCTCATGCTTACCTTTTTATTTCCACTGCCAAAGCTGTTTTTCAGACTATATTTTCAAAATAAGTGAACTGTGCTTGCTGCTATCATCACTGTAACCTTTCCCTATCTATGTTTTCATCTGTGGCTAGAATTCTCTTCCTAAAATACAGATTATTCTATATTACTTTCATCTCAGCAATATTTTCCTGAGTTTTACCTTCAAAATCTCCTGAAATATTCTGCTTGCTTTGTGCTTTTTGCAGAAGGAGCTAAGAGTAAGCTTTTATTTTCTTGGATAAGTTATTATATGATTAGGTCCATGGTTATTTACTTAAGGCACCAATAAAAGCCTCTTTGTCTTCATCTCACTGATGTTGGGCAACAAAGCACACACAAAGCAGAAAAAGATTTGTCCTTAAAACACATTAATATTTACAAAACGGAGAAAATCTAAACATACTAAATTTCTGTGTCTTTTGGGGCTTACTGAGTATTTTAGGCCATATGAAGTAGTGCAGAATATGCATAGGTAGAAAACTCCAGGCAGAACTACAGGTGAGCATCAGCAGATGTTGAGGAGATATTGCTATTATGTCCTTGTTTATGTGACTTATACAAGGCTCTTTTAGAAATTTATAATTCAGAAAAATAATGCTTTTGGAACTAAGTATATCAAAGAATAAAAGAATTCTTTATCTAAAGAGACAAGAAAAAATCTCAAACAATTGTGTTCATATTTTTTTCATATCGTGAGAGAGAAGAGAAAATAACCATACCAGAAATCTCATAATTACTTATATACATCATGCATTGACTCGATGTATGTAAAGCACATATGCATGCTACAATCATACAAACAAAAAACCCCACAAAGAACAGAAAAAAAAAAAACTAAACTAAAAAGGCACATTCTTTTTCAAAGAACGATTGGTTGCCATGCCATCTGTGATTCACTTGCAATTCAACCAGGCCCTGACCCTTACCAAAATATCTAAATATGCTAGCACAGCCAACCTTAGAATTAGTTCCAGTTTATAGAAGAAATTAGATGCTGAGTGACATGGAGTGCATATTTCCTAACTGTTTTCTTTTTTGTTACATAAAGTACATAGGTAGGAAAAAGGGCATTCATTATCATACCATAACAACTGCATGCAGATTGTATGGTCAGTGAATTATTTTACTAATATGTACCCTTAGGATGTCTGTAGATTATAAATGAGAAATTTGAAATTATATGAAAATTATATATTGAAAATTATATGAAAATATGTTTATATTAAAAATTAACCTACCTTTACTCTTCCTAATCAAGTAGTGACATGCTCCAGTTAAAACTTGATATACTGAATAGTTATTTCATAAAGGTCATGCAGTTTGCATATATATTTGATGACACATTGCAAGAAAAAAAAGTATAGTTGTGATCCGTAAAGAAAGTAAAAAAAAAAATCGCAAATACATTTTAATTAGCCTCAGGGTAGAAAGCCAACAATATATAGATAAAGCATTTAAAATCAGAAGTCTGGGTTTTAAGTCAAAGATCAATTCACTGACATATTTTGAATACAGATTTACTAATTTACAAAATAGAGCTGATAACCTAGGACAAAATTTGGTAATATAAATACAAAATTAAGACAGTTGCAGTACCAGATAGGCTTGCCTTCAAACCTTGGCTTCATCATTTACTAACTGTGACCATGGGCAAAATAATTTATTAAAAATCAAACCTGTTAAATAATTATTCTAGATCTGTTCATGTGATGGAGTGATTTTAAGAATTAAATTAATGTATGAAAAGCATAGTAAGGCCAAATAAAAGGTAATACTTATCAGTATTCCTCATCTGAAAAGTATTTCTTCTCTTTCCCTTCCTAATACAAAATAGTTATAATAACGACACCTTTATTCTAGAGTTGTGAGGACAAAAGGAGACCCTGCGTATAGAACTATTTTAGTAAACATAAAGCACATCTATATTTAATTTTTTTCATGATCTGTAATTTTAAATTAGACTGGTGACCTGTGGACACATGCACAAAAGTGCTACGAAGACTGGACCTCAATTAAACTAATTCAATGTTTTGAAATATTTGCCCTGTGAAAATTATATTATCAGCAGATGAAGGATATACTTGCTTAAATGTGCTCGCTAATTTCTGTGCTCATATTTTAAACTTTTCACAAAACTTTAACTCAAAACAGAACTCTGGCACTTCTGCGACTGTGCTCTTGCTCATTTTCAGGTGTACCCTGAAGGTTAAGAAGCTTAAATCTAAATAATTTAAAAGCCTAAAGTGATTACTAAAAGTAATATTATCTGCTTTTCTTCACTACCACAACAATTAAGAGACTTGAGAGTACCTTATAATCTACAATAACCAAATAGATAAAAGTTAACTATTTTTGTTGAGTTCAATGATGCAGGGTTGGCTACCCTACATATGAGCTAATTAAATCTGCTTGCTAAATCTTAAGGACTGTTTTCCCGTAACTGCAAATCATAACAGCCTTTCTTGTTTGTCTTCCATGAGATCATCACTGAAATAACTAAAAGTGCAGTATTAGATTCATAAGAATGCCCATTACCTTTTCCTATATTTTTGGAGGTACCAAAATCGTTTTAAATTGCCATCAAGACTCCTAACGAACATTGTTGGAGAATAGGCTTGTGTATGAGGTAATTTTCTTGCTGATTTAAGTTTAATTTTTAAGGGCTTATCGTTATTTAAAAAAAAAACAGCCTTTATGGATTTCCCAAGTATAATATGTATCCCTTATCTACCTAAATACTGTGGATGAATATAAGTTAGACTTATCTTAATGAGGTGGGTATCATTAAAATGATCAAATGTTATAATGAACAGCAAAAGAGCAAAGGCCTCAAGGGCAAGTAAACTCTTTGAAACATGTTGAAAATATTAATCCCTTTGCCTTTCCACAGAATGACCTTTTTTTGTGTGTTTTGATTTTTATAATTACTTTCTTTCATTCACAGTCAAGCTATCCTTATCTAGGTGGTGAGCTTCTAAAGAGCAAGACTGTCTCATTAATCATCCTACATCTCCCCCACCCTGCTTTGATCTGTCTGCCACCAGCAGCTACTGAGTTCTTCCCAATCCATCTTTCTTATTTACTATTTATAAGCTTCTGTGAGCTAGGAAACTGCCTTATCAAGCTTGCAAAAAATTTGCTCAGAAGTGTACTAGGCTCTGAAACAAGTATCTGAGATACTTGTCTCAGCACACAGACTCCTGACCTCAGTACCGACTTCTACATTTCTAGGAACCCTCTGGGTAGTTGAGGTTGCCACATTCGTGAATGCACTTGGATTCAAGCACTTTAAGTAATATGAGTTTGTTACAAACATGTCTGGTTTGTATGATAGTTTAGATGTCACACCCAATTTGTAAATTATACAGTGCTATCCTGGCTGTCTGAATTTTAAAATAGTACCTTTGAAACTAATGTAAATAAAACAATAAATAATCCACATAGGACCAAAACCCTTTAATTCAAATAATGACAGGGCATATCTCCATTTTTCAAATATTTCCACAAACACTTTTGCAATGATTTGCAACAGAGCACAGTATTGCTTCTGACATTTTCATGCATCAAATCAAAGAAAGATGGGCTCACACACATAGCTTTTCACATAATTTTACTGCACCAGATGAGAGCTAATACCTTCATATTGAAAAACACTTGGGAATCCATTACCCCGTTCCTTTATTAGACATAAGATGTGATACATTGTATGTAAAGCTGACAGTTGCCATTGTTTAATCACTCTTCAGAGTAGGATCAAGTAAAGCATTATTAATTATTATTGGGACTTATATCAGCATTATCTTTTGCAGTTTTTAATGCTGAAACAATGATTTTATTTCCTGCTTAATTTTCCAAAACTGAATCAGGAAAAAATGGGAAATCTAACAATCAGTAATAACAAAATTGAACTGGTAGTCAAAAACTCCCAACAGAAAAGTCCAGAACCAGATAGATTACAAATAAATTCTACCAAACATTTAAAGAAAAATTAATATCTATTTTTCCCAAACTATTCCAAAAATACATTTTATGAGGCCAGTATCACCTTGATACCAAAACCAGAAAAAGACACCACAAAAAAAAGAAAATTATAGGCCAATATGTCTGATGAGTATAGATGCAAAAATCCTCAACATAATATTAATAAACCACATTCAACAATACATTAAAAGGATATTTCACCACAGTCAAGTGGGATTTATTCCAGGGATGCAAGGATGGTTCAATATTCACAAATCAATCAACATAATACATGACATGAACAAAATGGAAAATCAAAATCACATGATCATCTCAATAGATGCAGAAAAAGCATTTGAAAAAATTCAACATTCATTTATGATAAAACTCTCAACAAAGTGTGTTTAGAGGAAACATATCTTAACATAATAAAGTCCATATATAAAAAACCCACAGCTAACATACTCAATGATGAAAAGCCCAGAGCTTTTCCTCTAAGATAAGGAACAAAACACGAATATCCACTTTGGCCATTTTTTATTCAACATAGTATTGGAATTCCTCACCACAGCAATAGAGAAGAAGACTTAAAAGGCATCCATACTGGTAAGGAAGAAGTTAAACTGTCATTATTTGCAGATAACATAATACTATGCATAGAAAACCCTGAAGACTCCACTAAAAACCTATTTAAAGTAATAAATGAACTCAGTAAAGCTGCAGGATACAAAATTAATACACAGAAATCAGTTGCATTTCCATACAATATTAATGGAGTAGCAAGAAGAGAAATTAAGAAAATAATTCCTTTTATAGTTACACCAAAACAAATAAAATATCTCAGAATGAACTTAACCAAAACAGTGAAAGACCAGTGCTCTGAAAACTGTAAAATGGTGTTGAAAGATATTGATGATGACATAAACAGATGGAAAGATATTCCTTGTTCATGGATTGGAAGAATTAAGATTAAAATTTCCAAAGCAATCTACAGATTTAATGCAATCCCTATCAAAATACTTGCAACATCTTTCACAGAACTAGAACAAATAACCTTAAAATTTGTATAAAACCACAAAAGAACTCAAACAGCCCAAACAATCTTGTGAATGAAGAACAAAACTGGAAGCTTCATAATCCTAGATTTCAAGATATACTACGAAACCATAGAAATCAAAACAGTATGGTACTGGCACAGAAATAGAAACAGTGATCGATAGAAGAGGATAAAGAGTTCAGAAATAAACTTAAATCATCAATTAATCTATGACAAAGGAGGAAAGAATATGCATTGGGGGAAAGACTATCTCTTTAATAAATGGTACTGGGAAAACTGACCAGCTGCATGCAAAATAATGAGGCTAGACCACTTTCTTACACCATATGCAAAAATAAACTCAAAATGGATTAAAGACCTAAATATGAGACCTGAAACCATAAAACTCCTAGAAGAAAACACAGGCAGAAATTTTTTTGACATTGACTATAGAAACATCTTTCTAGATATGTCTCCTCAGGCTAGGGAAACAAAAGCAAAAATAAACTATTGGAACCAAACCAGAGTAAAAAGTTTCTGTACAGTGAAGGAAACTATCAACAAAATGACAAGGTAACCTACTGAATGGGAGAAGATATTTGCAAATAACAAATCTAATAAGGGGTTAAAACCCCAATTATACAAAGAATGTATACAACTCAACACCAAATAAACAATCAAAAAAAAATGGTCAGAGAAACCAATGATTCAACAATGGCAACTGCCAACTTTACATATGGTGTTATCACATCTAACCTCTAATAAAGGAACAGGGGCAATGGATTCCCACGTGTTCTCCAAAGAAATGGCCAACAAACGCATGAAAATATGCTCAACATCACTAATCTATGATCAAGTGGTTTTTTTTTTTAAACTGCTTTCTGTTGTCATGTTTTTCTTTCTTTTTCTATTTCCCTTTATCACCCACCTATTTCTATCTATATGCCAGTACTATGTCAAAGTTTCAGATGAAATGTAAAAAGATGGGATACCCACTTTGCAGATTATTTTCAATATTTCCTGGCTCTTTGTCCCTGTACCTGCCATTCTTTCTAATGGTTTTACTTAGTTTGATTAATTGGAGGTTCAGCTATAACACAGGAATACAAAAGGCAATGTAGGCAGCTGTCTACTTGTTAAGTATCAAGGGATGTTTTTGTTTCCCCTACTCTCATCTTGTATCCCTACTGCTGTGATTGATAATTTCCTTTGCCCTACCTTCAGACTGAGTTCATCTCTTGACTTCTGAATCTCATTCTCCAAAGGATTAAGTCACGAATACTTGCTGCTACTTTTCTCCATTAGAACACACCCAGCATAACCACATTCGATTTTCCCATTCATTCATTCCAACAGATTTCTTCTACAGTGGTAGTTGTATCATCTGTTATTTCATTTTTAGAAGTATCTTCAGAATAATGTTTTCTCCCATATCTTTCTTCTATAACAACTTCTTTCAGAATCCTTTGGGTTTTTTCTCTTTTGTTTCTGTCTCTATCTACAATGATAGTACTTGGATATCTGTTAAAGCTTTTTGTGGTGTGGTCTGTCTCCTCCCAGCGCTCCTCCCTGATAGATAGACAGGTAGGTAGAGATAGATATAGATATATAGAGCAGAATATTTGTTTTGAGATCTTTGTTAAGCCAAATTTGTGGTTTATTCAGGTTCTTGTTTCTAAAACATTAATTATGTTAAAGAATACTCTGAACCCTCATTGGAATAATGAATTCAAAATTGATAATAACATATTAAAATCATATTGTTATTTAATATAGTTCACTAAATCTCAGAAACTCCTAAGGCACTTACCTAAAAAACAAAATAGTAGAATTTAAGTTTATTTTCTTCTAATGTTTACCTTTAGTGATAATGCTATAAAAACAAGTCAGGCAAAATTTTGTTTTTGTTATTCATTTGTGAACTTGGAATTTTGTACAGTGAAATAATAAACATTTTACATACATTTAGGGATTCTTTTGCATTTAGAGAAATAAATATTTGGCTATAGATTGTTCTATGTCCATTTTGTACAACTATGCAACTACTTGGTTGAATTCTTGGGTATATATAATAATAAAAGTAATAATTTATAGAATGCATTCTTACTAAATATTAGATGAGCTGCAATATCTCTAAAATTTTAGTTAGAAATTATGCATACATCTCTAATTTTAAATATTAGTTCTCAAACATTTTAAAATTTTGCAGTCTTGATATAATTATGAATTTGACTTTTGTAAGGAAAAGAAGGTAGAGCATCCATTTCAAGAATCCTAATTCAGCACTCAAACACTTCTAGTGATTTATGTACATTAAGTTGCATGTACAGCTACCCATGGTTACCTATTCTCTTTATCTTCCTCAGTCTAAGAGGTCTGATCATTTTTGTTTTTGTCATTTAGGGAATTCACCTAAACATTCCTTAAGACTCATGCTTTTTGCACTAACTGGTATACATGCTATTTATGACTCGACATATGCCTTTATGACATGGGACTGTTGACTTGGTTAGGTTTAAAATTCTTGGTCTCTTTTCTTTTAGTAGTAGACTATACATGTTATTTCAATGTCTTTAATTTTTGGTGTAATAGATAAGAATAATGTCAGTTTCATTCTTTTAATTTAAAAAATCTGAAAAAAAATTTGCAAAATATTATGCTCATACCGAAGTTAGGAATATTATATCATGTATCCAGGTGTGCTTCTCTTCTCCTCTTTCATCTGAAATTTTGGGACTGTTTTCATTGTATGAATTCAAGTCTTTTTTCATAGAAATACTATCTTTAATTATTTTTTTATTCTCCATTTGTTCCATACAAAACATATTTTATTTATAGCTTCTGCATTAGTCTTCTAGGAGATTTGCTTTTCTCTCTTGAGTGCGAAACTTTTAAGTTTTATTGTGTATACAAAATGTTTCTTTCATTGATTATTCAGACCACAACTCAGGTCTCAATGATGGCAATCCCATTATTCAATTCATCTACTAATTTTTTTAATGGGGGTATTTTAAACTTAAAATATTTAAACTTAAAATATTTTTTGTATTGTGATTGAATTCTCTTTTGATACCTAAATTGCATATTCTTTGGTGAAGTTACAGGTGGGGTCAGGACTAGTTGTAGAATTCAAGATTTCTATTCATTTATTCCTTTTCCTGGAATCTATATTGCGATTTCTTTCCTCTACACATATTTAATATTGTATACAATGAAAAGATATTCCACAAAGAATAAAATCTGAACAAATTAGTAATGATACTATCTTTTTAAAAAAGATTTATTTATTTGAGAGAGAGTGAGAGAGAGATAGAGAGTGTGAGCGGGGGAGGGGCAGAGAAAGAGGGAGAGGGAACCCTCAAGGAGACTCCCTGCTGAGCATGGAGCTCCACTCTGGGCTCAATTCCAGGACCCTGCAATTATGACCTGAGCAGAAATCAAGAGTCTGTCACTCAACCAAATGAGCCGCCCAGGTGCCCTAATATTTTTATTATCTAATTCATTTGTATATTTATGAAAGTAACAGTAGGCTCACAACTGGTTAAGTGGATGTGTACATTTCTTTAAGAAGTTCTTAAATTCCAGGGGGTATACACATTTTTCTGATAGTTCCTTAGTATATCTAGTTCACAAAATGGAGATATGTCTGTGTCATATATATCTATATATGACAGATAGGTCAAGATTAGACTCAAGATCCAGTCATTATTTACTAGCTTTAGAGAGCAAACACAGATCACCTACAGATCATCCATTTCTCCAATAGCCTTCAGATTTTTCTTTGAGAAACATCCCTCTCTCATTAATAGGCATAAAGTTTGAGGCAGATTGACAATAATCACAATTCCAGAGAGAGTCCTTTGCTAAAATAATCTGAAAAACACCAACCCTTCATCAAGGTAATTAAAATTGAATGTGAACTAAGGAGACTCAGAATGAAAATGAACACTTTTGTTTAGTGACTGGGGGCATGATCCTCTTTCTCCCTCTTTGGACAGGTAGGTGAGCGGTCCTGGAGAGTTTTGATAATAATTTTACCAAAAAAGAAGCTAGGTTTAGGATTAGGGAGATATAGTAGAGGGCAAAGTTTAAGACAATAACTGGGTCTTTAGTGACAATATTAATTCATTCCATCCAACTGATCCTGAGGGCCACCATATTTAAGACTTTCCAACCACAAGTTGGTTAATTCTGTTTTCTGTTTCTTAATTTTCTGTAATTATTACCAATTCTATGACATTGGACAATCTACTTAATCACCTCAAATCTCAGTTTCTCTTCTACAAAATAGGGATTCCAGAGCATCTAGAATAATTAGCACAGCATAGAGAATAGAATATTAAGAAAGGAAATAACATAGTCTTCCCAATTTGCTTTAAAAACCCTCTAAAGTATAGGGGCTGGCATAAAGTGAGAGAACCAATAAGAAATAGCTCCATTTATAGATCAATGCTGATGACAAATGTGTTCTGTAAACAATAATCACCATTTCCATTAGTCGGTGAAATTCAAATCTGTAAAAACAGGGATTTTCAACTGTAATTTTGTTTCTATCACAACCCCCCTATATATATAGATTCTAGGTTTACTTAAGTATTTAGCATCAAACAAAGCAGTCAAACAAACTTGTTAACATCATTATTACAGGGGACAAATTAAAGTGATTCTTGGTCCTTGGTGCTGAGGAGTTAATATATGATAATTCACTGCTCTGTTAGTTACTGTGAAGAATAGTGATAACTTACAGAATTGAGAAGGCACTCTGGAACCATTGCACTTACTCCCTAAGAAATATTAAGTTTTTCCTTTTTTGCAAATTAAATTACTAAATATTCATCAAACACTCTATGTACCAAATTGTCTGCTTAGGTGATATGGGAAACTAGCTGCATAAATTATACAAAATCACATGAAAATTTGATTAATACATCATTTTAACAATAATTTGAGATAAGAATAGAAGGTACAAAGAAACACGTATCACAATATTATTCTGCTAAAAAATTGGATCATATTTGGTATGAATCACCTGAAAGTGATACCATATAAAATTATGAGTTTATTTTCTTAAATGTACCAAAATTATTGGAAAGATAAGGAATGGATAGAATATATTAAAAGAATATTGCTCAACACACAGATAATTTTAATACCAAAGACATATTTGTTTCCAATATTCTATTCTCTTTTGTATTTTCTAAAATATCTAAATAGACCAATACTTAAAATATATAATTTATAAATACAAATATAACCAATAAAAGGAAAAATTGTTATCATTATTCATCCCCAAAGTATTACTTTTGACGTTTTCATAACTTATAAAACCTCACCACATTTTATATGTCATTCACAAAACTGTACAGTCAAACTTTGAATCATTAACCCCTATTCATATTAGGTATTTTTAAAAATATTGTTTTGCTACAATTTAATACTTAGTTTTCATTTTTTAAATTTTTTTGAGAGGGATAAAAGAAAGAATAATCTCCACTGATTTTTTAATCCTATCCTTCTATAAGAACTTATAATATCTCATTATTACATGACAGCTCATTTTTGTGTCATTATGTAGCAATTGTTTTTGACAGCCTCTTTTCTTAAATTGAATGAATTTTGTAATCAACTGAAGTCTGGCATTTCTATTATTCATTTCCCATTTTTAATATTTTATTTTGAGGCTAATAGATTAATATGCTCCTTGAGTAGATTACTGAGGAGTGAGAAATAAAAGAATTCATCTAAGAATGTTGGCAGTTTGTCTCCTACATCACTGAACTAGTTTTCTAAGTAAGTGTTATTAAAATACAGAAGAATTTATAATGAAGATAAAACTAAAGGGAAAAGTAATGTTTTTATTAACTGTTTTGGGTTCTATAAAAAATAAGTGTAATGAAAAAAATTAGAAATGAAAGGTAAATGAAATCGATGAGAAATATTAATTTATCTATAATTAAATAAGAATTTTAATATGTTCTAATTTACCATAAGAAATCCAAAAAGGAATAATTTCTCCATATGTGCTTCCATTTAGGTTATATAGTTAAAGGAACATAGATTCACCCCTTAAAACTGTTGAAGTAAAACAATATAACTTTGGACACTTCTCCCAAGTTATTTTCTCACTGTCTTTCAAAAACGGTTGTCCTTCTTTACCATCCTTTCCTCTCCTTCTGAGTCTCCACTATTCCCTTTACATTACACTTTATTTTAAATTACTAATGCAGGATACCGTAAACCTTAGTAAGTTTAAACTGGACCAGACCTCAGCAGTCAATAAAAAATATAGGGCTACATTTTTCCAACTGAAACTATTCACCAGTGTAATGTACAGCTTGATGAACTACAGTTAGCATTGGTGTGTGGTACCTAGGAATGTTCTTAAGAGAGTAGATCCTAATAGGTCTTATCACCAAAAAAAAAAAAAAAAATTTTTTTTTCTTTTTCTTTTCTTTCTTTTTTTGATATCTATAGGAGATGGTGGATGTTAACTGAACTTATTGTAGTAATTATTTCACAATATACACAAGTCATTATGCTGATTACCTTAAACTTACAGAGTGCTGTATGCAAACTATATCTTAATAAAAGTGGAAAACAGGTTACATAAATTAAAAAATTGCACTCCCTTCACATAAAAAAATTATGCAGCAAAATCTTATTTAAGATTGGTAAACACATGAAATCATCTAGTTTTCGGAGAGGAAACTGAGGGGTGTTTTTTGAAGTTTTACTTAGGTTCTCTTTCCTATTAGTAAATATAGATGCACTGTATTTGTATTATCCAAAATGTAGTTGAACACATAAATAAAATGACGCTGTGCTTTAGCAGTTCTATGAGTGAATTTAAGTTTGTAAGGTGAATAACTAAATACCATTAAATATAGAGCATTTTCCCTTTGTCTCGATTAGTTCAAATGCAAGTTATAACTTACACAATCATAAAGTTTAGAAAAGACTGTAATCAAAGACATAAGCATATTTGATAAAGATGCTGGAAGGAATCAGGAATCTCAAGATATCAATTCTTTTCATATCAATCAATATACAAAGAGGCAGATGGTCTCCCTTTTATATATTTGATTTTTCATTAATAATTAGTTCTGATGATTTATTATTGCCTTCATGTCAAAAATGTAGCTACTACACATGACTTGTTACAGAAGCAAGAAAGACCACTGAAGTCACCGCACACGCACACGCTTTCTCCTTACGCACGCTCAGCTTGCTGCGTGAGATGTTCAAGAGAAGCTGAGGGCACCTCAGGAACAAGGCAGCACATGTTTCAGCCTCTTAATCACATCTACCTTTTGCCATTCCATTGCAAAGCCACAGTGCATCCTGACCTTGAACTACTGTTCCACAGCTTGGAAGGATTTACATATGAAAGAAGATACTGTGTATTTATTTGGTAGAAAGCCAGGTATTCAGTAAGAAACAATAAAAGGAAAGTGAATGAAACGCATTATTTGCCTGGAGGACAGGCCTGCTTTTCTGCTTTGTGAATTAATCCACAGAGATCTTTGACTTCCTGTATAGAGAGTACTGGATTTAATATTTGTAACATCAGATCGTAATTTTCAATACTTATTTTTTTAAAAAATATATAAATTTGACTTAATTTGTACAAAAGCCATGCAATTCTTACAATGAAGTCAATCCAGAACATTTTTGAGGTGAAAACTGATTGTGTCTGTCCATTCATTCATTCAGCCATTATATTTATTAGGTGCCTGATACTGTTCTTTGTATGAAAATATAGCAGTGAATGAAAGAGTTAAGTACTGTGTATTTTCCTAAACCTTGTATTCTAGACAATGGAGACAGTCACCCAAAGCAACAGAATAGTAGAAATGGTATGTTAAATAGTGATAAGCACTGAGAAGGAAGATAAAGCAGAGAGTAAGGGACATGAAGGGTGGAAGGGGGGTGTTGAAGGTAGATTGCTAGAGAAAATCTCTATTTAAGATCACGTCTAAGTACTGTAACAGAAGGACGAGGAAAGAACCATGGGGTGCTTGGTACAGGAAGCAGTGAGTACAAGTGGAGGAAGCATCGAATATGTGTTCAGAGAAGTAAAAGGAGGACAGAGGACTTGGAAAAGACTCAGTAAGGGAGAGAATTAATAGATAATGTCTGAGAGGCAAGGTGGAGGCCAGATCTGTAGGCCACTGTAAAAATTTTGGCCTTTCTGCAAAGTGATATGGGTATCACTGGAAGTTTTAAGAAGTAGAGTAATAGGATTAAACATATGTTTTGAAAGCCTTACTCCAGTGCTTTATTGAGCTAAGGCTGTGGAGGAGGGAATAGATGGGAAAGGATTAAAACAGGGACACTAGTTAGGAGTCTGTCGCAGGTGGTTAAGGCCAAGGTGGTAGCTGTGGACGTGGTGTGAGGTCATCAGATTCAAGTTATATTTGTAGGTTGCCAGTGAGCGTGGGGTGTGACACAAGAAAGAAGTGATTTGGGGACTGTGCAATGTAAAGATGTGAATTACCAGCAACAAAATAGAAAATACAGGGAGGGACAGATTGTAAGGGAAACTGAGTTTAGTGTTTTTGAACATGTGTATTATGAAATAGCATTATATGTTCAAGTGGAAATGCAGAGTAGATAGTTTGATATGGGAGTCTGCATTTCAGGAAATACCTGAAAAGCAAGAGAAGTAAATTTAGGTAGAATGAGATTACAGGTAGTACTTAAACACTTCAGCACTGTCTTCTAATGCACAAATAAACAGAGGGTAGATGATCAGAGAACAAATTTTAGAAACTCAGAGCATTACAGTCAGCTCTAAAAATGTCTGCTGATCTCACTCTTCATAGGATTATATCCCAAATTTGCCACTGTTATGAAATGTGATTAGCGTAGAACTGTGAGTTTGTGTGTGACTCCTTCAGTCATTGTATTAAAATTTGAACCAGGTGGGCTTATAATAACTAGCAGATAGGACATTTTGACAATTTTTTTGCCGCTATTAATTGGTCTTGAGTATCAAAAGGTTTTAATGAAATAAGGACATGACCTTATTCCTTAACACAATGCATTCACTTCAGCAGCAATTTTTATAAATCTATTAACATATGCCCATAAATAGCTTATTGATTGCTATGTTTTCTATTTGATCAATATTGAATTTTTAATATTGATTACATTGTCTGCGAGGTTCACTAAAGGTACAAGACCAAAATATTTTGAGATAATGTTACTCGTCAAGGTTATAAGAATTGGAGCAGGGAGGATATAACAAATGCTGAACAATTACTGATTAAATGCTAATGAAACACAAAATAATAATGATGAACAGTCAGGTTTCAGATTATGAGCAGTTACAGATGAACTTAATGTATTTAATAAAGATGGAATGCAAACTCATCTGAATTATAATTAGAAACACTGACTATACCATTGAATAACTTGTGAATGCTAATATGAGATATCACTGACACTTTATTCATAATTTTGAATGTTTAATGAAGGTTTTGAATTCATCAACAAAGGTTCTAATATGTAAGTAATGTAGAAGTGAACAATGAAGAATAACTGAGTTTTACCAAAGGCAACTGCTCATCCAGGTATGCGCTGCTATGCCATATATTTCAGAGCATTTAAAAATTCGATTACCTAAAACTAGAGTGTAATATCACCGCACACCAGTCAAAATGGCTAAAATTAACAACACAGGAAACAGTAGGTATTGGCAAGGAGATGGAGAAAGGGGAACCCTCTTACGCTGCTGGTGGGAATGCAAAGTGATTCAGCCTCTCTGGAAAGTAGTATGGAAGTTCCTCAAAAAGTTAAAAGTAGAACTACTCTATGACCCAGCAATTGCAGTACTCGGTATTTACCCAAATACAAAAATACTAATTTGAAGGGATACATGCACCCCAATGTTTTTAGCAGCATTATCCACTATAGCCAAACTATGGAAAGAGCTAAAATATCAATTGACTAAT
This sequence comes from Ailuropoda melanoleuca, assembly GCF_002007445.2. NCBI lineage: Eukaryota > Metazoa > Chordata > Mammalia > Carnivora > Ursidae > Ailuropoda > Ailuropoda melanoleuca. The sequence goes on along the minus strand of NC_048218.1, from coordinate 136,663,024 downwards.
GAATCAATAAAGAAAAAGTGGTATATATATATAGATAGATAGATAGATACAATGTAATATTACTCAAAAAATATTTTTTATAAATCAAAAAATAGTGAAATCTTGCCATTTGCAAAAAGGTGGGTACAGCTACAGAGTATCAAACCAAGCAAAATAAATCAGAGAAAGACAAATACCATATGACTTCACTCACAGGTGAAATTTAAGAAACAAAACAAACAATGCTAGGGGAGAAAAAGAGAAAGGCAAACTAACAAAGAGACTTAACTATAGAGAACAAACCAATGGTTACCAGAGGGGACGTGGGGGCGGGGGGATGGTGGACTAGGCGATGGGGATCAAGGAGGGCACTTCTGATGAGCACCAGGCATTGTATGGAAGTGTTGAATCACTGAATTGTACACTTGAAACTGATACTACACTGTATGGTAAGTAACTGGAATTGAAATAAAACCATGAAACTTAAAGAAAAAAGAAGAAAAGAAATTAAGGTTACCTAACCAAAAAATAAAAATAAAAAAAGTGACAGATGCCACATCATAGAGTGATGACCTGAGACTTTCACTAACAAAGAAACAGATGTTGCCCCACCATGCTAGAAGCATTATTAAACTATATTGTCTTTCTATAGATTCCACAGAAAATAATGTTAAAATTGTTGTCACAGGAAGAGAACTTCAATGAGTAATTCCATTGTCTACTGGAATTTAAATTAACTGGAATTTAAATTAAAAAACTAACCAGAATTTAAATTAAAAACTAAATGGAATTCAAATTATAAAAATTAGATGGCCAATTATTTGCCTCTTCTGTAACTCAGAAATAAAATGTCTCTTAATAAATATTCCTACTGAGTATTAAATATAATGCATTACTTCTAGTAACATTAGGTGCCATTTTGTACAGTTTGTTTATATTTCTCAGAAAGCCAATATTGACTCTTTCAAGTGTTGACTCTGAAAATGTTTTATATATCTTATATTGTCAAAAATCATCCAAATTTTCAAATACTATTTTATAAATTTTAAAATCTATGAAGTAAAATGGTGAAATTTCTATTTGTTGACACTAGATGGTGGTAGAACACTTTATAAAAGGTAGAACACAGTCTCAACCAACAAGGATCAAAGAATTAGTGGAAACAAAATGCCCAGAGACTAAATGTCTAGTAATTTTGAATTCAGTAGTTTATTTTTGGAGCTGATTCTTGCTAAATTGGTTATTAGCATCTGGCAAGAATAACTCCTTAAATTTTATTTTATTTTTATTTTTTAAAATTTTTATTTAAATTCAATTTAGTTAACATATAATGTATTATTAGTTTCAGGGGTAGAATTTAGTGATTCATCAGTTGCATGTAAGACCCAGGGCTCATTATATCAAGTGCCCTCCTTAATGCCCATCACCCAGTTACCCCTTCCCCCCACCCACTTCTCACTCCTTAAATTTTAAACAAATTCCCATACTGATCACAGTTCATGAGACTTAAACCCATTTTTCCTCCTCCTACCACGGTTACTTACTGGAATGTTCTATCAAAATTTTATTACAAATACAATATGGAGAAACTTCTCGTAATTGTGGATTTACAATGCTTTTGTGATAGTATATTCACAAACGACACATTAATTAGGGTAAATTATCCATTAACAATGTGGAAAGGTAGATTTTTAAGCATAACATTTTGACAAGGTGAACCATAAGGAGATAAAAATGATCATTTAAATAGTTTTAAGTAGTTTTAAGCCACACACAAATACATCTGGGAAGTCGGAGTCATTTTATTTTTCAAAAGTGGTTCCAGTAAAGATTTTAATCAACTTTTTGAGCCGCGGCTATCTCAGTGCAAATCCCTCACAACTTCCTTCCTATGGAAACCTATAAAGATTGAATGACTAGCCCAAAATTGCTGGAATTAGAGGCCGGGTCAAATGTTCTTTGAAAAACACCATTGCTGACACTTCTAATTCACTTGTCCTCATGTTATGAATTTTGATATCCAGCCATTTTATTTGTGTAGGGAAATACACAGCATAGCCCACATCTGGATATGTGTGTACTGCCGCTCATATGAGGATATTGTAAGCACGCGCGAAACACAGATGTAACTGCCCCCAGGCGCTGCCATTGTTCTGCGCTCCGCATCCGCGCCACGCTGAGACACACCACTCACTTTTGCAAACACCGCACGGCTGTGCAGGGTACTTAACTTACTGCTCAGGGGTGTCTGTTTCAAATACATGTAAATATAGTTAAAACGAATGAAACAATCCTGTGGTCAGAAAAAGAAAACTAAAATTCAGGAATTAAATTAATACATGCCAATCATAATGAAGAACGGGTACTTCGTGCATCAGACACATTCACTGCAAAATCAGGAATCCATTTCAAATGGGGCGCATTATATTGGCTTCACATCAACAGCACCACACAGGCCTCCCTGTAATCACCCTTCTTTTCATAGAATCAGTCATTTTCCCAAGGGCAATACCTGAACACTGGAGCTAAAAAAGTTCTATTAATAAAAACTTTGCTGTCAAAGGTATGAAAACTTTGCACAGTCTACACTGACGTGTCTCTACTACACGATTTTTTTCTGACTCACAATATAGATTAGCAGATTAATGGAGACCTTTAAGAAACCAGTGAATTTTTTTTAGGCCACTCTACAATGTATTTCAACCCAGAACTTGTTTTTATAGAACACATTTTGGGACATAATACTCTCATTTTTATCTTAACGCACAACCTGTTATGTTCTCTGTAAACTAAATCCCAGCACTTCTGCATTCCCAGAGCTCATTTGTGAATACTTAACTCCTTAAATATTTAACTTCTGAATATGTTGTAGCTGAAGATTTATCACTCTCAATATGTTCTTGGTATACTATTTTCTTCATGTTTCTTCTCTATCTCAAGACAAAAATTGTAAATGCATATGTGAAAACAAAATCCGAGTCTTTACTACAGTCCATATTTAATGTGGTTTTTATGTTATGTGATCCAAACACAGCAGAGAGATACTAACACAAACACAAGTTAAGTGGAGTTCCCTAAGGTGGGGAAATATTCAGCCCTCAAAAATGTATCCCTCCAACAAAGCACAGCATAAAACCGCCTTTCCTTTAGTAATAGATTTTCTAATACACTAATCTTGGTTCTGCCAGTAAATCTCCCTCAACACATCCAGGTGTATGGGTACGTATATACCCATGCGCTTACTTCATGCATTTTAGGCAACAAATCAGGGAGGTTAGGAGGCATTTTAATCTGAAATCAATTTTCACAGCAAATTTTCATGAGTTTATTATTTATATTATATTGTTTCCAGAAACTAGTTTAGGCAAATGACAATACAATTCACATATCCAACTGTTAAAACATAAAGAACCATGAAGATATTTGTGAAAGTTAATTATCTAAGCCCAACACAAATAAATAATTTCTAATTTAATTAAGCACTTTATTTTGGGACGATAAAATATTTGGTTTTCTTTTTTTTTAGTTTTTTTTGGAGAAAAAAGTAATCTTTTATTGATTTTTTTGTGTGTGGGGTTCTAAAAAGAATTTATAACATGGCTCTTCATTTGCAAGGTCAGATCTTAATGGAGAATGCATTCAACAATATTCTCATAGCAAAGAGGAATACTGTTTCTAAGCCTATAGAAAATTTCATTATAAGTACTCACAAAACATTTCTTTGCCAAATCACTGAGGATCAAATTCCTTCATCGCCCTTGCAGGATTTATCGCCCTTGAGTGTTGTTTTAAGACTCCTTCAACAATTGCAGGATTTTCTTTTTATTCCAAGCTCAGTGTTTCCTTGGCATTTTAATTCTCTTAAAAACCTTTTATGCTTCTTATCTGTTTGTTCCCAGTTAGCTCCATGGGCCAGCAGTCATGCCCAAAACTCTTTTTTAGACATATATTTCAAATCCGACTTACACTTTTTGGTTTGGTTTGGTTTGGTTTTTGCCCATGGCTTTCTCTCCCCTACTTGAGGCAAAGGGATTACATTCACCTGATGTCCTCAAGACCAAGTCACAGGGCTCAACTGAGGAATCTCACAGATCTTGTTTTTAACTCACATCTATTATTTTTGTTTGGAGAAAAGCAGTAGGCATTTAAAACCCTGAAAAGTTTAAAATTTATGGACTTTCTATTCCTTTCTATTTTTGCTCACAACCTGGCCAAATATTTTCTGATTTCCTCTTTCTTTCAATATGTTATCCAAAGAAGACTCCAGGAGTCTTTAGGGATGCAGGCTAAATTAGTCTGTGTTCTGCTTTCTAAGTTATTGTAGGTGACAATTTTACCCAGAGTTTTTGGCTGCATAACTTGGATCACCACATTTCCAACCACTGATAGAAGTTTCTCCACCACCCAATTCCCCCCAGCAGCAAACACTTAAAGTTTCTCTTTCATAATCATTAAATAAATAATTTTGCATTCTTACAGGCATAACATCACTAAAGTTATTTCTTATCAAATAACATTTCAATACAAGTAGGGAGAGGAGAAGCTACTTTCCACGGTTATTCAGAAATTTGGGTTTTATTTCTGTAATATTTCTGTGAGAAAAGTACTTCACTGGGTTTTTAGTGTCTGGGCAGAGGAGGCTGGGGGGGGGTTGGAGAGAGAGAATTAAAGAGAATGAAAAAGGCATCTGGGCTCTTAACTGTTCAACCTACAAACATCACACATTACTTCCATCACATCCATTTGTAGTCCATTGCTCAGAAATAATCACGAGGCCCTACTCAGATGTAAAGTTCTTACACAGTATCATCTAACCATGAGCTGAGGAAGGGGAGGAGAATCTAACATTGCTGAACACCAGCAGGCTTTGTCAACATTACCAACAGACTGAGGTAACTCCCCTGGGTTCTGGGTTGAACTGTGTACTTCCGGAAAAAGATATGGTGAAGTTCTAACCACTAGTAGCTAGAGGGTGTTCTTACCTGGAAACAGGGTTTGCAGATGTAATTAGCTAATGTAAGTTGAGGTCATGCTGCAGAAAGATGGGCCCTTAATCTAATGACTGGTGTCATTATAACAAGAGGGAAATTTGGATATGACATAGCTATCCAGACAGAAGTCCATGGGAAGACAGAGGAGCACAGGGAGAATGCCATGTGAAGAGAGAGGCAAATACTGGAGTGATGCATCTATGAACCAAGGCCCACAAGGACTGCTGGCTGTCATCAGAAGCTAGGAGAGAGGGGAAGACAGTCTCCTGCAGAGCCCTTAGAAGGAGCAAACCCTGCTGACACCGTGATTTCAAATTTCTAACCTCCAGAACTGTACGAGAATAAATTTCTGTGTGTAAACCATTCCAGATTGTGGGACTTTGTTACAGAAGCCCTAAGAAATGAATTCACCATGTACTTTAAACTTATTAGTAAGATCTTTTATGGTTGATATTTTAATATTTTTTCTTTTTTTTTTTGTTATGTTCAGTTAGCCAACATATAGCACATCATTAGTTTTTGATGTAGTGTTCAAGGATTCATTGGTTGCATGTAACACCTGCTCATCGCATGTACCCTCCTTAATACCCCTCACCCAGGTACCCCATCCTTTCACTCCCCGCCCTTCTGAAACCCTCAGTTTATTTACTGCAGTCCATAGTCTCTCATGCTTTGTCTCCCTTTCTGATTCATTTCAGATGAAGAGATTTTCACACTTACTCGTAAAAAAGATGCAAAGTTACCATACTGAGATATGATTTGTCACTGATAACAATGGCGGAAACTTAAAAGTTTAGCAGGATCTCATGATGAAGTAGGTAGAGATGAAAAATGATACCACCACTCTGGTAAGTAACCTGGTAATATTAGTAAAATGGTATATAAATTTACCCTTGCACCTGGAGAACCACTCCTAGGAATCTGTTCTCAAAAATAAAGTGCCACAGCTATACAAATGCGAAGCACAAGATTATTCATTGTTACTCTATTTTAAATACCAAAAGACCAAAACAAAACAAATAAGCAAAACCCAAATAATTTTTAATCAATGACACTGTTTTAGGTAAGGATGGTCAGGCTATGCTGTAAGTGTGAAAAGCAAGACGTGAAACACTACAGATGGTATCAACCTTAACCTAAGAAAAGACACAGATTGAGAATATAAATAGTATTTGTTTTGCTTCATATTTTTTTCAACAGGAAGAAATCAGAAAAAAAAGTGAAACAATTGTGTGTTTGTTTTTTCTTTAAGATTTATATATTTATTTATTTGAGAGAGAGAGAGAGAGAGAGAGCAGGATGGGCAAAAGGAGAGGAAGAGAAGCAGGTTCCCTACTGAGCACAGAGCCCGACATGGGGCTTGATCCCATGACTCTGAGATCACAACCTGAGCAGAAATTGAGTCAGATGCTTAACTGACAGAGCCACTCAGTCACCCTTAAAAAAATTGTTTCTCTGTTTTTGTTTTTTTTAAAGATTTATTCATTTACTTTATTTATTTATTTATTTATTTATTTATTTATTTATTTATTGGCTTTATTTATTTATTTATTTGTCAGATAGGGAGAGAGAGCACAAGTAGGGGAAGCAGCAGGCGGAAGGAGAAGCAGGCTCCCCGCTGAGTAGGGAGCCCTGTGTGGAAATCGATCCCAAGACCCTGGGATCACGACCTGAGCCAAATGCAGACGCTTAATCGCCTGAGCCACCCAAGCATCCTTAAAAAAACTGTGTTTTAAGAGTGGAACTAGATGGAAGATATATGGATAGAATTTAGAATTCTCTAAAAAGACTTTGGCTTTGTACATTTCACTTCACAGCTATGTAAATATTTTTATAAAATTAAAAAGAAAAAGGTAAAGGGAAAATTGAATAAGGGAATCTGTTATCAAATTTTTGCTTACACAAATAAAATTTATTTAAATTTAAAGATAGTGGGGCGCCTGGGTGGCACAGCGGTTAAGTGTCTGCCTTCGGCTCAGGGCGTGATCCCGGCGTTATGGGATCGAGCCCCACATCAGGCTCCTCCGCTATGAGCTTGCTTCTTCCTCTCCCACTCTCCCTGCTTGTGTTCCCTCCCTTGCTGACTGTCTCTATCTCTGTCGAATAAATAAATAAAACCTGTAAAAATAAATAAATAAATAAATTTAAAGATAGAAATGTTTTATCTTGCTAATGAGATTTTATATATTTATGAATTTTATTTATATATGTGTATATATAAGTATATAAAGGGAGACAGATACAGATATAGATGAAGAGACAGCGGGAGATATTATATATATATATATATAGTGACATAAAATTAAAAAAAACTTTTTATGAAATCAGTTATCAATAATATGGCATATGGGGCACTACAGAAGAAAAGGTTAGTAAATTAGACTACATAGCCATAGAAACTATCCACAATCAATCAGAGAGAGAAAAAAACCTGTAAATACACTTATAAAGCACCAGTATTTTATAGACACAACCTCAAGTATGTTACCTTCCTGCACCAGAGGCTTCTGGCCTACATTACAAGCTGCACAGAAATGCTGAGCGGGTACTGATATGTCTTAAGGCAGCTGGGAATTATAAAAAGAAGTATTTTTTACCTGTTGGCAAATATACTCCAATATATTTGCATTCTCCCCCATTAGCATTACTGATAAGACAAATAGCTTCTTTTAAGTTTAAGGAGCATGCCTCAAGAGAATGTGGAGCTTACCACATTTAATATACCACTTAGCCTGCCCCAAATATGATACCTTGATCTTAAAACTTTTAGGTCTGAATGAGTTTGATGAACTGAAATCTTCCAATTTAAAGATTACAAAGGCTTATTGAATAAGGGCACCTTTGTTATCAAATCAGTTTTTAAAAACTTACTCTTTTGATGGCTTAATTATAAATGGATTTAATTCCATTGGTTAAATGCCAAACTCAGAAAGTGAATGGGGAAATGACTGATAAAATGTGCTTTAACTTCTGTAAAACACAAACATTTAATCCCATACTTTGTGATAGACTGCAAAAAACCCCCGCATTTGTCTTCTTCATTCTTATTCTGCTTTGGGGATTATCCTGCACATTTACAACTGAATTAAATTTCTGCATTTGATGTGGTGATCTCAAGTAAGCAAAACCTTTTTGGGGAGAATTATGTGTATTTAAATGCTTTCTGATTCCACCTCTCATTAGTTCTTCTCATTAGAACCCAATACAAAGGTGTCTTCCTACAAGGTATGGGAACAAGAGGTGAGGAGCTATGGTTTATAATCTTAGCAGAGCAGGTTTCGGGCAGCTCGAGAATCAAAACTGCACAAGAACCATTTCTAAGCTGTTCGTTTCAACTTCCGATCTCCAGGTAACTTCTTTAAGTTTTGTAGACATGAGGATTCAACGCAATAGAATTTTTTATGGCACCTTGCATTATCGCCAATGTGAATAAGAACTTCAAAAGTCAAAATAGCTGAACTTGTTCCTGGTCTGTAAGTCCAAAGGCAGGCTCTCAGAGATGCTCCCTTCAGGAGCAAGTCACAGGCCACCATCTCCACCCTGTGTCTCCACACTACCCTCCGTGCAGGGACTGGTGAGAAAGAGGAGCTCAGTTTTCTAGCACCGAAATTAATTATTTCCTGTACAATGGAAGGTAAAGGTAGTTTGTTAAGATTCAAACCTCTCCAAAGGTTATTTTTGGAGTACAGAAGAGCCATGTTGCTGTCTACATTTGCCTCATCTCTAGCCACTTTACAGTTTTCTTTTATTCTTGGAATTTTTTTATCTTAATTTTATATTTAATTATATTTCCTTATATAAATTTATTTTTTCCAAAAATTACACCTAACGGTACCATGCCTTATCTCATTATATTGTCCAGAACTTCTAAAACAGTGGTAAATACTAATGTTTCTATTAGCATTCGGACTTCAACGAGATGCTTCTAGTATTTCAGTTTATAGTATGGGGTTGTTTGCTCTTCAGTGACTGTATCTTTTACCAAGTTTACCATTTGTAGAATGTTTTAAAGCTTGTAAGAACTTGTTTGTTGTTTGGCTGATTTTTTTTTTTTAAGAGAGAGAGTGAGCATGGGGGAGGGCAGAGGGAGAGGGAGAGAGAGAATCTTAAGCTGGCTCCCCACCCAACATGAAGCCAGACGGAGGGCTCCTCCTCAGGACCCTGAGATCATGACCTGAGCCAAAATCAAGAGTCAGATGCTTAACCCCGGTGAGCCACCCAGGCGCCCCGATTCTTTGGTTTTGAAACAAATGTTCTGCTATTATTCTTTTATAAAGCAGTGATATATATTTTAAAAATATTGAAACTATTAAAACAATATATTTTTAAAAGGTGTTTTATAATAACTATGTTTGAATTTTTAAGATAAAACCTATTTGGTGACACGTAATTCTTTTTACGTATTATTTATTTTAGAATTTTTAGTGATTTAAAAATTGTAACCGTATTTTTGTTTTGAAATGAGCTATGGCTTTCTTTTCTGTGCTATGTATTTCAGATATTGGTGCCAGGATTATTATATTTTTGCAAAACTAATTAAGAATCATTCCATCCTTTTTAATGTTCCATAAGAGTTTAAATATCAAAATCACCTGTTACTGAAAGCTGGAACAATACCATGATTGATTTCTTATTTTACTCCCTGTTCTGAGCCTGCTCAAACCTCCACAGTTGAACGAGTAGAAAGAATAGGTACTGAGATCACTGCAAACTCAGGCCAACTCAATTAAGGCACAAGGGGAGAGACCCTTTTCCTTTTCTTATTTATCTTACATACAGCAATAGCAATAAGTTAGCAGAAGTGAAGTAAAATGAATTACATCTGTATGATTTACTAACTACTCATCCCTGACCAGAGCCAGTGAGAGAAGAAACCAGTCTGCAGTATCTCATGTACTCTAGCACATTCTGTGATACATACATTTATAAAAACCCTTAAATTCCCCCTTTTCATTCTTCTTTTGACTCCCACTCTAGTTTACATCCAGTATTTCTTTCCGGAATTCCTTCCTGGCTGGCCTATGGTGTGCCCAAGTTTGGCCCCCAGGACTGCCTAATTCTTTACCCAAATTAGGGTCGAGAATCCATCTTGTGTTTTGGTATGCAATTATGGAGTGGTTTAGGGGCTCCAGGTTAGCTCATTTGAGAACTGCAAAGTCTTTATATGATGACAATCCTAAAGTTAATGTCAATTTTCTTCAAAGTGTGTATTAGTCATATTGAGTTTCTGTGATGATGTAAAGGACCAGACATTTACTTTCCATTACTTATTAGAGTAAACCAGTTAGTGTTAAATTATCTTCTAATATTTCATCATTGTTGTAACTTTATGTGGGTTTTGTTTTTTTTGGTTTTTGTTTGTTTTTTTCATTTCTTTTCTTTTTTTTGGAGGGGAATGCAAACTGGGTTTTCCTCAGATTGCGAAGTCTACTGTTTGCTACTATATGATTTATGATTTACCCTTGGATACACATACACTTTCTAGTCAGTTTTAATTCTACAGATTCATCTGTAAATTCATCTGACATGAGGAAAATTTTTGTTATTTATCACTGGGTCATTTGCAAATTGTGACTTGTCCCACTTTCTAATCCTGCATGTTTGGTTTTATTGAAGGTAACAGACTATTCTCCAGAATTGTTTTGTCTCCTCTATTCTTAGTTTCCTTTCTCCTCATCATCAAAATCCATGTCTCCTCTCTTCTATCTCTTCCTCTTTTTCCTCCTCTTCCTCCTCCTCCTCTATGTTTGCTTATATTGTGTCTGTGGCCTATTTATTTTCATTTCTTCTCTTTCCAAAGAAAAGCCTGTCGAACAAGCTATGTCTTTCTAATCAGTTTGCAAATAGAACACTGAATGGAACAGAGCCTTTAGTTCTCTGTTATCTTTGCTTCTCACTCTAACGGCAGATTCTTTATGGCTTTTTCTTCTCCTGCCATTTCTTCTTCTTGAATTTGTACATTTGAAGCCCTTTAGTTACTTGAAGCATCTGGAAGACTAGACTCTATGTTTCTGAATTAGCCAGGCTTTATCACAATACCATCCAGGCACCTAAGATGATAGTTTATGGAAAAATACAAAATGACAACATTTTTTTTATTTTAAACTAAGATTAATATGTCCCATCGTTAAATATACTTTTTATTTTACTCACAATATTTCAAAATTGACTTATGACTGCTTCTTGTTTTATATACATTTCTCATTACCATGCTTTTGTTTTTCTACTTGCTTTTCCTTTTCCTATGTCTTTAGAAGCAAGCATAATCATTGATACAATGTTAAATGTATGTATATATGAAAGACATCATCTGGAAATGTCTTAGCAAAGTGATTTTCATGTTACTGCTTTTTCTCATCAGCAATATTAACAGACAAACCTAATTTATGGAAGTAGATTGGTCTATCTTGACGTTTTGATGGAATAACTTCAAATATTTTTGAACCAGGAAATGTCAGTGTTTAATAATGGGCTCAGTGAGATGTTTTCCTGGAGTGGTTTCTCATTTCTAATTATTTATTGCCAACAATTTAAAATACTTAAATCCAGAATGATTCAGGACTTTACATTTGTCCCCTTCATTTTCAAGAGGACTGTAGCTAAGATTATAGAAGATAAAAGTTCTAATGTTCATTTAAGCATGTCATAGCTTTTAAAATGATTATATATTTGAAAAGCCATTTGGATGTCATTAAAAATGAAATTGAAGCTATGAAAATTGAAAAAAGAAAAATCCATCAGGCAAGTATTATTTTAAGTGCCTTTTAACTCCACCTAGTATAGACAAAACTGTATGCCCAAGGTTCCATCTAAAATACTTGAAGCATAATAGACTTTAATCACAGAATAAAGAAAAGTTCATCTTTCATGATTTTATTTTCTCCCATTTCATATCTTTGATTATATTTAGCACTTACTAATAAAAATGTATAATTCTTAAAAAAAAAGAAAATCAATAAATGAGTGATAAAACTGAAGAATGTTCAGTTCCTCCTTGGACTCTTTGAATGCAAATAGCTTTTCCAAATAAACAAAGTACCTCATTAGTTACTAACTATTACCATCTCATTTACCATACACATCATGGATAAATTACTCAGTGTCTCCACCTCATGAGACAGCAACAAAAAGTGGGATTTAATTTGGAATTACAAGCAATAGAAAACGCATTATCTTAATTTAAATATTTATTACTGATCCAGTTGTTACTGTTTTAAAGTTAATAATTAATTATGACACTATAATATAGCATTTTTTAGAGGGAGGAGGGGCAGAGGGAAAGGCAGAATCTTAAGCAGGCTCCATGCCCAGTAGGAGCCCTATGCTGGCTTGGTCTCACAACCCTGAGATCATAAGGTGATTCAAAATCAAGTGTCAGATGCTTAACCTGCTGAGCCACCCAGGCACCCCTCACATTTTTTTAATTGAAGTGACTAATATGGTTCTAGAGAGAAGCAGTCTTTCCAGTGTTTGTTTCTTTTTAATAGAATAGTAAAATCTCAGAGTTAGAGGGAGCCTTAAAAGGCATCTAACCCAACCCAGTCCCTAGTGTGACTGCCTCCTTTTTCAATAACTCTATCAGCTCAACTCTGAACTATTTCTGAGAAATAAAGCATACAACTTCCCAGGGCAGCTCATTCCTACATTGAATTCTTCTTTCTTTCTATCTATCTATCTATCTATCTATCTATCTATCTATCTATCATCTATTTACTTATTAAGATTTTATTTATTTATTTGACAGAGAGAGAGAGACAGCCAGCGAGAGAAGGAACACAAGCAGGGGGAGTGGGAGAGGAAGAAGTAGGCTCATAGCGGAGGAGCCTGATGTGGGGCTCGATCCCAGAACGCTGGGATCATGCTCTGAGCTGAAGGCAGATGCTTAACAACTGAGCCACCCAGGCACCCCTGAATTATTCTATTTAATAAGAAAAAATGTTTCTATATTGAGCTGAAATGTTTTTGAAATATTAGATTTTCCAAGATTTTTTATTTGGAATTAAGTAGACTGAGATCACTCAATAATAATGAAACAAAAAGAAAAAAAAACCCACAATGAATTATAAAACATAAAAAATTGATAAAAAAAATACCATTCAGATTTGGTTTTATTCGAAGGGGTGGAAGATAGTATAAAATAGAAATTTTTTGAGTAGTTACATGAAGAGTGCTATGCCAATTACTATAAACATATGCACAACAATATAATTTTAATTTAACTTTATTCTCTGAAACTCAATATATTAATTTCTGGCACTGAGCCAGACTTCCTGACTTAGAAACTTAATCTCCTTTTCAGTATAAATATAGTCAAATTCAGTGATTCTGAAGACAATTAAATAATGCAAGCTTGCTAGAGTGTAAGCTTCAAGAGGTCCAGGATCTTTATTTTTTTTTAAAGATTTTAATTTATTTATTTTAGAGATAGAGAGAGAGAGAGTAAGGAGAAGAGCAGAGGGAGAGGGATAAGCAGGCTCCGTGCTGAGCCTAGAGCCCCACACGGGCTCAGTCTCAGGACCCTGAGATTATGTCCCAAGGTGAAATCAAGAGTCCAGCAGTTAACCGACTGAGCCACATAGGCACCCCGAGAAGTCCAGAATCTGAATTTTTGTCAGTGAACGGCACAAAATAGTTACTGAATACGTAGTTATTGAATGTCTAAGTTAAGATGTCAGAAAAATTCCCACCCCCCTTCTCATTGCCGCAAAGATGTCCACATTTCAGTGTTCATCTGCCTCAGTCTTACGCTGGCATATCATGCAGTGTAATTAACTCAGCTACTTCTCTAGTTCACCCACTTCCCATTAGTGGTATAAAATATAAGCATAGTTTATAGCAATAACCACCTACATTAAGAAGCAAGAAAGATCCTAAATTAAAAAACCTCACTCTTCACCTTAAGGAACTAGAAAAAGGAATAAACTGAGCCCAAGTTAACAGAAGAGAGGGAACAATGAATATTAGAGCAGAAATAGATGAAATAGGTATCAGAAAAAACAATAGAAAAACTTAACCAAACAGTTTATTCTTTGAAAAGATAAACAAAACTGACAAACTTTTTGCTAGACTAAATAAAACAAAAAGAGAAAGTACAAAAAACAACAAAACTATAAATGAAAAAGGGGACGTTACAATTGATACCACAGAAATACAAAGAATCATAAGAGGCTACTATGGATACCTATACACCAACAAAGTGGACAATCTACTGGAAGTGGAACAATTCTTAGAAACATACAACTTACCAAGAATGATCAGGAAAAATTAGAAAATCTGAATAAGCAATTACTATTAAGGAAATTGAATCAGGGAAAAAAAAATCTCCCAAAGAAGAAAAGCCCATGACCAAATGGCTTCATTCATGGATTTTACCCAATACTTAAAAGAGAATTAACACCACTCCTTCCTGCACTCTTCCAAAAATCAAAGAGAACAGTCCTAACCTGATTTTACAGCATTATGCCAGCATTATGTTGATACTAAAGTCAGATAAGGACATTCCGAGAGAAGGAAATATATGATACCCTTGTTACTATAGATGTGGAATTCTCAACAAAATAATAGAAAGCCTAATTTAGCAGCACATCATTCACCATGATCAAGTGGGATGTATTCCTGGGATGCAAGGATGGTTGAAAATATGCAAATCAATGTGATATATCACATTAATAAAATGAAAGAAAAGAATTATATGACCATCTCAATAGACGCAGAACAAGCATTAGACAAAATTTAACATCAGTTCACGATAAATACTCTTAAAAACTTGGGCAGAGAACAAGCATATTTCAACATAATGAAGGCCATATATGACAAGCCCAACACTAACATCGTAATAGTGAAAGACTGAAAGCTTTTCTTCTAAGATCAGAAACAAGACAAGATACCTATCCAGCCATTCCTACCACATGGTACTAGAGGTCCTAGCTAGAGCAATTAGACAACACAACACAACAAAATTAAACAAAAAGTATCTGAATTAAAACAGAAAAGTAAAATTGTCTCTACTTGACATGATTTTATATATAAAATATACAATGCATTTGAATATATGATAATAAGTCATAAATATATATGATTTTATATAGAAAATTCTAAAGATTCAATCAAAAGCTGTTAGAACTAATCAACAAATTTAGTAAAGTTGCAGCATACAAAATCAGTAACATTTCTATACATTAATGATGAATTTTCTGAAAAAGAAAAAAGTCCATTCCATTTACAATAGTATCAAAAACAATAAAAGGAATGAGTTTTAGCCAAGGAGGTGAATGATCTCTACTCTGAAATCTATAAAATACTGATAAAACTAATCAAAGAAGACATATAAATGGAAGGATATCTCATGTTCATGGATTAGAAGAATTAATATAGTGAAAATGTCAGTAGTATCAAAGCCATCCATAGATTCGTTATGATCCCTACTGGCATTCTAATGGCATTTTTACAGTAATAGAAAAAATATTCCTCAAATTTATATGAACCACAAAAATCTCAAATAGCCAAAGAAATCCTGAGAAGAAAGCAGGAGGCAACTCACTTCCTGATTTCAAGCTATAGTAAGAAGCTATAGTAATTAAAACAGTATGGCATTGGCATAAAAGCAGACAAATAGAACAGTGGAACAGAATTAAGAGCCCAGAAATAAACCCAAACATGTAGTCTATTAACATTTGACAAAGGAGCCAAGAAAAATTAATGGAGAAAATGCAGTCTTTTCAGTAAATGGTGCTAAGAAAAGTAGATAGTCACATGGAGAGGAATGAAACTTGACCTGTATCATATACCACTCACAAAAATTAACTAGAAATGCATGAAAGACTTAAATGTAAGACTCGAAACCATTTAACTCCTAGAAGAAAACCATAGGAATGAAGCTCCTTGACATGGGTCTTGGTAATGATTTTTTTTTGGATATGACACAAGCAACACAATAAAATGTACATGGGACTACGTCAAACTAAAAAGCTTCTGCACAGAAAAATAATGATCAATAAAGTGAAAAGATAAACCAGGGGCGCCTGGGTGGCACAGCGGTTGGGCGTCTGCCTTCGGCTCAGGGCGTGATCCCGACGTTACGGGATCGAGCCCCACATCGGGCTCCTCTACTATGAGCCTGCTTCTTCCTCTCCCACTCCCCCCTTGTGTTCCCTCTCTCGCTAGCTGTCTCTATCTCTGTCAAATAAATAAATAAAATCTTAAAAAAAAAAAAAAGAAAAGATAAACCATATATCTGATAAGGGGTTACTATTCAAAATATATAAAGAACTCAACTCAGTAGCGAAACCTGACCTCCCCCTCAAATAAACAATTAAAAAATGAGCAAAGCTCCTGAATAGATGTTTGTTTTGTTTTGTTTTTCCCAAAGAAGATGCATGAATGGACAACAGGTACATGAAAGGATGGTCAACATCACCAGTCATTAGGGAAATGCAAATTGAAACCCCAATGAGATATCACCTCACACCTGTTAGAATGGTTACCATCAAAAATGTGCTAAGAGATAACAACTGCTGGCATGGATGTGGAGAAAAGGAAACCCTTGTGCTCTGTGGGTGGGACAGTAAATTGGCATAGCCATTATGGATAACAACATGGAGGTTCCTTAAAATATTAAAAATAGAACTAGCATATGACTTGGCAATTCTGCTTCTGAGTATATATCCAAAGTAAATGAAATCAGTATCTCAAAGAAATATCTGTACCCCCATGTTCACTGCAGCATTATTCACAATACCCAAGGTACAGAACAGTGTGAGTGTCCGTTGATAGTTAAATGGATAAAGAAGTCTTGATATGGAATGGAATATTATTCAACCATAAAAAAACAAGGATATCCTACCATTTGTACTAATACAGACGGACCTTAAAGGCACGAAGATAAGCGAAATAAGTCAGAGAAAGACAAAAACTGTATGATCTCACTTATATGTAAAATCTAATAAAAACAACACCAAACTCTCAGAAAAAGAGATCAGAGTTGTGGTTACCAAAGGCAGGGGGTAGGGAGATGGGGAATCGCAGGATGGTGGTCAAAAGGTAGACATTTTCAGTGTGAGAAGGTAAGTGCTAGGGACGTAACGTACAACATGATGACTGTAGCTAACACTGCTATATGCTATATAAAAAAAATGTAAAGAGAGTAGATGCTAAGAGTTCTCATAACAAGGAAAAATTATTTTTCTTTTCATTGTATCTATGCGAGAGGATGAATGTTAACTAAACTGATCATGGTAATCATTTCACAATACATGTAAATCAAACCATCATGCTGTGTACCTTAAACTTATACAGTGATGTGTGTCAATTATTCCTTAACTAAAGTGGGAAAAAATGTAAGCATATTATTGTTTCAACCAGACAAGAAGTTCCCCTTTGTACTCCATGCTGCCTATGTGCTTTATGTCAACTTTAAAACCCATTACAGAGTTGTCTGGCTCTTTCTCTTTCTGCTAATTTTTATTCTCTTCCTGGAGCAGAGCTAACATACTTAGTTCCCCACACCATACCGAACACAAAGGTATCGTGGGGCTTTTCCGAGGCCGATCTCCCAGAGAAGCAGCACATCGATGAAAACCACAGAACTGTGATGTGACTTCTTAGTTTAAACCAGCTAGACTAGATGAATATACAGCTTGAATGATGAATATTCTGCTTGAAAGTTCTAGGATTCTATGGCAGTTCCTATTTCATAGTATGTCCTACTACTTTTTAAAAAGAACCTATACCAGTTTTTTCCCTTCTGTTTATTTCTGACTAGTATTTAGTTATTTTACCTACCATATATAAAACAAAGATCTTGAGAAAAATTGATATCTTGCATATACAGACAAATGGAATAAAATAATTTCAAATAACTTAGGTTATCACTCGTAAATACACAAGCAAAAATATTTTTAACATGCAAACCAATTTTTTAGTTATACTTCAAGTTAACAACATTATATTTCAAATCTAGTGGTCTAAAACAAAGCCTGAGAAAATTATTCCATATGAAGGTAAAAGGTAGGATAGGAAGGGAAGCCTGATAGGATCCACTGGGGGGAAATGAAATTCTCAGGATTCTTACAGTTGCACAAAGAATGGGTCCTCATTGGTCAAATGCATTCTTTCAGGGACCAGCCATCACCTTAAAAGATCTTGATACTCTGATGAATTCAAACCTAAGACAGCTCATCATAACAATGCAGGTATTCTTGTGAGAGTTTATTTTCTGAACACATAACAGTTAGCATCTCATAGTGAAATACAACTCTTAAAGCTTGCACTGGTTTCTGGAAGAAATGGACACATTGGAGACTTTAATAATTATCTACTTCTCCTGATTATTTCAAATCCTTTTTGGAAAGAGGCAGTGTTCAAATTATAATATGATTTTGTGTTTGTTGATACCTTAGTGTATTCTATATAAAATCTGTAACACGCTTCTAAAATTTCTTGTTAACATAGTGATTATCCTTCTAACACTAAACCAGATTTCCTGCTAAGCCATCTGGCTTACCCTAGCTTTGCCAAGTTTGCCATGCTATCGTGGGATATTCCATGACACTCACTCTTTAGAGAGCTCAATGCTCATTTTCTGAAATTAAAGCCCTCTTAAGACAAATGGAAATTCTCTCTTCTCTCCCTACCCCCTGTCTTTCTTTCCCTCTCTCCCTTTCTAAGGCTGGTTAGATCGTTTCAAATTATTAGAACATATTTTTAAAAGGAGAACATTTGACATGAACTTTTTGGCTATTTCAACTATGCCATTAGAGTTCAATGATTTCTGTGTCTTGAGTTAGGAAGCAACTGCTAAAACCAGTACAAGTTTCCATAATGTGAAAGAAACTAGTTTGTAGAAAGGAGAGCTTTTTGTGTCCCTTTCGTACCTATGGAGGAAAAAAAGGGTTTACGGGAATGACTTTTTACCAGAACTCTAGGTATGAAGGGATAGGGAATAGAAGAATCATTGATGCAGTGTATTTAGGCTAGAGTTCTCAGCCTTTAGTGCACATCAGAATCACCTAGAAGAGGACTTGGTAGAACACAGAATGCTGTGTTTCCATCCCCAGAGTTTCTCATTCAGTAGGTCAGGAATGAGTCTCGAAAATGTGTTTTTAAAGGGCTTTCAGGTGATGCTGATGCTTTTGTTCTAGGGACCATGTTTTGAGAACCATGTATATAGATCTAGTCAAAAAAATCTATCATGTAGTTCCTAGTGTTTTATGTATATTTTTTGTGAATATTAAGGAAATACTGATTTATATGAAAAGGATTTGATGGCTGACTTTACACGCAAAGTTTTCATCATTCAGGGATTGCATGATGGTGAATTATCCAGGCTTATTACTTTTTCATCTTTTATTCTATTGTCATTTGATAATTTTTAGTTTTATTCTTATTTAATTCCAATAGAGGAGAGCAGTTATGCCAATCCTTGTATAAGATTAATTAATAGACAATCTGAAAGGCAGTTTGGCTGCATTAGTTTTTTTAAGATATTTGTCCACATAATGACCTTTAATCTGTGAGCAGAGAAAAATATCTTTATTTTGGAGATACTTTAAAGTCATATTTGAAAGAGAGAGAGAGAAGAAAGAAAGAAAGAAGAAAGAAAGAAAGAAAGAAAGAAAGAAAGAAAGAAAGAAAGAAAAAGAAAAAGAAAGGACGAAACAGAGAGAGAGAAAGATAATATTCCCCAAATTAGCTACCTGGAATGGCTAACTCAAATTGAGTCAATAATACTATAACATATTGTAAACTTTTTAAATACCATCATTCTGCTTCATCAGTGACAGTACAGCTTTCCAAATAATGATACATTTTTACTGATAAAATTTAAACAAAATTTTAGTTCTACACCAAACATTTTAACATCTTGTCCTGAGTTCCTCTTGGCATGACAGATCCCCTTGTTTTGGTCCATTACATTTTTGTGGGCTGTTGCATACTGCGTAATTCTATGTGGATTCCTCCAAAGCACAGGCATTTTGCGCTGGACGCGCACCAGATCCAAGTATGTGTCCTTTGCCTTTTATGATCTGTGAGTAATACACAGCCCAACTGGATTCCAGTACACAAACACGAAAAACAAAGACTGGGAAAAACTAGTATTGTTTTTGAGTGATGAAATATCTGAACACACGTGAGATCTTAGCTTATTTCTACCCATTTGCAGAGGACATCGCTTAGTCCATTTGTGAAAAAGCAATACATAAGAAAGGGTTTGATGATTTTTACTGAAATAGTTCATTTTTTTTGACAGCACGTGCTGAATATTAACTGAACTCTTGTAATTGGTTAATCTGGAAAATTATCAAAGAGTTATAAAAACTGGCAATTCAAACGTTCAACAAGTGGTATCATCATTTTTCTATAGTCTGAAAATGCAAAGTGACTGTGGTTAAAGTTATCTGGAAATATAGTTTAAAATAACGTATTTATTAGAAGTCTAATTGCATAATAGCATATATGATCTCTTGCTAAAATTCTCTCTTCTACATTAAAGAAGCATGAGGTACAGAATATTTTAACTTCTAAGGACTTCATGAATCATGTTAATAAGCATATAAATCATTGATTTGTTTCATTTATTTCTATGTCTGAAAAAATAAAAGAGCAGTATTTGTTAAATTTTAATTTCCATCCTCTCCATGTAGTAAGCAAAGTTTATTTGTTGCTTTTGTATTTTTTTGGTCTAAATATTAAATAATCCTTTTAACAGAATCTTCACATGCTGAAAAGTTTTCGGAGTTGTATTCAGTAATGTAAAGCCCTCCAAAATTAGCCATCATTTCCTAGTCACTTAGTGAACTGTTCCATTCTGGGGTTTCAGCCAGTTAAACAGGAAAGATGCTAAGTACAAAGTAGAGAAATTGAGGTCAAAAGGTAGGTGACAGGGAGAGAAAAAAAAGAAAAAAAGAAAAAGGTAGAGCTACAGAAGAGTCCCCGTCAAGGAGAAAGTGTTCAGATGTACACCTATTAAAAACCATGGCTTGATCTGATTTCATCTTTCATTCAGGAATGGCATGAAGGAAATGTTACTAATCTCAAGAAATACCCAACTGTAGGTCTGCGTTTTATGACATCCTGGCGTCAGTTAGTGTATTGGATAACCTGGTAGCGCTCTCCGGTTCTTTTCTCTCTTTAGACTGAATGTATAAACTGCCCTTTGTTTCCACACAGTCATTCCACTGTTTGGAACTTCTGGGAATACTAAAGTTCATTCCCTTGCGGTAAATGATACATCAGACCCACAAGCCACTTTCTACCATATATACTTCAAGTATCACTATAGATCAAAACATATAGTAAGTAAAAGGATAAATGTGCCTGGTGTTTGGAAATGTAACATTTATTCACCTTAACCACCCACTTCCCAATTTCCTCTCAAGGCAGACTTTGAAGGGCCATTTTGAGCCCACTTTTTTTTTCTACTCCTCTCAGAAGAACTTGTTTTTCTTGTTGAAAGAGAAGAATGACTTTTGCAGATTTTTTTCTCATGGGAAAAGGAAATATGATAAAATATATTCAATATATAGAAAATAAGATAGAAATATAAATGAAATGGAGAAAAAGCTTTACCGGACAGCAACACAACTTAACATTGGAAAATAACTGTTGAGCAATGCAGGACTCACAAATACTGACAAAATTATTTTTAATAGAAATAATGACAATCATAAGTGTATTTGCATGCACTACATAATTGAATATATACTAAAGAGTTCCTAATTTCCATTCTTGTCTTCTCTCTAGTTAGCCATGGGCCTTCACTTTCCCTCTTTAACTGTGATATACAGATAAGAGCAACTGTTGTGCTTACCATTCAAAGTCATGGTGATAATGCGATGAAAAGACGACATATATGCTTTTAGGACCTTCATGTGTTATTTAAACATACAATGTTTTTCATATTATTGATTGTCCTAACCCCAGTATCTTAATTAGATGTATTAATACACTGTACATTCATTTATCATTTATTCAACGAAAATACTTGACTACCTCATGCGAAAAGTTTGAATGAATGTGTCCACTGATAATTTCCAAGACAAATGTGAAAGTATTGAGCTTTACTTTATGTTCCTTTTTCTAAGTTTCTCAGAGGAAGAAGAGAAGGACACAGACACATGATACACAACTCGATGGTTTGAATGGGAACTTTAAGCAGTAGGGAACTTTCAAGGAATTCATTTTGAAAAAGAAACAGAACAAAAACAAATAGGGAAAGAATAAATGATAATGTCAAGTGGAGGTCCCATGTAAGAGTGGAATGGTAAGAAGATTGAAGAATCTGCTATTTCTGTTGCAATTTCCCCACTCGTAAAAAGATGTGCAGGATACTGTCCTAGTACCTCTTTTGATGCTAAAGGAGCTATCTAATATTTACCGAGTCCCACAGATGTAAATTATACCCAGAGGCAATATGTGCAGTGGCTCAGAGCACAAGCTATAAAGCAAGGTTATCTGTGCTTAAATCTTGGCACCGTGGGTTCTGGCTCTGTGACCTGGAGAAAGCCACTTAAATTCACCATGCTTCCATTTCCTTGTCTGTAAAATTGAGGTAATTAGAACACCTATCTTGTCAGATTTTCGTGAAGATGAAATAAATTAGTGTGGGAAGTACTTAGTACATTGTAAACACCATAGAGCTGTTAGATAGCATTATTATCTTCACATGCTTTCTTCAGAGTTTCTAAATGACAAACGCTATACATGAATAGATAATAAGATAGATTATCTGTAATTAAAACCATCCTAGAAAATTTAAGCCATCAATAATAATATAATAGTAATAACAACCATATACATAGAAAGATTAACTTTGCCTGGTACTGTCCTAAATTTGTTACAGGCTACAATGAATTATCATCTCAACCCTAGATAGTTACTATAATTATTCCCATTCTGCATATTAAAAACTAAGGCATCTTGAGATAAACTAATTTACATAAGGCCATACAGCTAGGTTGAGCTGTGGTTTGAATACAGATGCTTTGTCTCCAGAGCTTGCACGTGAACTTGCAGTGCCTCTAAGTTGACCATACAGATATAAAATTTATACCTGTGGTAGTTTAAAGCTACTTAAAATGTCCACAAGAACATCCATTTTCCCTAATATTCTGGATAAACAGAATTTCATTATACAAATTTCTAACGCATCATTAAGCTTTCTAATGAATTTAAATCCTGGGCTATTCTAGTAGTCCTACACAGTAAATTGTATTAATAGATTTGCCACAAGATGGCAAACTTCGCTAAGAAGTCTTTTCAGGTGCAGAGACATTATTCGGTACTTCACAGTAGATCCAGGGAGGAGAAAGGGGGAAAAAATGAGTAGCCTTGTGCCAGTGTTTTATATAAATAAAGATACTTAACTTCCATTTAACCATGCTCATTCTTGGCAGAAAACATGCAACAATATTATTCAGCTCATGTGTTCAAAGCTATGCCTTTTGTTTCTCTTTAGTAAAAGCATTGCATCCTGTTTTATATATTCAGTATTCTCTCAAGATCAAAGCTCTTGGCCTGACTTTGTGATGCTTTCTCCTGAAATATTTTGATTATATAGAGATTATCTATCCCCTGGGAAAAACACTCTCTCAATGTACCTATCCATATGGGTGCTTTGGACGGACATAAACATTTGCATTTGAACTGTTCTGTGGCCTGTCAACATCACCATGGCCCATCAACACTGTCAGGGCATTAGCAGGAGACTAAACACTGGAACAAAATCCTTGATAAGTTGGACTAACTCTGAACCTAGGAAAATGGTCCTTTATGGGCAGATTCTGGGGGTGAATCCCATGCACAAAATAACTTAAAGTTTGACCTGTAGGTTCAACACTATTAAAAAGTGGAATGAAAACACTATGAGGCATGTTATAAAATACACCTTTCATATTATCAAAATAGAATCTATTTTTCAAACTCCAGTTCTAATAGGATTCCAAAGCCTTGTTGCACGAGAATAAGTAGGGCATGGTTGAGGAAGATTTTCATGTGGAAGTCACAACTGTGAGCGATAGCATCTGTTCAGAGAGCTGACAGTTCTCTTTAAACCACATAGAACGATTCCCAGACAGCTACAGGACTGTCCTTCTATGAGCGGTGAGGTCAAGGAAAAGTCATGTGTGGCTCAAACTTTCTCACCCCGAAATCCGAGAGCCTGAATCTATAGAGCTCAAAGCTCTGGCCAGCTCTAAAGTGGAAAATGGATTTGAGAGATTAAACCCCTATCTCTTGTGTATGCCGGAAGGAGCTAAATTCAGGACTACTGGGTTGGCTGTGAGATTGGAATGCTCAAACCAAAGCCAGCAGACCATAATCTCAGTGCTGAGGTCTAGAGCTTAACACACTTTGTTGTTACCCCTTTTGGAGGGAGAATGAGGTTTTAAGATGCAAAGATTTTTATATAAACTTCTTAAAAAGACTTTATTTATTTATTTGAGAGAACAGGAGGAGGAGCAGAGGGAAAGGGACAAGCAGACTTCATGCTGAGTAAGGAGCCTGATGCGGGGCTCAATCCCAGGACCCCAAGATCAGGATCTGAGCTAAAATCAAGAGTCAGGTGCTTAACCCACTAAGCCACCCAGGTGCCCCTCATATAAACTTTAAAAATGGTTCATTTGTTTACTTAAATACACAAGAGGACTGACTTGAGCTGCTTTCATTAAAACCATTTTCTGTGGTCCAATCCAGCCTAACTTATACTTAGCTCTTAAAAATTAATGCATCAGAGCATTTGCAAAATTCATCTATTTCTGTGTATCTGCATTTGAATATAGATAGGCACTGGCCACCCAGAGAGACTGTTGGAGGTCAGCTGCTGTGACAGTTGTTAAAAGAAGCAGCAGCCGGTATTTCATAGACTCAGAGTTCTTCTGTAACTTGTAAAGTAGTAAGTTGAATGGAACATTTCGAAAGTTCTAATAATAATACTATTAAGAGTGTGCCTGGATGAAGATTTAGGTTAGCCCTGGACAGTGGCCCTTCCTGTGATCCTTGTGCTAAAGATTCCCCCAAATGGTGAATAGCATGCATCTGCTTCTCACCATTGTAAGACATTTGAAGATCAATGGAAAAAGCAGAAGAAAAGTAGTATCTGGGCATTTCCACCAAGAACAACTTGTGAGATGTCCATTGACTAAAACAAGAATTTGAATAAACCCCGTTTGTCCTAGAATTTCTATCCAGCATTCACTGCTTCTTTAACAGTTATTCATCTTAAGATGGGTTGCTATGAAATACTGTATTAATATGAATATATAGTGACTAAAATTTATATTAAAAAATGTAAAGAACTTATTTAAGACTGGCAGTGTGAGTGATAGAACCTTCTCTCTGTAAGTCAGGAAGGGATTTTCAGTCTGTTTTCTAGATCCCTGTTGAGCACTATAATGCCCGATGGTGCAGAACTATTTTTAGTATGTGCAGTTCCTATCTCTGCCCTGACAAAGAAAGCACACACTTAGCAATTTGAGACAACACAAATTTGTTATCTCACAGTTCTGTTGCTCTGAAACCCAGTTGGCTGGTTTGTCGGTTCTGAGTACTACAAGGTTGAAATCAGAATGAGGGCAGGCAGAGCCTCATTCCTTCCTGGAAGCTCATTGAGAGAATCCATTTCTAGGAACACGCATGTGGTTTGCAGACTCAGTTTCCTCTAGTTGTAAGACTGAGAGTCCCATTTCCTTGCTGAAAAGTTTTCCGTTAGGTCCTAGAAACCTTCCCCCTCCATGGCCCAAGACAAGCACGGTTAAGTCAAATCCTTCAAAAACCACAACCCTCTCTCACTGACTTTTCTGCCTTCTCTTTCACTTTTAGGGGTTCATGTGATTACACTGGGTGCACTTGGATAATCTCTCTACTTTAAGGTCAGCTGAGGAGCAAGCAGGCTTATATCCATTTGCCAAGCCGCTTTTTCCGTATTACATGGTCATAGGGTCCAGGGATTAGGGCA
This sequence comes from Ailuropoda melanoleuca, assembly GCF_002007445.2. Classification (NCBI taxonomy): domain Eukaryota; kingdom Metazoa; phylum Chordata; class Mammalia; order Carnivora; family Ursidae; genus Ailuropoda; species Ailuropoda melanoleuca. The sequence goes on along the minus strand of NC_048218.1, from coordinate 136,637,104 downwards.
TGGATATCTCTGGGGAACCATTAGTCTGCCTATCACACTAAGTTAAGGGCTAAAGACTATATCTGATAAGAGAAGTATCCCAAATTCACAAAACATGTTTTCATTGCTAGGTCTTTTTATTTGTCTGTTTTGTTCTAATGCAGATCTCTCTTGTTCTCACATACGCTTATTAGAAATTCTAATCTAGGGGGGGCGCCTGGGTGGCACAGTGGTTAAGCGTCTGCCTTCGGCTCAGGGCGTGATCCCGGTGTTGTGGGATCGAGCCCCACATCGCTCCTCCGCTATGAGCCTGCTTCTTCCTCTCCCACTCCCCCTGCTTGTGTTCCCTCTCTCGCTGGCTGTATCTGTCGAATAAATAAATAAAATCTTAAAAAAAAAAAAAAGAAAAGAAATTCTAATCTAGGAAAACCATCTGGGAATCACTTGCATTTATCTAAGAATTTTGTAGACATATTTCTTCCAATCATCTAATTTGCGGTTAAGTCAATGGGAGATTAAGTGACTTTTCCAAGATCCCTAGCAAAAGAATGGCACATTTGTTCCCAAAGAGAACCAAGCACTGATAACAGTGAAAATGCAATCAGAACACACACAATAGTTTCCTTGATCATGATCCGTGTCCAACCAACACCTTCATATCTACAACAGGCAGCATCAGAACTTCTTTGAAACTCGATGGCCTTGACTTACTCCAGAAGAGAAATAGAATTTATAACAAAATTCATTTGAGCATTTGGTGAAAGTCTAATTGAGGAGGCTTTGATGAATAATTCAAAAACTGGAAGAAGCAGGTTTCATGGTGGAGGGAGTGGGGGGGTGTTAAGATTAAACCAAAACAAGCTGAGCAAATAACAACAACAGCAACAATAATAATAACAGCAAGTAATTGCTAAAGAGGGTAAAGCTCATTTGACATGTCTGGTAAAGTGCTCAGTCAAGAAGAGACTTGAATGGGTGGGACATTCATCTGAAGACCGAGAAGGGCAGGCTCAGGGGCTGAGGTGAGCTTTCTTCATCATTAGTCAACTGAGCGAATAGCTGCATATTTTGGTGACGTGAGAGAAGCCCAAAGTCACTAATACTAAAGTGTAAGCTTTTCTCTGAAAATAAGAATTGCACTTTTTTCTCTCAAAAGGTCAGATGTTAGAATTGCAATGGGAGAGCTAGGTGGGTGACGCACAAAATTCTAAGAAACCGAGCAGTATGCATCGACAGGGTAGGTAATTTTTTTTAAAAAACACTCAGATGAGCAGCTGCTTTTGGAGCAGTTGGGAGGGAGACCACACGACTTGGAGGCACACCTTTTCTGTTGGTGGTGATAGTGTTTTAATTTGGGAATCTGAGAACGGTGTTAGGCTTCCCAGCAAATAAAGGCCACAGTGACTTCATGATGACAAAAACTTGGAAGATACAAAAATCTATACAGGTTTCTTTATGTTTTTGTTATACTTTTCACAAACTAAAGTTAACCGAGATGAGAAGATTCGTGAGGCAGTAGGTCACAGGACAGAAGGCAACAGGCTAAGAGTTGAAGTTCTCAGACCAACTCTGTCCCTATACTTTGTGTGTGTGTGTGTGCGTTCAGCTCCTTTTTCTCCACTCTCTTCAGTGTAGATAAGCCATGCATTAGGAATACAATTAAAGTCATTCATCACGGTCTGCATTTCATCTTGGGTTCCCCATGTATCCTGGGTAATTCTTAATTTGCATACAGTAATAAACACTCTGTGTGTACAGTTCTATGAGCTTTAAAAAATGCACATAATCATGCATCCACTGCCACAGTATCTTGTCAACGTGTCCATCAACACCCAGTGTTTCTGCCAGCTTCATCCTGCCCTCCATCCCCATCATCTTCTGATCGCTTTTCTGGTTTTAGATTGTTGTTTTTCTAAATTGTCATATAAGTGGTATTATATAATACGCAGGTTTTGGGATCACTGTACTTAGTTTAAATGCTCAGGAAGATGATTCCTGTGTCATAGTTTGACTTTACAAAGAAGCTGTCGAACTCTTATTCACAATATGGCATTTCCACCAGCAGTGAATGACACTTCCAGTTGTCCGGGAACCTCACTTCCACACCCTTCTATCCAGCACTCGGTGTTCTCAGGCTTTTGTTTTCAAAGTTTTAGCCGTCCTGTCCTGACAGGTTTGTGGTGGTATCTCATTGTGGTTTTAATTTGCAATTTGTTAATGACTGTTTATGTTGATATTAGTTCACGTGCTTATTCGCCAACTATATATCTGTAGTGAAGTGCCTACTTAGATATTTTGCCCATTTTTTATTGGGTTGTTTTCTTATGGTTGAATGTTAAAAGTTTCTGTTCTGGAAAAAATGTCATTTCCAGATATGTTATTTGCGAATATTTTCTTTCATTCTGTTGCTTGTCCCTCCAGTCCCGTAACAAGGTATTTCATAAAGCAATTTTAAAAAAATTACAAAGTCAACTTTGTCAATTTTTTTAATTGACCATTTTTTAGAACAGTTTAAGTTTCACAGTAAGACTGGGGGAAGATATAGAGTATTGAGTTATTATTTGTACTTTTAAAAAAAACACTGGTGGTTTTCCTTGTTTTTACAAGATATTTAATTGATCAGATTCAACTTCCAAATAATATACCACTCCATATTTACTGTAAAGGCTTGGCAACCATATAGCTCTCTGGATTCTCTGTGATATTGTTGTCCTGTCAGTACATTTTATATATATTATTAACACATAATGAATTTTTGCTGTATTTACTTTATATAATTATCTTTTAGAACTTTTTTTAAAAAAGGAAATAATTTTCATCTTATCCTCATTTATTCAACTTTCAATCCTCTGCACCCTTTGCATGGATGTAAGCTTCTTAAGATACTCTGTTCCTTCTGCCTGAAAAACTTTTTTTAGAATTGGTTTTTAGGTGAGATCTGCTGGCAATGGAGGTTGTTAGGTTTTGTTTGTGTGTCTCAGAAAGTTTTTATCTGATCTCAAATGATATTTCCCTGGATTAGAATTCTGGGTTAATATTCCTTCCTTTCTTTTTTCAGTACTTAAAAATGTCCCTTTAATATGGTCTTGTTTGCTTAGGTTTTTATGGAAGTCAGTGGTAATTCTCATCCTTGTTACCATAGAGGTAATATGTGCTTTTTGTCTGGCTTCTTTTAAGGTATTTTATTTGACTTGATTTTCAGCAGTTTGAATATAAGATATGCCTGAGACTCTGTGTGTGTGTGTGTGTGTGTGTGTGTGTGTGTGTGTGTGTGTTTTAATTTATCCTACTCTATGTTCATTGAGCTTCTTGGGTCTGTGGTTCAATATCTGCCATTAATTTTGGAAAATTCTTGGATATTATTTCTTAAAATGATCTGATCTGCCTCATTTTTTCTCTCTTCTTTTTGAATTTCAACTATGCATATGTAAAACTCATATTTTCTCATACTTCCTAGGCACTCTCTTCTTTCCTTTTGTGGTTCTGTTTCTTTCCTTTATGCTCTTTGTGGTCCATTTTGGTGATTTTACTGACTCTTTCCTTAGCTGTGTCAAGTCTACCAATGAACCTCATGAAGGCATTATTTATTGTTTCAGGTTACTATATTTTTAAGTTCTAGTATTTCCATTTTAAACTTTTCTTACAGTGTTCATCACTCTGATGAGATTGTCCATCTGATCTCACAGGTTGTCTATCTCTTCCATTAGATTCTTGAACATATTAATCATGTTAATTGAAAAAATATTTCTTAGAATTAATCTAAGTCTGGTCTGATGATTGCTTTGTCTCTTCTGATTTTGTTTTCTCTTGCTTTTTCATTTGCGTAATTTGTTCAAAACTGACACCTTCCCAAGGAGTGTAGTTACTCAGGTACATGTATTGTATTCTTAGAAAAACTTCTATGAGGCTTTCTCTGTGTGGTTTTATGTGATTCTAATAGGGAGTTGGACTGGATTTGAAGTTTGTTGGTACGGTCACACTTGGTCACACATGTATGGATGTCACCAACTTCATGCCCTTAATGATACCTGTTTTTTTTTTATCAAGTATACTGCTAAAGCATTCTTGTCAATGACTATTTCCCCACGTTGGTTTTGGATCTTTCCTTTACATTGTGCCTGAGGAATGATAGATACATCTTGCAGGACTCACAACTATATTCCACTGTCATCTATGCTGTACTTGTTATCTCTGGGATGGGAAGGAATAATGTTCTCCTGCGTTCTGATTAAGCCACAGTCTTAGGATGGTGCTGTGTTCCTGGGTCATAGTAGTATGGCCTTTATAACACTAGCTTTTCCTACAGCTTTAGAGTAAGGATAGCATGTATCCCTGGTCATTCTTGTAGATAATACTTTTTTTCCCTTTTATTTCCTCCACTGGAATGGTTTTCTACCAGTCCCCTAAAGTGGTACTTTTTGCTGTCCTTCCCCTACAGATTAAGGCATTAAGGCCTATTTCTATGAGGGGGGAGGAATGTGTATGGATGGAGAGATGTCTGTAAACCACCCCTGGCTCCCACCCTGGCAGAGTCAGTACCTCAATAAAAACTTTCTCAAGATTCTCCCTGATATATCCTATGAGTCTGAGGTGACATCTGTGGAGGCAAAGCTTAAAAAAGTGTACTTGCCCCCAGAGGCTTCATATTCCCATTACCCTGCGCTCAATCTTTAGCAATTAAATGTAAAGCTTTAGCTGCATCTTTTTATAGGAAATACGAAGTCTGGTGGTGGTTGGTGAATTCAGGTAAGCAAGTGTTCCGGTCCTATTCTCCCTGTGGCGCCTGTCTCTCCCGAGATTTTTGGTTACTTGGTTGCTCTGTGACTTTATTTCCCTAGCGGCCTAAAAAAGTAAAGTAATTTTCAGGTCTATTTTTTTTTCCTCTTTGTAAAGATTGAGGTAATGCTATTTCTCACCTGAAACAGAGGTGATCTTGTTCATTTACTTAAACCCCCCAGCCTATGACTTCAAGGTTTTTTCTTTTTTCTTTTTCCCTTAAAATGGGGGGATTCCAAATCCCCTCTAAGGGATCATTCAGCACCAACAGTTTGGAACACAGGATATTTCAAACAATCTACTTCATGTTATTTGAGATGTCTTTTACTCCTACGTCCATTCTAGAAAAAGAAAATAATCAGAGTTCTGAACCCTTTAATTATTTGTTGTTAATTACGTGTCATTTCCCCCCCTTCAACATGAGACAAGAACATGTGGTGTGGATGTCCACACTTCCATTTGACGCACACATGCATATGCACACAACACGTACATGCACAGTCACTGGAATCAGGCATTTGGATCGCATGCCAGGAGAGAACACATGTAGGGCCATCTGTCATCTGTAAAATGTAATATAAGAAAATGCATGCAGTCATATTTACTGAATAAAAACTATTCTGGCACTTAATCAGATGCATAATGTAAACAGCACATTTTTGGACCATTAAATTAAGTTGCTCCTTATTAACTTATTTGGGATTCCCAAAAGGAATTATAATTTTACTGTTACTTTCTTAGTCACTTCTATCTGCTACAGAAAGAACCCAAGTAGATTACAGTAATCCTGCAACTATATTAAGGGTTCATTTCGCTATTAAATATTTTAAGAAACAAATAACAAATGGAGAAGGAAGATATTTCAAATATAGTGGTCAGTCAGGCAGCCTTAAAATATATGTACATTATGTTGAATACATGTTTTATCCCCCATGTCCATAAGCTTTTATACCACTTAGTCCAAGTGATGAAGCAACATATAAAGGAAGGTGAGAAGTACATTTTGAAGCCTCTGATGTTAAAAATGTATATATATATACTTCCCACTATGTTTTATTTATTAAAGTGTCATAACTTGGACATTTTACTTTTGAAAACAACATGATGAAGCAAGTTGAAAACTGGTTTTGAAATTCAAAAATATGAGTGCCATGCAAGTGTCACTGTTCTCTTTCTGATTTGAAGTCTCATATATTTTCTGGAAGTATTTTTTGTGGCTTGATTTGTGTTTCTTTAAAAGTCCACTAATAACATTAGAGTAAGTGTAAGGTATATTAAAATTCCTTGATGAAAACTTGAAATTGATACTTGTAATTATTTGATTTCACTGGTTAAATGAATTTCCTTTTTATACTGTGTTCAAATGGACTGATGGAAAATTCCAGCTTCTAGATCTCACGGCCCCATCTAATAACTGAACTCATGCTATCATTACTGGTCTATAATTTCATAATCAACAATTATGTAACCTTTCTCACAATATCAGCTGTGAAACAGTTTCCCTTGTCTGTAGGTACAAAAAATTACTATGTGTTTCTCCCACAAACATTCTCATTTTTGTCATTAGTATTAGTATCCCTATTTGTGGGTTACTGGCAAATTTTCCAGTGTCAAACTCCATGGTCCAGCCTCCTGGCAATGAGGATGCCAAGGAAATGTCAGCAGCTCTTGGACGGTTTTAGCGGAAGCACTTTAAAGACTTGTGACTCAGTTGGGAAGCATCCTTTATTGCTCTTGTCCGATCCTAATTTCTGCTGCTTCACATATGGATGGACAGAGCTACAGCAGCCGTATCAGCATCGGGAGGAGAAGGCTAAGAGAAACACAGAAACTTGGCCCTCATAGCCTGAACTACAGAAACAATGCTAGTGACTGCCTACTTCTGGTTTCTTGTTATATGAGAAAAATAAACTCTTTCATGTGTAGACCACTGTAATCAGGTGTCTGATAATAGCAGTCACCTGCATACCCGCATCTTTTATCTAAATGTGTGATACCCAGATATGAATGAAAAGAACACATTTCCTCCATGCAATATCAGACATAAGATTGTAAACAATTCCTGTTACCCAAGTCAAGTCTTACAATATTTGTTTATATTATTTTTCAATTTTGTTTTTATTGTCTGCATGTCACGTAAAAAGCCCTCCTATTTTAGTTGCTTATATTTTCTCTTCTTAAATTTAGACACAATAACCCATGCTTTATGTTCCAGACCAAAAAAAAAAAAAAAAAAAGAAAGTCTTCCTTCCTAGACCCATGTCCTATTACTGGCTTTTTTATATCATACACTGATTCTCTAGTTGGCGGGGGGTAGGAATATCCTGCATGTACCAAATGTAATTAGGGTAGGACTCTCTCAATCAAAAGCTGAAGGTGCGAATTTAGACAAATGATTGAAGGAAAAGTTTCTTTTCATCTATCAACCAGGACTATAGTCAATGGCAATTTCAGGTGTAAAAATTATTTGTAAAACCAGAGAAAATGGTTGATAATGATATTTCTGTGATGAATGGAAAAATATCTTATACATTTTTTAATAAAATAATTTAACATATTCAACCAACCACTGATTTGACATAATATCCCACAGAGAGTAATGTCTGGGGGCATACTGTGCCTTTTATTAATAATTCCCATCAAGAGTAAGTTAGGAAGCTACTAGAATTACTGAGAACTTCTTTTTTAAAGGTTAGCTCAGACTGGCAGTTTATAGGCTTATATGTTAAAAATGTTTTTTCATAGATAAGCTAAGCTGCTTTCTGTTAGGAAATGGGAATGCTTAACATGAAATCACAAAATGTATTTTAAGAGTCTGTACTTATTTGAGATGCTTTATTTCTTGTGTGAAGTAATTTTGTAAGACACGTTTTTAGCCCTCAATAAACCAAATTATGGAGGATATATTGTAATGGTGAGGTTGACAACTTGAAAAACAGAAACATAGAAACCCATAGACTCAGTGTGAAATCTAATTCTACCAAAGAAATTTTGAACACAATACTTATTATGAGATACAAAGTAAATAAGTTCCAAGTGGTACCTGGCACCTGGAATTTGCTAGGTACTCAAAAAACGAGTTTGAGTACCATCAGTCCTAGTTTTGAACTCTAGCTCTACTTAATAAACCGTAAGAACCTGCACATGCCTGTTTCCTCACTGGTGAAATGAAGCTAAAAAGATGACCCAACAGTTCTTTTTTTTTTTAAGTTATTGTTAATTTTAGATTAGATAATATATTTAAGAAATTTTGTACCGTGGCTAGTAGTAATTACTCGATTTCTAATCTATGTTGGTTATCTTCATTTAATTATGATCAATATTGTAGAACTATAAACAACTTGATACTTTTCAAATTAGCACTCAAGTACACTACCTATTTTCACCATGAACTTCTATAAGATAAAAAGGAAAACTTTTCTCATCCACACACTTATGGAGAAGGAAATGGGAGAAGATAAACTGCACTCTCAAGCTAATTATACAAGTGGCAGATGATTTAATTCTAGACTAAAACCTCCTGATTCTCTCAACATTGCCTTCACAGCATTGCTTTCACAAATGTTCTGCCAAACTTCTATCTCTTTTCATCCATCTTCTGAATCTTATGAAATTCAAGGAGTCAAAATGCTATGCAGTGTTGTTTGAAGGGTTTTATGTGGTAAACTTACCCCAAAGTTCATCCATGATAGTTCCCTGCTCCTAGCCCAATCGAACCCCCACCCCCACTCCTTCCCATATTGTTTCCATGTGGTTGCTATGATTTCTGGTACTCTCTGTGAAATTCTGGCTCATTCATTCTGGGGAAATTAAAAAAAATAATTTTGTGCTTAAAAATAAAAGACAAATCTGAAAAAAGTAGACCAATCAAGTGAAAAATGACTAACATGGCTTTTAGATATTTGCCTTTCTTCTTAGTTTTTTGTTGTTGGTGTTACATTTTATGGATATCTATGTGGAATCTTTGAAACTTTTAAAGTACATTTTTATTATCCCAACAGTTAAAAAACAGCCATGTAAAAAGTATAAGGAAATGATCTTGTTTGAAATCAAGAGCTGAGTGAAATCTACATGTGTTGCCAATTGAATGCAGTACAAATTTGTAATTCAATGTGTTAATTCAAAAAAGTGACTTGAGAGGCTGTCTGCATATATATTTTCAATGTTAATAGAACTTCTATACGGTAGGAAATGAAGGAGTATCTGGCAGGTAAAGAATAAAGCATGGAGCCACCTTCCATTATAAAAAAAGACATTAATTTCTTGATTACTCATTAGATCAGAGTACTTTAGGCTTAAAGCATCTGCAGTGATAATCTACTCCACACTGTAACTCAGCATACTAAATCTCTGAAAACTAAGTGATTTATACAAATTCAGAAAACAGAACTTGAATTTTTTTTAAACATTGTTTTGCCAATAATTACAATTTTCAAGTGTCTGGCCTTAACTTTCCTGAGGCAGTCTTTTTCCTTAGGGTTACACAAAAGAAATAATGTGGACAAACAATGCATTTCTTTTAATCTTTCGCTATAATAGTTTCATTCAACTGTTTATATAGCATTAATCAGGAAGTTAACCTAACCTAATGACCACCACCACTACCGCCAATAACTTTAAGCAAATCTTTATGAAAACCTTGATGCAAATGTTTATAAGACTACATAGTCTATTTTCTTTGGAAAGACCTTTCTTCTAACTTTTTATCTACTTTCTAACCTATTTTTCATTAATTTAACTTTGAATCTTACATTACTTAACAATATCCCTTAAAAAAAAATCAAAGCACAAGTAAAAGCTTTCATATGAAAGGAAAGCATTTGTAACATACCAAGATAGTTAAAATAAAATAATTTTGAGCTATTCATCAGGCAAGTCCTTAAAATCCCTCTTTAAACAACATTGACCATAACCACACCTATGGGCTCAATTTTCAAAAGGAAAATATCACATGAACACGTCTGGAATGAACTTCGTAAATGGGTTCATCTACCTAATCTAAAAACAGATCTTGGGAAACAAAATTAGAGGGTGTGAAAAACATTTTTAAACTTTATTCCTTGCACCAAAAGGCCAAATCATAGTGCTGTGATTGGAAAAATACCCCAGCTATAATGAATGCCCTTCATATTAAAAGAAAAAAGTCTGGCATAGGTATAAAGCAATTAGATACTTGTAACTTCCCAAACTCTACAATTTGACCTCATTTTTTTCTTTCCCTATTCTAGAATTTCATTCAAAAATCTACCTGGAGGCTGAGAGAGATGATTCAACCAAAGCTCAGAGAACAACAAGAACTATCGTTACTCAACATTTTTCTTGAATAAAGACAAAACCTATTCTAGCATCGCTCAGTTTTACCGTTCTATTTTTTTCCCATACTTCTTTCACATTAGGGAGAAAAAGATCAAAAACAAGGATTTTCCTGAGCCATCATCTTTTTTCTTCTATGAATTGTTGCATCGAACAACTTTGCTCATCTATGTATGATATTCTAACTAGAGAATTTATTTTGAGTTATCACCTCTTGTTTACAAATCATTAAGATTTATTTTAATAAGTCTCTAAATGCTGGGTTACCAACTCGAGATTCCATTTTGCAAGGAAAGGGGGCAGAGAGATTTGAGAACAATATCTTCCAATTTTCCATTTAAAGATCATTGTGGTAACAATGTGAAAGATGGCTTGAGAGAAAGATTGCCCAGACAGCCCTCTAGCTAGTGTAAGAGAGATTCAATGTGCACTTGAGCTAAGGCAGTGGCAAAGGGGATGGAGAGACAGAAAATGGTCTAAAGCTGTGATTCCTCAAACTTCAGTGGGCAGCTGATGTTGGGATGGGGCCCGAGAATGTGCATTTCTAAGAAGTTCCAAAGTGACATTATGCTGGCAGTGCAGGACCACCCCTTTCAAAACAACGGGACTAAAACTTTTCTACTTAAGGTGGGGTCTTTGCACCAGCAGCGCTTATTAGAAACTAATTAGAAACAAACTATCAGGCCTAACTCCAGTCCTACTGTATCTCAATCAATATTTTTACAAGATCCTCAGGTGGTTCCTATGAAGATTAAGGTCTGAGATACAGTGCACTGGTCTAAAGTGGAGTTTGGAAAGAATGAAAGAGAGGGTCTAGCAGGACCAGAGCTACCACCTCGAGAATTTGGTAGAGAGCGGTAATGATGCTTATTTGTAAGCTTCTCCTACTCATGGGGGCAGATTTGACAAAATTTAGTAATTTAACAAAACTTTCACAAACCCCAAATTTTAACATAAAAGATAAGATAATGCACGAGCCTAGCCCGAAAAGTATATACAGGTTATGAGTGTCCTCTTCTGAAAACTGAGAATAAGAACCATGATTTCTCTATCCAGTCCTTGCTCTGCAAATAGGAAAAAAATTCAGTTCCTGGCTCTGATTCTGGACTTAGGTTTCCATCAATTCTAGTAAAAGATCTAGTCTTAGACCAGAGAGCTAAATCATCTCCTTCCTTCCCGCAGGTTAGCCAATCTCTTGCTTTTTTACTTTAACAAAAATGGAAAGAAACTGCACTTTTTTTAAATGAGCAAATCGATTATTAAATTAAGCAAAGAGGTTCAAACACAATACAAAAGCAGGGCTTCTCCTCTGCTCTATAAATGTGCTGCTGTTCAGAACTTTCTGTCTTGGGAGAAGATGAAATTTTGGCCAACTCCTCTGTTTCTGAGAACAGGACTCAGTAAATGATGTCAGGAACCAAGAATTATAGGCAGAAACATTTTTGAAAGATGAGTAGCTAAGCATATACTCTCCTCGTTGGTGGAGTATGGCAGACACCGAACAAACAGCCCACATCCAAATCCAGGCCCCCTGCTAAGTGGCTGTGAGATTTTTGGGAATTCACTTCTGTCTCTAAGTTGAAGGCTTTTCATATCAATCTTATATGAATCTTAACACATGGTTTATGTGAGAACTAAATGAGATAATATGCAAGAAAGCACAGTACCTGAAGTTAATGTCTAAGTATTTTTAGGTATCTCCTGTTTTTTTTTTTAATCCATTGGCCATAATAAATACAGCATAAATAAATATGCCGTATTTTCCTGGATATTGCAGAAAATCTGGACTGGATCAGAAGCAGCAGGCCAAAACTGCAAGCATTACAGTTTTCAACCACTGGGCTGCATACTGATGCACCAGGAGTTCCGCTTTCACAGATGAGCTACTCCACTATCAAAAACAACACATAAATGGTTGTTTAATGTGCAAACCTTTATAGTAGCTATTATAAGACAAAAAAAAAACTGAAATGAGCAGTGCATGTGATGCACTAACACAATGAGTTCTATTTATAAACAAGAGACGACTTTGTGGGACATCAAACTGCCACAAAAGATATGTGAAGTGCTTTTTTGCAATATATTAAAACTTTGCTCTGTTAACATTCAACAGAGCACTGTTGCGGGGAGAAAAGTTCTTTTCAACCAGTGACCTAGCACAGAGTTGACCCAAATATTTTGATCGATGGTGTATTTATACAAACTATCATGTAGATATTCTGTAGTAATGATAGCATGCTAATTTTTGCAAACTTTTTAGTTGTGCTCTGAATCTCTTAATGTTTTCACTGAAAAATCAAGTGTCTGAGAGTTTAAGGGGAAATAATAAAGAGAGAGACTGAGAACTCCATCAAAGTGTCTCTCTGTTGAAGAAGAAACCAGAGAAATGAGAGAAAGTGAGACCAGAATTGCAGAGCGATAATACAGAGATAGTTCTGTTTCCCTGTCCACACCCAGAATGCTGCCTTCCCCTTGACCAACTTTAAGACAAGGCGGATTTTGTCTGGTGCCCTGAATATTCAGGGGCCTCTCACCTCAGCAAGGTTAGGGAGGGTAAGAAAATCAGAGAGGCAAGATTATGCCAAAGTAAATATCCACAGAGAGGACACGCTCTCTTTGACCCACACAGGGAGTTAGGTGCAGTAGCTAGGAAATGTACCATTACACGATATGGTGGCAAAGGAATACAGTGTTCTTCCTTCACCATGACATTTCTGGAAATAATTTACCTTGAAATAGTCCCTCAAGTGTGGTTCTCTTACCATGTCAGAAGAAAATATAGGGTACAGAGAGTACACCTGAGAACATAAATGACTATTAGAGCCAAAAAGTGCAACATGACCTCGGGTTTCTGGTTGCCCTGTAACGTACTTACATTTTCTCCCTCCCAATAAAAATAAATTACCTCTCTAAACTGTTGAGCTCCAGTATGAAACTCTCTCTCTTGACCCATCAAAGTAAAACTATTAGGAGAAAAAAAAAAGGGAGAAGTGATTAGACTGCAAGTGGGAAGAATTCTCTAGAGCGTCTGGGTCTGGTCACAGCCTATCATGTGCACATGACCCTATGTCTGTCGCCATGACTAAGGTTACAAAGTCACTTGCACTTGTCACAGACTTGGGTATTAGTAACCTCGATAAGAGTATCAAGAGTTTAAGAAATTTCAGCATAAATAAAATATGGATTTAATAAATGCTAAAACTTAGGAACGTCAACTTGCATGAATAAGAAAAACTCTAGATCCCTGTTTCTCTTTTTGGGAGATAAAATATTCTAGAAAGTTATATATAATGAAAGCAAAAAGTTTTAGGAGCTTGTCCCTGTAATCCCTAATCAGAGGAAAATCTGAAAACAGATCATTTTAAATTGTAAGAGGTGTTTGTTTCATTTTGTTTAAATTCTCATCTCTTGGGCATCACTCATTTTTTTCCACACTGATTTAAGAAAGGGGGAGTATGTATGTATAATTATAGATAAAACATCTGTAAATTCCACTTTTGAGTCACAAAATACATATATATTTTTAGTGAGTCTTCAAGTTTTCGACATCTTTCATTCTCCTTGTCCAGTATGGGAAAGGAAAAGCCAAGTAGACTGTCCTTTGTCTCCTCTACAGTGAATTTCCAGCAGCCAACCACAAGTGGAAAGGATTTCTATGTTTGCAGCACTTTATAACTACACAGTTTTTTGCCCTTCAAAGAATAAGAGCAGAATGAACATTAATTGGTTTGGGATGGCGGGTCCTGGGGATTCAGTGCACAGAGGCATGCACTCTATCACCTTAGAGAATGAGAAGATTTCACATTAGATGAATAAAATAATTGTGTAGCCACATTTTATTTCTTAGGCACATGTTCTCTATGTGCACTTTTTAAAAAATTGGGACTAGTTTTGTCAACAGAATGCAATTTAAATTTGCACTCTGATTTTTAAATTTCCTTTAAACACCTTTCAGCAAATATTTGGTTTCTATGGATGCTCAGCCTCAGTGTTTGCATGGGGTTTTTGTTGCCAGAGATGAATGAATCAGAAATTTGCTGAGTATATTGGCCAAATGGAACGGTGCATTTCATCTTAATCTTTGACGATGCCAGGACATATTTATTTGCACAACACCAAAACATGGCACTGTGCCTCACAACGAACTGGTCTACAACAAATTCAATACTGTCTGGTAATATGGAAGAAATGCTTTAACACCAGATTTTCTTTTATATATAGTTGTGTGGAAAATAGGTTCATAAAACTATCACAGGATGTGGAGTCTGTTGAAGTGAATGGAAAGCAGAAGATGGATCCCTGGCAAAAAGGAAACTGTAAAGTGTTTCTGCTTGGATGGAAAAGAGGGCAAAAATTGAGGAATGGGAGAAATAATAAAACATTAGAGAGACTTCAAGGAAAAATTCACATGTTTTGCATTAAGCGTCTGTATTGTCAATTACAGAATCTGTTTAATATTTAATTAAAGACTGAAAAGGAATATGTAAACTAGTATAGGAAGTTCAGAAAATAATTAAAAGTGATTTAACAAATTATGGATTGTGGGTATATGACAAGGAATTAAGAAAATTTGAGATGAATTTTTGGCTTAATAAGTGAATTAGGTGGCCAATATGGGAAGAAAAGATGTGGATATAATGGCTCTCTACTGAGTTTCATGGTCCCAACAAAGAAAAACATAATTATAGCGGAGAAGGAGAAAATATAAATTAGAGGATAAAAGTAATGGAAGCTTTCTACGTAAAACATCGGTAACACTGCCTTCTCTTATAAGATTAGAAGAAGTTTATTTGAGATTCTTAATACCAATCTGTATATGAAATAAAAACTGCTAACCATATTCACTACAAGACTTGTCTTTATAAATGTATGAAAGTTCAGGGTAGAATGTAAAAGCAAAAACCGATTCACAATAAATCATATAATTCCTATAAAAATAAAGAATATGGGTTAGTAACAAATAACTAATATTTATTGAGCAATTAGTATGTGCTGGGCATTTATTTAAGCTTCTAAAGCAATTACATATGGCAGACACGGTTACAGCCACAGTTTACAAAAGGAACTGAAGTCAGAATTGGTTAAGTAAACTGTCCAGGTTACAGATCCAGTCACGTCAGAGCTGCTCGCCTATTTCTACAACTGCTCCGTAATCCCATCCCTGCCTTAACCACTTGCAGTATGTGTAAGATTAAGTAACCATTTTCTTAAGAAAACCTCGCTTTCTTTTCTTAGGCCTTAAAATTTTTAAATGTGAGTGGTTGAAGATAGACCAAAAGAAAATTAACACAAATATTTCATTTTGAACAACGTGAAAGAGAACTGTTCAATTTTTCTTGGCATTCTTAATGTATTAAAAATAATTTGATAATTACAGATTTTTACACAACTTTTATAGTACGTTTCGTCTGGTCTTTTCATGTCAGATCTGTGAATGTGCTCCCAGAACTACCTCTCCAGAAGGCTGTTCTTTCTCAACTTGATGTAAAATGACAACAAAACTTTGTACGCTTCCTTACTTCTAAGCCGGGAAAGTGATTTTTTAAGAGACAGACAATAAGAAACTGATATATACAGAAAGGAAGGAGCTGAAAAAAGACAAAAGAGAAAAATGAGTATATTTCAGGCACAGTTGGAAAACAATATCAATAGCCCCTGGGATCAATCTGTTGTAGAAATACAAAGAACAATAAGGCGCTGACGATGACCTTGGCTTTTCTTGCGTCCAGTGTAAGATTGCGTAAGTAGATCCAGGAGTACAAAGCTATCCTCCATTTCAACTTTGTTTTTACTCCTCAATAGCCTGAAGAAGAGTCTCAGGTCTATTTACCTTATGCGACTTCTCTGCAGTATAGAACGCTGTTGAACATTTCCCCTTTTAAATCTTTCTGCCCCTCAGCTCGCACGGCATCCTGCCTTCCTCATCTCTTTACTTCTCTTTGGTTCTTCTCCGTGTCCTGATTTCTATTCCTCTGCAATCTCTAAATCTGTAAATTTTAGCTTCCCCCAGAATTCCAGCTATATATATAAGGAAGAGCAGAGATTTTGAAGTCAGTCCAATATGCAATCATATTTCTGCTCCACTCCCTACGAACATATGTGTTCTCTTTACAGCCTCCCCGTCCTCCTTAAACAGCCTGCAAGCTCCTCTAGTGGTGTGGTTCTGGCTCTCGCTTATGGTTCCAACCGCATCCAGTGAAACTTTCTCCTTCCTCTCTCGCACAATCCCTGTACTCTGGGCTTCAGACTTTCTGATTTTTTTTTTTCAATTATCCAAAGTAATGCTCTCTGCTTTTTCTGAGTATTGACATATTGTTGCGACTGCATGGCACTCACCTCTAGTTTCTCTTGGATGAATCCAAATTATAACTCAGGTCCAACGAGGCACTGAGGCTACTTCATCAGTAATATCTTTCCTGACACCTTCAAGTCCGGGTTAGGACACCCCCTACAGATGCCTAATGCTCCTATAGTTATGATGACTATGTAATTTATCTTCCAACCTTGGACATAATTGAGGGTTAAAAGAGGTGCTATTATAATTCTGCCAGTAAAACAGATACAGCTGTTTCATTCTTCCGCATGTGGCTGTCCCATTTTCCCAACACCATTTGTTGAAGAGACTTTCTTCCATTGGACATTCTTTCCTGCTTTGTCAAAGACTAATTGACCATAGACTAGTACTGAATTTTAATTAAAATAATTTGGTGGTAGTTCTCCAAAATTTCTATATAGAAAATCACATTTGTGAAAAATAACATTTTTGTCTTTTTCAATCCTGCTTTTTTTTTAACTTATTGAATTACCTAGAATTTCTAGTGCATTAATTAAAACAGTGGTATTTGTAGTCTAGAACTTTATATATGAGCAATCATGTATATGTGTGTATATATATATATATGCTTATAAATAATAGTATTAAATATATATATGATAGTAACAAAAGTTTTAAAGTCAGTTTCTGCCATGTCTAAATATCATCCGTATTTTCTAAGTATCTGTCTACTTCTTGTTCCTTTTATTATGAAAAAGAGCAAATATAGAAAAAATGCATGAGCCGTATATGCCTAATTTATTAAAAAGCAGAGTTATATGTACAATTTAATAAAAATGTAAAATGTACATAACTCAATAAATGTACATAGCTTGAGAAATAACACATTATTAGCAATACATCAATTATCCACATTGCTCTCAGAGGTTTTAAGCCTCCCTCTCTTTCCCCTCTATAATTGCTATTGATTTTTTTAAAATTATATACTTACCACTTATGTTTATGCAAACAAGATATGTGTGTTGCCAAGAAGTATTTTGAATGTCTTTGAACCATACACAGCTACTCTATAATTGGTGTTGATTTTGTGTAGATTTATAGGCTTCCCACCTATGTGCACCCAAGCAAGATATGTGTGTTGCTAAAAAGTATAATTTTATTTTGCATGTCCCTGAACCATGTAAGTATGGAATAAAGATTTATGTCAATAGTATGCTCTTGACTTGAGCTGAATTTTTTAATTTACATTGGTGTTTGCTAAATAACTTGGATGTTTCTAGTAAAGTAGTTACAAATCTTAGTCCTTTGACACTTTTTATTCAGATACACACTTGCAACTGGGCAAATAATTTTCAGTTTATATCCGATGACTGGCAATGCTGGGTCATAGGTATAGTGATATTATCTATCAGGTATACATATTGCAGGGGCTCTTGGGTGGCTCGGTCAATTAAGCATCTGGCTCTTAGTTTCGGCTTGGATCATGATCTCAGGGTCGTGAGACTGAGTCCCAGTTTGGGCTCATGGATAAGCATGCAGTCTGCTTAAGATTCTCTGTCTCCTTCTCCCTCTAACCCACCCACCTCTCTTGGGGGAGAAAAAAAAGTTATACTTATTGCAAATGCCATTCATTCCATAACTTTTATGCTCATATGGTCTTCTCCAGATGAACAGAAGTTTTTAACTTAATATAATGAAGATTATCTTTTTATTTTGTGCCCAAGAAATTCTTCCCTATATTAAAATTGTGAAGATACTCTTATATAATATTTTGTTAAAATTTTATAGTTTTGTTTTCCATAGCTTGTTCTGGAATTCATCTGTAACTAATTTTTTTATATATTGTTAGGAAATCATTCGATACCGTATTCTTATATAAGTATACCCAATTTTTTCAACATCTTTTTTGAAGAGTACTTTAATTTCTGGCTGATCTACCATGCCATTTCTGCCATATGTCAGGTGTGCATGTAGGACTGAAGGCATTTTTCACTGTTAAGTACTGTTACAACTATATCACACAAGTGTCAGAATATAGTTTCATTATTGTCTATTCAAAATATTTTTAAATTTTATTCTGATTTTCCTACAACCAGTGATAATTTGTATATTCCTTAATTTCCAATAGAAAGCTTTTCCTAATTTTGTTTTGTATTTCTTTCAGGCTTGTTTGTGCCATTATGAAAGAACTTGCTCTGCATGACTTAAGTCCATTGGAATTTATACTAATGGAAAATTGATAGACCTTACCGGTAGACTAAATTTTTAATTTCAATGACGTGACATCCTTTATCTCAATCTATTTTAAATGAACAGAACTAAACTCTATTTCTTTTGGTTGGTGTTTGCCTGGTATATCCTTCCAAGTTTTACTAACTACCTGTTTCCTACTGTGTAGCACGTGTCTTTTTTGAATGTTTCATATTTGGAGTTTTTAATCTAAACTGTATGTTTTTTCTTTTGTTTTAACTGAAGGCTTTAGTCCACCTTTATCTATTGTAGTTTTTGATATATTTAGGTTTAAATCTTTCCTTTTCTTTAATGCTTACTATTGTTCTTATCCGTTCTATTTTTGTTTTTTTTTTCTACTTCATGCAGAGTATGTTTTTCTTCACCTGTGTGAAGTCTTACTCATATTACAACTCTTTCTTCACTCAATAGAAAATATGACACACATAACTATCAACATAAAATTAATACTTCTACTTTCTCAAACAAAAACCTTAGAACACATCAGCTGCATTTAAACCCTTTTCAAACCATTTGTCATTATTGTTTCATATTTTCAATTCAATTGCTTTCCTAAAACATTCTCTAGATTTCATTATATGTAGTTAATGTTTATTTACATTTATGTACATAATTACCACTTTTTTTGCTCTTTACAACCTCCTACCTCCAATATGTTCATTGGAACTTTGTGATTCCAATGTCTGCTGGTCCCAGACTCTCTCATTTATGTGTTCTCAAACTTTATTTCATTTTCATTTGAAGTTATTTTCTTTCAGTACATTAAAGATAGCATGTTACTATTCTCTGATCCCTCATTTACTTGTGAGATGTTAAGACTAATCCTACTTCTTGGGAAATAGATTTCTCGGTAACTTCTGTATAAGATTTTCTAATGGTCTGGTTATTGGCAGTATCACTACGTTGTATCTGTGAATTATAAATATATGTAATTATAATTTAGTTCTTTTTTAGATCTGCATTGTGGTTTTATACTTTGATTCTCTGGAGAAATTTCCTTTTCGTTCATTTCTTTAAAAGTATTAAATATGTATATATTTAAGTATCTGGTCTAATAATTTCAGTATCTGACTTTTTTTTTTTTTACATTAACTCCTTCTCTTTAACATTGTTGCTTGGGTTTAGTCATGGTAACTTTTTGCTGTGTACTTAAGCTTCTTTGCCTGGTGTTCTGTGATGACTTTACACATTGGCTTCTAGGTGCATATTATGGTGTAAAATAGGCGTCTTTTCCAGAGGGTATTTGCATTTTCATTTGCTTTAACCAAGAACCTGAGGTACTACCAAATGGAAAGAGTTTAAATGAATCCATGTTTGACCATTCGTTGACCACTCAACCAAGCAAATTTGAAAGGAAATTCATGTGCCATCTGACTAGGGGTTCAAAATCTCTTGGAGAAAAGATTTAACTTTGTATTGTTTTGTTTTCTGTGCTCAAACTAGTACTACAGCTTCTCCTGAATGGAAAGCTATAATCTGTTATCGTCCTCCAGGGAGAAGCCCAAATGTCCCCTTGGCCCTTTGAGCCTTCACAATCCTAGTTCAGTTTCTCAGCTGTATTCCATCACGATTGGGAAATACGTTCAGAGCAATGCAACTTCTTCAAATTACTTTTTAGTCCTTAAATTCTTGCTGTCTTCATATATATTCCTACTTCTAAGAAAATGTTTCATTTTTCCTATGTTCATCCCACATTTTAAGATATTTGGTATTAGTGTTAGCCTAAAAATGTAGTCGTTAGCCTAAAAATGTAGTCTGCTATTAATGTTAGCAGAAATTATAATTCCATACTTAAAATAAGAATGGTGATAGGATTCTAAACATGTTTAGCTATATAGAGAAACCATGAACTAGAGAAATGAATTCAACCAGGGTTGAGGTTATCTTAAGGAAGAATCACTTGGTTAGATTGATTAAGAGAGTTGAGGTTGTAATTAAGGGCAGATGAAATCCGAAATAAGTAGAAGAATAAGTTGGTAATGTAAGGAAAGTAAGAAACAATAAAATTTGGTTAATTAATTCTATACTGCATTGAGATTGCTGTTGAAAATAAGGAAATTAAGAGACTAAAATTATAGTTTTAGAGAGATTAATATTTATTGGAATGCCTAAGTCTAAGTTTTGAACTTGGCGGTGGCTGAGGTATGGTAGAGAATACGATCATCGGAAAATTAGGCTAAATGTGCAGAAAGGCTACTTTTTGTAATGGCAAACCATTAAACTAGCTCTGAGTTCTATCGCTAATAAGTAAAGGATTTGGCCTCTACAAAGGCTGTTTTCATTATGCATCCTATTTTTACTCTCCCTTGAGATAATAATGTCTTTCACTGCCATAAAAACCCTAACAATTAACCTCCATTTATTGAGGTATAATGATTTAACCTCTACTCCTCAAATATGCTATAGTATTAATTACAAATAGGAATTGACTGCCTGAGTTTAACTTTTGACACATTGATTACAGAATTAGCACAGGATATAAATGTCTTAATAAAAGATCTCTTGAATAAAATGGATTCACATTACGTAGAGTGGCCCTACATGTAATATAATATGTATTATTGATACAAATATAAGATTTTTTCTCAAAAAAATTCCTTCAATATTCAATTTTAATGTTTTCTTGCCCTTTCTGTTACTTAAAGTTGACTAATATCATCAATTAGGATTTCTTCCTTATTCTTTCACCATTTTTACTGTATTTATTATTTTAGTAGTTTCTTTCATTTAAAAATTACAAATAGAGGTATTTGAAATATATATCAAGATAACTATTGTTTTTAATAGATATTGCTTCTCTGTGAAATAATCCTACCTGTCATATTTCCAAGCATTTCAATGGTGTATAACTAACTTCCTTCACAAAATTATGGAGAATGGAGAGTTTTCCTGGAACTACATACAAGCAGTGCACAAAATGCAAGAAGATTTAATTTGTACAAGATTCAGAGTCCTAGGATTTTTTTTAAAGATTTTATTTATTTGAGGTAGAGTGAGAGAGAAAGAGAGAGAGTGAAAGTGCAGGGGGAGGGGCAGAGGAAGAGGGAGAAGCAAGCTCTCCACTGAGCAGGGAGCCTGACTTAGGGCTTTATCCCAGGACCCTGGGATCATGACCAAGCCACAGGCAGACACTTAGCCAACTGAGCCACCCAGGCACTCCCTGAATCCTAGGATTTGATATTGAGCCCATCTCTGCAGAAACCAGACACATACTATGATAAGTCCCTTAAGCTTTCTAAATGTCCTATTTCTCATTTATAAAATGGACAGCTTATTTTCTTACCACCTTCAAAGGACAACGTACTAAAATTAGACAAGCATAGGAGTCAAAACTGTATAAAGTAAAAACTATTATGGATGTGAAATGTGCTCCTATGTATTGTCAGCGATTCACAACTCTGCCTCCTCAATGGACTATATGAAAAGTCGTTTTACAATAACACTGAAGATGGTCCTTAAATGAACACAGCACCCCTGGGGATGATTAGAGTTCACTTTATATAGTATACTTCACTGTTTGAATGACATCAAAGATGAAAAATCTGAGCTCTGTTAATATCCATTCTAGGGCTAGGAAATAACTGCATTATTGGAGATTTAAAATCATGTGGATTTTAATGACAAATGCACTTATATTATTTTCCATTCTCAATAGTAAGTCCTGAAGGAAAAAGCATTCAAATATTTCTGTTGCTTAAGAAGACTAGGTGCCATGGTATCCTGAAAAGAAAGTTTCTATGGCTTGGAAAAGAGTTATAATTGTTTAAATAAAATAATATCCTTCTTAATAATCATTTTCCTTTTCTGTTTTTTTTTCTTCCAACATTTCATTTAGATACACTATTGATGTCTGAAGCTGGTTTTATAAAATTCCCCAAGGAAGGAATTGATAGATCCAGGATGCTGCTTTCTTCTTTGCCAAAACTCTTGGACTTTTTGTTTTCAGCAATTTTGCATGGATCTTTGAATAGATGACATATGGAGACTGCTTCGTATCACTGCTAATGACTTTTTTTAATTTCAAAGTCTTATTTTTTATGAGTGGTTTAATAAAATGGCATGCCTGTACATGTGTGGAAAGAGTGATTTTATGACTAGAGATTATTTAAAATCTAATGGGCATTAGTCCCATTTCATTAGAAAAGCTATCTTACTAAGATATCAGGATAACTGTATAAACTCTGAGGCAATAAAAAGATTGCTCAGTTTGTATTTCATTGGTTGCTGTACTCCCCCCACTCCCCAAATATATTGGAACCACAGACCTGAAGATATCAGTAACACCTATCTTTCCTTTGGGTGGTTATTTATGGTCTTAAAAGCTCTTTTCTCAACTGCACTCAATAATTTAATCTCAATGCTAAAACTGGATGAGTTTGACAGAATTCAATTAATATAGTAGACATAATAGTCAAAAAGTATAGTTTCTTGCACTGAGATTGTTAAAAGTCTATATATTTGGATAAGATCTATATAAAAGAATAATCAAAAATTGTTAAGTAGTGCCCTCAAAACTCTACATCTACTTTTCTTTATCCATGAAATTATCTGATTGTCTATCGTGAAAAAAAAAAATGTTTGCCCCCAACTTTCGATTTAGGGAATATTTGTGTGGTTTCTAAGAGGACTGGTATGTGTTCAGTGCCCAAAGGCCCCGAGAATTTAATGTGCAAATCTATGTGTGAGAGAGCCCACACCATGAATAACTGCCTCCCCTAAAAGCCCAAATTCTACTGTTTCTCACAAGATATCTCATTTCATTGTGAACACTGTTTTTTCCAGGAATATGTATGTTATTCTTACAGGTAGACATGCAGTTAAGACAAAATGAATAAATTTATAATGAGAAATTCTAGGTCTGTTTTATTTTATTTTCACATTGTATAGTTAAATAATTAGCCACCTTAAAAAGAAACTTTGTGTGTGATAAGAGGTGAGAATTTATCCTGCTTCCCCCAGAAATAGTGTTGTCCAATTTTCAGAGTGACATGTAATGAATAACCCATAATCCATCCATTATTATTTTTCCATTAATAGCTGTTGGTTTTGTTTATAATGAAGACTTTTTGTGATACCTATGTTTTCCCTTTGTATGTCTACTTTTATGCAAGTACCACCTTATTTTAATTATTAAATTGTAATGTTTAATAGGTAGAACCACATTAAATACTATTCTTTTAAATAAATTACATTAGCTATTCTTTCAAATAAAATTTCCAAAAGAAATCTTAATGTATCCTGTACTATCATTTTCTGAAGAAAAAAAATTATTTTAGAATTTTGATTCTAATTATCACCCAAAAACTAATTTAGGAAGATTCACTTTATTAATAATATGTAATCATTGTATTCAGGAACATACACTTCTCCATTTTCTAAATAATTTACATTTAGTAGTATAATTTTATAATTTTATTTTGAAGTAATACATATTTGTTTGGACCACTAAAAATTTATATTTTCTTACCTCTGAAAAATGACTTATTGTGTTACATATTGTTTTATTTATTTTATTAAGGACAAATTATGGTATATATTTATTTTATTAAAGGTGGGATATTGAGGGTATAAATCAATCACCATTGATTTATGTACATTTCTATTATATCTATATTTTTATATCAGTATATTAATAATAGGAATTTTTAAGTTGTTTATCTTTTGTTTTTTATGCAACACAATGGACTACAAATAAGGATGATATTATCTCATTTTTCTGTTAGGTCATTTATGTCTTACCATGTATTAGAATGCTGGTAAAAATCTTTCAGAAACATAATAAAGGCAGGTTTGTGAAATGTCTAATAATTCATCTTTTATTTTAAAGAACACAAAAATATATGTAAGCTCATGTTGAAGAAGATAAAGTTCTTCTTTTCAGTACAATGCTAACCAAAATGTACAAATAGTGATGGAGTTAGAGAATCACTATTTCTAAACCATGAGAGTAAAAGCTCATTCTGGCAAGTGTAATCAGTAGATGAAAAAACAAGCATGCTCATGTTTGACGAATAAAGTGTATTACATAGCATGTAATGTCTAACCATGAACATATTAATTGCAAAAAGAAAAATAATAACTTGACTGTCAAATAAGATGGTAGATTTTTTTTTTAGAAAGACAGGGAGCAGGGAGAAGAACAGAATCTTAAGCATGTTCCACACCCAGCATGGAGTCCTCACAGTGCTAGATCTCATGACCCTGAGATCATGACCTGAGCCAAAACCAAGAGTCAGATGCTTAAGTAACTAAGCCATGCAGGCATCTCTGGAAGATTGTATTTTAACCACGTAGTTAAAATTAATATCACCAAAAACAATCTTAAGAAAGAAAGACAAAGCCAGAGGCATCATGCTCCCTGATTTCAAACTTTATCACAAAGGTATAGTAATCAAAACAATACGGTATTGGCATAAAAGTGGACACATAGGTCAAGAGAAGAGAACAGAGAGCCCAGAAATGGACCCACATGTATACGGTCAATTAATTTAGGAAAAAGGAGCCAAGAACATTCAGTCTCTTTGATAAATGAAGGTAGGGAAGTTGTTCAGCCACATGCAAAAATTGAACCTATATCTTACTCTACTCATAGGAATTAACTCAAAATGGGTAAAAGACTTCAGCATGAGATCTGAAACCATACAACTTCTAGAGAAAAACTTAGGCAGTAAGTTCCTTGATATTAGTCTTGGTGACGATTTTTTGGATCTGACTCCAAAAGCTAAAATAAACAAGTGGTACTACATCAAAGGAAGAGGCTTCTGCATAACAAAGGAAATGAAAAAGTAATCTACTAAATGGAAGAAAATATTTGCAAACTGTCTATCAAATAAGGTGTTAATAACCAAATTAAATTTTAAAAAACTCATAAAACTCAATAGCAGGAGGGGAAAAAAGAAAAGGAAAAAGTTTGATTAAAAAATGGGCAGAGGGTTTAAGTAGAAAACTTCTTCCAAACAGATGGCCAACAGGTATATGAAAAGATGCTCAACACCACCAATCATCAGTGAAATACAAACCAAAACCATAACGAAGTATTACCTCATGTCTATTAGGATGGCTATTATCGAAGACAGGAAATAAGAGTTGGCAAGGATGTAGAGAAAAGGAAACCCTTGTGCACTGTTGGTGAAAATGTAAACTGGTGCAGCCACTCTGGAAACCACTATGGACTTTCCTCACAAATCTGAAAATAAAAATACAATATGATCCACTCATTTCACTTCTGCATATTTATTTGAAGAAAATGAACATACTATGTTGATGAGATATCTGTACCCCTATGCTTAATGCAACATTACTCACAATAGCCAAGATATGGAAACAACCTATGTGTCTATCAATGGATGAATGGATATAGAAAACATGATATAATATACAGATACACACACAGTGCAGTATTAGCCATGAAAAAGAATGTAATTCTGCCATTTCTGATGACATGGAGGGATCTTGAAGGTATTATGCTATGTGAAATAAGTCACACAAAGAAAGACAAATACAATATGATCTCAGTTATATGTGGAATTAACAAAAAAGCTTATAAATACAGAGGACAGATTGGAGGTTGCCAGAAGCAGGGGTTGAGGGAGAGTGAAATGGGTTAAAGGCATCAAAAGGTACAAATTTCCAATTATAAATAGGTGAGTCCTGGGGAGGTAATGTACAATATGACGACTATCATTAATAATATCATAACATATATTTACAAGTTGCTACAGAAGTCTTACAAGTCCTCATTACAAGAAAAAAAATTTCATAACTGTGTATGGTGATGGATATCAACTAGACTTACTGTATTGATCATTTTTGCAATATATATATCAAATGAATAGGTTATATATCTCGAACTAATATGTCAATTATACTTCAGTTAAAAAATTGTTATCACCAATAATAGTGCAAATTGGTATTTTGTACTTTCTTTTTTATTTATTTATTTGACAGAGATAGAGTCAGCCAGAGAGAGAGGGAACACAAGCAGGGGAGTGGGAGAGGAAAAAGCAGGCTCATAGCGGAGGAGCCTGATGTGGGGCTCGATCCCACAATGCCAGGATCACGCCCTGAGCCGAAGGAAGACGCTTAACCGCTGTGCCACCCAGGCGCCCCGGCTTTTTGTGCTTTCTAAGGTAATGCAATGAAAAGGGCACAAAAGCACTATTACTGTATTACTGGAAATATACAACATGAACCTGATCATGAAGACATAACAAACCCAAACCAAAGCTCTGTGCTCTTTCAGAATCTTGAGAGAAACAAAAAAACTGAAGAATTTCTCTAGGTTAAAGGAGAATAAAGAGACATTTCTACTAAATGCAATGCATGATGATTCAGTCCATTATCCGTATGATTCAATCCATACTGAGGACAACAACAACAAAAAAGCCATATGGACATTATTTAGATAATGCTTGAAATTTGAATCTGCACTATATATTAGCTAAGAGTATGAATCAATATTAATTTATCTGGGGGCGCCTGGGTGGGGCAGTCGTTAAGCGTCTGCCTTTGGCTCAGGGCGTGATCCCGGCGTTCTGGGACCAAGACCCACATCAGACTCCGCTATGAGCCTGCTTCTTCCTCTCCCACTCCCCCTGCTTGTGCTCCCTCTCTCGCTGCCTATCTCTCTCTGTCAAATAAATAAATAAAATCTTTAAAAAAATTATCTGATTTTGACATTTTTACTCTGTTGATAAAAGAGAACATCCTCATTTTCAGAAATAGGTACTGAAGAGTTTAAGGTTAAGAAATAGGATTTGTATTGTTCTCAAATAGAAAAAATTATAGATTTGCTAGAGATGAGGAAGATACTCTAAACTAATAAATATTAGAGAATATGGTAAAGAATACACTAGAGTTCTTTGTACTAAGTTGAAATACAAAACAAAAAACTGAACACATTTTTTCTTTATTGTACATCTCAGTCTATGGGAGAGTCTCCCTTTTAATTACAATTGTAGCATGTTGCATCAGCTGTATCAGCCTAACCCAGTCCCTAAAATTTTGAATGTTGGTTACATTTAATATTTCCTGTATTCACCCTGCAAATGCATATAGTCTGGAAGAGAGATGGAATGGTCCCGGGATTCTATGGTTCTTAAAACCTCAAATCAATGACTCACTCATTGATCGGCCCTACTGCAAAAATCTGTGTATCTCACATGTCTTGTGTATCTTACATTCTTGTCTGAATGTACCTCTAAGCAGGACAGAGGCCAGGCAGGTTGTCCTGATTTTTGCTTTTGTTTTTTTCCTTTCTTTGTGTCTCTATCTTATCCATTGAGGGTTGAGAGAAGACTCTGAACCCACTGAGGTCAACATCATGTACAGTAGTTGTCTTTCCTCCTAGGTCTTATTCATAGAGAAATGGTAGCAGGGAATAATCTGGGGATATAGGTATTTGAGGTTTGGATTTAAATATATAATCAAAGATCTATGCTAATCTGCATAACAACATAGTTGTTGGTATATTTGTACTTGTTCATTAATGTCACCTTTTTGCTAAAATAAATATTCTAGGAAATACCATAAGAAATGCTGATTAATTCAGTCCTTCATTTAAGTTGTAGGCAAGAAATTTGAGATAGATCCCTAGCCTTTCAACCATGATGATTAAGTAGTCCAGAATCTGGCAGAAAAGAAAGTTTTAAGTTTAAAAAAGCACTGGGAGTTTATTGGTTTCATCCAATTTATAATCCCCCATGAGATTTCCTAAGAGTTGAAGACTTTGGCAAAACCTTAATGTTTTAATGAAATGTGATAATCCAGAAAGCATGAACACTTGAATATCATAGCACACTTAAGTAATGTGGATAGAAATTATACACATTACTTCATTTATAGTCCTAGGTGGTAGTAATAAAAATTTGGCACAGTAAGAGTAATGTTCAAATTGATTATTACTTTTCTGGGTTGTCAGATGAACAGCCCTACTCTGTATATACATTTCTAGGGTGAATAGAATATTTAGATTATAATATTCCTAAGAAACAGGAAATGGTACATATCCTTGAATGAACAATTATGTCAACCAACACACTTTATTTTGTAGTTTTATACAGTCAAACTTGAGGGAATAAGACATACAGGTCAGTGACTTTGAGGGAAAAAAAAAAGCCTCAAGAAACTTTAACCTCCCCCCATTGTTTTTAGGAAAATAAAAGCATTGTAGTTCTCAATTAAACCTTTTTATGCAAAATAGGCCAGAGAAACTAAGCACCTCAGAGTATAAAAACATCTGATAATATGTAAATGTGGCTTTTCAATTAATAGCCATTCATCTTATTAAATATTAAAATTTTTATAGGAAGTTTTTATTAAAAAAGGGGGGTAAGACTTGTCAGTTACTAAGACAAATTAATTGACCTATAATTATCATACTGTGAGTACAAGTTAAAAAATAATCTCAAGATTTTCCCATATTGTCTTCAGAGTAATTGACTATTCCCATTTTAAAACAAATACAAAATCTCACTTGAAAAAATGAAATTTATGTTTCATATTGAAATTTTCTCTTTCCCTCACCCTCTCTCAAAAACAAACATGAAAATATCTCCTCTGACCTCATGTTCTTCTCCAGAAAGTGCTGGTGGTATAGGTCTTCAATTTTTTTCCTCTGGCTTTCTCTTTATCTTTAATTTGTCCTCTACCCTACCATTTCACCAAATTTTATTTTCTCCAAGTTCATCAACAAACTCCTTACTAAATCCAATGGTCAGTTTTCAGTTTTCGACCGAAAACCACCTCCAGCGTTTGAAAGTTTTCATCACCTCTCCCTTGCAATCCCTTTCTGCTTCCAGTGGCCTAACTTATCTCCTGGACTTCTCCCTCTTCATTTGTCATTCCCACCTGGTCTCTGGTTGCCTCCCCTTTTCTTCCCCAACTTCTAACTATTAGTGTAACCAAGGGTTAGCCCTCCAATCCTCCCCTTTTCTACCTACCTACACTCTTTATGCAATGGCTTAACTACCATGAGTAAAATCCAAGGGAAATAGGCAAGTGCTTCTTCCCGTTGGTCACAGAGCAGAAGCAAACATGTTCCAAGCTTCACCTTGGTGACAAAAATATTTTTAGCTCATCCCTTTCATCAATCAACAAGGTATTTTTAAACATTTTTAGAACTCCTTGCTTCATCACAGCGTGCACCCTTCGTGCCCCTTTGTTTTGTGTACAACGTTCCAGATTTAATTCTACAACTGCCTCATAATACCCTTCCATGTTTAGTAAATTATTCAGGATTAATTTTTTTTTTGATGTAAGTTTGCTTGTGCCTCTTCGTTCTTCTGATAATTGTTTTACTTAATTTACAATTATATAAATCACTTCTAGTTCTTAGTTCAAAACGATAAGTATATCACTACTAGTCATTTCTGGCTTTCCAATGTATTCCTTAGAAATCTATGAAATTAAGCTGATCAGATTTCAAAGTATTTAAATTATCGATACAATTGAAATCTAGATTATTTGTTTTTTGTTAACTTTTTCCTTCTTGTGATTTACAGGATACTAGATGAAGGATATGGAGCAATGAAGTCATGGATATTTTCTCAACTGATATCCTCAGAATACATATAAATTATGTACATACATGAGTATAATATGAAATCATAGGAGAAACATAGTGTTCTAAGACATTAGAAAAGATCAACTCTTTTTGCAGAGTATCAGGAACATCTCCAAAAAGATGGCATTAAAAAAAAAACTTGGTGAAAGCTACCTACTACCCCAGACGTAGTCACTTAGGAGAGTCTTGCAGCAATCATGAGTTATTTTAGTATTTCTTCCACTTTATTCCTCATTTTTATTTTTAAGCTTAAGATATATATCTTTCCTTTAGTATAATAAATTTCAACAAAAAGTTAAGATTCAAACTCCATGACATTATTGCTCTAGAACTATAAACAAAATTTCAAGAATATTTGAAAAAATGAATGTCATTTACCTAATTTAAGAGTAAGCACACCAACATGTATGATTCATTTTTATCAGTTGTAATTATTATCACTTTCAAAACTCAAATTTTTCTATGTTTAGCGTGAACATTCATTTCAAATTAGTTCTTGGTTCTTTTGATGTGACCCTAAAAACCTTTGGTGTCTTTGTTAATATCCTGAGTGACACCACATTCCATGCTTTCCTTGGACATTTTCTGCTCCCTAATTAGAGTCAGACATTTCTCTAAGAGACACTCATTTTACTTAGTAAGAAAAGTAAATAAGACCCCAATCTGGGAAATAAAAACCCTTAATACTCTTATTAATACTCAGTTGGCCATTCTTTTTAGGCCTTTACAGTGAACTAAGAAGCTAAGTTGATGAAAGACACCTTTTTTTTTTTTAAGGATTTTATGTATTTATTTGACTGAGAGAGAGAGAGCACAAGCAGGGGCAGCAGCAGGCAGAGGGAGAGGGAGAAGCAGGCTCCCCACTGAGCAGGGAGCCCAATGCAGGGCTCTATCCCAGGACTCCTTGATCATGACCTGAGCCGAAGGCAGACACTTAACCAACTGATCCCCCCAGGTGCCCTAGACCAACACGTTAAAGAGACATAAGGCTTCATGAAATCTTATTGATACCACTTCCATTCAAATTTCCAGACTTTTTATAGATCTTCTACATTACATTCATATCTCCTTTCTTTAGTAACTAGAATCCACGCTCTCCAGGGCACACTAGATAACGTAGTCTGTGTATTCCACAAGCATTATTTTAAATTTATCCCATATTATACACACAACATTCCCAGAAAAATGACATTAATTCTTCCATCACATAAGTAATCACTGAGAACAGTTTAACTTTTTGCATATGTTTTCCCAGTCTTCCACAGTTTTAATAGCTGTATATTATATCTACAACGTCTGGTCATGCAATCATCGTTTACTGTTCTCCTTCATGTTTAAGCCTTGTTCAATTTTAATTTTGTGAGTAACTACATGCTTAACTTTCACCACCCTCCTTCTGTCAGTGCCTCTAGAGCCATTCGGTTATCTAATTATTTTTCTCTAGATTTCTCTGGAAGGCTCCAAAAAAAACCATTCCCTGAGTTCTTCCGTGTTGATACAAATTTGTTCATGCCTTTATACTGGAAAGTCCATTTTGGTGGATTTTATGTTAACTCAAATATTTTTTATTTCTTCTTGAATGTATTCAATATATTACTCCATTATTTTTGTACAAAAAACATTACTGTTGAAAGTCTAATGATAATTTTCTATCTCATATAAGTTTTTGTCTTGATGCCCAATTGAGGTTTTGCTTTTAAAAATCTTTTCAAGTGTAACAATTTTAATAAAATATGTCTTGGGGTTGGTCACTCTGGATCTTTTTCAGTATGCTTTTTCAGTATGAATTTCAGTATGAACTTCAGTATGAATTTACACTATTTTAACTTCAGGGAAATTTTCTTAAGTTATTGTTTTTGTATTTGTTATTTTTTCACGCTTTGGGTTTATTCTTCAGAAAGTTGTATCATGTCTATTTTGATCTTCTGTTCCTGGCTTCAATAACCATCATTTTTCATTGAATCGTGATCTTTTTGTGTTTTAAAATAGTCATTTAAATGTTCAAATTTTTTTTAAAAAACATTTTCTACTTTACTTGTTTTTGAAATTATGTTGTCATTAATTTTTTCTTTTAATTCTTTCTGGAGTAATATTACTTCAATTATGACTTATTCTAATTCTTATTTATGTTGTTCTTTTATGTCTGCTATCATTTCAGTTGGCTTATAACTCATCCTAAAATTTTTTTTTTGTAGGGATATCATTCTCTACATTATTTTTTTTTCTTGTAATACATATGTATGGAATTTGACCTTGATAATTATGTTGCTTATTTTCATGCAAAATAGTTCTCTCTGAACTTTTAAAAGGAGACATGGTTCTGAAACTTTTCGATTTAGTGCTCCATTTTCTGTTATTTTTTTGAGTGAGGAAAGAAAATACTAACTTGCTCTCTGAGATTTTTCTGGGTCTCCTAACCTTTACCTACCTTTAACCAGACACTTTCTTTCCTCTCTGTTCATATCTTGCTTAATTTTTATTACACGCTCAGCTGTTTCTCCTCAGGGTAGTCAGCTTGCAGAGCTCTTGAAGACTTTAGTGCTTATGGTGGATCCCATGTATCCACTATTTCACTAGGCAGGCCTCCTCCACATGGCAGTTAATGTTCTCAGCAATGTCCACTGCTCTTGGGTGTGTCAGATGCCTTGCAGTTTCCCTTTGTTTTTCATTACTTATTTGGAATGTTTCTCTGGATATCTAATCAGCTATAACGCTAAATACAAAACTCCTTTCTAGAGATTCAAATTTCCTGAGATTACCTAAATATTTTTCTAGTAGTTTTCTATTAAATAATTTTTATTAGATCATTGGCTTTTTGTTTTATACTTGTTTTGCTACCTGATTTTTTTTCCTTTTTATGTATTAATTTGAAATTATCATTCTCATTTTCTTTCTTAGTAGGCACTTTAAAGATCTATTGATTTTGTTTGTTCTATATGGTCGAGATGGTGGGAAAATGAGGAAAAGCTCCAAAGTCCCAGAAAGTTAAGAAACTACAAACCCACTTCCCCCAAACTGCCACACATATAATATATATATAATTTTTGTAATAACATATAATTGTAATAATATATAATTTTTCCCATTTAGGTTTGTGAGTTTATTTTTTGGCTTTTAAAATTATAACTGATTGAATAGGCATTGTATAAGTTAGGTTAAAGAAATTGATAAATAAATCTTACCCAAAGTAATAATTCTAAAACATGACAGACCACCCATGAAAATCAAAATGGATACTCAAGATTGGCTGACCCTTTCCCCTCCAATCTCAAAAGGTAGGAAAGAGAAGGGCCATATGCACCCCAATGTTCATAGCAGCATTGTCCACAATAGCTAAATCATGGAAGGAGCCGAGGATGCCCTTCAACAGATGACTGGATTAAGAAGATGTGGTCCATATATACAATGGAATATTACTCAGCTATCGGAAAGAACGATTACCCAACATTTGCAGTGACATGGACGGGACTGGAGGAGATTATGCTAAGTCAAATAAGTCAAGCAGAGAAAGACAATTATCATATGGTTTCACTCATTTATGGAACATAAGAAATAGGAAGATTGGTAGGAGAAGGAAGGGAAGAATGAAGGGAGGGTAAACAGTAGGGGGAATGAACCATGAAAGACTGTGTACTCTGGGAAACAAACTGAGGGCTTCAGAGGGGAGGGGGTGGGGGAATGCGATAGGCCAGTGATGGGTATTAAGGAGGGCACATACTGCATGGTGCACTGGGTGTTATACACAAATAATGAATCATGGAACATTACATCAAAAACTAAGGATATACTGTATGGTGACTAACATAACAAAATAAAATCATTTAAAATAAAAGGTTTTCAAGATTGTCCTGGTTATCGCTTTCAAGTAGGCAGAGGAAAGAAGAGGTGGTGGAGAAAAAGCCCAACTTCTTCCAAATCACCTTGAATCACATTTTATTTTTGAGAACCAGTACTATGGCTGGAGATGGATTTGATGGAAAATGTAGTCCCCATCTATTCGGCTACTTTCTAATATTCTACACCATAGAACAGTACAGCCTTGAATCTCTGTCACGTGTTTTGGATGATTATCCAAACATTCAAGGGCATTTAAATAAATGTGATTAAAGTGATCATCACTAGGGTTTTAAAAAAAACCACAATTAGGGGCACCTGGGTGGCACAGCGGTTAAGCGTCTGCCTTCAGCTCAGGGCGGGATCCCAGCGTTATGGGATCGAGCCCCACATCAGGCTCTTCTGCTATGAGCCTGCTTCTTCCTCTCCCACTCCCTGCTTGTGTTCCCTCTCTCGCTGGCTGTCTCTATCTCTGTCGAATAAATAAATAAAATCTTTAAAAAAAAAAAACCACAATTAAACCAAAATACTGTTTGTATATTCTCACTCTAATTAGCAGCTCAAGGTCTCTTAAATGTCTTTCTTTTTAATCTTAAAAAGATTTATTCAAAGAAACAAATTTGTTTTGTCAAAAGAGCTTAAGACCTCTAGCCTAGTTGGACTGTCATGGATCTGACATCAGCAGAGTGTCTGGCTTGACCACTTCTGAACTTTGTTTCCCTGGACGAGTTATTTGATCTTTCTTTGTTTCATTTTCTTGAGATGTAAAATAGACATATAAATAGGACTTAACTCACAGAGTAATAGTGAGGAATAGACAAATTATTATTTATAAAGCACATAGAATAGATACCAGTACATAAAAAGTACATTAGCTGTTTTTGTTTTATAATTATTTTTGTTGGACATTTTCTAATTACCTATAAAATTGTGTGCTAGGATTAGATGAGATAGCATTTACTATATATTTTGAAAATAATAGATTCCCATGCAAATGCAAGGTATTCTTACCACAAATCAATGCTGTTTAGCTGTGACAAATGCCCTGAATTTCTCATTCAGTCATTCTTTTCCCTCACCCTGATTCTTTAAATTGGTGGCAAGTGGGTGCTCCTGTCTTAATAAATTAATCTTGGACAAGGCTCCATTCCCTACAGGCATGCACTAGTGTGAGCCTGTTTCTTCTTATAGACCTCACTGAACACATGGATCTGGTTAAGTCCCAGGGTGAAACAGTAACAGAAAGCACTAATATAAAACCTGCATATTTCCTCTGTGAACAATCTATTTCAAGAATGATATCAACCATCCCTTGAAATAGTCCATGTGGTGCATAATAACCCTGTTGTATCTCAGAATAGGATTTCTTTAGTCATTTACATGATAGTTTCGAAGAACATACATCTTGTGAAGCCAAAGCACAATTTTAAGTCTTCAAAGATAACCACTACTTGAGGGGGAGGCATAACTAAGAATTTAACCAAAATGATGACACAACCCTACAGAAATAGATCCATAGAAAGTTTGTCATAATTTACACTCAATCTCTACAAACTGCTTAAAAAAAAATCAAAGAAGATACAATAAAATAGCTGCCAAATGGAATAGTCTGTGTGCTTCATCCTAGTGGTATGGTAAGTGGTTTACAGATTGATTATCTATGAAAAACAAAGATTCTTTTTATATTCTCCAAGGAAATTTAGGCAGTCAGATGTTCTATTATTATCTCCTATTATATTATTAAAGTCAGGAGTTGGAGATGTGGGATGCATGAATTTCCATATTTTGTACGAAGTCATCTAAACTTCTAAAATAGAGTTCTTAGTAAAAAATATTATCTTTGGAATGCCATTAATATTGTATGCTTATTTTTCCAGTGCCTTCTAAATATAAGTGTTCCCTATAGACTTGGGTCTGTTTAAGTATATGTTCTCCAATTGCCTATTTCTTATTAAAGAGTTTAGAACTTAGTAGACAGCACAATTCTGGATCAGACTAACAGTTTTCTCTCGTTATACTAAGAAACAATCTGTGGTTCAGAGAGGTTAATTACCAAGAGCGTAAAATAATACCTTCATATATGCTCAAAAGCTATCTTACCAAATGCATGATTGAATTAATGTCACACACTCAATGGAAAAACTGGCATAGAACACATTTTTGTTCTTGATCCCTACTCTCTTGGTTAAAAACTGAATGCTCAGGCTCCAGCCTTTTGTCATGATGTAATATGTTTTAAATGGAGGTGTAAAGCCAATCTAAGTGAACAATGATTTGCATATCTTTGTTTGGGCTGTCAGTATGAACTGTGGAAGCATAATCTCAGTGCTATGACTTCTCTATATTTTATATTCCCCCCCCCATGGTAAGCAATGACATTTATGTTTGCTAATTCATTTGAACTTTGAAAGAACTTTTTGAGAGGTAGACAGGACAGCTATTATTATGAGAAAAGTGAGAATCTGGGCTGTAACAAAACCCAGTAGGAGTTTTGCAGAGGCATTTTCATATAGCCCCAAATAGTTTATTTTTCTCTTTCATTCATTGGAAAGTCAGAACAACATTTTATGTACAAAAGTAAGTATATTACACTTACATGTATGTATCTAAGTGAGGGCAGAGAAGATGTGTGACTCTCTCTTTTATCATAATCTATTTACTACTAAGATTCCATATGTCTAGATGTGTATATGAGTCTCTTCCAAAAGCTTATTTATGGACAGTCTACAAAACCTACTGGGATATATCATAATTCAAGAAAACAGAAATACTATTGAAAATGAAAGTTTAAAAAAAAGACTACTAAAACGATGAAGACAAAATATATTTGCCCAGCTGATCTTTAGTGACTTATGTCTCAGTGCTTTGGAGAAAATTAACTAAAAAACAAAAAAAACACAAAAAAGACAAAAACAAAAACAAAAAAACTTTAACTATTTTTCCTCCCAACACACACAAACCCAGAACCAGATGGCTTCCCTGGTGAATTTTACCAAACATTTAAAGAAGAATTAATACCACTCCTTCTCAAACTTTACTGAAAAACAGAAGAGGAGGAAACACTTTTTAGTTTATTTTACAAGGTCAGCATTACCCTGAGATGAAAACCAGACAAGGATGTCACAAGAAAACAAAATTATAGGCCAATATTCCCAATGACAACAAATGCAAAATCTTCAACAAAACATGAGTAAACCCATTTCAACAATACACTAAAAGAATCATACACCATGATCAAGTAGAATTTATTCCAGGCATGAACGGAAGTTTCAACATTTCCAAATCAATCTATGTGATAAATCACACTAAAAAAATGAAGGATCAAAACCAACAAAATGAAATAAAATGAGAAAAAACAATGAAATAAAAAAATCATATGACCATCTCAATAGAGGCAGTAAAAACATTTAACAAAATTCAACATCCATTTATGATAAAAATCCTCAAAAAGTAGGTATAGAGGGACTACTTAACATAATAAAGAGCATATTGGTCAAGATCACACCTAATGTCATACTCCATGGGGAAAACCTTAAAGGTTTTCTTCTAAGATTAGAAACAAGACAAGGATGTCCACTTTTACCACTTCTATTTAATATAGTAGTGGAAGTCAGAGCAATTAGGCCAGAAAAATAAAAGGAATCCAAATCAAAAAGGAAGAAGTAAAACTTTATCTATTTGTAGGTGACATGATATTATCTAGAGAAAACTCTAAAGATTCCAGCACAAAATTGTTAGAATAAATGAATTTAGTAAAGTTGCAGGACACAAAAATCAATATATAAAAATCATTTGCATTTCTATAGACTAATGATGAACTCAAAATTGAGAAAAAAAAAGTCTCATTTACAATTACAACATAAACAATCAAGTACCTAGGATTCAATTTAGCTAAGGAAGTAAAAGGCCCATACATTGAAAACTATAAGACACTGTTTAAAGAAAGTGAAGATGACACAAATAAAAAGATATTCTGAGCTCATACATTAGAAGAATTATTGCTAAAATGATCATACTATCTAAAACAATTTACAGATTCAATGCAATCCCTATCATAATTCCAACGGCATTTTTCATAGAAATAGAACAAAGAATACTAAAATTTTTAAGGAACCAAAGAAGAGTCCCCCCTCCCAAGCAGCCAAAGTAATCTTGGGAATCTTGAAGATGATTTTTTGGATTTGACTGCAAAAAGCAAAGATGTCAAAATCAAAAATATAAAAAGTTTGGCATCAAAACTAAAAACCTTCTGCACAGCAAAGAAAACCATCAACAAAATAAAAAGACAACTTACTAAATGGGAGAAAATATTTGCAGATTATTTACCAAATAAAGAATATCCAAAATACATAAAGAACTCATATAGAGAAAAAACAAACAATCCAATAAAAAAGGAGAACATCTGAAGAGACATTTTCCCAAAGAAGACATACAGATGGTCAAAGGATACATGAAGAGATGTTCAACGTCATTAATCATCAGGGGGGAAAAATCAAAACCGCGATGAGGTATCACCTCACACCTGTTGGAATGGCTATTATCAAAAAGATAAGAAAAAGCAACTGTTGATGAGGATGTGGAGAAAAAGGACTCTTTTTGCACTGTTGGTTGGAATGTAAATTGGTGCAGTCACTAGGGAAACAGAAATGAGGTTCTTAAAAAAACTCCAAATTGAACTATCATATGATCCAGTAATTCTACTTCTGGGTATTTAACCAAAGGGAAAGAAAACACTAAGTTGAAATGATTTCTGCATCTCCATGTTCACTGCAGCATTATTTACAATAGCCAAGACATGGAAACAACCTAAGTGTCCATTCAGTGTTTGAACGAATTAAGAAAATGTGATACACACACACACACACACACACACACACACACGGGTATTACTTAGCCATAAAAAATGTAGGAAATTTACAATATGTTTGAAACTTGAGGGCATTATGCTAAGTGAAGTATGCCTGAGAAAGATCAATACCTTATGATTTCACTTATATGCGAAATCTAAAAATCAAAATAACAACAATAAAAAAAAAAACAGAACCTGTCCTGTGACAGCAATGCTATCAATAGTGACCGGAAGCACCCAGGGATTACCAGTAAGTGGTTGGTCCTATTGTGGTAGAGTAACAGCAAACGGAGGCGTCTTGACAGGCACTTTTCTGGGCTTCGGGACCAGGAAAGACCTTGCTGACCAAATGCCTCCAAGGTCAGAAAGTTTGGGGAAACATGTCCAAGAAAACACCTCTAAGTGAGAATAATTTTGAAGGCAATTTCAGGTCTTACTGAAGATAGAAAGTAGAACCAAAAAACTCATGCCTAGGAAAAGGGTATGAATTTAGGGTATGAATTCAGGGTATGAATTTAGTCCTGCTGTTTCTTGGTACAACTGCCTACAGATAGTTGAGATCAGATAAGAATGGTTATAAAAATAAAATAAAATGCTTTCTTATACTTCCATTTAATCCTATAGATAAATACAAATTACAAGAGAATGGTCTTAATAAAGTTGAATAGAAAAAAAAATGAGCAGAGAATATCAATGCCATCATTGACATAGCAGTTGTAAATAATAAAGCATGGAGTTGAAACCAAATAGATCCAGAAACAGTATTGTTTTCTAATTCTTAATTCACTATTTTTTTTTTACCAGTTCTATGCCATCAGATATCATGAGCTTAGCTTTGGCAATGCCACATTTTTCTAAAGAAAATACTGTAATTTTTATACAACTCAGTTACAAAAACAGTATAGTAGCTAAGCATATTTAGTCTAGAAGGATTCAATTTTTGAAATTCAGAGAAATCATTTTCTTTTTCATTATAAAAATATATACTTTTATAAAAATTCCAAAACACATAGAAGATTGTAAAATGAAAAATAGATTCCAAACACCACCAGCCTCCCAAAAATGTCCTTGTTACTGGTTTCTTGTAGATGTGTCCAAAAATGCTTCATTAATAACTGTATTTTTGACACAGCATCAATCAAATAAACACAGTTACGCAATTTTTTCCTGTAACAGCTTAAACTGTCTTGGGTATATTTCCCAGCATAAAAATAAATACATGAATGTGTTATGCCATTAAGTACATATTTTTCTACTGCAAAGAATGCTGCCTTCAAAATTGTTTTTTTATAACTTCCCATGGAAGTATGATCATAGAATAAACCACTGAAGATGGAATTGTTGGGTTAAAAGGTATGTGAGTTTTTAATTTTGATCATTATTGACAAAGTGCACTCTAGGTATGCTTAAATTCTGTCCATAGTATAGAAAACCATATCTTAGTAGTTTCAGTATCACACATATGCAGGGGCACATGCGTGCACACACACACACACACACACACACACACACACTCACACACACAGTAGTCCCTTGAATCAATATCAAGGTCTTTCACTGTATGTCAAGTGGTCCATATGTTCATGTAGTTTTGGCTATTTGTTCTTTTTTTCTTCCTGTGAAGTACATTTTGTAGTTCTTGAACACATATGCCCCATTCTTTTTACTTGAAATGGAGATTTTGTTTTTCAAATTGATTACTGAGCTTTTATAATGTAGGAGTCTTTTCTGTACATAATTTTTTGCAAATACATTTCCTGATTTTCTTTAAACATTGTGAAAATGAAACGTATTATAGATTTGTAAGATTTATTCACATATTTAAAAATTATATAAAGCCTACTTTATTTTCATTTATTTTTTTATTATGTTCAGTCAGCCAACATATAGTACATCATTAGTTTTTGATGTAGTGTTCAAGGATTCATTCATTGCATAACACCCAGTGCTCATCACAGCACATGCCTTCCTCAATACCCATCACCGGGCTACCCCATTCCCCCTCCCTTCTGTAACCCTCTGTTTCCCAGAGTCCAGAGTCTCTCATGGTTCGTCTCCCTCTCTAACTTCTTTCCATTCAGTTTTCCCTCCCTTCCCCTGTGGTCCTCCATAGTATTCCTTATGTTCCACGTAAGAGTGAAACCGTATGGTAATTGTCTTTCTCTGCTTGTAAAGTCTACTTTAAAAATATCTATTCAGTAGTTTCTAAGTCTAGAGCCATGTTTACTTCTTCAAGTGTTACCGAAAGAAAAAAAAATTCTTCTAGTATTTTATGATTATCTTTAAATCTTTGATTAATCTGGAAACATACTTTTGAGTAACAGAAATAGAGTAAGGTATACAACTTATTTTACTGTAATGTATTCTCAGTGTAGAGGCACACTTCATTAAATAAATCATTCTTTCTCCAATGATTATCCCCTGACTATACATATGCATATATCTATGTAATTTTCTGTCAACATTCCTTCATTACTAAAGGTTACCAAGTGAATTTTTAAGTTTATAAAGGAAATTAATTGATTTTTAATTGTATCAGATTTTAATGGTAATCCTTTTTTATTATCAAGTTGTTTCTTGTCTTGAAAAATCACTTATTGAAAAACATACAGCTAATTGATGAGAACATAGAAAAGTAAATTTATGACTTCAGGAATAAGTAATGATTTCTTAAATAGGACATAAAGATTACCCATGAAGAAAAATAAGTGAGAGTTACTTTAAAAATTATTTCATTTCACTAAAATACATCAATAAGAAAATAAAAAAGCAAGACATCAAGTGGAAAAAAAATATTTGCAGTACATATTACCAAAGAAGACTCAAACTTCTATTAATTTTAAAAGACCCAAAGAAAAATCACCTTGAAAAATCACTTCCATAAAGAACATATCCAAATGGTTAATAAACATAAGGAAGGATCTTTACCCTCCTTACTTACTTTGAATGCAAAGCAGAGTTACACTGGCAGCTAGAGAGGTGGGCGGGCCTACCCACCCAGCCAAGGGGCAGCCCATCTGGCTCTCAGCAGGCCTGCTGTGTGTGGGGTGTTGGCGGTTGCTGACACTATCTGCTGTGCAGAGGCCCAAAAAGCGCCCCCAGCTGCTTTCCCCTTGCCTTCAGAAGCCATGGCTGCAACCTCCTCGGTCCAGAGACCTCTGCCCGGGCGGGCCATGCTCTGTGCTTGCCAGCAGCACCAGGCTTGACACACACGCGTAGGCTCCTTACCAGGACTGCAGAGACTGATGCACAACCTTTTGCACCCTCTCCCACTCCTAACCCCCAGGTCTTGAGTCTCCTGAAACCAGAAGCCATCCACACCAATAATAAGATCAGCCTGAGTGATACAGAGACCTCACTTTGACTCTGACGTCATGCTGGCATAGTACACAGAGGCACTAAATGGGGGATGTTCAGTGCCACATCGAGACATTCTGATTGAGCACAAATACTCAGAGGGGATTCAAAGGTATGACTACCACTCCAACTTTGCTATATGCATGCTCCAAGGCATTCATAAGGGCCTCCAGATAAAGACAGAGACCTTCCATTATGTGCAACTGGGTACTACCTACAGTGGCCTCTAATTGTGCAGGACCAGGAGGTGACCGATCTATACTGGGGCACCTCGCATACTCCACTGCAGCAGACTGGTGGCTTCTAGAGCAAAAGGCCCTCCATCCAGTAGTTCACTGACATCTCTCTGCTGCCAGAGATGGCACTGCTCTCCTGCCTGGTGGACCACTCCCTGGCCCATGACATGGAGTCCGTCCAAGTGAGTCTTTACAAGGATGTGATATATGTTGGTTGAGATGTGCCATAAAGGGTCTCATATACCAGCGGATCCAGCAAGACATGGAGAAGTTCCTCCTGAGAGAGGAGGAAATCTTTGCAATCTTGAGCAGCCTGGTGGCCCATGGGAAACAGGTGGCCCTCCTCACCAACAGTCCCTTCAGCTTCATGGACGAGGTGATGTAACACACGCTGGTCTCAAATGGTGTCAACTCTTCAAAGAGGTCATTGCCCAGGTGGACAAGCACAGATTTTTCACTGACAGGTAGAAGCCTTTCAGAAATTCAATGGGAAGTTCTCCCACCAGTGGAAAGGCCAAGTTCTATTGGGAGGGAAGACTGTTGGACTCCCTGCACCTGATTGATGGCAAGCCCCTGTGTGTTCTACTTCAGAGACCACCTCTACAGTGAGCTGGCAGATGTGCGGAACAGCTGGTGCTGGGCCACTATCCTCTCCGGCCTGGAGCGGGAGAGCCACGTCATCAACGCAGAGTGGAGCCCATAATCGCGGACGCAGCAGAAGTGCTCACTGGGCTGTTAGCGCACAGGCAGACCGCCCAGGACAAAGGACTACGGCAGGTGTAAGGTGTCTGGATGAAGGAGCAGTAGGAG
This sequence comes from Ailuropoda melanoleuca, assembly GCF_002007445.2. Taxonomy (NCBI): domain Eukaryota; kingdom Metazoa; phylum Chordata; class Mammalia; order Carnivora; family Ursidae; genus Ailuropoda; species Ailuropoda melanoleuca. The sequence goes on along the minus strand of NC_048218.1, from coordinate 136,593,863 downwards.
CTGAGGGGCAGCACTAAAGTTCTGTTTAACATTCAGCAGGGAGTGTCCAGAACCCCACCTACTTCTCGTGGTACCTCCTGCACCTCTGACCTCGGCATCGCTCCCTTAGCTACCTGTTTCACCGCATGGATTTCACCCCCTTCCCGTACTGCACTCCCCTGCTGCACAAGTGCCCAGCTCTCACCCGCGTCACACATTCTGCCTTGGCGACATGGCCCAATTCTGCTGTGGATGACATTGTCAGGAACCGGCCCCCAGCCCTCCTGCCCTGCCTACTCTGGCCATCTGTCCAGACAAGCTATGAAAGAGCTCTCCTTCCCAGAAAAAATAAATTAAAAAATTAACAAAAATGAGGAAGCCCCTTTCAATGCACAGCATCAGAACGGCTAACACAGAGAAGATACCAAGTGTCGACAGGATATGGAGAAACCAGAACTCTCCCACACTGCTGTTAGGTGGGTCAATTTTACACCCATGCTGAGAGACTATTTGGCAATATCTACTAAGGCTGAATATTTCATAGTCATGATGACCAAAATTTCCATTCCTAATATAGATTCAAGAGAAATACATTTCATTACCCTAGGTTGTACATAAGAAAATCCACAGCAGCATTTTTTGTGCTAAATTTGACTGAAAATAACCCAACATCTGTCAACAGTAGAATTGGATAAGAGAACTGTGGCATATTCATAAAATGGCGTAGTATCCAAGAAGAAAACAAACTATTGTTAACATAACAACATAGATACATTTCTCCCACAAACTGTAGCACAACAGGGGTCAAATACAAAAATTACTTATGATAATTACATGTATATAGAATCCAAAACAGACAAAATTCATCTATAGGGCTGGAAATTGAGCTAATATTGAGGGAGGAGGTGGTATTCGTGATTGGAAGGGGGCACAAGAGGTACGTCTGGTGTTGGCAATATTGTGTTGCTTGGCCTGTGCATTTCCATGCATATGTTATATTTAAGTTACTAGAAAGCAAGCAAGCAAGCCTGACTATCTCCATTACGAAGAGTATCTGATTGGCAAACTTCTATCTGTATCCTTAGCCAAACTCCACGATAGCTTTCAGTGAAGCTTGAAAATACAGGAAAATAAACTTCAATTTGTTCCCCAAAATGGTTAACAAGGAGTTATTGCGCTGGCTTTGCTGAATAGGAGTTTCTAAAACTCTAAGATTTTTCCACCTTAAAAATCTTTTCATAGCTTTAAATATTCTAGAAAAATTAGTGTAGTCTTTTTGTGAATGCATGGATTCTGTTTCCCAAAAAGTAAATCTAAAATCAACATCATTAATCTTATCTGCCAAGTCAAATGTGCAACCCAAGCCACTTTTAGACTGAAAGGGGGGAAAAAAAGCACTTAAGTTTCCAACCTCTTTACAACTTCAGCCTAAGTGGGACCAAACAGCTGTGTCCTTCAAGAAGTAATCATCCAGTCTGAGGTGCTGTAGCTCACAATTCTATGATGTAATGCACTCAGGGACAATTACCTTAACTTTCCATTTTTGTCACATGAAATACCAACTACGCTGTCTTTTTATAGGCTGTTCTCCTGGATTTTTGGCACCATTTTTATACCTGTTCCTAATTCCCCAACTGATAGCATGAGTAGTCTCACTTAGCTTTGTATTTTTTTTTCCTTTTTTCCAACTGTTTTCCCTATCCGATTCATCCCTTACAATGCTCCTTTTTGAAATTCTGAGGCTTCTTGCCTTCCTAATACTAGAAAGTGTCTACATTTAGTGGACAGGAGTGATTCAATGTGAGAAATGAACTCTGGTATATGCACGTATACACGTATAGTCCTGCAGCATGATTCTTGCACATTTTAGGAATGGCAGGCTGGCGGCAAACTGTCCTTGTAAGTTTGGGGACTCTAGCCCCATCTGGAAGAGGCCTACCACCAGGACCCGTGCAGCAGCAATGCAAGCGGTAGGCTCAGGGCATCCAATTTGTCTCACTTCTTTCCTCACTCATCATTCTAACACAAATGACTTAGTAGGCTTTCAGCACGACTATCCCTGGGGAGACACAGGGGTCATACATTGTAACATCACCTCTGTCATTTCCTTTAGAGTCTTTCCCACGTCCTAGTGAAAAGATTACCTTCTTGCCTTTTCCGCCAAACCAATAAACAGGTGTCACCAGAAGCGTCCTAAAGACCTGAACCTTAAAGTTCTCAGACTCCTTTAGAAACTGCCCAGGCAGGAAGTGTAAAAGCCAGAACTACATCCGGGTCGGCTCTTCTATGCCCCCATGGAAACACACAAGCTGCAGAGCCTATTGCAAAGCTGGGCAACCTAGTTGACCTTGGAGTGTATGGTATTTTTTAGGTCAATGAGGTGGTATCTTTTTACATTCAAGATTGGTGGAAAGAGCGTTTTTTATAGCCAGATAAGAAGTAATCCTTTGGCGGTGATTCAGATGGATTTGAAAAGTAAGATTTTCTTGGAAGAAAAATGAATCCCTTAACCGTTTTCTCCTGCCACCACCGCAGCACTAACAGTGATTTACAGCAGCATGTTGCCTAATTTTCCATCTGTATATTATTTGGAAAGGGTAAAACTTATGGTAACGTAATGTGCAAATGAGTGAAAACAGAATTTGTTTGCTTTCCATCCTGCCTATACACAGTCAGGGATTTTTATGTGTGATGCATTGAATCTGTTCGCTTGATGTGTTAGCTGTGTCTCGGTGTGAGTTCCAGGGTGCGGTTCACCATCAGGCTGCTGGGAAACTTCAGGAATGTATCAGAGGTACAACACCAGGAGACAGCACATATGGGAGAAATAGGCCATGGCAGCTTATTCACTGTCCTGTCAGAACAGTGAAAGGCCCGTATTAGACTACTGAATGGCAAAAAATCCTCTGCTTCTGCCACTTGAGGTTATAGTAAGACAAGAAGATGATATTCTTTGGTAGCATTTTTCAGCCCCTTGAGAACTTAGGGTTCTTAGGAGGGAAGTTGAGCAAAGAGGGTGGGAGTCTCTCTCTACTATCTATTCAACCGGATCTGTTTCTCTCTTCTCACCTCATTCTGCCTCCCCCTTCGTCAGCATCAATTTCAGGGTTATTTTTATTTTAGCTCAAGATATAGCTTGTTATTCTCAGACAAATCATGTGCCAAGTGTTCTTTTGTCTGTTTGAAGACTTCACTTATGAGAGGAGTATTCTGGCTCAATGGAAATGTGATACAACATTTCAGCATTTCTGCAAAGTCTTCAGTAACTAGTGTGCAGTGTTGTGTATGTGTGCTGTGTACATGGCCTAAGTTAGTTTGCACTATTTTGGAAAGAGGTGTAATTACTGGATGCAAAACAGAATTATTGGCACAGACTCATGTTGATTTCCTCTAATTTGAGGAAAGGTGATTCTTCAGAAGTAACTGGAGATTAGAAAGCACTGGCGTTAACTATTTTAGCAGGAAAGTTGGCCCTTGTGGATGTAGTTAGCCCTGCAATTCTGTGAAAGTAATCTGAACTTATTGGCTACATTATGAAAACAGAAGATAATAACACCTCCTTGTCCCAGCTTCCCAGTTCAGTCTTCCATCCTTTTACAGATGGGCCAAGTCACTAGGGAAACATGGGGGTCTCTAAGGAAGCCCTCTGGAGCCAGACGTACATCAGGAAATGTGACCGATGGTTAAATCTAGGGATCCATGTGCTCTGGATCATCTGCCTGATGTAGCAATGTGTGAGGGCTGTTACTTGCACTTGGCTTTAGAGAATGAACATGAGTAAATTCTAAGTAGCTTTTTTTTTAACATATCTATATGTTTAACATTAAAAGAGCAGGTAATGTACCCAGAGAATCACTCCATCATCAGTGATCTTAAAATTTAACATCTTAAAAGTAATGTATTCTATATGGTTTGGGCATTTTTTTATAGTGAAATTGTAATCAGTTATTACTTCTGTCAAGGAGTTGAACTTGGCTGAAGCACATAATTTTTCATTATGTATCAAATATCTCATGAGATGGTCTCTTATTCAGAGGTTCTTAGCCTGAGGCACAAAGATATAATTCAGTAAATTCACAAAACTTCTGAACACACACACACCCCTTAGGTGTATGGTATATACTCAGGGTTTTTGTTGTTGTTTTTGTTTTTGCTAAAGAAACCATGACTTTTATCCAAAAGGAGTTTTACCCTGAAATGGGTAAAAAAACCCACTGATTTGTAATGATTTTGTTATTACTAATAGTAGTACCAAATTCATACTTCGCTAATGAATCCAAACTAATAAAATAGCTATAGGCGTCTTCAAGTTTATGATTTTTTTTATAAAAATGGCCAACATGCTATCTCCTGACACATATCAGGATGATAGCATGGATTCCAAAAGAGTACATTAAAAGTTTTCCCCAAGGCTTTGTGTTCATTCTCTCTCCTCTCTTTGTCTCTCTCTTGCTCTGTGTATCTCAATAGGTACAACATGTCTAAAGAAGATAGGTAAGACAGGGGCACCTGGGTGGCTCAGGCGATTAAATGTCTGCCTTCAGCTCAGGTCATGATCTCAGGGTTCTGGGATCGATCCCCCATCGCGGGGGGGGGGGGGGGGCCCTGCTTCTCTCTCTCTCTCTGTCTCTCGTGAATAAGTAAATAAAATCTTGAAAAGAAAGAAAGAAGAAAGAAAAAAAGAAAGAAAGAAAGAAAGAAAGAAAGAAAGAAAGAAAGAAAGGAAGGGGAAGGAAGGAAGGAAGGAAGGAAGGAAGGAAGGAAAAAAGGAAAGAAGGAAAGAAGGAAGGAAGAAAAGAAAACAGAGGAGACAAGCTCCCAAAGATGTGAATAATAACATTAAGAATCAGTTATGTAGTGACTCCTAGTTTCCTGACACTGTTAGGAATGTTTTACAGATTTTATCTCATTTAATGTCCAAGTCAACCTTAGGAATTAGGTACTATTTTTTTCATCCCATTTTTACAGATGCTAAAAGCAACACAGAGCTGTTGCATGCTAGGCCCACAGTCAAAAAACTACTAAGTAGACTGGCCTCAGAGTTTGCAAATTAACCACCACAGTTACCCTGCCTTGAGAATCAAAGATAACATAGTATAAGGAACAGTACATAATTCAAGGTTCTGTCTCAGACTAGAGTAACAGCAGGAGTCCTTTTACATTTCCTTTTTATCAGCAATATCAGATTTTCCCAATTTCTATTTCCATAGTCTCTGTAGTCCTCAATCCTCAGCCACATCAATGATGTTAGTGATGTGGAGCATGTTTCATTGTCTCTCCTTGTGTTTTATTTCCCTCAACCTCCCCAGGGGGAGGGGGGAGGATTTTACACTCAATGTCATAAATTAGGATGGTAACCCCATCTTTACATCCCTTATGCTATAGCATGATGGGATACAGCACCCAGACGTTCATATTTCATGCCAACATAAACATGCCTATGGAATGCACCTATGAAATTTCATGAAAAATTCAGTGCACAATCCAGCTTTTCTTAGTTCACTCATTAATGGTTAGAAAGTACCCATTTAGGCCAGTTATATAGTTTAATGATGTCATCTATGGTATCATAATATCCCTGTCCATGTTTACTGGATAAAAATTTAGTTTGACTTTGTTCTTAAGTAGCTATTCTCACTAAAAGAGAATGGAAGTTTCAGCTCTGCATAGCTGCAAAATGTTTAAGAATGAAGATTAACTGCCAAACAGTCAAATGAGAGATGTGCGGAATTAGCACATATTTCTCTGATTAACAAGTAAAATAGGCATCCAGGAATTGACAAGTCATACTGAAACAAATTAAACCTCTACAAAATCTAAACAGAGGGTTTCTTTTTATTAGCATGTTTTTTTCCAATTCCTGAATAAGTGCATGTATACACAATATTTTCAGCAATTGCTTTATCAGAGTGTGAGGAAATCATGCAAATGTAAAAAGGACATGGAGTGATAATTCCCAGGACATCTGGCATGGAGGAAAAATTTGTCATACTTAAGCATGAAGAACAAAAAGTTGGCCTAAGAACGTATTGCTCCATTTTTACTTTGTTTTATATATTTAAGTTTTGGTATGTACTTTGAGGAACATAAAATACAATGCATGGTCATTTAGCCAAAGTTAAAATAATCTCTGATTTGCACACAACCTTAAGGCAAGTATCTTTTGCAAAACTGAGCTCTTCTCAATTATAAAATCATAGATTTGCTAAATCAATCCGAAGTAGTAGTTAAAAACAATTATTTATTGGGGCGCCTGGGTGGCTCAGTCGTTAAGCGTCTGCCTTTGGCTCTGGGCATGATCGCAGAGTCCTGGGATAGAGCCCCACATCGGGCTCCTCCACTGGGAGCCTGCTTCTTGCCCTCCCACTCCTGCCTATGTTCCCTCTCTTGCTGGCTGTCTCTCTCTCTAATAAATAAATAAAAATCTAAAAAAAACCACAATTATTTATTATATTGGAAATGGTGTAACCATCTGCCTCTGATTATCCAGGTGGTTCCATTTTATAGAGAAAATGATCAGGAACCATATTTGTAAGAGTTGGCATATAAAATGTATTTCTCTCCACGTGATTCCTTGTTATTATGAAGCTATGCTTAAAGATACTGACAGCAGCTTCACATGACTTTCAAATTCAGTTCCTCAAAGAAGACATACACACTACCCGTCAGTCTCACTAATACTATCAGAAATTCTGAAGCCATGGTAAGGCTGCTCACTCCAATAATTACATTTCATGGCAGTAAGTAGAGGAGGGAGGGGCATGTGAAATGAGCTAGCTATTGGTTTTTGTTTGTAAATAAAGCTTCATTATTTTGCAATAATAACCTCATGACTTTTATTACCTTTTCGGTTACAGTGCAATCTTGAGCTTTAGAAGAACTCCTACAATTTAACTGTGCACTTGACACAACATCAAAGTAATGCGTAAAGAAGGCAGGATCCTCCATGACCACATGTCTAAAATGATACCCAATATCAGACTCTTATTTTCAAAACTACTTGACAGAAATTTTAATGTAAGTTACCACCCCGATAGAATATATGGCTTAACTAATCAGTCATTTTGAAAGAAGTCAAAACTTGAGGCAAGTGTGAGTCATTTATCACCATATTCGATCTAAATATTATGACACAGACCCATCTGGATAGAATCCTGTGCAACTTATTTCTGATGATCTATAATTTTGATGTTTGTACAGCAATTTTACTACAATTACATCAGTCCATAGGTTGGCACACTGGTTGCAAATAGAGATGGAAGAGCCTACTTTTACAGATACTTAGATGCCCAATCAGTTCAACAGGGTATGAAAACAAGCCAGTGGAAAGATGAAGAAAACGGTGGTAAAAAATTGTAAAGCTTTAGGAAAAAGATAACTAGATCAAGTGAGAAAAAGACAGAAGCACTGTGGTGGGAAAAAAAACCGGACTGGATCTATAACATAAAATGTGAACTAACAATAAAACAAATGTTATTTAGAAACAGATGCAACACTCAGCCTTGAAATAAGTATGAACAATTACATTGCTATTTACTAAGCATATTTACTTGATTGTCACCAGAATTTATGTTTCTCTTAACATGAAAGCATTATGTGTATTTATAATATATATTTACATATATTTTATAAATATATATTTATAAATAATTTATAACATCATATATTATATATTAATCACATATTTACATATTTACATATTATATATTAATTACATATTACATATATAATATATTATAAATTTGGACCTTCAAGCAGCTGTTTCATTTATAAAACATATTGTCTCTTTAAGAAAAAAAATGAAAGCCTCAAAGCTCAGTGGGAATGTGATGGTAACTCCTGGGAATGGAGTAATCTTAACCAACCATAAGTATCACACCTTTCTGTAGGTACCTAATCTATTAGGCACACAGGCACACACTCCCGCCTTACAATGTATCAAGTCATTGACCAAATTCCTCTCCACAATTTCTCCTTTAAGTATCAGATTTAATTTGAACGTAACCACATCAGTCTCAAATACATTTTTTACGTTAGATTCTGACTGAGATTTTCCTGTGTCAAGTACATACATATGTAACATATTTCAAAGGAACAGACTTGACTTATAATGAGAAACCAAAATCCAGAATGCTGTATCTACTATCTTGTTTAAACTGCTTACAATTCAGAAAGCAGGCTAACAACCCGTAAGTAAAATCCAAACCCTAGATTATCCTACCAAGGAAGAACCGGATGGTCAAAATAATCATAAATACACATACCATATGAATATGTACTTGATGTTCAGCAAAGATAACACAGGAAGATGAAATGATGTGAGTCATAATTAAAAACACTCCAGCAATCATCTATAAAAGGTTTGTGGTAATGCGAGATGTCTCGTTTGCAGAACTATCATAATTCAGACTTGGCATTTGGCTTTTCCTTGGTCACCGCAAGTCTGTTCTAGGTTATTATCGCACACTCTATGGACTGAGCTGCAGCTATGAGAGAAGCCAGTTTCCATATTAGTTAATTGACCATTAGCCTGGGATGTAGCCTAGATCCCACAAAAAGTGATCTTACTGGGAGGAGCATTGGATTTGTATCATCAAAAGACTTTTCTTTCTTTTGTTGATCCCTTAAGTGCATGCAAACACACACTACAAGGAGCTTGCCAAAGCACTTTAAAATAAGGCCCCTAATTAAAGCAACCACTTTTATTATTTGATGTACAAAATGTTCCTATTATGAAGCCTATCAAAAAGAGATTATATATTGAATATCAAAGTGGATTTTCTTTTCTTGAGCTGGGAACATATTTCCACATTGTATTTTGGCATCGTAGATAGTGTGTAATGTGTGTGCTCGATCCTTTTCTATCTTGGGATTCGTGGATAATTTATAGTCATCGACATTGTTGATACAACACAAGATCATTTAAAAATATAGCCAGAATAATGACTTTGGGACCAAGTTAATTTGGTTTGGTCCCTTTTCCATCAATTCTTTATAAATACAGTCTAATTTATCATGCCCAATTTTGAACTTAAATCCACTGAAATCTTGAGTTGCTTTTCATTAGGTAATATAGTATATGAATGGACTGGTGTGTATTTTTTCCTATCTAATTGTGTGTTTCTAAAATTACACACTGCTGTTCTATGTCAGATAATTATAGGACTTCTTTTTCACACATAATTTATATATTAAATGATAATACTTTTCTAAAAATAGTTCAGATTCAAGTTATATGCTGTTATATTCTGTGTTAAAGCACAATGGTCTTCTGTTAAGTCTGCGTTTGGTGTAAAACCATTTTTACAGCCTTGTCTTGAAGTAAAGGTTGACCCTGATACCAAGTACTTCTATACTTATCCCAGTAAGAGGTCAAAACATGTTTTAAAAAATATTATTATTAAATGAAGGGCAAAGATTACAGTCTATTATTTGTAATTAAATCCCCATACTTGACAACTGATATCTAAACAAAAAAAGACTTATTTTCATTTAAGTATTCCAGGTAGATTTCTAGAAACTGTATCAAGAGGTATTTGCTAACTAACTCTATAAAAACTCAGGACGATGAACATTTGAAAGATATATTCTAAGGGAATATCTCTCAAACATTAATCTGCTTTGATTTTGCTCATATGAGTAAATCACATCTGAATAGGACACATTATTTTCAGAAAAGTTCAACAATGTGAAAATATGCAATGCGTGATAGTTTCCCTTGAGACGGACTTAAAAAATACCAAAGTTAAATCACTATTACTTTACAGTAGGGTAAGGATATAGATTATTAGGGTTTTGTTATCTACCCTGACCTTGAAGAATGACTTATTCCCCAGGATTTTCAAAATTGCATGTTAATATATATAATATACAGGGCACCTGGGTGCCTCAGTCAGTTAAGCATATGACTTTTGATTTTGGCCCAGGTCATGATAGGGTCGTGGAATTGAGCCCTGCATTAGGCTCCATACTCAGCATGGAGTCGGCTTGTCCCTCTCTCCCCGCTCACACTTGTGCTTTCTCTGTTTCTCTTAAATAAATAAGTAAATAAATAAATAAAATCATTAAAATATGTGTCTATCCAGTATGATTACCAAAAACTATGCGTCTAAATCATATCGGGTTAGCCAATTATAACGAAATCATGATTTAATATGTTTCAACCATTATCAATAGTATTCCAGTTCTTGGTAAGATGGAGTGAACATACGGCACTCTGAGTCCATTCAATGAAGCTAAAAATCCTAGACAGAATGCATCGAACAGTAAGTGAACTCCAGAAAGTAAAGAGTAACAAAAAGTGGGGCGCCTGGGTGGCACAGCGGTTAGGCGTCTGCCTTCAGCTCAGGGCGTGATCCCGGCGTTATGGGATCGAGCCCCACATCAGGCTCTTCTGCTATGAGCCTGCTTCTTCCTCTCCCACTCCCCCTGCTTGTGTTCCCTCTCTCGCTGGCTGTCTCTATCTCTGTCTAATAAATAAATAAAATCTTTAAAAAAAAAAGAGTAACAAAAAGTTTGGAAGGAAAAAGCAGAAGTAGAGGTTACATTGAATCAATGACCAAGCCACCCCTATGTTTTTTCCTCCAGCACCCCTTGGCCTAAGTGGAAGGTGGCATTGGCACGTGTACAGATTACTCTAGGATCACTCTCTAGTTCAGGCCTGTAGATAGACAAAGAGGTTTGCTGGCAACAACATCAAGGCAACAGGAGCCCACGCTAAGAGCTAGAACTCTGAGCAATGTGAACCTTCCTCTCTCGGGAAGACGGGAAGCTGTAGCCCCAGCATGCGTGGCACATTTCTGTTGAACTTTTCCCTTTCTGTCCAGTTGATAATTGGTGCTGGATGCCAGCACTGTGACAAGGACTGTGCAGCAGTACAAGGTAAATAAAACACCAGCATTCCAGCTGGAGAAAAAAAAGGGGGGGGAGGCCTCTAGGGAATTGGCAGACATCATGGACATCAAATAAAAGGAAGAACTTGAAAAAGAAAATCTGGGAAGTTGTTACCAGCTCCTGGAATTATCCACCCTCCTACACATGCCAAGTATACATGCATGCATGGATCTGTCCTAAAAAGTAAACAAATGATCTTGGGAACCAAACTAAGAGAAAGACAACCACCCAGTCCCTAGACAATTGCAATGTGTAGCCCACTTTAGAAACAAAACAAAAATAATGTTAAAAACACAATTCAGGGTTGGCTAGCTAGAACTGTGGCCTAAATTCAAGTCTGCTAAACAAAATATAAACATTACCTGCAGGTTTTAGAAGCTGTGAGAGTCTCATTACACAACATTCTAGATGTCCAAGATACATTTAAAAAGTTTTCCATACACAAAAGACAAGGGGAATATCAACAGGCATGTGATACAATAATCAATGTATGCCAATGACATGACACAGATGTTGGAATTATTTGACAAAGATTTTAAAGCAGCTGTTAAAAAATGTTCCAATAAGTAAACTGATCACTTTGAAATCAATGGAAAGCTGGAAAAGCTCAGAAAATAATTTGAATATATAGACAAGGCTCAAAAGGAAATTCTGTAACTTAAAAATAACAACCTCCCAAGTAAAGCCTCACTGGACGTGCTTAGTAGCAGAGTGGATACGACAGAGAAATGAGTAAGTAAAGCTATGATAGATTAGTGGAATTAATATAAATGAAAGACAAAAAACACATTAGAGAAAAAAATGTACAGAGTTTAAGGAACATACTGGATAATACCAAATGACCCTAGCAGGAGAAGAGATAAAATATACTGTAGAAAAACAATTTGAGTAAATATTGATTGAATACTTCCCCAATTTTATAAAAGGCATAAACTTACAGATTCCAGTAAAATATCAACCCCAAATAGGATAAACCTCATGAAATTTATTTGAGGTGTAATAAAAGTGCTAGAAATTAGAGACAAGGAAAAAAACATTTTCAAGGCAGTCAGAAAAAAACAAAACAAAAAACCAAAAAAATCCCTGCCATTGTTGTTGGAGAATAATGATTTGAAGGTTGACAAATTTTATTTCAGAAATAAGGGAGGATAGAAAGAGTGAAATAAAAATTTTAAAGTGCTGAGTGAATAAAACTTTTACCCCAGAATTCTGTATCTAGCAAAAATAGCCTTTAGGAATGAAGGGCAAATAAAATACTTTCGATTGAAATGAAACCAAGAGAAGTTGTTGCCAGAAGACCTGCCCTAGAAGAATCACTACAAAAAGGTTTTCAGCCGGAAAGACACCAGACATAAATCTGGATCATTAGGAATGAAGAGCGCCAGCAGAAATGGTAAGTACTGGGTAAATATGATAGATAATTTGTATGTACTTGAGTTCTTTAAGACACATTTGATGGCTGAATTAAAAATTTTACATTATCTGATAAAATGTCAACGTTATGTAGGGATAATATATGGCAAGTACAACATAAGGGGAGAGGGAAGGAATATATATTGTGCTAAGGTTTCTATTTCCACTGCAAGTAGTAAAATATTGTTTCTAAGCAGAATGTGACAATTTATCATTGTAGAATGGAGAGTGACTGTAAGAACTATGTAAAGAGAAACTATACAAGGAACAAAGAGGAGATCAATTTAAGTAAAATAATAAATGTTCAATTAACTCAGGAGACAGAAAGAAATAGAGTAAGGGAATGAGAGAAAGCAAACCAACAAACAGAAATGCTATACCTACATTTAAAAATATAATTGTATTGAATTGAAATGTCTAAAAGCTCTGATAAAATGACAGATTGTCAGAATTTTAAAAAGATTCAAAAATTACCTTCTATCTACAACAAGTCATGTTAAATATGATAATATAGAGAAGCTCGTTTCCAGAATGTCAGTGTGGGGAACTCCATGGTAGCTCTTCTCAGCACAACACCTGTAATAGGTGAAAACAACCATTCAAAATTTCTGGAAAGAGTTCTAAAGGATTTCAGCAAATGGACAAATAGGTATTCAAGAAAATTTACTACCTCTGGGTGTCAGCAATGAGTTTCTGACATTTGAGTCACAACGTCCTCCTTTCTTCCCCCACCCCAGCAAACAAGAAGACAAGGCTCCCTCTCTCCCCAACTCCCAATCATGAACTACTGTTTCTATCTTGCCACCAGCATTTATCATGCCCCTCCCACTCTCATCCAGTTGCATGCGGCAGAAGCTCTCCTCCAGGCAAGTACAGCTGGATGTCTGAGGCTTCCTTCCTCTACTCAACCCCTAACTCTTTTACAGTGGAAGCCCTACACCAGACATGGCACGTTGACAACACTCTGCCCCAAACACTCTAGGGCCAGCTCACATTTAGGAGAGGGAAGCTGAGGATATGAAAGTCTACCATCATTACGAAGCATCCTATATGTAGAGCAGGAGTGTCACGTCAAGGAAAGTAGTTGCTTAATAGCAGCAGCACGGAGGTTCTGCCTAGGGACACACGACAGCTCAACATCATAGATGAGTCTCAAAAATAGAATGTTGGATGAAAAAGCAAGGCATACAAAAATATAGAGCTGAAAGCATTTAAAGGAAGTTCAGAGACAAAATCCTATCACTTAAGTGTGATAAAATTACTTTAAGAAAACAGAAAATGATAAAAAAAAAACTTGGAAGAATATTAATTACCCATGGGGACAAAAGTTGGGAGAATCTAATAGGAAGAGGAAACAAGGACATTGTTTTAATATTGATGTTCATTGGTATTAGTCATATTCTAACTTGGAAAAAAAGGAGCTAAGCCCAAGTATTTCCTTATTATTCTTGATACAAAAGTACATATAGAATACTTACTATATATTATATACATTTCAATGTCATCATGTTTCTGTAAACTTAAAAATTCAAATTAAAAAAACTAAGATGATGGGCAGGCAGAGCCCACAATCCCTAGCCCTTAAATTTCTCTTAAAACTCCAATAAAAAGTACAATCCACGTTTTGAGTAAAGATAGGATACTGATAAGGAAGCGAAAATGGGAAAAGAATGGATCCTCTTTGTGTCTTTCAATCATTTACTCTCTCAAACAATTTGAATACCAGGATTGTAAAATTACAGGAAGAGAGACAATAGTATTTTCTCTTCCAAAATTACGATGATCTTAGCTAAGATGGGATTGTGAGGATTCCCCTTTGCCTGTGTTTCCTTAACAAAGTATTAAATTTGTCAGTTCTCTAAACTGCTTTTGTAACATTTTGCTGCCTTCATCCCAGCATTTAAAAATCTCTGCTCTCTGGGGCGTCTGGGTGGTGCAGTCGTTGGGCATCTGCCTTCAGCTCAGGGCGTGACCCCGGTGTTATGAGATCGAGCCCCACATCAGGCTCCTCCGCTAGGAGCCTGCTTCTTCCCCTCCCACTCCCCCTGCTTGTGTTCCCTCTCTCGCTGGCTGACTCTATCTCTATTAAATAATAAATAAATAAAAATCTTAAAAAAAAATCTCTGCTCTCATCGTTTTACAGAAACCACACAGTATTCTGATCCATTTTGTTTTTCAACAAAAGTTTGTGGTTCTGAAGGAAAGCTTTCATTGAATAATTCAATGAAATATTAGATTTAAATAAAGTTATGCATACTCATCAGCAATAGTAAAACCCAGGAAAACAAAATGGCAATGCCATCTTCACCTAGCTAGAAATAAAATTCTAGCTTTTAGTGAGTGAAAATGCTATTTTCATGTTCAGAAATAGGAAAATGACCCTAAGTCTTAGAAACTTCATGATATTCCCATTCTCTCTAGAATAACAATTTTCTCTCCTTTATAATTAGCATTTCAATTAACTGTAATAATTGCAAAATGGGAATAAAGAATGGACTTGACTGGAGTGTTTTCCTTTCATTGAATAGAAAAGAAAAAGAAGCAATGCTCACTTAAAATAATTTTTTTCCAATGTTTTCAAGTTTTAGTAAAGGTTATTAAAGTTGTATTGACATTTAACTAAAGTTTTTTTTCTTTTATAAGTTTATATAGGTTACAATGTCTGTAAATAAATGTAATATTAGTGTTGAATCCATCTACTGATGTGGATCTATTTTTGTTTTCTTAGGGAAAACAGAGACCCTTTCCTTCTCTCTGAGCCAACCTCGATGGGAGTAGCTTATACATGAGGCATGAGGCAAGAATATATCTTTTTGGTCAAGAGCTCTTCAGAACAGGAAATCCTTGACAAGTTATATCACAAAAAAATAAGGATATATATACATTTTAAAAGATCACAGTTAGAATAAACTATAATTAGAGGTCCACTGGAATTTGTCATCAAAGAAAGAACATAAACCACCTTAGAAGGGAGACTTAAGATATTTTCATTATTAATGCTGCATAGAAAAAGGTCAGCCCCAAGTCCCTAAGTGGCAGGTAGTAAAAGAAAAGCTATGAACTGTTCAAGCCTGATCCAAATCATTGAGACGGTGACCTGTTATCCTTCCATAATAAAAATGTTTGTAACATACGTTTTTTAAAAAAATTGTTTTTCATTATGAACTTCGCATGCAGTAATGTTTTGTCTACATACAGTAATAAAAGAGCTCTTATAATTTAATAATTTGAGTTCTTGCAATGAACAAAACTCTGATAAATGTAGGTAATCCTAATTTAAATTTAGATAAATCTGTGGACGTACAGATGTTTCTTGGTTCTGTTAATGGAGACTATTTAATCAGGTTTAGAGAATCAGAAGGTATCTTAGGCTTGATAGATTACAAAGCACCCCAACACTAAGTCCAATCTCTTTTCCAGCTGAAAAAAAAAACTAATTTAATAATCTCAGTTTAGATGGTTCCAGAAACAACCATAACGTGTTAGACCAGCAGCGTGCACCTGGGTCATTCAAAATAGCTTCACCTCAGGATATGCATTTCAAATACCTGCTTCAGACCTCGGTTCCACTTTCTTCTTACTTTTCATTTTCACTCTTCAACTAGGTCTTTGTTACTCACCGTCCTAAACTCTTGGCAATTTCCACTGGTTCACGCTCCTGCAACCCTCCTTTATTCTGCTACCATCCCCAACCTCAGGTCCTACGTCTACCCTTTCAAACCCTAATTTCCTTGTACCCATTCACTTGGCTCTCCCTCCAACTCATGTTTTCATAATGCTCCACATTATGTAAGGGAAAGACTCTAAGTTCTTCAGGGTATCTGGAATTATCTTTTCCATTTTATTAGATATGCACATTCCAGAAAGATTGAAACACTGGGTCAGGACTATAGAATTTATTAGTGAAGAGAGAGAACTTAGTAGTTGTATTATCACTCCCAGTGCACTGTGTTTCTATCAAATCACAAGTATTGATATATCATGAGGGAGGAGGGGAAAATTAAAATAATATTAAATTTTGGTGCTTCTTTTTAGAACTGCTCTTTCTAGTCTTTAGGATTCTTTTGCATTCCTTTATGAGTATTTTAGAACCTACTCAAGTTTTGGTAAAAGTAATACAGAAACATAAATATCATTTTTCCCTAAACTCAGGCACTGATTTGACTATTTTCAAAATAAAAACTGGTAATTTTTCTCTCTACAACTTAATCTGACTATTGAGTTCATTAATATATTTTTATGTGCTAAACTCAATTTATTAGTGATTTACAATAATACTGATAGATGTAAAAACGAAGCCTCTGTATTTTCCATCTCACTCTAAGGAAACTTAATTAGAAAAATCCTCTAAGAGTATCAGTTCTGCCTTTGATTCTTTCTGTCATCCCACTTTCAACCCTTTTTCCTGACCTCCTGAGCAAATATTTTCTTGAAGTGGCTTTTAATCGTTTTGCAACACCAGTATCTTAAAAAAAAAAAAAAAAGGTTTTTTTGAGGGGGAGAGGATAGGGCAGAGAGAGAGGGACAATATTTAGCTGTGCACAGAGCCCTGTGCAGGGCTCAATCTCAAAACCCTGAGATCATGACCTGATCCTAAATCAAGAGTCCGATGCTTAACTGACTGAGCCATCCCGGCACCCAACACCAGTATCTTCTTGATGGCCCTGACCAACTTCTGCTTCTTTCTTCTCATCTCAGGCCAATGTATAAATGACACAGACCCATACTTATATTTAAAACAATTAACAGAAAAGGGAGTTATTTTAATATCAAATATTACAGTTATTATAAATGAAACATTTCAAAAGGAATAATTTTGACAGTTTTTTTTCCAATTTCAAAGGAGCTTATTACATGGCTAGATGTGTCATTTTATATTATTTTCCAAATTTGAGGATATAACCCTTCAAATAAGTGTATTATTTATAGAAAATTTGACTTTAGTAGTAATTCCAGAATGTGAATATTAGAACCATTTCAGACTAATCAGACTGACCCTAGCAATGAATCGTTGCTCTCATAAAATTCTAAATATATCCATGTAATCTACTCTATTTGCTTTTAGAGTTTCCTGGCAATATTCTGTGTCTGTGGCTTAGGTGTCTTTCACATGGCTAAAGGATTTATTCCAATTTTTCCCATTAACCCAATAAGAGATTTCAACTGAGAATACTGAAATTCAGATTTTCTAATTCAACCCTAGAATTTCTAAGTCCAATTTGAGATTAAGACAAACACTACATGCCCCAAAGAAGCCGCTAAGTAAGTTTTGTAACTGAGCATTTTTCAATGAAAATTCATTCATTTGGATAGTTGACATTTTAGGTTAAACATAGAAAATCATGTAAAAAAATTTGTTTTCATATAATGGATAGGCTTTGGACTTCATACTCTTTTTATCTTTCTCCCTTAGAGGATTAAAGAGGTTATATATAATGTCAGTATTAATTATACTGTAAAGTGTTAACATGTAAGGCATGTAAAATTAGTTAATATATAGAGTTTTATCATACTATAATCATTGGTTGGACAAAAATAAAATTTTCTGAAATGTTACCTCCTTCCTGCCTCACTGTTATTAAGAAAACCTGGAGTTTGACTTTCGTCATATTGGTTTGTGGGAATTGGCCTCATGGAATAAATGTTTAGAAGATCAGTCTTTGAAAGGATATTGTCAACATCTTTAAACCATGGGTTTGAATATTTTATTCTTCTTTACTGTGTAATTTTATTTTTTTTAACTTTTAAAAATATCCCAACTATTGGACTTTATAAAAGTTTTTAGTCTTTCTTCCAAAGTATTCTTACTCTAGTTCAATTTTACAGTAAAAATTGGAGTGCAGCATTGAGTAATAGAAATGTGTAGCCATATGTAATTGATTTCGTTGTGTTAAATGGTGATGTTTGCCTCTTTCTGTAATTTCCCATATACTTTCATGGTTATTGTTATCTTTACTGGATCCGACTGTGGAAAATTAAGTTTTTTAAGGTTTTGGCCAAGAAAGCAAAATCATTTTTAAGTTGTTCTTATTCTTCACTAAGTTTGAGAAATACTGGTGAATACAAATTACACTAACAAGGAACACAAAGACATATAGAACTTTCTTATCATTATGTGAAGTGACCTGATAAAGAAACATCAATCATAATCTTAAATAGTTACCCCTGGCAGGTATTCTGGATTTTCCTCTCACTTCGCTCTTCTAACTGGAGAGATTGGGTATTACATTATATTTCCAAGACTTCTGTGCCCCCTAGGCTTCTGGATGTAGGCTTGTTTCTGTCAATTATATCAATGCATGAGATTTTTTTTAGAGAAAAATGAGAGCAAGAGTCACTTTCTGCACTGGTAAGAAAGATCACGGAAGTGTGAAACAAAGTTGTGTTTTGCATCATTTCAGTATTTACTTTGCAGCATTCTGAGTTCCAAGAGTCAGTTGCATCAGCAGTAACCCATGAGCTAGTAGGGGCTCTTGACTGCAGCTTCCAGATTCCTCCAGTGCAGATACTGATGCACTGCCTTGATCTCAATCCTTCGTTGGTGACATAAGAGGTAGTTGCTCTACCAAAATGTCAACTCTGTATTGACCTAAAATCATTTATCAAATTCATGTCTCCATCATCCCATAGATTTTTGTACATAATTCCTTTTATTTGAATCTATGAGAAAAATATTAAGATAATTTATGTTCCCAGCACTGGACTTCAATATAATAACTTAATTTTGGGATTCTGTTAGATTTAGTATTCCTTAATCTGCCTTTCTTACAATATAGCTTCTATTCTATTTTTTTAAAGATTTATTTGAAAGAGCAAGACACACACACACAGAGAGACAGACAGGCAGAAGCTTCAAGTCAACTCTCCGTTGAGCACAGAGCCCTAAATTGGGCCAGATGCCATGACCCATGAGACCATGACCTGAGCCAAAATCAAGGGTCCATCCATCCACCAACTGAGCCACCTAGGCATCCCTAGCTTTTATTATTTTTTAATCAATCTCCATATAAATCATTTGAGCTTCATCTTACTCATGGAATAACAGCATCATTTTATCCTAAGCAGAAGAAAACAGTGACTGGCAGGTTTTTTTTTATTTTTATTTTGATATGTTAGTGACCATACAGTGTATCATTATGATTGATAGATTTTAAATTAATTTGAGAAACCTACTTTGGGAGATTTTTCTGGTATTGGTTCTAAATCATGCTTTCCAAAAATACTGTTTCCAAATGACTGATTTTCCTCTAGACTCTTTTGGGCTTTTGATGAGTATTACCTGACCCAGAAAAATCCAAAGATTTCAGTGCCATTTTTCTACTAATTTTTCCATAAATTATTTATCAATGGCTTTCTCTGGACTGAGCTGAGAGTCTATAGCAATTCTTTATTTCATTTATGTATTTAAAAGTTTAGTATAAATAAAACAAGTAGTATTTATTGAACAACTTGATGAAAAATAACACATCCAAGCCTGGGCTACAGTGTATGCCATGCAGAACTTATGATTTATCTGAGATAAAAGTGGCATATTTTCACTTGAGATACAGACTGAGTGGAAAACAAGATTCACATGAAGATTTATTCCTTGGACTTAAAAATTGAATACCTTTAATAGCATACTTAGTACTCAGTGAACCAATTACTATTGATAAATTGTATTATCTGTGTCTAAATTTTCTAAACTGTAAGACAGGGCTAGTAATTGGGGCCCGACATAAGCAGCTGCTCAGGATATGTATATTTTGACACTATCCCGTTTCCACTACACCACTTGTTGCTGTCAAGACGTTCTTCAATGTTTATGATAAAAGTTCTTTCTTTGAAAATTATTGGTATTCATTTGTTGCAGTATTTTAAATCTTTACAGCCCTTTTCAGTATAAATAAATAGCTGAACCATATATTATATTCTTGTCATCACTTTATACATTTTGAACAGATTGTACTGTCCAAAGTATAGGTATACAATTATATAATTACTGTCTGTTCAACTCTACGTGTAAGAGCTTGTACTTTCAGAAATTATCCGAAATGTATAAGATTCTGTTAAGCAATAAATACAAGATGATTTTAGGGTTATTCTTAGAACAAATCATACTTCTTATTCCTAAGAAAGGAAAAGGATAGGAGGGCATGAAGACAGATCTTTTATCTATTTTATGCTGATTTTTGGAATCATGTTTAGACATAAATGAACACAGAAATGTCTGGCTTTAATGAGGGGTATACAAGGAGGTAAGTTGTACAGTTAGTTACAAGTTACCTGGTCCTAAGTCCACTCTCTGTGTTTCTAATCCAAGAGAATCTTGAGTGGAGTGTGAGCACTTCAAGAGACTCACAAATGAATCTCATGCCCACCCTCCTTTGAAGACCACTGACCTACATTACTAGGTATGATAAAAAACTAAGATCTCAACATTATTCTAAATTTAAACATCAAAGTTTGTACAGAAACAGCCAAGCAATAGGACATCAGAATCTGATTATTTAAAAGTCATTAAAAAATAGCACAATTAATTTGGACTACCTCCAGATGAGTCAGTAGAACTGGCTAAGTGCCATCATTATTTTTAGTACGGACATAAATGTCTGGCCAACATGTGCACCATTGCTTGTGTCTAAGTCCAGAAAAGAGATTTAAGGAAAAGAGACTTATTAAAGAATATTCCCCTCCCCCCCCGAGCAGTAACTACAAAGGAAAGACTTGAGGTTTATTTCTCATACTCTAAATTATAGTATGAACAAAACAAGTTACACTTAATTTTCTGTGATAGTTTTTGGAAAAACAATAGAAATATTGAAGCAATTTTATTTAAACTCTTCTTTACCACAACATCCACTAGTATATAGTATCTAATAAGTCAAAGTTGGTTTCATGTAGAATAAATGAACTCTTCTTATCTATTTTTCTGAGTCTTTATGAAAATGCTCATTTAAATTCCTTATGGGTTTTCAGTAGTAGCCAAGTAATTTCCTGGGACATACAGCAGAAACTATTTGTCCAATGATATTCATTCCCTCATTGTTCCTTATTAACAAACTACACATTTTTGTCCTGGAGAGGTGTGAGCTCTACTAAATATTATCATTCTTCTTTGCTATTAGAAGTCGTCATATGAGAAATTTCCAATCACTGAGGCATAACTGGAAATCCATTAAGTGTTTCCAAAAAAGTCTTTGATTTTCTGGTAAATCAAGTCAGACTCAGTTTGTACTACCCTATTCCTGCCTGGAGTTGGACATGGAGTCTGAGTTCCAATGACCCAACTGTGCAGGCACCCAATTTCCCTTCTCCGGAGGGAGAGGTCCTTGATAATCAGGAATGCAGCTTTGCCTATTCCTCTGTCATCTGCCAGGTTAACAGATATTTATTAAACTGAATAAAAAGATTTAGAGTTTAGAGAGCGCGACTAGGCTTAATTTAGATTAATATCTCCCTACGTACCTGAGAATGCTTATTTCCTACACTTAGGAATACTTTTTCTCTCCACAGTCACTTGGCAAATGGGACAGGGGCAGCCAGCAGCAAGGGCCAGGAACTGGCTCATCTCATCACACATTATTTCTCCTTTTCATATTCTTACTCTTTCATACACCCAGCCATGTAAGATGGTAAAATAATAATAAAATTAAAAAATAAAAGAAGAAATTTAAAAAAACGAAAGAAAACAGCTGCTTAACGAATGTGTGTGGTTTTATCAGAATCCTAATAAAAATTACAACAAAGATCAGAAAAATAACATGTAATATTGAATTATCATAATGGAATCACTATGATTAAAAATAGTATGATTTCTTGCCCCAACCATGACCTTTCCAGGCTTTTGTGAAGCTTTGCTTCATATATATAATCTCTACACTTATTCAAACATGTCAAAGATGCAACACTGCTTCTACTAATAATTATAGTTTTACAGGTTAAACATTCCTTTTCTCACTTAGTGTTTCATTCAATCTCCTCAACCTCCCGGATACCGAAAAACAATCAGTCTCAGAAGTATAAAATGTTGCTCCTACTTTTTGCGTCATTATAAATAAGATTTCCAATTGCAGTTCACAGAATACTTCAGAATATAGTTGGCAATTTTAAAAAGTACAATCAGTCAACTTGTAAGGCTGTCAAGGAACTAACAAGTGAATAAGCTACACGGAAATTCCCCAGAGCGCCAAATGATTTGGATGAAAGTTACTGGCTACCACGGTTTTTGGATGAGCAGAAGAGTGAACCCTTTTTTCTGTCTAAGAAGCAAGGCCATTATCTTAAGTGGAATGGGGTACTGCTCGTGTTGCCGAGTGTCTGTAACATAGGAGTTGTTTGAGGCGTTAGCATGCTGATGTCCCACCAGAGATCACTAGCAGAAGAGAGAAAATCGTGGAGTGATCAAACATCTGCCAAAACCAACTCTTTTTTTTTTACCTTAATGTAAATTGTGCTAGGAGATATGTGTGCATGCTCTGATGAGCCAAATTGAAGTTATTTATTATACACTGGTTATTGTAAAGGTTGGATAATATATTGACACTGGCTGGGATTCATTCCAGCAAGAACTTTATTGAAGTGAACAGCAATAAGAAAACTGGTTGTCTCATGGTCATTATCGACATCTAAAGACTGGCTTCCAAAAATTAGAACTTAAAGCAATGCCATATTGAAGTATTTCATTCTACTCCTTTATCATCCTTTAAATCAGGATGATTTGGTTTTCCTAAAGAGAAAAAACAAGTTATTTACACATACACACACACACACACACCCCTTTATATCTACAAATTACTTTAACTATAGAATACCAATGAAGAGATACTACCATCTCTATATTGCTTTTGTTAATATATGAAGAGAGAAAAAGGATCATCTTTGAGATGAAAGGCTAAAGAAAGCCTAAAGCATGGCTTTTACCCCATCATTTTGGCAATCAGGACTCAAGGGACAAAAACTGACTTTGTAATAGAACAGACTTTTTGTTTTCCTTCTTAGAGAACATATGCATCCAGAATAAACTGGATTCTCTGTTTCATGACAATTTGTAAAACAATCTGGTGGTTTGCAAATGTTTACTATAAATCAGTTTTTGTACAAGGCATTGCACATGGTTTATGTGGCTTAATTGCAGAACAACGGTGATGTATTATTATATTCAATTCATAAATGAAGGAATGCAAGTCAGAGGGATCATGCTGACAGCACATCATGGAGAACTTATCAAAGCCTAGTTTGTCTTTACTTAAAACTCCATGATGCTGTAGTCCTCATACTCCAATTATCTGAGGTCTGTGAAGGCAATAATCCCAGCTGTCTGAAATTATCATGCTCGGGCAAAACACAGCCAGGGCACGTCCCAGAATGCTCTTTCCTCTACAATGCAGAAACACTATGCATCCACCAAGTAAAGGGTTTTGTGAAAACCACTAAGAGCCCAAGTGGGACAGAGACTTCTTGCAATACTTCACTCATGAGATTTTCCATAAACCAGATTCAAGCAACTAAGAAGAATTTCCACCTGTATCACTTTCTTGTTACTGCTGTAAACAACTACCATAAACCAGTGGTTTAAAACAATTAAAGTTTTATTTTACCATTCTGGAGGTTAGAAGTCCAAAAGGGGTCTCAGGTGGCTAAAAGTGTCATGAGGGCTGAGTTCTCTATGGAAGTTGCCCAACATTCCCCGGATTATACCTTCCTTCTTCCACGACTATAGTAAGCAACAATCAGCCTGCTCTCATACTTCACCATTCTGACACTGACTCTTCTTCGTCCTTCCCCCACATTTAAGTACCCCTCTGATTACATTCACTCGCCTGGATAACCTGGAATGCTCTCCAAGTTGAAGGTCAAATGATTTGCAGTGTTACTTCCACCTGGAACCTGAATTTCCCTTTGCCATATAGCACAATAGAACCAGAAGTCCCAGGGATCAGGATGTAGACACGATTTAGGAACCATTATTCTGCTGCCCACACACCACTTTAAAAATAACAATGGAAAATCAAAAGTTGTAGCAGGGACAAAAGTTCAAATGTGGACAAAACTCAAATTGCTTATTGACACATCCTAAGCCCCCCAAATCAGAGGATGACCCTGACGGAGCGTCAGAACAAACACAAAAATCCCTCTACAACTGCTTTTAAGTTTCAGAAGCAGCATGGAGGGATAAGTCCACTTCAGCTGCCTGAAGCCTGCATGAGCTTAACCAAGTCCATGAACTTGTATTTCTAGACCTCAGATTCCTCATCTTCAAAGTAGTAGTGAGACAGTCCATCCCGTCATTCCCAGGGGTAAAGCATGATCTATTGAAAGGCAGAGTTTCGATGAAGAAAGGAAATTCAGAGAAACAGGAGTCCTGGTGACTTGTGATAACACCACACCTAAGGAAACACAAGGCAAAACACAAGGAAACACAATGTGCAAATCCAACACTGATAACAATAGTGCAGTTATGAGCAGGCAACCTTTTTTTCTCTTATAATTTATAGACAATGAATGATGTAGCCTTAGAAGCATTTTGGTCAAAGTAAAGTAAATACCCATGAGGACTATTATAGAAAAGTAATTTTTATTTGACTTAAAGATGAAAATTAATTGAAATATTACAAGCAGACACATAAAAATCTCTTTTTTAAGAATTAAAAACAACAGCATTAAAACATGATTAGCAGGCTGGTGAAAGCAGTGGTCTTAATATAAAAATGTATAAATAATGTGGAAAATTTACAACATTTCACATAATATTAAATTAGGATCTATGATTTTATGTCTCATATTGTAAAACCAAAATACAAACTCTAGTCCCAATTATTTAAAAGTATAAACAAGAAATAAAATGGATAAAGCAGAAAAGTACTTTCTGATATCAAATACTGCCAATCTTTAAAAAAAAAGTATGTTAGTTGAAATTATTCTCTGAATATATGCACTCCTTTCTCTTCAAATTACATATAATCATATACATGTGATTCAAACATAACTTTTGGGTATTGATTTTATAATAGTCCAGAAGCTGTTGAAATGCTGAAGATATCTTGTGGCTAGGAAAAAAAAAAATCAAATTCAAGGAAAAGCAGATGGGGATAAAGCAGAAATATAAAACCAGTAAGAAAAAAAGACCTTCCAAGATATGTGAACCTGGACAATTTTGTAATCTCTTAGGTCCTTATTTTCCTCATTTGTAACATACATAATGTTTTTCCTGTCTATCAAATCTGTGATTCTATAAAAATGAACTGATAAGGTCCAGGAGATTCAAGGAACAACTGAAAAATGAAAATCACTCAACATTAAAACGAGCAAGAGCATTCTAGACAAAGACCGAATAAATATGATCCTCCCAGAAAGTGGCTTTGCTGACAATGGGTTGGGAAGCTGTGGGGGAGGGAGGGAGGGAGGTGGGAGCAGTTAGAGTTGAAAAGATGTTTGGGATCTTGGGCCAAGATGAATTTGCAAAAAAATGCAAGTAGATAATTAGAATGTGGTTTAGGACCGAAATCATGGGGGGATATATGGAAAGATGGTTTCTCCCCAAAGCCACAAGGAACAATGACATTTCAACAAAGCTGAAACAGAGGTAGAAAAAGCCTGAAAGGAAATTGGAAGATAGTGAAATTGTCATTTGTGGCTAGAACCAAGCCTGAGAACTAATACATAGTTGATACTCGATTTGTTGCCCACCTGTCTTTTACACATTTCCATACCATTTACACAACTAGATGACTAGAATTCCAAAGACCGTGCATCCACTCTGCGCAAGTACCTTGTAACTAGTTATTTTCTTCTTAGGAAAGCTACAAGGGTACCTAAGAAATGGTGGAAATTTAATAAGGAGAAATTCAAACTTAAAAATATTTGCTTGATTTCTGCCTTGTCAGTGGCATTATACCAGATACCAGAGCGAGGAGAGAACCCTGGAACAGAGTAGTTAAAATATTTGTTAATGCAAAGTTTCACAGAGCTCAGGATCTGCCACATAATGGCCTTTAATAAATATTGATGGTGACAAGGATTGCTGGATGAATCTGAAGGCTTAGATGGTCATTTTAGTCCTGCTACTTATTCACTGTTCTTCCTTCTCCAAGTCTTCGATGACTCATCTCAGTCCCCACATTTATTAAGTGGTAAAGACGAGTAGCTTCTACATGCTCACTGAAAAGAGGAGATTTTTGTCAATTTTAAAAAATAATAAAAATCTATATGGCTGGTCAAAGCTGGTTGTTCCAGAGGTATGAAGTTGAAAATGGCGATACAACATATCCACAAGGTCTGTAAGAAGACACACAAAATGCTGGTGATATAATGACAGCATACAGCAAATGCTGTCAGAAAAACACACAACAGGGGCACCTGGGTGGCTCAGTCAGTTAAGCATCCGACTCCCGGTTTTGGCTCAGGTCATGATCTCAGGGTCCTTGGGATTGAGCCCCAGGTCCAGCTCCCTGCTCAGCGGGGAGCCTGCTTCTCCCTCTGCCTGTCACCCCACTCATGCTCTCTCTCTCTCTCTCTCTCTCTCTCTCTCGCAAATAAACAAAATCTTTAAGAAAAGATAATTACACAACAGTTTTATTTTAATACATCAACAAAGGATTATGGTATAATATTAGCACCGACTGACTCAGCAGACTTGATGGAATGGATCAGAGTGGATAAAAGGAAATGTTTACTGAAGGGTGAGCTAAAGCGAGTGTGCGCCGATGTGGTCCGCGTCTCATAGATCACATCCACAGCCGCAGCCTTAACTCTGTGCTTAGTCACCCTGCCCTCAGTCACCCCACCCTCCACCGGACGTCCAACAGAGCTTCAGGTGAAAACCATTCCAGATTCTTGAAAACTTAACATCCATTTTAGCCTGATGGCACTCCCGGATGACTAAAAGAATTTTTTGAAAGGTCGCAGAGAAAATGTCAAAAACTGCTACCGATCTTTATCCTAATAATATAATATTAGATATCCTGGGGCAGAGGAAGAATGACTTACAGTGCTATAAAGAAAATAATAATAAAAATGTGTATATTTGGTTGAATATGGACGAAACCACAGAGAAGTTAAAGCTAAATTTTAAGGAAACCACAAAAATGATTAGATTATGGAATTCTCTCCCTGGGGAAGTAAAGAAACCTCGCCACCACTAAAACTGTAACAGAGGAAATTTAAGAGGGTGGAGACAATAAAGGAATTTTAAACAGAAAGGAGAGGATATCGATGACCTTTGATTTTTTTTTTTTTAATAGCATTCTTGGACACCAAACTGCTTGGAGACGGCAACATTTTTTCTGAATTAACTGTAAATAAATCAGAAACATATGTATTAAAATTCTAAAAATGACCCTGGTCATCCCTAATGGGGTGGGGAAAGTTACTCATTAAATTCCAGCTCTTTTCAATTTACCAAGGGATGCACAAAGGGAATGTTAATGAGGATAGGTGTAGACAATTAACGTCAAGGTTAAAAGAAAGAAGTGTCTGCAAACAGACTCCGGAGAAGGTCTCTGTCCACTGCTTCCCCCTCTGTGCTCTGTCTTGACCAGTTGTTTCCAAAACCTATCTTCAGATGACAGAAACTAATTTTGACACAGAATGCTCTGTATGGATTTCCAGGACTCTGTTGCGGCCTCTCCACAGCAGATCCCTGCTGGACTGAGCAGGAAAACTGCTTTGATACATAATTCAATAGAAAGCCCAGGATAACTTTTCAAATTTAGTACTGACAACTGAGAAGATCAAGAAAGACAGCCCATCTTTCTTCCTGGAATTTCAAGCACAGTGAATAAAATTTTTCTGTCCAAAGGGCATATTCCGCATGCGTAGCCACATCGCTGGGGATAAACACACCAAAAATGATCCGAGTTTGTAAATACTAAAGGAAGGGATGGATGGGTGTAACCGCTATGGGCATTTCTTCACATTCCTTCCCTCTTTCCCCTGAAGGAAAAATACTTCTTCTGGGTGCTCAGATTAATCCCTTTTGCCATAAAAGGCAATAAAATGATGTTCCTTACAACAGTTTTAGGGTCCTAATCTAATGTGTTCTGAACTGATACTTTGACGTAAGACAGACCAAAAAAAAAAAAAAAAAAAAAAAACCCTGANACAAAAAAAAAAAAAAAAAAAAAAAGCCTGATCAGTATTCATGCTTTTCAACCACTTTTCCTGATACAGTTAAGAATTTCTCTTAAAATTATCACAATTTTCCTTCATAAAAGAATTCAGATAGACATCCATATATTTAGTAAAATGTAAAAAATAACTTATTTCCAAGGCAACACTTGTGAAAATTTCAGAGATGAATTCATAAAATTTCAAAATGCCCTACCATAGCAATATGTCATATAGTCTTTTACCATTTTATGGTAATGTGTTCTCTAATTTCTATACTTATTAATAATCTATTCAAATCTTTATTACTCAGAAATGTATAAAAATCTTTGTGGCTTCTCTGTGTATTACTGATAATGTTTTCACAATATTATGTGTGAGGTAAGACGAAATGTGAGAGTGATTCATTCTGATCATACTTCAAATTTGTTTGAGAAACTTGTCAATTCTAAAATAATCTATTTTAGGGTTAAGAGGCATCTGAGGTTCATGACTTTTGCCAGTTACTCAACATCTTTATGTTTTTTAAAGAAGGGCATGTGATGTTTTGACCACAGGGTGTTATACGCAACTGATAAATTATTGAACACTACATGTGAAACTTAGTATGTACTACATGTTGGCTAATTGAATTTAAATAAAAAAAATAAGGGCCACTGGGGTGGCCCAGTCGGTTAAGCGTCTGCCTTCATCTCAGGTCATGATTCCAGGGTCCTGGAATCAAGCCCCACATAGGGCTCCTTGCTCAGCAGGGAACCTGCTTCTCCCTCTGACTGCCACTCCCCCGCCTGTGCTCTCTCCCTCTCTCTCTCTCTGACAAATAAATAAATAAATAAATGAAGTAAAATATTTATATTAATAAAATTATTTTCAAAACATGTTAAGAAGTATTATTATTTGTTAAAAAAAAACCTGTAGCTTTATTTAGTGTTTACATGGAAATATATATATTAAGAACATACATGTATATGTGTATTATATAACATATTATGTAATACATACATATTTTATAGAGTGTATGCACATACATTATAAGCATTTAATATATATATATACATTATGCATATATGGTATGTATGAGTATAGAAATACATATGTATATAATTTTCGCATCCCTTAGAATGACCTTTTTTCTCCATGAGTAATTATGAATTATCAGGAATACTTCAAAGGCTAAGTAGGATTTTTTAGCCAATTTTATCATTGATCCAAAAGTCCAATGATCTTTGATAATTGGCTACATTTTTAGTTCTTGCAGATGTAATAAATTACAGGTTGGGGCTGATGTCACATCGTTCGATATGTTTAACCTTCCATAGCTTCGTTGTTTGTTAACACTAGCTTTAGAAACATGAAATCATATTAAGGAAGGCACTTGTGATGAGCACTGAGTATTGTATGTAAGTGATGAATCACTAAATTCTACTTCTGAAACTAATATTACACTGTATGTTAACTAACTGGAATTTAAATAAAAACTTGAAAAAATAAATAAAAATTAAAAAAACATGAAATCAAATACGCTTACATGAATTTCTCTTTATGGCATTTTCAAAACTCTAGATTAAAAAAAACAAAACAAAACTCCAAGTCAAGTCAGAGTTCGTAAGAATGCCTCAAAAAAGAAAAGAGGGAAAAAAAGTTTTATAATGTTTGGAAAACTTTTAGAAGCTTTGTGTCCAGTATTTTATTTTACTTATCAACCTCGGTCCAACAAAAACTAGCTAGAGTCAGGATAAATCTAATGATTTTCCAGCAAATGAGTTCCAAGCTTGCAAAAACTAAGAACTGATAATAATAAGGACAATATTTTGATATCCACCCCTCCTATTTAGTTCCATAAAGAGGAAAACTATAAAAACAAATCATGGTCCCTCCAAAAGGCAGAAGCACAAACATGACAGGCCTTGTGGTATTTTTTCCTGAATGGCTCATGTGATTTTTTTGGAGAGTATTTTTATAGGCTAAATTACAGAATCATAGAATCTTGGATTTTTTAGAACTGAAAGGAATTTTAGTAATCACTAGGGTGCTGTTTAGCAAACTCTCCCTTGAATGGTCAAAATAAGACCCAAAAGAGCTAGTATAACTTCCAGAGAACGTCGGAAGACTGCTTCCTGTATGTGTCGAGGTACCGGGTATGGGTATTCGGCGTGCTTGCAGCTATAGTGAGGTCTGGTGTATCAAGCCTAAGTTTACCTTCTGTAGGGTTCTCTCCAAGGGGGTTTATTCATTGGTAAAGAGATTCATGGGCATACATATTTATCTAACGATATCCCATAAAGAACTTCAGATAATAACACTAGATAAGCTTCCAGTGTATAAGAATATCCGCCGCTAACTAAAATCCGCATTATATAGCAGAAACTGTAGCTTACCTTTTCGTTTGTAAAGTCATATCTTAGTGGATTAGAATACTCTAGGGTAGAGTGTACATACTACATGTCTGTAACTCACATAGAACCCAGCGTTACATGCAGTAGGGACTCAATATTTATTGATTTTTATGTTGCTGTTGTTTAAACTTTTAGTAGCATCTGTCTTGAAAAGAAAAACAAAACGCAACACACCAGAGTATCAGATGGGCAACTAATCTATGCTGTTTATTTTAGTAAAACTACGAGTGAAAATGTAACTGCTTAAGGAAGATTATCTTATTAAAGCCTCACAAAAATCCAGTTGGCAAGTGAGAAGACTGATGGAGAGGGATGCTAATTTGTCCCGAGTTACACAACTTTAAGGTACAGCACTGAACTTCAAACTCCAGCATGTCTGTTAAAGCACCCCCCACCCCATCCCACCATGACAGAAAGTGACAGAAAGCCAAAAGGAATTGCACATTAGCTTGTCTATTTCTCAAAGGAAGGCTAACAATTCTTGGAAAAATCATTTCAAGTAAAATACATGTAATGATTCTAATTACTGTGTGAAAAGGAAATCGTAAACTAAGGTAAATTGAAGAACAAATAAACTTAGATAAACCATGCAATCTCATTAAAGAAGAAAAACAAAACAAAATTATTCTCCTCAGAAATCTCCCCTTACTTGGAGCGCCTGAGTGGCTCAGTCGGTTGAGCAACAACTTTGATTTCAGCTCAGGTCGATTTCAAGCCAGGATCTCAGGGTTCTGGGACAGGAGTTGGGCTCCATGCTCAGCAGAGTCTGCTTAAGGATTCTCTCTCTCCCTCTCCTTCTGCCCCCCACCCCCGACTCATGCAGATCTCTCTCCCTCTCAAATAAATAATTTTTTTTTTTAGAAAGAAATCTCCCTTTCACCTTACCCAGTTTCTTCATGTAAAAAAGTAACACACAGTTCTTTGGGAGAAAATACCTGAAAAACACGCTCCCGAATATGATAGTCTCAAATTCCTCCTCAGTCTATTTCTCTCAGTGTAGCTCATAACTCTGAGTATATATGGTGGGAATGGCAATCCATGGAGATGCACTTGCTTAGTCAGTGGACCCATCTGCTTCTGTGCACACACAGTAGTCTTGCAGCTTTGTGTATTTTCCACAACTGTAACTTTCCAAGCATGCATGGGTCTGATAAATTATCTCAAAATCATTTTAAAATTTCTATTCTCAATATGATGAGCCTTTTCTTTTCACACATTTTATTAAGTAGTTATATTTATTCTCTGAACTCCACTTTTAGAGAACTATTGATTTAACTTTGATCTTTTGGATCAACACAATTTTAAATGGACTTCACAGATAGTTAATATTAAAAGCCCATTCTTTCTTTTCTCTTCATTGGGCATTTCCCCCCATCCTTATAGGGCGTTTCTAAAGTCACTGGATACCTTTATTTTTATTTAGGTATCTTGGATCTCTCAGCAGGAAAAAAGAAAGCTTTCCACTGAAAATAAATCAAAATACTGGGTGGGCTTGTAAAGTTCCAAAATTACTCTTAAGTCATATTTAGCTGCCAAAATTGATATAACTTATCAGCTTGAATTTTTAGTGCAAGGATATTTCCAATTATTTGAATCAACTTTTTAGAGTAAATGAGGATATGACTCCTTTCTACATTCAGCAAATTTTTAATATTGTGTTTCTTTGACTAATTTTTATCTGGCTAGATGAAAAGTGCAATTAGTATTTTATGTGATTAGAGAAAGATTAATGAACTAATGCGAGAACTAGTGCCCCTATATTATGGAATGCCTTCAATTTCAATGCCTTCATTCAATGTCTTAGATTTAAGGTAGAACTCATGAACAGTAACCAATAACAAAGACTCAAAATTTTGATATGTAATAGATCTACTTCATTAACACATTATTTAATGAACTATATTTTACTGTGCAAATGCAAAAACATTCTTAAACTACATGCATTAAATCTGATTATTCAATATTCAATGCTTTTTATAAAAGATCTCATTACAGTGACTACTGGGATTGCATAGAAGGGGAAAAATTATTCACATTTCATTTTATAGGAACCCAGAAATATGTATAATTTTGTAAGAAATTTTGTCTGTTATTTAAGTGGCCCCTCATCTTAACTTCAAAATTGTCAGATTTTATATATTATCTAGAGTATTTGATTTTATTTCAGTATGCTTCACCTCTTCATTCTAAATGGAACCCACACAGAGCCCATTTTCAGTTGGACATCATACCCTATTGTTTTGTAATTATAACTTATGTCTGCCTTCTCTTTTAAAATAATGGACTCATAAGTGGACAAACTCCTTTGTTTCATCTTTTTCATACCCTCAACTTGACATTTTACCTAGCACACAGAAGATGAACTAGAATGTAAATTTCCAGTAACCAATAAATTTCAGGAGAACAGGACTTTCATTGTTTTTTGTCATTTTCATTGCTGTAATCTCCCAGAAAGTACCTGGCACAGAGGAAATACTCAATTAAGAAATAGTCATTGAACTAATAAATTTCTACTGAATTAGCATTAGTGCATTTAATTAGCTTATTTCAGTTATTTATTTGATTTTAATTGGATCCTAAAGTGTCTAATCACAAAAATTATTATTTGCCTTTCTATTATTTACTATGAATTGTCTTAGTGTATAAAATATTTTCCAACTTTGAGTTTATACCTCAACACACATTTCAGTCATGAAAGTAAAAAAAAAAAAAAGAATCAAATCTATGACATCAAATTATAAGCTGGGCCTGCCCTTCCAACAGGATCCCCATCTAACCCACGTGCATTACATCTCCCAAGTCTAGAACTATCATCAGAAGCTTTAACCAAACTGTGTTTGAATCTTAACACTGAAAATGGCGTGGAAACATTGCTGTTCAGTCTCACTTATGATATTTCTGGCACTATTTAGGTCATTTCATGCCAAATAATTGCAAGAGGCCATGTTAGATTTCAGAAGTGCTATCTCGTGCCAGGAACAGGAAGATAAGTGAACATGATGAAACTCTCACAGGTTAACGATAATTATAACAACGTATTTTTCAAGCCCTCTCTTTGGCAATCTCCCATTTCCAGTCTATAATTTTAATTGCTCATTCAATTTGAATTAAATGTGAACTAGTAAAATTTAACTTGTTGTTTATTTAAAAGAGCACTGGACTGTGAAAATCAAGTACCCAGATTCATGTACCAATTGAATCATTAACAAGCTGCGTGTCTTTGGCAAGTCACCCCTGTTTTCTTACTCTTAGGATCCCAAAATGAAGAAACAGGAGATCAAGCTGTATGATGTTTGAAGTCCCTTTGAGCTCTAAAATTCTAAGATCCTTTTGACTTATCCCCAAACATTGGTATTCCCAATTTTCGCTCATATCATTATGCTTCATGTTCTTTCTTTAGCTTAGAATACCCTCTTTTGTCTCCTTGCCTTTTCAATTCTTGGTGGCCTTTCAAGACTCAAACTATTTCAAATTTCCAACAACAATGCTTTCCCAATCACTCATGTTTTCAGTGATTTTTCTTCCCTCTGATCTCTTATGTGATTTACTGTAGACATTTTAATGGCACATTAACACACTATTTTATTGGGTATGTTAGTTTGTTTTTGTTATGTTCAACAGTATTGCATAATATTAGTCTTACATCTCCAAGTAGATTACAATCCTTTTGTAGGAGAGATAATAGTTATGCTTCTTTTGAGTGCACTATGGCTTTTAGTAGTCCTCTGGGTATTAACTAGTTGTTGTTTTAAGAAAACACTGATTGATTGCTTAATTGATTATAGAAAGAAACCTGAAATATTTATGCAATTGAAAAAACTCCACAATTAAAACTTCATAGTTTTATCTTTTTGCATAAGATTCTTAAGCAAGATATGACTAAATTTCCCATTCTATTGGTAAGGGTGGTATTTGAAGGGCCTTTCATTCCCTGATGTATGTACCTTGTTTCTGCGAATCAGTATTGTTTATGAAGGAGCAAAAGGCTTTTGGTGAGACCCCTCTGTGTTCTAGTACTAGGAAATTATACCACCGCAGATGATTCATCTTCACTGGAAGATTTCTTCATGCAGCCTAAGGAATGAGAACAGGATCATGACTTAAGAGAACCAGATTTTAGTACCATCTTTGTCAGGAGATCCCTGGGTGACAAAACTAATAAATTATTATTGCATCTGTGCTCAGTTTTCCTATTATGTACTTAATTCAGTGTTATTCTCTTCATTTACTTCACAAATTAAATGAAGATAAAACCAGAAAATCAAAACAACAACAATGAACTTTGAAATATATAAGCAGTATAAAAATGTTACAGGGGTACCTGGGTGGGTCAGTTGATTAAGCATGTGGCTTCGGCTCATGTCAAGATCTCAGAGTCCTGGGATCAAGCTCCCCAGAGTCAGTAGGGCTCCACACTCAGCGGGGAGCCTGTCTCTCCCACCCCTTCTCCCTCTGACCCTCCCCTCGTTTGTGCTCCTCTCTCAAATAAATAAATAAAATCTTTTAAAAAATGCTAGAATATTACTATTTCAGCTTGCTTTTCTACCCTCAGTTTCACTGCCTTCCTTATCAATCACAATGGTTGGGATTTTGTTCAAATTTGGTAGAAAAGAATCTGAGAAAAAGAACTGAGACATGAATCTGGGATTTTGCTTTCTCTGAACAATAGAAATAGCCAGGAACAATGGATATGAGCACCATCTAAAATGCCACTGTGAAAATAACTTAGATTTAAAAACTTATCTATTCTCTGAAGAAAAAGTTTTTTTATTTTTTTTTTAAAGATTTATTTATTTATTTATTCGACAGAGATAGAGACAGCCAGCGAGAGAGGGAACACAAGCAGGGGGAGTGGGAGAGGAAGAAGCAGGCTCATAGCAGAGGAGCCCGATGTGGGGCTCGATCCCATAACGCCGGGATCACGCCCTGAGCCGAAGGCAGACGCTTAACCGCTGTGCCACCCAGGCGCCCCTGAAGAAAAAGTTTTTTAAATAAAATATCTCTAACATAGTGTACTTTTTATTTATGGAAATGTATGACTTTTCTAGGATGGATAAATTTGCTAAAGAATGCTCCTGAAAATTGTAGCAAAGCCTATTTCTTACTAAGTTCCTCAGTATCATAGTAGATTGTTAAAATATGTGGGAGTGTCCATTAGTATGTGTTGCATTAATAACATAGTTCTTTACTGAAATATTTATAAAGAAACTATAAAATTTTACAGAAGAAGACTACAATTATATAGTTCTGATAAACATTAAATAAAAATGTCAGCAAAGAACAAGTGAATGAATTGTCTTGGGTTTCCTCTTGAGAAAGTCTACATAAGTTTCCATTAATTATCTATTAATTAGATCTCTTTTAGTTTGTTCAGTTTTAATAAGTCTTATTTTATGTTCTTGAATGCTCATTCCTTTTCCCTTTTCTTTCTTTTGGTTTATTATTTATATTTATTAAGGGCTAATTTTAATTAAATAAGGTCCATTAATTACATCATTTAATCTTCACAACAAACCTCTGAGATGAGTAACATTACTATCTTTATTTAGCTAAAGACAAAAATTAACTTTTAATAAATAAGTAATTCACCTAAGTCCACATAGTAAGCAAATGGCCATGTCACTAACAAAATCCAGGTCTCTTTGAATCCAAAGTAGATGGTTTTAACTATAATCCATTCTGTTTTTGTCCCACTAGCATTACGTTTATTGGCTCCTCACTTTTATTCCTCAAAGAAGTTCTTGATCATTAATCATTGGAAATAATTTTCACATCTGAAATTAACAATCAGAATAAAGATTTTTACTTTGGTTAATACATATGCCTTTAAATCAATATTTAAGCTACATTAGATAATAATATACATCAGAAATATTAAGAGAATTTTAATGTAATCATATGATATATATTTTTCGATATGTAATCCTCTATACACAAACACATAATAAGGCAGTTTGCTTGGTTTCAATAAGGTCATTCACTCATTCATTCATTTAAGCAAATTTTTTGTCAAGACCATTAAAAAAAACCTGAGAAGCTATCATAGATCTGAGGAGACTGAAGAGACGTGAGGACTAAATGCAATGCGGTATCTTGGATTAGATCCTGAAACAGAAAAAAAGAAATTAGTGGAAAAACTGGTAAAATTCTTAACAGTATTACTAAAGCTAGTGAGATAGCATTGACCAAAGTGCCAAGGTATATATTATGTTCACATTAAGGAAAGCTGAGCAGAAGGTGTACAGAAACTCCCTCAACCATCTTTGCAATCTTCGTGTATATTTCAAGCTATTCAAAATAAAAGGTTTAAAGTTTAAAAAAAATGCTTTATTGAGTATATATAATGTGCTATCTGATGCTAAGGAAGAGTCAGGAGAGAAAAATTAATTCAGCTCCTGCCCTCAATGAGTTTTAGTCTAATTAGATTGGGAGTTCTGACTGTAAACAATAGAACATTCCTTTATAATGATGTTCATAGAGAACAGATACGTATAAAGGAAAGTAGAAATCAACTCCAGTTGTCCAAGATAAAGGAAAATACAAAGAGATCCCGAAAACCCTTCACAAATTTATTATGTTATCAAAATTTTAGTGGAGCCGATAAAAACGGACACTATTTATAAGCTAATGTTGTTTCCTATCCTAAGGATAACCTTGAGGAATTTATGTGAACTGAATATTTCTCCTTATGAATAACATGTAAGATAGTTACATAGATATAATAAATAGATATGAATATAAAACTTATACTTAACTATATTACTAAGATACTTTTGTTAAATTAGTGGTATTTAATTGGTTTTATTCTAGATAGTAATAGTATCTAATTAGCAAGAGACCCAAGAGAATAGTCTTAATATATTAAACATTTCAATTAGTAGTAGACAGTATAAATAACAATTCTCTAACAGAACAAGATTCTATATACTCTTATAGTTAGATTGTAGAAATAAATACTTTTTTCAAGAAACAAGGACTTATACCTTGAGTTTTCTCAGGCTTATTTATAATACCATTTTTCATATTTCAAAGAGGAAATTTTTTCTTTTTTTTTTTAAAGTAATCTCTACACCCAATGTGGGCCTCGAACTCAGAACCCTAGATCAAGGGTCGCATGCTCTACCAACTGAACCCAAAAGGCACCCTGGAAATTTTTATCTTAATATGCTTCTCAAGTATTCAATTACATTTGTTACATTGAACAGAGTTATGAAAGCAAATGTAGTAATTGGTTTGATAAGAGGTTTATGTTAATGTTGATAAACATAGTATACTTGAAAGAATAATTATAAACCAATTATAGGATCTACTTTTGTAACTAATCATTTAGAAACCCATTAACAGAAGGTTCTGTGAACAGAAGAAATACTGTGCATGTCACTATATGTTTGGGTACTATAAATATAGGATTGGAAAGGCTTTGTGAACATTTAACTACAATTCAACCAACATCCTGCAGTCCATTCTCTATCAGTAAAATGCCTTGGAGTTTACACTTGTAGTGTTTCAAGAAATCCAGATGGACCACATTACCATTTGGCTTCTCTGAGCAGTATGAAAACATGACCGTGTTTCTCACAAAAGTATACAGTTTTATATTAGTGTTAAGTGCCGCAGTATCTTTAAGCTTTTAACTTATTTTGACCTGTTCAAAGCAGAATATTCCATTTTGTTATTTGAGAGTTGTTATGACTCATGATGATAATGGCTAGTTTCCCAGTCAGTCACGGGATTATTTACAAATACACAATCGATAGCATCATGCTGCCATCTTAGGTATGTAAGTTGATTTTTTTTTTTTGACACAGCATCAGAAGTATGTGGACTTTCATTTGTTTTCCTGGCAGTGGTAATAAATTTGGTTCAGTCCATCTACATTTTGTTTTCTAGTCCTTCATATGACCCGTGTCTTCCATTTGCATTTTAGTTGTCAGAGTTCTCAGATACAACAAATCCGGCTACAGTGAAATAATGTTTAGTTTTGGTTTACCAGCTCCTACTTTCTGTACATTTTGTCTTTCTTGCTTACTCAAACTTTAGATATTCTCTCAAGAAAGTTTCTCAGGGTAACAACTGATGACCTCATTTACATTTCAGCATAACAAACAAAAAGCTTGTCAACTTTTCCCAGTGATATTTTCTTTTTCGGCAGTTGAAAATATATTTAAGAAAAAGAGACAAGAGGGTACCTCTGTCATATCAGCTACAAATAAGCTTATTATGAAGTCTGCTTGAAAGGAAAGATAAAACTTTCCATTAACCGAATGTGGGTGATATGTATGGTTGTTTACCTTCAAGTTTGCTGGGAAATGATTCAGTTCACTCCTGTTATCATGGCAAATTAGGAAAAAGAGTCCCATTTCATTGTCAAAAATGTCCCCATTTCGATAGTAAATAATATATTTATTTAGCCATATTACAGTGTTAGCACACAAAGGACCCAGACTTTGCCCACAATAGGATATAGTGAGGAACATATGCGTGGAAAGACAGATTGATTAATGCGCAGTCTTTGAGTTCTTCTTTTTGAATATTTAATAATCCTGCAATCAATGATAATAATTACGATACTTTTTTGTTTGTTTGCTCAAGTCTTT
The DNA here is from genome assembly GCF_002007445.2 of Ailuropoda melanoleuca. NCBI lineage: Eukaryota > Metazoa > Chordata > Mammalia > Carnivora > Ursidae > Ailuropoda > Ailuropoda melanoleuca. The sequence continues at coordinate 136,554,499 of NC_048218.1, read as the reverse complement.
ACTTACCTTTATTGCCTTAAGTGAAAGGAAGGCTAGATTCAATGTCACAGCTTAGAAAAGGCAAAGTCAGCATTTTCTGGTAAAAAATCCCATATCTGCTATCTGTTTCAAATCTTTGTAGGTGAGATGAGTATAGAAATGATTTCCAAAAAGACTATTTGGCTCAAGATCCCAGCCCCAGCATAGAACTAAAAATTGCAGGTGCTCCAGCAAGACTGAAAAGTTTTATCTGTTCCAAAAGAAATTGAGCAATATCACTTTTGTCATTATTTTAAAAAATATAGTTATAAAAAGTGCTGATAGAAACATACAGAACCAATTAATAAAATCCTTGGAGGAGTGGAACGGTTCAGAAAATCTGTAATGTAATATACTTTCAAAACATGCTGTTTTGGTCATTGATCTAATTACATTCACAGTGCACGTCATGTTTTTGCTGCAAATCCGTGACACAACCACCAAGCCAGCGGCTGACAATCTCTAAAGGCAGTTCAGATATCAGAATGGCCATGGCAAGTCCACACTGTTCCACACTAGTTAGTTGGGTCACACATTTCACAGGAGTCAGAATATAGCTTGTGAGGCTATTGCTGGGGTGCCTTTTTATGGAGTTTTTCTCAGTGTTCAGATGAAAACCATTAATCACACAATATGAGGTAAATTTGTAACTCAGAAAAATCAGGTGTAGGAAGGTTTAACTTTTGTTTAAACTTCATGACAAGGCAAGCCCCTCAAATACAGTCCCCTGGCTCCAGCTTCTCGTCATTCCATGATGGTGTAAGGGAGGATCTAATTCTCTACAATCTCTCTCTAGCTTGTAATAACTAGAAATAATTCTATTCCCTGTGCTGGCACAGTCCCTTTTAGGAATCCCTGTTCTACGCTTAAAAGCAAGTCACTCTTATCTGATGTTTATTTTGGAAGAATTGTAAAATTATCCCTCTTACTTATAGACTTAAACTGGTGTTCATTGTCCCATGAAAAAATGTAGCAGGACATTTTAGGTGACCTGCACTCCTCCAATATCCATTATAAAGTAAATACAAATACTTTTGAGTTGGCACTTAGAGATTGGAATGATCAAGATCATTCAAAGAAGAGTATCAAAGGCTCACTGGCTTCATGGATTCATGTAGCCTCAATCGATATCTGCTGGTAGGAAAAGGAAAGGATGCCAAGGACCATCTTCCCCCAGAGAGAGGGGAATTCACTGTGATGGAATACAAAGTCTGTATTCAGGATTTAGACTCTTAGTAGGAAGGACCATCCTGAAGCAAAGATTTGAGGCTCACTACCTGTACTTCTAATCCAACACACTCTAACATGGTGCGCATGCTCTGGGGACAATGGCTAAGGACACAGGGGACAAGTGAGGTTCCACTTCCAGGTGCTGATATACAAAGGCTCCCATAGAGTGGCCACCTCAGTGAAGACTGAGAGAGATATTAGCTTCCTGCTAAGCTACCTAGTTGTGACTGGAGCCGGTCTTCAGATGAAAATATTGAAATCCTAAGCTATGAAGTAGGTCCTATTGGCTCCATTAGGTCTTTGCCTGGACAACTAGGATAATTATTTTCTCTCCAATTTTCTCCTTAGCACTCTTGTCTATCAAAGATTTAAATGCTTTGGTTAAATACTTACATTCAAGCAGCCTAATTCCAGTCTATGTGACTTCTTTCAAGCCACCGCAGGAGTCTCACAGAGGTCTCCTACCCACGGTGTCTTCCCAGAATTGCAGACCTCTAGCAGATTAATCATCCCACTTCAAAGATTCCATGGAGTTTCTGTCATCCTTAAACATGAACACTGGCACTCTACAATGCAGAATGGAAGTGTTTATGAAAAACTGTTTGCAACTTAAACATGCATATGTCAAGAGCAATTTCCTCAAAAGAATTAATAATACAAGAACCCTATTTTATTTCCAGTGTGCTGGCAGCAGTAACCGGTGATCTGTCTCTATAATTACAGTAGGAGACGCTGAAGCATGAAGCTCTTCACCCCACAAGGAGAAACACTTAGCGTCATATGTGGCAAAGTCAAGAGAGAAAAAGCTGCTGCCTGGTAGCTTCACAGAGGGCAGGTCATGAAGCCAACGATTCTCTAGAGCCATACGCCCTGAGAAGGGTCAGCAGTTCAAGTGGAGATCTTTTGTGATTTTCAGACACTTAAGCTTTTAATAAAAAATGAGGCCTCTGTGACATAGAAGACATTATCACATATGGCAAATAACTAAGCTTAAAATTGCAATAAAGATGAACACAATACAGCATAAAGGTAATAACGATTATGAGGAACTCTGCTAGTGAAGATGAGATGTCATTCTCATCCCAGCAGGGACTTTGGCCATCTGTTCCTATTGCGGTGCCATGCGGGCAGCACACAATGGCACTCTGGCAAAATGGTGGCCCAGGTTATCCTGAGAAGTTATGTTCATATGTTGACTAGAATTTTAAATAAGACGTATGCAACAAGGCACACTGACTGACACACACCGAAAATTTCACATTAAATTTCGTATATAAGAATTAAAAAGCCTCTGTCACATTTACTTGCCTAGCCATCCTCCTCAAAGTCTGCAAGTTATTTTGCACACCTTCGATAGGTTTACCCGTCTCAGGGCATATGGTCCTGCTCCTACCCTAACACCAAATCAGCATGTATTAGCTCATTCAGAAAACATAATCGTCTATTATTTGCCATGATGTGGTTCTATATAGACAACAATAATAGGAACTTCCCCTGCTTTCATATTCAAAGGCTTATATTCCAGTGGGAGAGACAGAAACGTAAGCACACAATTGCAATATAATATAGCACATGCAACTACACAGGAGTGGGCAAGGTAAAGAAATATAGGCAAGGTTGTGATTCAGTCTCACTGTGCCAGGCCAGCACGTCTGGCAGAACATATTCCACATGCTTCCATACGTTTACAAACATTTTTGCAGTCAGTTTGAAGCCATATGACTGTGCCTGCTTGTGGGCTTATATCGCTTAAAAGAAAGTCTTCCTCTTTCCTCTCTTCTCTTTGGTAATGACCAAGAAAGCCTTAGGGAGTTTGAAGAGCCATAGAACAGAAGCAGCCAGAACCCCGAGTTTATTGGAAGGAGAGGTCTTCCAGAGACTGAGAAATAAACTTTGTCTTGTCAAGCTACTGAAGTTTTATATGTTTATTGTAGCAACCAACATTTACTATTTTGGCCATACCAGAGAGAAATAATTTGCCTGGTCAACTTAGTTAAGTATTACAGCTTGGTACTGGGAATATAAAATTGGTACTGGGAATATAAAATATTTTGATGGGAGTCGTAGACGAGAGTCATCGATTAGTATAGTCAGAAAAAATAGTATATATGTATATGAAGACATACAGTTGTGAAACAATCTTCAATATTGGGTATTGCTAAAATATAAAATTTGATAGTCACATATCGATTGGCAGGAGAGAAAAGATAAGATCCTCATATATCTTTAAGAATTTTCTTAATCATCTAGTCAAAAATGAGGCATTAAGGGGTTTTTATAAGGAGGCAAGACCATGGCCAACTTTCTGTCTTTTTAAAGAGTTCGTCTGGTAGCAGAATGGAGAATATTATAAAAGCAGTTTGGCAGATAAGTTAAAAAACCTGTTACATTAGTCTGCGTAGAAAATAAGACCCTGAGCAAAAGCAGAGACAAAAAGTAACAAGTTTAAATGTAATGATGATTAACAAGGAAAAATCTGAAGTGCCGAGGTAATTGATTATAAATAGGAGAGTTAGGGTGAGGCAGAATCAGTTTAGCTCCTAATTTCTGGCAGATGGATCATGGCACCACTAAGACGTTATATGGGAGAAAACAGACTTGAAAGCAAAATAATGAGTCCAGGACATAATGAGTTTGCAAATCAACAGGAAACAGAAATATTAGTAAGAAAACTCAGGGATAATGGCTAGAAATACAGACTTCTCGCACAACTCCGTGAACACAGTAAGTACTCAACATAGCTGTTTTCCTTTCTTTTTTAAAAACATAGCTCATTGAGGGTAGGAAATTTGAGAACTAGACCAATGATTAGAAAAATATTATTTGTTAATAAACGAAGTAGCAAAAATTTTGATGGCATTACACGGAGAAGAAACATTCAGGGGCACCTGGGTCACTCAGCCGGTTGACCTGCCTTTGGCTCAGGTCATGATCCTGGGGTCCTGGGATAGAGCCCTGGATCCACCTCCCTGCTCAGCGGAGAGCCTGCTTCTCCTCTGCCTCTGCCCCTCCCCCTGCTTGTGCTCTCTCTCTCTCTCAAATAAATAAATAAAATCTTAAGAAAGAAAGAAAGAAAGAAAGAAAGAAAGAAAGAAAGAAAGAAAGAAAGAGAAAGAAAGAAAAGAAAGAAACACGCAAATGGCCTAAGAAGATTCGAGATTTCCAAAGAATTTCTGAAGGAATGACCACTGTGCTCTGGTTGAATGTAATCCAGTCTCAGCAGTGGAATCCATTTGCTGAAGAACTGTTTCTACGCGTATCTGAAAATGAACTAGGAAGGAACAGATAATTATTTTCTGAAAAATAAGTAGAAGGAGGGAAAGGGGTGAAGCAGAGGAGATAGAGGAATTATAAAAACCAAGTTTTTCTATAAAATCTTATGAAAAATTCTCTGCTGTGATATTTGAGAGGATTGACGGAAGGAAAAACAAATGAACGGAAATAAAAGTTTGCTGACAAGAATAGGACTCTGCTTCCGCCACACCTGCCGCAGTGACATTCCCCAGCCCGCACATGATGTACTTCTTATGCTACTTGCCAGGTAGGTGGAGGCTTCCTGGTGGCACCTCCACTATTTACAAGGTTTTAATGTCATCCTAGCATCCAAACCTTGTCAGTGTCACTAGAGGTTTTCCCCAGGAGTGTTGCCATAGCGCAGCTGTCAAAAATTCAGCCACTAAGTGTAAATAATCAGTATGCCATCTTACAAATGAATAAAAGCCAAGGGACTCAAAGTTCAGAAAACTTATCCTGAACTAACATTCTTAATTTTCTCAAAGCTTTTAAAACCAAAAGGGAAGAAAAAAGCCCATGGAAATGGTAAAATTTCTGAAGTCGTCTCAGCATCGTTTTCTGTAACTAATTACCTTTTAAAAATGACTTTTTGCAAAACTAATATAATATTTTATAAAAAGCAGACTCTGAAGGCAGCCGTGTCAAGTGGTCAAAATTTTGGACCGCATATACCTGGCCTTGGTTTCCTGCGTGACCTTCTGAAGTTACTTAACTTTTCTATTTCCTCATCTGCGAAAAGAAAATAAAAACACTCATTTACCCCCAAACCTCTGGTGGAAGTCAGTTAATGAATTAGAAAAAGTTATTCTGAAAATTATACAAGTGCTTCATAAAATCCAATTATCAGTCCTACTTTCAGAGCTTTATTTTTTTCTCAAGGGCATTTGCACTAAACTAGATGCAACATATGCATAATTAAACTGTTATGTTTCTTCTTATGTGCAACCAGATGTGTAAGCAAATGTTTGGAAGGAAGCAAGCAGAAGATTTTTTTTCGTGTATATTCTTCAAGACATAAAAGACTAACTCAAAAGCAGCTATGAGAAATGAACGATATGCTCCATGGTATCTCTATTGAGAAACATTTATGATGAAAACAAGGATCACTTTCTCTAATTCTAAAAAAACACATTTTAATATCTCTGGAATTGAGGGGCGCCTGGGTGGCACAGCGGTTAGGCGTCTGCCTTCGGCTCAGGGCGTGATCCCGGCGTTATGGGATCGAACCCCACATCAGGCTCCTCCGCTGTGAGCCTGCTTCTTCCTCTCCCACTCCCCCTGCTTGTGTTCCCTCTCTCACTGGCTGTCTCTATCTCTGTTGAATAAATAAATAAAATCTTAAAAAAAAAATCTCTGGAATTGAGATACAGTTTACAATTGCTGGCATTTTGTAATTTATTGACAACTTTTTTTGTTTTCTTTGCACAGGAAATAGTATATCTTAGATGAGATGAAAATGTGTACAAGTTTTTGAATAGTGCTTTCAAAATGACTTCTTTGTGAATTCAAAGCGAAATGTTAATCAGCAAAATAAAGATCTTTTCTTTATTTTATAGATATAGAAATTCAAGATCAGAGCTATCAAGAGCAAATGTGTGTTAGTTCATGCCTTCAAAAGAGACGCTAAGATAGAATTAGCTATAGATTTAATGGGGGAGAGACGAGAAAATGCTGGAGAGCCTCAGATTCTAATGCTGATCTTACTCCTGTATGAGGAGAGGGAGGAATAAGAAGTATATTTCAAGAGTCTGTTACTGCAGCTGGCATGGTGGGAAATCATGAGGCTAAGTCTCCGGATGGAGGAGTTCCAAGTCTCACCACAATGGACCTGCCTTAGTACCATGCCGAGTTTCATTACTAGCCGAGAGCTACCTGAGAGGGGACTGGCCTTGGCATGACTGTGGTGGCAGGTCCAGAAGGGCAGTAGGAAGGTCTTCCACTGACTATGCTCTCCACAGCCAGAAATATAAGCCGTGTATTTTCATGGCCAGCACCCATGGTTTAGGCAACAGAGCTCTTAAGGAGTGGAACCACTTCCTTTCTATTATGAAATCTTTTTATTTTTGTCATAGATAAGAAAAAAATACTCCATTAATAAATTATGTTGTTGTATCACATATGAGTTTTTATTTCACAGATGTTAAAAGTTCACCAGCATGGAAAGCCTGTAAGACTCATTTAGTCTTACAGAACACAACGTGGAAACATTGCTCCATGTTTTCAGCATTCACACTGGGGTACTTAGTTGTATATTTTATCTGTGACCCACAAGTCTCTCATGTGTTTATTAGTGTTGTGAAAAGGTGGAAAGTAAAGAACACCAGCTGAGGATTCAGGAAACCTAGTACTTGTCTTTCCTTTGCTCTGCATTCTCCCTTCCCTCCCTTCTTTCCTTCCTTCCTTCCTTCCCCTCTCCCTCCCTCCTTCCTTCCTTCTCTCTTTCTCTCTCTCTTCTCTTTCTCTCTTTCTCTGTCTCTCTCTCCCTGTCTCCCCCACTTTCTCTCTTTCTCTCTCTCCTAATGACCTCTGGCAAATCATTCAGCCTCTCTCAGTTACAATTTCTTTATAAATAAAATGAATAATAGCATTTGAAATAGTTAACCTGTGGGGGCACCTGGGTGGCTCAGTTGGTTAAGCGTCTTCCTTCAGCTCAGGTCATGATCCTGGAGTCCAGGGATTGAGTCCCGCATCGGGCTTTCCTGCTTATCGAGGAGTCTGCTTCTCCCTCTGCACCTCACCACTCCCCCACCCCCATTTATGCTCCCTTTCTTTCTCTCTCAAATAAATAGATAAAATCTTAAAAAAAAAAAAAAGAAATAGTTAACCTGTGAATATATGTTCAATTAATTGACTAAAAAATTTAGAAATAATTCTAGGTCAGGTCTAACAGTACTAATGGAATTTGGATTTCTGCAGGAAATGCTAAGTTGGACCAATGTAAGGGAACACACCAGGCTGAATCTGTTACTTTCAATTCAAGCCAGATCTGTGGTTTCTAAAGCAAACTTGAGTTATGCTCATATACTAAGGACTCATCCACTGGTGGCATTGCCTACTAATAACACTAGATTTGTACAAACTGTTATGTTTCTGAAAGGGAAATATGCCTCTAATCTGTGGTTTTTAAAATATATGTATAAAATGTGAAATAACAGAAATTGATCCAAAGAACATGGTTTCTTATAGTTTCAAGATGGATTTTTGGAAAAGCGCATTAATTCTTTCAAGGTAACTCTGTTGACTAAGGCTAAAAGTATATTGTGTAAAACAACAGTAGAAAACAGCTGAAAAGAGTGAATGGATTGAACAAGGTAAATTATGTCTTTGAGTTCTGTTTTTAAGACTATCTTTTGAACGTATTTTCACAATTTATAACTGACTTAGATAATATTGTGATGAGGGTGTAAATAATATGAGTTTATTTTTCAAGTAAAATATTCTGATTTTGATTCACAGAGTATATAACATAAACTACCTTTCTTTATGAACAGACTAAAATAATTTAAATAAATTACTCCTTTAATTACCATCCCCATTGAAATGAAGAGCAAATTTAACGCCAGTAACCAAATCACAATGACTATTAAGAAAACTTCTTTCTCTCTCTCTTTTTTTAAGATTTTATTTATTTATTGGACAGAGAAAGAGAGCACAAGTAGGCAGAGCGGCAGGCAAAGGGAGAGGGAGAAGCGGGCTCCCCGCTGAGCAGAGAGCCCGATGTGGGGCTTGATCCCAGAACCTTGGTATCATAACTGGAGCCGGAGGCAGACCCTTAACCAACTGAGCCACCCAGGTGCCCCTAGAAAACGTCTTTTCTTTCTTAGCAACATTGTAAATAAAATTGAAATAGTCCTAAGGTTCAATAAGGTAGAAGTGAAATGTACGTGCGTCATGCCAAACAGTCAAGAGCCATAGAAGAGAGTTAGATGTTTACAATTGAACACTTATAATTTGTATGGAAGTTAATTTTATATTTTATTTGCTTTTTTAAGTCTAATTTACATATGAAAATCGCCCTTTTAAGTATATAATTTCATGAGTTTTGACAAATACAATCAAACAACAGCAAGCGTGATCAGGATCTAGAACATTTCCGTCATCCCAGTGGTTTTCCTCCTGTCCCTTCCCCTCTCCTCAGCCTCCGGCAAATACTCATCTGCTTTCTCATTGCTATGGTTTCGCCTTTTCTAGAATTTCTTACAAATGGCATATAGAATGTAGTTGTTTGGGCTAGTTTTGTTCACTTAACATGATGCTACTGAAATGTACTTATGTTATCTAATAGCAACGTATACTATTTCTGAGGATTAGTCCATTGTAGGGCACACCACAATTTTTTGTCCATTTCCAGTCAGACGTCTTCGGTGTTTCCAGTTTTAGGTTATTATGAGCAAAGCAGCTATGAACATTCAGTGGCAATTCTTTGTGTGAACATATATTTTCATTCCTCTTGAGTAAAAAACTAGGAGAAGGACTTCTAGGTTATATGATAACTGTATACTTAACTTTATAAGAAACAGGTCAATAGCTTTCCAAAGTAGCAGTCTCTTATTGTATGCCCACCAGTGATATATAAAATTTTCAGTCACTCCATATCTTCACCACACGTGGTATTATCAGTCTTTTTGTAAATTCTGGTGGGTTTGAAATGATCATTCGTGTTGTCCCAAAGAACAATGAATGGCTTTGAGAATTTTTCATGTGCTTCTTTGCCAGGTGAATGAACATCTTTTATTTTTGAACTGTCTGTCAAATCATTTCCCCTTTTTAAAAATCAGTATTTTTTCTTATTATATCACTTTAAGAATGAATTATATTCTGTGCAAGTTGGTACAGCCACTTTGGAAAACAGTGTGAAGGTTCCTTAAAAAGTTAAAAATAGAGCTACCCTATGACCCAGCAATTGCACTACTGGGTATTTACCCCAAAATACAGATGTAGTAAAAAGAAGGGCCACATGAACCCTAATGTTCATAGCAGCAATGTCCACAGTAGCTAAACTGTGGAAGGAGCCGAGATGCCCTTCCACAGATGAATGGATAAAGAAGATGGATAAAGGGGGTTGGGGGTTTCGTTAGCCCGGTGAAGGGTATCAAGAAGGGCATGTATTGCATGGAGCACTGGGTGTCATACACAAACAACAAATCATGGAACACTACATCAAAAACTAATGATGGACTGTATGGTGACTAACATAACGTAATAAAATAAAATTTTTAAAAAAGAATGAATTATATTCTGGATATATGTCTTTTATTGCTTATATGTTTTATAGATAGTAATGTAACTGGCATGCCTTTTTGTATTAATATATTGAGTGCATTTGAAACAGAAAAAGACTTAATTTTGATTATCCTATTTATCAATTTTTTTTTAAGATTTTATTTGTTTATGTGACAGAGAGACAGCCAGCGAAAGAGGGAACACAGCAGGGGAGTGGGAGAGGAAGAAGCAGGCTCCCAGCGGAGGAGCCAGATGTGGGACTCGATCCTGGAACGCCGGGATCACGCCCTGAGCCAAAGGCAGATGCTTAACGACTGCGCTACCCAGGCGCCCCCTCTATTCATCAATTTTTAAAAGATTTTGATGTATGCTTTTTGTGTCATACATAGGAAATATTTACCTAATCCAGGATAATAAATATGTTTACTCATTTTCTTCTAGAAAATTCATATCTTTAGTTTTCACTTTAAGTTCTACGATTCACTTCATATTTACAAATTTCTGTATAATCTCTGATTTTTTAGTACATGGATAACCAATTGTTCCAATAAAATTTATTAAAAAGTTTATTTTTAGTAAACTTTTAATTTTATTTCAGAAGTTTCAGGTTTACGAAAATAATGCACAGTACAGAGAGTCCCTGTATACCCCACACTCACTTTTCCTTATTATTAACATCTTAAATTAGTATGGCAATTTTGTCACAGTTAGTGAACCAATGATTGCATGCTATTGCTAACAAAAGCTCACACTTCATCCAGCTTTCTTCCATTTATCTCTAATTTCTTTATACTGTTTCAGGATCTATCCAGGATACCACATTACATTAATAGCTATGTCACCTTAGGCAACTCTTTATTGTGACAGTTTGTCACACTTTCCTTACTTTTGGTAACCTTGAGAATTTTGAGGATTTTTAGTTGGGCATTTTGTAAAATATTTCTCAGTTAGTGTTTGCCATTTTTCTAATGATTAGACTCAGGTTATATGTTTTGGGGAGGAAAAACACAAAGACAAAGTACCATTCTCATCATATCACATCATATTAAGTGTATGGACTATCAATGTGACTTATAATTAATCTTAACCTTGATTGCCTGGTTTGAGATAGTTTTTGCCAGATCTCTCCACTGGGAAGTTATTTTTTTCCCTTCCTTTTCCATACCATTCTCTGGAAGAAAGACACTGCAAAGCCCACATTTAGAGAGTGGGGAGATATGTTCATGCTCTGAAGAATAGAGTATTGACACAAATTATTTGGAATTCTTCTGCACTGAGATTTGTCTATTCTATCCCATTTATTTGCTTAACATTTATTTACAGAACTATGAATCCATGAGTATTTACTTTAAACTTTGTTTTATAATATAATACTATTTTTTTCCCTCGTATTATTTCCACTGTGGTCATTGGGAGTCCTTTCTATTGGCTGATATATCCCTTTGACATTCCACCACCCTTTTGGAGATGGTCACTTCCTTACCTTCTGGCACTGCAAGGTGTTCTAGGCTCATTCTGCATATTTCTTTCCTAGTTCTAGATTCAGGCGTTTCACTAAAGAACCAAGATTTCTTTTGTTAGAGAATGGACTTACCAACAAAATTCTAGGTGCTAAGTGTGATAGTTGCTACCGTGTGTCATTGCTTTTCAGCCCTCTAACCTGAAAGAACAAAGAAATATATATGTGTATATTAACCTGTGTGCATATACATATCTATATCTCTATGTGTAATAAAATATCTATCATTAAGCTAAATCTGAGTACATATTGATGTCACCAACTCTTATTTGATTTTCCAATCCAACAAGCTCCTACCGTCTAACATCCAGTTACTTAATTGTTCAATTCCAGAACACATGGATAGTGTTTGCAGAATTGGTAACTAATACTCCATGGAAAACAATTTTATCAACTAGAGTTTAGTGCATATATACAGTTCTACTCACCTTTTCTTACAGACTATACTTATTTCCAGAGATACTCAATCAGACCTTTTCTTTCACCCCTTTCAGTGAGGTTGTCTCACTGAAGCATTGCAACGATAGACAGTACAGAAAGATGTCCTGATTTGCAAATCAGAAAACCCACCAATGGACCTTTTATTTATTTTTATTTTTTTTATTTTTTGAGAGAGAAGAGAAAGATAGAGACAGGTCAGACGCTTAACCACCTGAGCCACCCAGGTGTCCCAACACTATCTTTTTACATACAAATTGTTTATATTTTTATAATGTTAAATTTGACTGTTGCTATTTTGGGTTCTCTAGGTTATATGCTATGCTTAGAAAAGACTTTTATACTCTCAGCATAATAGTTTCCTAGTACTTTGATGTTTTTGATTTTTACGTTTCGGTCTTTAATCCATCAGTGAAATTGGAAACATCTGTTCTTTTTTCTACAATCATTTTGTTACAAAATAATTTATTAAATAGGGACCTTCAAAAAATCTTTTTAAAAAAATCTTATAATTAAATGTTATTTTACATGGATATAGCTTTCTGGTGCTAAAGTCACTCTACCTAAAATTCTGAAATCACTAATTATCCATTGTTGTCAACCATTTAATGCTGTAAATGATGCCAAAGTAATGCTAAAATATTTCTGTATTTGGTGGGTATTCAAATTTTCTTTCTTAAAGCTTGTAGATTTTCTTCATGTAATTGGTATTCAAACATTTCATTGACATATGACTAGTTTAATAAGGTCCCTTTCCAAATTCAGTGGCACTTTCTGATATAATATTTAAGTCTTTCTTATCTCAGCAAAAAGATAAAAAATAATATGGAAATTTAATCCACTGCTCAAGTTATGCACAATAAAATCAAATCTGGATACCTTAATAAGACTCAAGCAGTATTATTCATAGAGGAGCATGAAATAAGAAAATCATATTAAAATATTTTTAACATTCGTTATTTTGAAAACAGAAAAATATTTAAAGTTGACAGCCACTCATATGCCACAGTTTATAAATTATGTCCTGATGATGAAGTGTGAGAACACTCACTGACCATAGTGATAGCTTTCCAGTACTTCAAATTGCCTTGTCCTTTCCTCCCTCTGTGCCTTTACCTGTTCGGTCCTCTCTGGCAAGTAGACTTTTGCCAACTACCCAGATATTTCCTTCAAGGAAATATGCTCACCTAATGCCCTGTATTTTCCCTTTTATAACACTCAGCACACTAGGAATCTCTCTTTTTTTTTAATTACACTATAGTCTCTTTTGCAACTCTATTCCTAGTACTTATTACAATTCTGGAAGATTGCATGTATATAATAGACCTTCCTGCTATATGCTGGAGTCTCTCCTTAGTGATTTTGTGTGTTCATTTCTATTGTGAATTGGATCTCTTTCTTTTCTTCATATTTGATAACAGTTAATTAAGAGCATATAAGGTAGTTATCAATTTTGGTATAATTATCTGATAATTTTCTCCTTTAATGAAGACTCATTATCCTAGAGATATACATTTAATTATTTTGTGTTTTCTGTCACTTTTTTTGTTTTTGTTGTTACTGTTTTAGTTACTTTCTATGAATTCCTCAAATTATATTTTTATTACATGAAAATCAATAAAGTTGCATCTTCTTATTCTCCTATATAACTTAATACTATTGTATGGTTGAACTCTTGACCGTTATATTCAATCCTTTTGCTAACGGGCTTTCAAATCATATAAACCCTTACCTTAGAACAGTTTTGGAACCTACATTTGCTTTAAAGAATGGTTTTGACAGATTTACATCAGAGTTAATCATATACGTGATTGATTCTCATGCTTATCTCAGCACATCGTTCCCACTAATTTTCCTTCTGGAACTTTAATATCTTTTGTCTCTCAAATTAGCTAACATGGGGGTACCTGGATGGCTCAGTCGGTTAAGTGTCTGTGTTTGGCTCAGGCCATGAATCCAGCGTCCTGGGATCTGGTCCAGCATTGGGCTGCCTGCTCAACTTCTCCCTCTTCCTCTGCCCTTCCCTCGCCCCCTAGTGCTCATGCTCGTGCTCTCTCTCAAATAAATAAAATCTTTAAAAAATTAGTAACATGCATTTTTAAACAAATTGTATTTTTTTTTTACTGTGGACATATAAGTGATATATTTTCTGATATATTTATTACATAAGAATGACTTTCTACTCTCTATACTCATTAAAGAACACTCAGCTGGGCATAACATAATGGAATCATGTTCTTTCCTTCTCAAACACTGTAGACAGTATTTCCTTGTCCTCTGGTAATTTGATTCACAAAAGAGAATTCTTAAGCCAACTGGTTTTTTATTCCTTTATAAAAAATATTTTTCCACTCTGGACTCTTGTGCCTAATATAAGTGCATGTGCACACATACATGCACACATACCCTGTGCATGTAACAAATAATCATGACAAAGTGATAACAATTATGGAATCTAGATAAGATGTATAGAGGTTTTATTTTACAATTTTTGTGACGTTCCTGAACATTTAAACACTTTCATGATAGAAAATTTCAATTCAATAATTTTCCAAGATACTTACAGGTGTAAATTTTTCCTTGAACCAAATAAATGCATTGTTCTGCATACTAAGGTGCATTTTAACTCGGAAAAGTTTCTATAAACATTGCTTTGACAATTGTTTCAGTTTCCATATCTTTTTTCCTACTGTATAATGACAATCATATGTCTTCCCTGTCTATCATATTCTCTCTCACTTTTTACAGTTTTTTTTTAATTCTACATTTTAGGAAACCTTGTTTTCCTTTACTGATTTAATCTCCCATTTTGCAGATGCTGCTCTTTTCTGCTACCAATGCTGTTTTATTTTTTTAATTTTTTAAGAGCTATTTCAGTCTTCCTGAATTATTTCTTACTTTTACTTCCTTTTAATCACAAATTGCAGTCTTTGTAGTTCACCGCACTGTTTCTTCAAGTCATCCTGTCTCATTCTGATACTGTGGTTTCCTCTTCTGACTTCAAATCATGTCTTACCAGATTTCTACATTTTATTTGCATACCCCTCAAATCTTTTTAGCATATTTCCCTTTTGCCTATTTCTTCATTACTTCTGTCAGTGTGATGCTACCTTTTCCCTATTTTATCATATTTTATAAGTTGTGTGCTTTCTTTCTTTTTCTTCCTCTCAATATCCATTTTTTTTCCTGAAGTGGGAAAGCTCCAGAATGTATTTGCCAAATGAATGAACAGACAAGCAGATTACTTATATCTTGTTCAATGTCCACTTACATGTTTGAACTCTCCTGTCACATTCACAGATAAAAAGTAAGTTCATACTTAGGGTGACCAACATTCCTGGTTTTTTCCCTGGAATGGCTTAGTTTTTGTACTGAAGTTCCACATCTTGGAAAACTCCTCAGTCCTGGATAAACATGACAGTTGGTCACCCTAGAACTGGTGTAGCTCTTAGCCCAGTGTCTAGTGATTAACTGGCTTTCATTTTTTCACTCCAGGGTTGCCATGCTATAGAATGCCTATATGCAGCATATAGTGTCATAGCACAGTCTATATAATGAAGAGCAAAGAACCAATAATAATTATGAGTCCATAAACTCAGTTGGACCTCATAATTAGAAGGGACTTTGGACTTTCATCTCATATGAAATTACACATTTACGCCCATCTTACCATGAACGTAAGAGCAAGGAGACTCAGGCTAATGTTTAAGATAACATGAAAATATATGTTCTTCAAACTTCCTCAAGGGTGAGCAGCAATAGCAGATAACCAGTTTTGTTGATCTGGTTCAAGTTCTAAATCCAGGTCTGCTGGCCTCATTGTTAATGGTATTTCTTCCCAGATTCTGGCAGACTTTTCTGTCTCTTAATGTGTTTTTATTAGGACTTTGTAAAAGGTCAGAGGTTAGCTCAGATGTCATTTTTCAATGAAAGTCTTGGTTTTCATTTTTTATTTAGAAAATACTGAGTTAATTATTGACTGTTTCAAATTTAGAAAAAAATATTTATAATTAAAGTAACTTTTAGCAATCAAAGACAAAATGACCAGAAAAACAAACAAATAACATTTAAGGAGGGGTGGGACAGTTACAGGAACAATGCACTTTTTAATTGTGCATCCTAGATAACAAACATTTGGATGTGGATACCAGAAATGTAACCCGTATTTTCCTCCCGCAGTCTGTGAAGCAGGTACACTCGTAGCTAAAGAGCTCTTCATATACTTAGCTCCTTCTACTCCAAGGGGAGTTACTTAAAGACATTTCAAACTAAGTTATTTTATAAGTGGGTATTGTTGTCAAGTTATTTAATAAGTGTGATATTTAAAAATTTTAAATTTAACTTTTCAAAAGATTTATTTGAGAGAGAGCAAAACACAAGTGGAGGTAGGAGTAGAGGGAGAGGGAGAAGCAGACTCCCCGCTGAGCAGGGAGGCCAATGCTGGACTCAATCCCAGGACCCAGAGGATCATGACCTGAGCTGAAGGCAGATGCTTAATGACTGAGCCACGCAGGCGCCCCAATTTAACTTTTAAGAGCACATTTATAATCATTTATAAATAGACAATAATAAATTTGAGTTATGCTTTGCTTAAAAGGATAAGATATAGGCCCATATACGTATTTCTTTTTCTTTTTTTTTTTTTTTTTAAGAGAGAGACAGCTGGAAGTGGGAAGGGGCAGAGGGAGAAGAAGAGAGAAAATCTTAAGCAGACTTTGGCTCTGCATGGAGCCAGATGGGGGGTGGAAGTCGGGGGTGGCAGATCTCACAACCCTAAGATCATGACCTCAGCTGAAATTAGGGGTAGGATGCTTAATCAATAGAGCCACCCTGGCGTCCCCATATATGTATTTCTATAATCAACCTGATAGAAGCATCAATAACAAGTAGTCATAGTGTTTATGAACTTACACATCTACTTTTGCCATACCATACTCAAGATACCATTTATGATTATTTGGTAGGATGTATATGATTCACCAAGTCAATAAATAAAGATGAATTCAGTTACTTTACGAAAAGTAGGGATTAACCTTGCTATGGAGGCTAATATCAATTAACATCATAACTGCTTTTGGGTAAAATAAATGAATCTGGGGGTAAGTAGTCTTCATCTTTGTATCACCTCAATATGAATCATGGCTAGACTTTGGATGGATGTCACTTCAAGTGGGTAAGGTTTACCAGTACAGAACCTGGATTCAAAATCAAACAAACCCAATTAAGGCAGATCACTTCGCTCTCAGTGAAAAGTTACAAAGCAGCTCCTATCATGGTTCTTCATTTAGGTTTCACCCATGACTCAAGCACGTATCTGGAGACACTAAACTAACCCCGTGTGGAGGTATTGCTAACACCTTGATCTCTAAATTCAGGTGGACATAGGTTTAAATGGGCTTTTCTACTCAGAAGCTGTGTGATGGTAAGGTAGTATTTTAACTTCAGCTTTTGGTTTTCTTTAATCTATAAAATGGGGATAATAATATTGTCTACATTTTAGGGACATTGTATTATATAAAGTAATGCATATTAAAGCCACTTATATTTTATTGCCTAAAGCCATTCACTTGCAAACACCTGGCATATTAAAAAGTTCAATCCCCAAATGTCCAGACAGAAATTCAGAAATATTAACAATAAATAGCTATGTCTACCAAATTTTGTGAGCTTGGGTTTAACTGAGCCCCAGGTTGAGCCAAAGTGGGCACCAAATGAAATAAAGAGAAATATTTCACAGACTACTATTGACCCCTTATTTTAAAAATAAACAGCCTTTTTGGAATAACTGCTCACAATAGTTAGCTTCTGGTTTCATAACAATCAGAGAATGTTGAAGGATTTTTCATATCCTCAAAATACTCACATAATGTTGACCAGAATTTTAGTAAAGGAGAAAAATTACCATCAATTCTTTTGAAGGAAGGCTTGCATATTTATGATGTCAGAACCAGGGACCATACTTTTCTACTGACTCTTCAGATGTGTGCCATCCCTCATTATTCACCAAGGTTAGTAAAACAGCATTGCTTGAAGGGATGACCCTCTCTTAACTTGGTTTTCCTGCCTACTATTGCTCATTTGCTTCTGTTTTTGTTTTTCGCTCAAAACCTACTAACTATATATGCCAGAATCTTAATACATAAATCCCTCCATTTAGGGCAAGATGATATGAAATGCAAAGATTTAGTTCCAGGGCAATAAATGAAGCATGATATCTCTGCATATAGTAATTACTTTTCTGGGGACAACTACCATATGGATCTCCAGAGATTCTTGTGGTGAATTTTTTTAGAACTATTAAAAAAAGAAACATAGAACATGTATTGGGAAACATCAAAAAGGCATGTGCAAAAAGGTCCTGGGTTTGAGTCTGCCACTTACAAAATATATGACTTGGACTTCTCAATATCAGTGTTCTCATCTGAAAGCAAAAGGGATAGTGACGCCCATTTCAAGGGGCTGATTGCAGATTAAAAATGTGTAAAATGCTTAGAATAGGTTTGAGTGGGTGGTACACATTTTTGAAGTATTTGCTCTCATTTTTTTATTATGCTATCTTCTTACTTTGGTGACTTAAAAATCTAAAAGGTAAAAATTTTAGATAGTTTTAAAAGGCTAGAAATCAACAAATTAAGATGAGGGGAAGGTACATAAATTCTAAAATAAATATGAAATAAATAACGTTTTATGATAAAAGAGCCAAGAATATACAGTGCTTAACAACAGGCAGTCTCTTCCACAAATGGTGTTGGGCAAACTGACAGCCACATGCAGAAGAATGAAACTGCACCATTATTTTACACCACACACAAAGTTAACTCAAAATGGTTGAAAGGCTTAATTGTAAGACCTGAAAACATAAAACTCCTAGAAGAGAGCATAGGCAGTAAACTCCTTGATGTTGGTCTTGGTGATAGTTTTTTAGATCTGCCTCCAAAAGCAAGGACAACAAAATAAAAAACGAACAGGTGGGACTACATCAAACTAAAAAGCTTCTGCACAACGAAGGAAACCATCAACAAAATGAAAAGGCAACCTACTGAATTGGGGCAAATATTTGTAAATCATATATATGTATATTCAAATCATATAAAGAATTCATTCAACTCAATAGCAAAAAACCCAACAATCAAATTCAAAAAAGGGCATACGATCTGACTAAACATTTTTCTAGTACGACAGCCAACAGGTATATGAAAACATGCTCAACATCACTAATAATCAGGGAAATGCAAAGCAAAACAAGTATAAGAGAGTAAGTCACACCAGTTAGAATGGCTATTTTCTGAAAGATAAGAGATAGCAAATGTTGTCAAGGATGTGGAAAAAAGGGAAACTTTGTGCACTATTGGTGGGAATGTAAATTTTCCATTTTTTAAACAATATGGAGGCTCTTAAAAAAATAAAAATAGAATTACTATATGATCCAGTAATTCCACTGCTGGGTATTTATCCAAAGAAAATGAAAACACTAACTTGAAATGATTTCTGCACTTACATGTTCATTGCAGCATTATTTACAGTGTCCAAGATATAGAACAACCTAACTGTCCACTGTTGGATGAGCAGATAAAGAAAATGTGCTATATATATATATATGTGTGTGTGTATATATATATACACACACACATATATATATATGTATAATCTCCACAATGAAATTTTGGATGGATGAGCAGATAAAGAAAATGTAATATATATATATATATATATATTTGCAACAACATGGACTGTCCTTAAGAGCATCACGTTAAGTAAAATAAATCAGACAAAAAAAGACAAATACCCTATGACCTCACGTATATATATGGAATCTTAAATAAAACAACACAAAAAAACAGTATGGCAATTCGTCAAAAAGTTACAAATAGAACTACCTCAGGATCCAGTAATTGCACTGCTAGTATTTATCCGAAGGATACAAAAATACTGGTTTGAAGGGTCATATGCACCCTGATGTTTAGAGCAGCATTATCTACAATAGCCAAGTTACGGAAAGAGCCCAGATGTCCATCAACTGATGAGTGGATAAAGAACATGTGGTATGTATACACAATGGAATATTACCCAGCCATAAAAAGAAAGAAATCTTGCCCTTTGCAACAACGTGGATGGAGCTAGAGAGTATAATGCTGAGTGAAATAATTCAGTCAGAGAAAGATAAATACTATATGATTTCATTCATAAGTGGAATTTAAGAAACAACACAAATGATCATGGAGGGGAAAAAGAGAGAGAAACAAAGAAACAGACTCTTAACTATAGAAACAAAATGATCATTAGCAGAGGGCAGGTAGGTGGTGGATGGGCTAAACAGGTGATGGGGTTGAGGAGGGCACTTATGGTGATGAGCATCACGTGTTGTATAGAAGTGTTAATCCTTAAATTGTACACTTGAAACTAATGTTACACTGTATGCTAACTAACTGGAATTTAAGTAAAAATTCTTAAAAAATAAAATCTTAAAAAATAAATTAAAAAAACAAAAAACAAAACAAAACAAAACCCTCAGAGACAGATTGGTGGTTGCCAGAGGCTGAGAATTAAGGATGAACAAAAAGGGTAATGGTGATCAAAAGTACAAACTTCCAGTTATAAGATGGATAAGTACCGGGGTTCTAGTGTACAGAATGGTCACTACTGTTAATAATACTGTATTGTATATTTGAAAATGGATAAGAGTATATCTTAAAAGTTCTCATGACAGAACAAAATATTTTGTGACATGGGTTGATGGATGTTAACTAGATTTAATGTGATAATCATTTTGCAATATGCATAGATTGAATCATTATGTTGTACATTGGAAACCAATACAATGCTATGTCAATTATATCTCAAAAAATTTGAGAAAATAAAAACATGCATGCATAAAAATAACATTTATTTATAATAATCAATAAATGTAAATATAAAAACAAGGTAATACATTGAAAGATAAAATACAAAATTTTTGCTTTGAGAATAATATATATTTTTAAAGATTTATTTATTATTTATTTATTTGGGGGGGGGCGAGGAGCAGAGGGAGAGGATGAGCGTCTCAAGCAGCCTCCGCTCTCAGTGCTGAGCCCGGCACAGAGCTCTATCTCATGACCCTGAGATTACAACCTGAGAGCAAAACAAGAGCTGGATGCTCAACCAACTGTGCCTCCCCGGTGCCCCTGTTTTGAGAATAATATTAATGAATTTTAGAACTTGATTAAAACTACTGATTAAACATTGTACTGACTATAGGTACACCTGGCTGGCTCGGTCGGTAGAGTATGGGACTCTTAATCTTAGGGCTATAAGTTTGAGCCCCATGTTAGGTATAGAGATTACTTAATAATAAAAACCTTTATAAAGAAAATAAAAATAAAACTTGAGCTGATTATAGATTCTTTTCTAATTTCTTTGTATTAGATAGTAAGCTTATGAGTCAAACATGTACACTGAGCAAATCCCTTTGCACATTCTATTGTAGTAAAACAGTAAGAAATAGCAGTATTTATACTAAACAGTAACATATGCCATTATATACACAGGCACATACATACATAATAGTGTATATATGTAATATTATAATGCAAATATGTATGTGTATATTATATCTGTGTATGTGTGTGTATAATATATACTATTATAGCTTCCACACAAAACATTCCTGTTCCTAGATTTATATTCACCTCCTGATTAGCATGTTTTCCCATTCTGTAGTAGATAGAATTATTTCTTTCTGTGTCCTTTGTGTACATATATATATTGCATTCCCACTCTTTACTTGTTTTATTTTTCCTTTGGTCACTTTCCACCTTAATTTCAAATGCCTAAGCATCTCTTTATCTTCAACAAGTATGCAGGCTTGGCATTTGAGTCAGTGATCTCATCTATTAAATGAGGACCACCATGTCAAAACTTCATGAAATATGAGTCAAATGTATTGCAAAGTGCTTTCTAAATGTGAGGTTATAAATAATAAATAGGGTCTATTTATAACAGACAGTGAATAAATGGTGGACCTTTAAAAGTAATCTTGTATTGTTTAAATATTGACTGATATATGATGAGGAAAGAGAAAGAAGATAATACTACCTTTGTTTCTACACCATTCCACTATAAACCTGCCCCATTTCATGGACTTATAATGACATTTCTATTTAAAATAAACGTAAGGGCATAATTGCAATTCCATAAAAGCTTATCTAGAAATTCATATGATAGACAGCGCTATGATTTGGTTATCACAGGTGCCAAATAACCTAGTGGAAAAGAAATTTTGATTGACCTTCTGACTTCATGGAACCACAAAACTCCAGTCATTCTGCTATTTTACTTATGTCCCAGACAGGCACTGTCTGAAAATATTGAGTAGCATGAAACTCAACTCTAGGAATAAAGCTCTGTGGGCCTTGAAATAAACCATTTTTATTTCCAAAAGAAGCTAGAAATGAACCGTAGTATCACCAAACCTAAACTGAAAAGTGCCCACTGGCCCATTTTATTCCCCCAGTGTTTCTACACATAAAATATATCTCCCCAAAGAATAAGACAACGCTTCCTTCATCTGTTAAATGATTCAGAGGATGGCCTTCCCACAATTGCTTTCACTTTTACAGTGCGAAAGCTCCATCATTAGTATATTTAACCCTTGACTTTTTCTTTTTTGTTCCTATATCTGTAAAACCAGGTTAATTCAGTGGGGAATATGGGCTGGTCCATATTTTAGCTCTTTCTGCACTTTGCCTACCACTAAAGAGCCAGAGTTATTCACCACAAGAGCCGGGGCTATTACTATAGTCTTTCATATATCACACCAGAACTAACACTTAAACAGAGAGAAATTCACTCTCAGAATTGCCCTCCAAAGACACATAGGTAGCATTATTCACTCTTTCCCCATCATATAACCATATAAAACTGTCTTAATTATCTTAAATACTAAAGACTTCTTTAATTAGAAAATTACTTTTGTGCATGGCTTGCTGGAATGCCTGAAACTACATAAAACTGCCTTTAGATTACAGGGCAAAAAAAATTCTGTTGAAATTTTTTAGCTGGAAGGGTGCAAAATTTTGAGAGCTACCACCTATAAAACATTAACACAAATGGAAAAGTACGATTAGCCAGCAAACAGTGGGACCCTTAGGCACTGGGTCAAGAAATGAGTGGAAAGACTTTTGAAAGACTGAATATAAAGGAGAAAATCAAGAGTTGGAAAGAAATGGAAAACACATTTTGCCTATGGCATACCCTCTATGTAATCTTGTGCCTTGCAAAATTTTAAAGGTTTTGACTAAGATGTTGATTTATATGCATACATATGCTTACTTGATAATATTTGGATTTAGGGTATTAATAAATGATGATTAAAGAAAATAGTGGCCTTCATGTGTGCCTAAGGGCAGCCTTGACAGGCTTTTCAATAATTACCATCTTTCTGATTACAGAAGGAAAGTTGAATTTTAAAGCAGAAAACCAAAGTTTTAATTAAATGTACAAGAGAAAGCCGATACTAAGTCTACAAGAGAAAATTACTGAAGCATATCCAATTTGATCAGAAGTCAAGAATTTTCAGTAAAAAGAAAACCTCTTAATCAGAAGATCTTGTTAATACCAACACACTCATCTTATTCATCTGATAATTCTGTCAAATTTTAATAAGAAGTATCCAAAACCAACATCATCTAAACAATGTTTTCATAGAACTATGGAATCGCACCCTGTCCTTTGTTTTTGACACATATCCAGGATTTATATTACACGTGTACTAACAATAGAAAGGTATTTTTCAAATTAAAAGTACTGGAAAATGAGAAAGAGAGAAGTGTAATAGGATTTGGGAATCCAGTGAATTGATTTTCTTCATCTTGGCCTAGTTAACTATGTGGCTATTCATTTCCACGGTAGTCATTTCCACATACTCAACTGTATGTTCCTTTGATCTAAAAATAACTAAAGAATTTATTAAGTTCTACCTAATTTTAATAGCAGAGTGGAAATTTTTAAAAATTTCACATTGAAGGAGCAGACCACATTTATTACAGGCTCTTCATATTACTTCATGGTAAATATGTTACAATTATTATATACTATAGGAGAGACTTGATTTACTAAATAATAAATGATATAACTAATTAACATAATAGCCAGTGTTCATTCATTGGTTAAATACTGACTAACTGCTTATTTTGTTCACTGCTCTGCCTGAGGCATCACGGAGACAGACAAAAATACATGTCTTCTTCCTTCAAGGACCTCTCTATGTTGCGGGTTAATCAAGTAAAGAATCTAAGGACTGGATTAACACTAAGAACATAGGAAGAAATACTGTGTAAGGATATTCAACCATACTGGGGCAGGGTCTAAATCTAAATCAGAAGCTTCCCAAGTCCACACACACACACACACACACACACACACACACACACACACACACAATCTTTGTCTTACAACACACTGTCATCATAGATCTATGTATAGCCCATTAAAAAATAATTTATATCATATGTATGTGTATGCCTAAATAGTATACTCTCCAGTTTTGCTTACATTTATCTTTTAATTCCATTTGTTTGTTTTTACTGAAATAATGAACACCCAAGAATCCATCATTTAACCCAAAGGTAAAGCAAACTGACATATTTATGATTGATAGTTCCTACCTACCTCTCCCTTCCATCTCTGCCTTTCTCCTATCCTTCCCTACCATCCATTGCAGAAATAACCACTATTCTGAATTTCACGTTTTCCAAGTTTTAAATTTATATATATACACACACACACACACACCCAAATAATATTCAACATGATGTTGCTTCTTTTCCATTTATAGATTTCAAAACCCAAGTGATGTTTCAGAGGTTGAGAAGGTACTACTTGAATCATTCCTGAGTACTCACTGTCTAATCAAGAGTGTTTCAAGTGCTGTGGGTACTTTCTCTAGAATGCAGGTATACTTTCAACACTTCCTACAAAGTATTATGAACATACCAGTTGTGGGGACTCCAAAGTGAGAAAACCAAAAGAAAATGCCAATTCATTCTAAGAAGAATTTTGATTCCTTCAGTTTTTTATACTCTGCTCTTGCCATAATATTATTACTCTACTCGTCATGTAAAAGGTATAGCAGAATCACCTGAGGGATTTCAAAGTATAAATACGGATGTAAATCCTGCATCCAGTCTAGTTATGCAGAACAGACCTTAGCCTCATTAACATTGAAGAAGGTTCCTAGATGACGGTAAATTGCTTTGTGGATTCCATTACCCAAATCTGGGAGGGAAAACAAAAATTTGAAGACAAAACAACTGGTAAGCTGGTTAAGTTCTTCTCAGCATGTCTAAAATCTGGGGATCTGCTGCCAGATGAAAGAGGATTGCTTGAGAGGTAGGATGTACCATAGGGAGGAGGATAGATGCTAGAGTAGATGGTCTGGGTTTAGGCTCCCAGCTATGTGAGCTTGGGCAAATTACTGACTCTCTCTGTGAGTCAGTGTTCTCATTTATTTATTTGAGATGATACCATGATAGAATCTTCCTTATGAGTTGATAGTGTTAAATAAATTATATAGGTAAAACAATACCTGGTAATAGTCACTGTTGTTAGATTTTTTTTTTTTTTACCTTGCGGGACTATTGTAAGGATTCATAAGAATTATTAGAAATCACAGATGTGAATTTGATGTTTTCACCCACATGTTTTCAATCATAATGTAACCAAGAGGGATATCAATTAATTACTATTTATGACATGAGGCCTATACAGTTTTATGAGGTCTGTAGCTTATACAATTTGGAGACTTCTTTTTAAAAATACAAAATTATGAATTTAAATTTCAGCATGAGAATGATTTATCTAGAATGGGAAAATAAATCACAAAATTAACAAATTTTTGATATCTACCACACACATGAAAAAAAATAGAAACATAGTATCAATGTGTTTTTAGTTATCTGCCTGACACAGTTTTATGATACATTTTGCCCTACAGTTTTTGGCTTAAAACTCTAACTTTTCATATGATAATGTATTTGTAATAATTTCTGTGAAGAGTTGAAATTGCTTTTCAGCACAGCTAATAGAAACTTGCTTTTTATTATTATTACTTAGTGCTGAGAGTTTAGGTCACAGTTAAGTATATGCCTCAAAGAAAAAAACTTTGTTTTAGCTTGTTTATCAGTTGATGGGGGAAAAAAATGAACAGATCTCAGCACAGACTCAATATGTTTTATAGCTCGTACTGTCCTCACTCCCCACACATCAAAGCCTGGGCGCTGAAGGATGGGGGGTTCATACCTTGATATGACGGTTGGCTTTGTACCTTTGTGCCACCATGTTGGACAAGCTGTCACGGCACTTCTGGAATTGATTCCTACAAGGGAATGGGAGCAATAAATTAAGTATGCATGCACAGACGTCATTGCCAAATCACAAAGCTATTGCTAAAAAGATAGCCTACTAAACCCGAAGATAACCCAGTTTCCCCTTAGGCAGATTCCAAAACGTCCATGGCTACTCCGCAGCCACTTGACATGAAAGCTGGAGTAAATAGACAAGAATCTTCAGTGATTTAATTTTAAATAACTTGCTTTGGTAAAATTTAGTAAAAATATAGACTATGTGAGTCCACTCCCCAGGCCTCTCCCAGGGGGAAGGGGCTCACGCAAGTGAGGAGGTGTGGAGCTTAACCTCTGACCTGCTGCAGGTAAAAACCTTACCATAAGAATTAAACATATTTTTAAAAATCTGAACTAATTCAGCACCAACTGTTGCCAAAGATCGTACTGGTTATAAACACAAGAAAAAAAAAATACACGTTTCCTTATAGAATAACTAAATACATCTTTCTTTCAATTTCATCTGAAGTTTTGGGGGGAAAACATGATATCTAACTGACAAAAAAGGTAAATGCTGTTTATTTTTTGGTATGGAAAAACACACATGTATTCTGAGGTAGAATGACATCTTTTCAAGGATATATTTGATAATAACTTGTAGGTCTCATGCTTGTAGTGGCTTGCTTTGGTCTACTTCCTCCAAAGTGTAAGATTGTAATACTTGTTTTCCTCTGAAAAAGTAACATTAGGTTATATGTACAAAATATTTATGATGCTTTAAGAATGATTAAAGGACTTTTCATATTGTTATTTTCCCTACAATAAAACAGATATAGCTCCAGTGATATCAAAGTACTATTAAATTTGAAAAATTATTTTAACAAATGTATTATCAAACAAAATTTCATGAGACCATTTTCATAAGGCAAACCTCATTCAAGGTATACCATTTCATATTACTTTGATTAAGTATATTAACTTCAGACCATTGAATACAGGAAAACAAAACAAAACAGCGGCTCACTAATAATTTATGGTTTGCCCAAGGTAATACAATGCTGGAAACAGGATTAAAGTTCAGGTGTGGTGGCAGCTCTTCTCCCAAAGTAAACTGAGCAGACTTGTCAAATGATGTGTTTGACATGCATTTCCTAAGAAAAGATTGGTATGTGATTTGTAACAATAGTATCATCATTCATTTATAAGTTTAAAACTCTAAGAATCAAAAATTTAGGACAAAACATAATTATTTTATATGCTAGCATTAATTTCAAGTGCTCGATTAACTATTACTTTGAAAAGCCAGGTGTGGGCCATTTTGCATTTTATAAGAACCGAAACACATGGAAAAAGCCAGAAGGTATAATTTACCACCCAATACGAAGAGCCCAAATACTGTATTTGATAGCAAGGATCAGTTTTCAAGACCCTGCATCCCAGTTTTCTCCTGTCAGTAAATCCACTGCTTTATCACAGACACATTGCATTAGGGAAAACTTTTCCCAAATTGCTAACTTCCTCTTTATGCTCTGAATCAAAATCAATTCCAGAAAAATGTGCCTAAAGCTGCCTGAAGAAAGTTTTCAATAGCCATTTGGTCTTTTTATAGGAAGAGATTCCTCTGGCTTTTCAAGACAGTCTTCTCATTTTGAAGCTGACATAAAATCTGATTAATGTAACAGGACTACCTTGTACTCCTTTCCATCTATAAATTTTTGCAGTCTCATATATGAAAAGAACTGTCTGGATCAGCATTGCAAAATGGAGAACAGATGGATTAAAGACAGCATAATAAGGAAAACCACAGTGAATAACACACATTATTATTCATTATTACTCATGTTCACGCTAAGTATTTATTATGCATCTACCTTTAGGTGATTTACGTTCTAATATTTTAGAAAATAAAAGCCTTCCAAAAAAGTTTCCATGAATACACTCTCTGTCCATCTGTCATCTGAAACCATTCTTACAGTTTACCAGTAGAATGTATTTTCTCTTTAAGAGATAGAGGGCACTGGAAAGGCCTATAGAAAACATATAAAATATGCATAAAGCTACCTATGAGGCCATTAGGAACTAAGTAGATATTAAGGATGTACTCACAACAGGTCTTGGATTAAAGACATTAATGGAAAGTAGCTGTTGCTAAGCATGGGTTGGTGACAGCAGCCAAAGGAGACAGGAAAATAAACGGAGGAGTTGGGGAGGAATGCCTAGGAGCCCACACTTAATTAGTTGCCTTCAGAAGCACACACAGCACAGAAAGAGGTAGAAGAAATGGAAAACCAGGAGGAAGGACTTAGGTGAGTCCTTCTTGAGCTCTGTGTCTTGTAGGCACATTTAATAGAATATCTTGTGCTGTATAATTACAACCGATTAGTCCATTTTCTTCACAGTGTCTAGAATCACAGTAACCACATGATTGCTGACACTTTCCTTTCATGAAATTACGTATTTCAATTTCATAATGTATGAAACAACATAACCATAAGTAATATAAACAAAAATTCCCAGAATGAGGAGTTAATCACCTAAATTTTTACATAATTTGTATGTTTACGTGGTGAGTAGAATTTTTTTTCTTCTTTTAGAAAACAGGATAGGCTTTCAACATCATATCACATCACCAGAGATTCTTTCTAGAAGGAAGTTTTATTTTTAGGGAATGTATAACATTATGATATTATAACACAGTAATAATAATATGCCTTGTAACTGCTTTTGCTTATACATTAAACTCTCTGAAGACTTCACTTTCTTTCTTTTTTAAAAATTTTTGTTTAAATTCAATTAACATATAATGTATTATTGGTTTCAGAGGTAGAGGTCAGTGATTCATCAGTCTTATGTAATACCCAGTGCTCATTATATCACGTGCCCTCCTTAATGCCCATCCTCCTGTTACCCCATCTCCCTACCCCTCACCCCTCCAGCAACCCTCAGTTTGTTTTATGCTTCAGAGTTTCTTATGGTTTGTCTCCCTCTCCGATTTCGTCTTGTTTTATTTTTTTCCTCTTTTCCCCTATGATCCTCAGTTCTGTTTCTTAAATTCCACGTGACTGAAATCAAATGATAATTGTCTTTCTCTGATTGACTTATTTTGCTTTGCATAATACCCTCTAGTTCATCCATGTTGTTGCAAATGGCAACATTTCATTTTTTGATGGCTGAGTAATATTCCATTGTGTATTTTATATATATACATACCACATCTTCCTTATCCATTCATCTGTTGATGGACATTTGGGCTCTTTCCAGAGTTTGGCTATTGTGGACATTGCTGCTATAAAGATTGGTGTGCAGGTGTTTCAGTTTCTCTCTTTCAAATACTATCTTAAGAATCTAGATTCTCTTCTGTAGCTAATTTCTTTATAAGGAAGCATGATAAGCATACTTGAGTACAAAAATTACTTTATGTAGGTAGTAAAGATGCATAATTTTATAATTGATTCATAATGATAATTAAATATAGCTACCTTCTACAAGGCTGGCTTAGTTGTTTTACATCTACACTCTCAATCCCCCAAAATATCTCGATGAGGTAGATATGACTTCTCTCTCCTTTTTACACATAAGAATACAGAGGGCTGGAGAAACCAGATCACACCAGTAGCAGGTGGTAAGGTGGGGGGAGGTCTTGATTTTGAACCCACACAAACTCTGGTAGAGTTGTGCTCCTAACCTCCTGTTATTCTGCCTTGCTATGGTGCTTTTGCATATATTATGTGCTGGGAACTTGTCGGACCTCATTACGTGTATTAATTAGATCAATTCTTCCTCAGTCCTGTTATGATTGGGTACCACCACTCTATTCATTCTATATATGAGGAAACTGAGACCCTGAGAACTGCATGGTTTGCGCAAGTCAACTTGCTCCTAAAGCAAGGGAAATACCGAAGACTTCTATAAATAGAAGAAAGTATACCTGCTTAGTCTATATGCCCCAGTCCAGCTGATTCTAAGCTGGTTGGATGCAGCACTAGGAGGTGAAGACAGACTGCCTAACTCCCAGTCTAGTGCTTTCTCAGTTGTTAATTTAAGTACAAAGTACATATCCACTGGGTTAAGCCCACCAGAAAGGACACTGCTTGCCTCATACTTCTAATTTTACCATAAAAACTTGAATCTCACTTGTGAACCAGGGTCCAGATTGAGGAGATTTAGCTATCAAAAAAATTAAATTTTAGCTGGTTACCAGGATTTGGTAAAGACCAGAAAAAGGAAATCTAAAAAACAAAGAAAAATACAGTTTATGATATAATTAGGGTAACTAAGGTAATGATATATATACAATATGCTGTGTTTCTGCTAGTAAGTTTCATTCAACCTTTCCTCATTCAGAATTGTAGAAATTTTTATGCACCTGTAGACTGGAGTCCATAGTCTGCTCTATCCTTTTTTCCTGTTCTCCTGTGTTCTAGATTGCTCACATATTCTCTGATCTACCTGGGAATGGTCACAGGTAGTGAACTTCTAAAAGTGAACCAGAAGAGAACTGGTGGTCACAGGTGACCACCAGTTCTCTTCATTACTAACTGGATATTAATAGATGCTGTAATTTGCTGTTTAGACTTTAAATATGACTTCCACGCAGTGAATAAATACCAATTTAATTTTTAAAACATTATTTTCCTCCAATGAATTCAGTAAAAACGTCACCCCAAAACTGCCTCTCTGTACAGTGGCAAGGTTTTCCATTAATTTCACTTCCCTGTGCAGTTTGGGGTCTGTCCTCAGGCCCCAAACTGCACTGGCTTTCTCAGGAGAGATTGATCACGAGGTCACCTCAGCTATGAGACAAAGTAAGGCAGCTGCAATGAACAGCCATGAGACAATTAACTAGAGTATATAGATTTAGCCAGTATTCAGGGAATGCTAATTTTTTTCTGCAACTGAGAATTTATAATAAAAGAAGAAATTACTAAAAACTGTACCATAAAATATTTTCAAATTAAATGCAGCCAGATATAACATAAACATATGGATGCATATGGATGAGATATTCACTTGAGGACTTTGGAACTAATTATGTCACATGAAACATCTACCCCAAAGCCGACTTTTTCTCACATATTGCTTTAATTGTTAACTACATCTCAGGACCCCGTTTGGAAAAGCTGACAGGAGACTGGCCTGGTTTGTTATATTTGGTAAGCTTAGGATTTAAGAGGATTTCTAAAACCAGGCAATCATCAGAATAAAGCGTAAATCCCTGTAGGGTACACCATATTACAAAGTCTGCAAAATAAATTTATTGTGTGTTCTAAGTAGTCAATCCACATAACTTGCAAACCCAACAAAGCATGGAAAGTTTCATTTGTCCAAAGTAATCTTAGCCTGTGACCAAGCATAGTTGAGGTATAAAAATGCATGTGTCACATGTGTGTCCTGGAGGCTACAAGGAAAGTGAGTGTTGTGAGCCTCTGTTTCTTTTTTCTATTAAACTTCCATTTTCTCTTGCTCAAAATTATTCACTTATGTTGGCTCTACATAGGGCTTGAGAGGAGAGTCTTCAAAGAAGGAATTCTAATGGAACCATTTCTTTAGTAACATACAGAATTATTTTATAACAATATTTTATAACAATATTTTGAATAGAGTGAAAAGTCCAGAAAAATAAAAAGTCCCATGACTTGGTACATGGGGGATTACTAGAAGTTTACTCTTCTATATCTTCACCAATGTCTTATATTCAGATCTAAATAAAGTAGACATAAAAATATTTCCTTTGTTTTGAGATAAGACTTGGTTTTCTCAATGCCTATGCTTAAGGTTTTTCTTTTTTTTTTTTTAATTGAAGTACTGTTGACTTATAAGATTATATTAGTTTCAAGTGTACAACATAGTTATATGTTTTATATATATATATATAACAAAATGCTCACCATAATTAGTTATCATCTATCCACCATACAATGTTACAATATTATTGACTATATTGCTTATGCAATGCTTTTCATTCCTGTGATTTATTTATTTTCTAGCTGGAAGTTTGAACATCTTAATCCTCTTCACTTACTCTGCCCATCCCCCTACTCTCTTTCCCTCTGGCAACCGCCCGTTTGTTTTCTGTATTTATAGGTCTGTTTACATTTCTTGTTTGTTTTGTTTTTTTAGATTCCACATAGAAGTGAAATCATGTGGTATTTGTCTTTTTCTGACTTATTTCATTTAACATAATTCCTTCTAGTTTCATCCATACTGTCACAAGTAGCAAAATGTCATTCTTTTTATTGCTGAGTAATATTCCATCGAATACATACTACACCTTCTTTATCCAATAATCTACTGATGGACACTTAGGTTACCTCCATATCTTGGCTATTGTAAGTAATGCTGCAGTACACATGGAGGTGCATGTATCATTTTGTTAGTGTTTTCCTTGTCTAGGGTTTTGCTACCATTTCCTTTCTTTCTTTCTGTCCTTTCTATTGTTTGAATTTTTCTTTTGCATTATTATTTTAGTCCTAGTGAAAGTGTGTGTGTGTGTGTGTGTGTGTGTGTGTGTGTGTGTGTGTGTTTGGGGAGTTTGGAGAGAGAGACACTGAGAGAGGAAACTGTATTTTAACAAGTTCTTCAGGGAATTCTTGTATGACCTAATTCAAGAGCCACTGCCATAGATTTCCAATCTAGTATTCTTTTTACCCCATAATGAGGTGGTGTGACTCAGTTTAGTTAAATTCAATAAACATGCTTTGAATATCTGTTATTGATCACAGATTTTGTTATGAGCTGTGTATACACCTATGAGTAAGAGATAATCTGTCTTCAGGGAACTCACATTTAATATTCTATTTTTAAACCATTATGCATTATCACAATGACATTTCTAGACTCTTTAAATAATACAATTGCAAGTTTTCCATCCATGTAAGAAATTCAACACTGAGAAGTAATTTTGAAACAAACCTCTCTTGATCTCAGTTACATTGCAAGATTTTGAAATGAGTGTGGCAACAGTTTATTTGGACATGCTTCTATGAATTTCACATATAAAATTCTGTTTTATGCATTTACCCCCTAACTGCTCATCTGATCTCCATAGCTTATGAGGTTTGAGAGGCTGAGATCAGGAATACCTCCCAAGGGCCCAGAGGCATCACAACTGCTTTATTTCAAAACCTTGTTTAGAGAAGTGGGTTCCAGAAATGTTCTTCAGTTTTAAAATTTCAGGGAAAATGTTAATAGAAAATTGCATAACTTCTATTGAATGAAATTAACTTTGAAACGTAGACAGCTATTTCAGTGATGTGTCTGACACAGTATTGTCAAAGTACCATCAAAAGGTTTATAGTGCATTTCCCAATCTTACTGTTGATAAGAACCCTGAACAAAACTCAGGCAAGGCATCAGCTATTGTTCATTAATCACTATAAGATTCAAGGTGTTAACAAGTTTCAAATTACAAAAGAATCAAACAAATAAAGTAGAAGAATCCAAAGTTCAGGGCTGACTCCTTTTCGAGTTTTCAATGTATTCTTCTTGAGTTAGAAAATGGTTTTCATACTAAATTCTTCATTTTTCTTTCTTTCATTCACTGTGCTTTTTCTCTTTCTTTCAGACATTGTATTGTGTCCTGTCATCTGACATTTCAAAAAACATACTTTTTTTTTCCACTTCAAACAATTGCTAAATACCACTATGGACTTTGCTCCTTTTGTGAAATTCCAGAGAAATCTGCAACTCACCTCAGACTTGACGTGTACCATAAACAGGCTTCAGGCCCTCTTCTGAGTGCATGCAGAGCATGGCCTATCTGGCAACACTGAGCTGTGGCCTTATTTCTGGCAAAGCAATCATTCAGGGAAGCCAAGAATAAGAGTATTGGGAGGAACTGCCCATATATCAGACTAAAAAAAGTGATGAGTGTATGAAATTTCCCAGTGGGTAGAGAGCCATTCCTAAATTATTCTGGCTGCCTTTGCAGACACATAGAATGCCCTTCCTTGACTTTGTTCTCATTGGGATCTTCCGCTTTCACACAGGAGACCAACTGCGGTGACACAGTCAACTCATTCGAGAAAACACATTCGAACTACAGGCTTTTCATTGAAGTGCAATTTATGTCATGAACATTCCTTTGAAATTTTTAGACACGTAAATGGTGCCAAGTTGAAACCTTATTGCTATTCATTAAGCAATTAATCTTATAATGAATTCATTTTTCCAAGCACAAAAAGAAGGATCGCTGTATACCAAGCACTGTG
This sequence comes from Ailuropoda melanoleuca, assembly GCF_002007445.2. NCBI lineage: Eukaryota > Metazoa > Chordata > Mammalia > Carnivora > Ursidae > Ailuropoda > Ailuropoda melanoleuca. The sequence continues at coordinate 136,520,249 of NC_048218.1, read as the reverse complement.
GACAAGGCATGTAGGAAAAGGGGGTTCCAGTATTAGTAGTAATAATACAAGTAGCAATATAAAAATAACAACAATGAAAACAATAGAAATAATGGTAACGAGCATAGATTACTTTCCCTGTGGAGGCACTGTATTTGTATTTTACCTGGGCTATATTATTTGCAGCAACAACCTTGTAAGTAGGTATTATTATTAGACTTAGCTTAATAATTGAAGACATTGAGACTTGGGCAGGTTATAGACTTCCAGCAAGCTTACAGAGCAAAGAGGTAAAAACACGGGAGGTAAAAGAAACCCATCATACTGAAAATCTACACACATTAACTGAAGTAATCCACATACAAGCCACATATAAACATCATGGAAATACGTTTTAGTTAACAAAAATGATTTTCAACATATTCAGAGAAATGAATGGCTGCTTCATTGTATTATCTAACATGAAAACATGCTAAAATCCTTGAGGGGATAAAATGAAGCCAATAGGAATCTTTCTTATTGGGCTTCTTTACCAGGTTTGTTCACTGTTATCAGTTCACTTCGGTTATACGTCCTCCTTAAGGCAATGATTTATTCACCCCCAGACAACAAGCAGAGTGACATATATTACATGAAAACAAGCCCCCCAAGGTGCTAAAACTTAAACCACAAGTCTACTTTGTCAAGGTCAGATAATCCACTTGGGAATGGAAAATTTGGCTGAATCAGGTTGTAATATTTTAAGGGTTGTCACAAATGTGGTTAAGATGTGTTCTCCTTAAAAAGCCAGTTCAATTGCATCAAATTTCATTTTTTTTATATTGACTTTTAGTTCTAAGAGACTAGCAAGGTACAAATTTCATATTATCAATTTCAAATTGGGGGCACATATTAATGTCATTAAGTGAGCCAAATTCATTTGTACTATCGATGTATTTAGATTCTTTAAATTCATATTTATGCTCATGTAATAAAAACTTAGCTTTACAGTAATCAATGCATAGAGGCCTAACCACACAGTGACATTTTTAAAATGTCAGTGTGATTTAAATGGGACAGATTAACCTTAAAATTTTAACTTGTGCATTCAGAGCTCCCAAGAAGAAATGGGTCAAGAGAGTGTAAGACATCCTATTAAAAAATGATTCCAAACTATTCCTCTTGTCCCAAAGCTTGGGAGGTTCACAAACACTTGGATTCATAACACTTAGTATCTTAGTAATTTTTTTCTTTGCATGTCTTAGGCCAAAAAAAAAAAAAATACCTAAGAGTTCCATTTCTTTAGTAGCTAATTCCAAACAGTTTAATAAGTATTTACATCTTAACAATTTAATAGGCTTCTGGGAAAAGATACGCACAAATGGAAAGAATGAAATAATATTTTTAGTTCATTCTTAAATAACTAGCTACTTACAAATTGGATGTGTGCACCTGTTTGGCTCTGCAAGCCCTTAAATCAGATCAAGCACTCACACACTCTTTCCCCGTGTCACATTGGTTTTCTTCTGGCATTTCCATCAGGCAACCACAGGAAACACAGCTTAGCAAGTTATGATGTCATCAAAAGGAATGTAAACCAATGTAATGTTGAAGCTGTTAATAGTTTGCGGGGTGTCTGACAGATGTTGAGTACTGCTGCGTTTCCTCTGAAAATTTAAAACAATATGCAGCTCTCCCATGAGTTTGCTGAAGCTCTTGAGAGTGCAATGGTGCATAGTTTGGGAAGCGTGGTTGTACTCTGTAGATCTCATTGCTGTACAGATACACAGCAAATAACACTCATTTTATAAAGCTGGTGTTTCCCTACCAAACCCATAATAGCCTCAGCTTACCAAATTGCCTTTTCCCCGCCATGCGCACAGAACCCTGGGTGAGCCAGGAGACCAGGAATAGCAGCAGCTGGTTCCAATCGGCCTTTATTGGACTGAGATGTGAGAAGTAGCAACTGCATGAAAGCCCTGGAGCACTGAAACTTGTCTTTCCAGGAATACTTTTTTTTTTAGTTCTACTTTTTCACTTAATGTTATTGGTAGTGCAGGCTCCAAGGAAATTCATTTGATAGAACTTTTGTCTAGGAACAGTTTGGTCAAAGGAACAGTTTGATTACAAAATAAATAAAGCCATATTGCATCTAGTGAAATATCAGTGAAGATTCTGAATAATAGGTAGAGATACTTTCATATGGGAACTTTCTGTACTCAGTTTCTTGTCCAATCAGTGAAGTGTCTGGCACCATTTCTTCCCATTAATGTCCAGGAACTGCCTCTTTATGATTATTGTTAAATGTGCCATCCTGGCTAATTTCATATGTCCCACCAAGATAAAAAGGTATAATTTGATCTCACTTATATATGGAATCCAAAATACAAAACAAACGAACAAGCAAAAAACCAAGCTCATAGATAAAGAAAACAGATTGGTGGTTGGGGAATAAGGGATGGGTATTGGGTAAACGGGGTCAAGAAGTACAAACTTCCAGTTATAAAGTCAGTAAGTCATGGAGATGTAAGGCACAATATAGTGACTATAGTTAATAATGTTGTATTGCATATTTGAAAGTTACTAAGAGTAAATCTTGTAAGTTCTTATCACACACAAAAAATTATAAGTATATATGGTGACAGATGTTAACTAGACTCACCCAGATGATCATCTTGAATATATGCAAATGTCGATTCATTATGTAGTACACCAGAAACTAATATAATGCTGTATGTCAATTACACCTCAATTAAAAAAAAATTAAGTTTCTCTTAGGGATGCCTCAGTGGCTCAGTCAGGTGAGCGCCAGACTCCTGGAGTCAGGCTCTGCGCTCAGTGAGGAGTCTGCGAAGGATTGTCTCCCTCTCCCTCCCTCTGTTCCTCCCCCAACTTGAGCTCTCTCTTTCTCTAAAATGCATAAAATCTTTTTTAAAAGATTTTTTAAAGTAGCAATGTAATTAATACTCACATCACCATGAAACAAAATAGAAAGTCTTGCCTCTAGAGTTTCTGAATATCACTTATTTAACACTAATTTCACCATCACTCATAAATCTGCATTTTCTGCAGTGCTGTCCATGAATATTGATTTCCAATTACTCTTTCAAAGATTATTAATGTTACTATACTTTGTTGATGAAGACAGCAAATGCAAGCCTTACATATAATATAAATAAGATGGTGAACAATAATTCATTTTCTGGTAAGGTTAAATTTATCTTTAAAAATTTGTTGACATAAATGTAGCACAGCACAGGGCACCCGGGTGGCTCAGTCAGTTAAGCATTTGCCTTCAGCTCAGGTCATGTTCCCAGGGTCCTGGGATGGAGCCCCAGGTCAGGCTCCCTGCTCAGAGGGGAGTCTGCTTCTCCCTCTCCCTCTGCCTACCATACTTGTGCTCTCATGCTCATTCTCTCTCTCTCAAATAAATAAATAAAATCTTTTAAAAAAGAAATGTAGGACAACACATCTTCCAACATGTCTCCTCCTGGAATCATTAATCAATAATCACTGGATTCTTAGAAACTGCTCTTTTCCAATGTTGGCTGCATTCTTGTCTTCCACATATTGAGAAGGATGTTAATCAGAAGGTCCTGTTGATCTTGCAGAATGAAAATCTCAAAAGTCCTTGGCGCAGATAGACATGGCCACCCCAAGCGTGTCCTGTTGTATGGTCTGGAGTGGTCTGTCTGGGTGCCAGCGGGGAGGGACTGGTGGAGGGTAGGGCATGATAAAGCTAAGACAAAATTACAAACAAACAAAATTAAAAACCACTTCAGTGAAGTTGTTTAGGAAGGTGGTATTCTCTCCAAGTCTGTGGTTTAGCGACTTAGCCACTGGAAGCAACATGCTGTTGATCGTCTTGAGCAGGTTGTCATCCTTTTAGTTTCCTCTCCTCGGACTTTCTTTCTGAACCTGACCCCAAACATATTAGTTAAGTTAAAAATTATGTCACAAATGTCCCCCCTTTTCTTTTTTAAGATTTTATTTATTTATTTATTTATTTATTTATTTATTTATTTATTTATTAGAGCAAGAGGGCATGGGGGAGGAGCAGAGGGAGAGAGAAAGGGAGGGAATCTCAAGCAGAGTCTGCATTGAGCTCTGAGCCCAACATGGGGTTTGATCTCATGACCTGGAGATCATGATCTGAGCTGAAATCAAGAGTTGGTCACTTAACCCTCTGAGCCACCCAGGCACCCCACCAATGTTCCCCTTTTCAATTTGTGTCTTTACCTGCAATCTTTGTAATCAATAACAGGATTTTATAATCTGTTTTGCTCCCTGATTGTCTAGTGCTCCACACTACTTTTTTTAAAAGATTTTATTTATTTATTTTGGAAAGAGAGCGAGCAGGAGTGGGAGGAGCAGAGGGAGAGGGAGAGAGAGAATCTCAAGGTGACTCCCTGCTGAGTGTAGAGCCCAACACAGGACTCAATCTCAGGACCCTGGGGTCATGATCTGAGCCAAAACTAAGAGTCTGACACTTAACTAAATGAGCCACCCGGGGCTCCCTAGAACTCCACAGTATTAATGAAAACTGACAAAGGTAACTCATTCTGGAATGAATTTTAGCATAACTTTAATGTTCCGAAGTCTCACTGTCTTGATATAGACCTGTCACAAAGAAAAAGAAACAACAGAAGTGGAGAATTATGAATTTTTACCAGATAGAGACAAGGTTTAGATGCGATCCTTAATCGCGTATTCTTTTGACAGTTATCCTGCTTATTTTGTTTAGTTTTGTCTGTGTGTTTCAGGTTATTCTGTTGTTATATGGATTAGGTTCAAAGATTTCACATGAGTTATGCTACAGTATGAAGATATTTAGACTGGGTGTCAGGCTTCTTGTTTCTAGACCAACTCTGCAGTGCGTACTCCTATACTAATCGCATTTGACTCAGCTTCAACTGAGTCAAAAATTATATTATCTGAACTCTAAGGCCCCATTACATATTAAAATTCTAGACAGCTATGGTTTTAAGTTAATAAGGAACCGTAGACTTAGGCTGATAGAACCCAAATTTATGTAATTTTGACCACACCATTCCCCTTTTATATCTGATAGATTTATAGATTAAAGAAATTAAACTCACCCTAGACAGTTATTAAAATATCATTAACATTCACATCAATCCTCTCCCCAAAACAGTGAGCACAAACCTAACATGATGAATATAATTTGAAGTAACTAGAACATTCTTTCCTACAAAAAAGAACTAGACCTGAGCCTATGGAAGTGGGTCCTATCACTTCTCTTCTCATTTTTAGATAATAAGAGAATTGCCATTCCTTTATGCTATGAATACAGTTTTCATTAATGATTTAAAACACCCAGTTCAATTTATCTATTGATATTTTAACCTTTTTGTAAGATTAAATCCTCCCTAAATCAGAGTCAGAAACAGGAGGAATGTAGAAAGTGCTAGGGTATCTTACCTCTTTCCCTGCTTACCTATCCCTAGTTAGACATCACCATTTGAGTCTCTGCCAAAGTCAAAAGGAGAGGGGGAAACAAGGCTATGAGAGGTTTGTGGATTCTTAATTTAAATTATGTCCCAGTTATTGATAACTTGTTTACCTTCAGTCTCTAAATTTACTGTTTAGTCATTATTTTTTGTTTAGTTTTACTATTTTTGCAGTATGTATTGGAAAAGGGAGTCTGCTACAGACCCTGAACATCCCTGCATGCTCTTGATTGCATCAGCGGGCAAGGCTTGTCTTCATACAGAGAAGTTTCCATAGTTAGTCACTTAGGTACCTACAGAGGTTAAGAAGATCACAGAGTGACTATACGTATCTGTTTGCTCCAAAAGGGGAGGCAGTGGTTTGGTTGTGGCATGCCACAATGTTTGCTGCTTGAGAAAAGGAAGTAGCTGGCCATTGGCGCCGGGGTTCTTCCCTGTAAAGGGACTCACTGTGTGTGCAGGTATCCTCCGGCTCTCCATACACATGGTCCTATGGGAACTGGGGTCCTAAAGACCCACAAAAGTATGCTGACATGGGGAATACAACTTTGGTCTCACCTCTGATTCAAGAATTCCCTGTCTTTTGTCAGTTTCCAAGAAAACTGTGGCATTTTAGCTTACTATCTTGAAGTAGGGAAAATCCCAGTTTTTCACAATTCTTGACAGTGTTTGTCAATGAGAATGGCCTGCTGACAGAGATATAGCTTTCTGGAAAAGGAGAAAGACCTGGGCCCTGTTGGCCAATTGATGGATTTAAGGGAAGTGCTTGGGAATTTGCAGCAAGTTTATTGAATGAATGGTATGGTCAGATGAACAATGTTTCTGAACCATGCGGTTGTCTTCAATGACAAGCAATTAAGCAGTTCTTACCAGTGTATTTCTTAAATATTTAATTGGCTGTGATTAGAAACCTTTAAAAAAAGTTAATAAGGAGAAGGGAGTAGCTAATTTTAATTATGCATTGCTCAAATAAATATATGAGAAGAGATAACAACTATATTCTAGATTCTCTCTCATTAATTAAATTAGCATTTCATACCCATATACTCATTATCAAAATTGTTACCCTAAGAAAACCAGTATGTGATTAAATACTTTCCTATACTAATGACTAATTAATAAGAGCTAGTTTAAGATTAAAAACCAAAGATCCCAGGAATTATTTACAAATTATCATTTACAATCTCAATCACACAAATTAATTTTAATCTCTGTATTTTTCATCACATTGTCCGCCGCACTTTCCCAACTACACGTCACAATATATTAATAACAGGGTTACTCTAACATATAATAAAAGATAATTCTGCTCCTCACAAGTGCCTATTTGAAAAGTATCATAAATGTTTTCATTAAACATTGCAAGAAAGAAAGTATGCTAGAAAGATTAAGAGAATGCACTTGAGTAAAGACCTGAGTAGGACTGGGAATTTCCAGGGCAGAGTTCATTCTTAAGGAGTGGTTACCTTGTGTCTGCTATTGTTCTGAGTGTTTCACATTCACTTATTTACTACAGGGTGGTGGTTAGGCTTCGCCAATAACTACAATTTACAAAGAAGGAAAATAAGAAACAAAATTCCAGTAAGAAATAGAGTTCCAGTTCCCGTTTTAGAGTCAGGTTTTTAGCTGTGATGCTAGGTCAGGTAAGCTTAAGTCTGAATTTTTCTAGGTCTGAGTTTCCTCATTATGTGAAAATGTGGATGGGTTAACATTGAAGATGCCTTCAGGAATAAGAATTTTTATGTCATCCGAGGAGAAATCACATTTACACGATTAAATTATATCAAGAATATAATTAACTTTCTGATTACAAGCTTTAAGTTCCTGAAATTTCATAACTGCTTGTAGACTTTTTATTCCTTTTTTTAAGTTTTTGTGTTAATTTCAGTTAGTTAACATACAGGGTTATATTACTGTCAGTTGTACAATACACTGCCATACATCACCCAGTGCTCATCACAAGTGCATTCCTTAATCCCCATCACCTATTTCCCCCATCCTACCGCCTCTGCCAATAACCCTCAATTTGTTCTCTATAGTTAAGAGTCTGCTTCTTGGTTTCTCTCTCCCTCTTTTTTGCTCATTTGTTTTATTTCTTACAGACTTTTTATTCTTACCATCTTGGAGTAGACAGAGTCTGGTTGATCATATTTTACAAATATGATCTCCTAAGATTCACTATTAATAATTCAAATGTTAATGACTTGAGAAGTACTAAGCACAAAAAAATTAATGTTCTCCAAGTAAGACACTTTCATATACATTTTCTTAAAGATGCTATCTTTACTAAAATTGCCAGAGCAAAGGCTACTCAAGGTCATGGTATCTCTCTTCTTTAAATAAAATTTAAGTACCCCTCCCTCTGAATTCCTCACTTTAAATGTATATTAACGAAACCTATTTATTATTATGTTTTGGGGAAAAAGCAAAGGTTCACATCTCAGATCTTCAACTAAGATATAAACTACAGGGTATTGTTTGGCCAACAGTCAAATACTATGGCATTTAACCCTTAACCTTTCCCATCTCTAAGACATTTTCTCTTTTTATCGGAATATTAATCTCTCGGGGCGCCTGGGTGGCACAGCGGTTAAGCGTCTGCCTTCGGCTCAGGGCGTGATCCCGGCGTTATGGGATCGAGCCCCACACCAGGCTCCTCTGCTATGAGCCTGCTTCTTCCTCTCCCACTCCCCCTGCTTGTGTTCCCTCTCTCGCTAGCTGTCTCTATCTCTGTCAAATAAATAAATAAAATCTTAAAAAAAAAAAAAGAATATTAATCTCTCCATATTAGCTACTTCTGCCTTCTCGGCATAGTTAACCTTAATTCATGGTGATCTTGTCAAAATACCTCTATTTCACCTTTTAGAGCAATTCCAGCTGTTTTTTCTTGTAACAGAGTTTTGTTTTTACTGAAAGAGCATGTAAATCAGACAGTCAGAATTTATTCTTTTCTTGTAGATAAAGTGCATTGTGAACAGAATATTAATTCTATCTTTAAAAGGTAAGTAAATCAGTTTTTCTTAGCATAATTACAACTCATTGTTTATATATTTAAGACCAAATGCCTTAAGTATAGCCTGCATTCAATACCTCATTCCTATGACAAAGATGACTGTTGAAAACTATGACAAACAAAAATTTTTATAAACTTGTCCCACCTTTCTTATATTTTTCAAATATGTATCTCAAAATTTGTGGTACACATGAGCCAAAGATCCACAAGACTTTCAATCAAAATGTGATCATTTTCCCCAAAGTATTAGGGTATATTGAATGAGTACAGGAGAAATATTGCTTTCATTTGTTTTAGCATATTATTACCCATTTATAACAAGAAATTGACTATACAAGGAGCAGAGGTTGGCAAGTGGTTGTCCATAGTCTTAAGTTTGTTCCACTGTAGCCTTGTTTCTTTGTCACTAATCACTCTTTTGGTTAGTATATCATTATTATAACAGCTTCAAGCAAGAATATAGGGGCTATGTATTTCAAGAATTTGGCTTGGCAACCTCAGAAGTTCAGCTAAAGTGAAGCAGTAAAGTCCTCAACTATCTTTGGTATTTTCCTTCCTAAGTTTTTTTTTTTTTTTTAAGAATTTATTTATCTATATGAGAGAGAATGAGAGAGAGAAAGAGAGAGAGAGAGAGAGCACATGATGGGGGGAGGAGAGGGAGCACACTCCCCACTGAGCAGGGAGCCTGATGCAGGACGGATCCTGGGATCCCGGGATCATGACCTGAGCCAAAGGCAGTCGCTAAACCAACTGAGCCACCCAGGTGCCTCTCCTTCCTAAGTTTAATGTATCTTTTCCACCACAGGTCTTCCTTACCTCTTATCTAGGGTATGACAACAATCTCTCTCTCTTTTTTTTTTAAAGATTTTATTTATTTATTCGACAGAGATAGAGACAGCCAGCGAGAGAGGGAACACAAGCGGGGAGTGGTAGAGGAAGAAGCAGGCTCCCAGCGGAGGGGCCTGATGTGGGGCTCGATCCCATAACGCTGGGATCACGCCCTGAGCCTAAGGCAGATGCTTAACCCTTGAGCCACCCAGGCGCCTCTGACAGCACTCTCTTACCTGGGCTACCAGCCCACAACCTGTCTACTTCTTGCCCTTCGTACCATATAAACTTCACTGACAAATTATCTTTCCAAAGCATAGTTCTGATAATATTATTTGGAATCAATTTTTTTCAGTTATAATTTACATTAAATGATATGCCCACATTTTAATTCTGCACTATGATGCTGTGACAAGTATATAAACCTTTAAACTATCACCAAAATCAAGATATTGAGAATTTCTATCACTCCAGAAAATTCTTTCATGTCCCTGTTCATTCAGTTCTCTCTCAAACTCTGACCCCAGGCAACAACTGAGCTGATTTCTATCACAATAACTTATTTTTACCTCTCCTAGGACCTTATAAAAAAAAAAACCATACAGGCTGTATGCTTAGCTTCTTTAGCCAGTCATGCATGTTGTAGCGGTATCTGAAGTTTTTCTTGCTAAATATTGAGTAAAACTCCACTGTATGCATGTACTAGCTTGTTTTTCCACTCACATGTTTATGTTTATTTGAGCTCTTTCAAGTCAGAAGTGAATATAAATAAAGCCGCTATGAACATTGGGGTATGTCATTGATGGACATAAGTTTTCATTTCTCTTGGGAAAATAGAAAATATGTTAAACTTCAACAAGAAACATCAAAATATTTTTCAAGGTCACTCCTGAAATATATGAGAACTCAAATAGTTCATATTCTGGTCAATACTTGATATTGTAAGTATTTTTAAGTTTTGTCATTCTAGTGAGTGTGCAGTATCTCATTATGGTTTTAAGTTTAAACCCTTGTCTTATGATGAACATCTCTTCATGATCTTATGAGTCACCTATATATCTTATTTTGTGAGGTATCTGAGACTTGCTCAGTTAGAAAAATGGGGGTTTTTTAGTATTAATTTATAAAAGTCCGTATATGTCCTAGATAGAAGCCTTTTGTCAGATATATGTTTGGAATATACTTTTTCTTCCAATGTGAGCCTTTTTTCAAAAGCCAAAACCTTAACTTGTTCTGAAGTCCAACTTAAAAATTAATGCATCTATGGCTAACGCTTTTTGTGTCCTCTCCTAGAAGTTTTTGCCTACACCAAGTTTGTGAAGATTTTTCTCTATATTTTCTTAAAAAAAAAAAGATGTATTTATTTGAGAGATCAAGAGAGTGCGAGCATGCACAGTGTATGCAAGTGGGGGGAGGGGCAAAGGGAGAGGAAAAGGGACAAGCAGCATCCCTCTTGAGCTTGAGGCTCAACTGGACACTGGGCAGGGCAGGGGGGTTCATGAGGGGCTCCATGAGGGGCTCCATGAGGGGCTCCCTGTGGGCTCCATGTGGGGCTTAATCCCAGGACCCTAAGATAATGACCTGAGATGAAGTCAGATGCTTAACCAACTGAGCTAGCCAGGCACCCCAGATTTTTCTCTATATTTTCTACTTGAAGATTTAGTTTTAACTTCTATGTTCATGAGTAATATTCATTTTGAGTTTTTAGAAATAATAATATAGAGGGGTCAATGTTCACATTTTATATACAGATATCCAGTTGTTCCAGGAGCATTCACTGAAAAGACTATCTTTTCTCCATTGAATGAACTTGACATCTTTGCTGGAAATCAGTTGACCATAGGTTTTTTGTTTTTACACGTAAATTTTAGATCAGTTTATCAATGTCTACAAAAAGCTTGCTTGTGATTTTGATTGGGAAGGTATTGAATCTACAGATCGATGTGGGGAAATTTGATATCTTAACATTAACTTTTTCCATTCATGTGCCTGTATACCCTGACATTTATTTATTGTTTCTAAATTCCCCTTATAAATATTTTGTGTTTTCAAAGTACACATTTTATAGGCCTTTAAAAAAATTATTCTTCGGGTGTTCTACTTTAATATCATTATAAATGGCTTGTTATTACTATTTTCTAATTGTTCCTTTCTATTCTACATAACTGTGTTTATTTTTTGTAAGGTTACATACAATGATTAGTTGCTTTAGATCTAAAATGTATTCTTAAATTATCAGTTTACTTAAAGTAAATATTTATGACTTTCTACTTCACATTTCCCATTAAATATTATAGCATTATATAATTCTATTTACTTAGCTCTCATTCTTTTGAATATTGCAATAACTTTTATTTTACCTAATTCATAAACCCTTATCTATAATGTCATCATTCTGGGTTTAAAAAGTAATTTATCTTGTACGAAATTTTGCTAAAAATTAAGCATAGTTTTTATATTTATCCAATTATTTACCATTTCTTGTGCTCTTCATTCGTTCCTTCAGATCTGAATATATCAATAGCTATGACTCTATCCAGTCTATGAAGGAAGTACCATTTCCCTTCATCCTGAAGAGGAACATCCTTTAGCTTCTCCTGTAGTGCATTCTGCTAGAGACACAACCTCGAAGCTTTCATTCATCTGAAAATGTCTTTTTTTACATACTCTTTTTAGAAACATGCTTTTATTGGGTTTAGAATTCAGATTGGACTGGTAATTTTTTTTCAGCACAATAATGAAAAAATTTTAAAGTCTAAGGATAGAAATTGCAGGGTTGGTTCAGTGCCTCAACAATATCAAAGATTCAGGTTTCATTTGCATTTCAGCTTCACCATTTTTAGCATATCATTTTACAGCACTATGCATCCAAGAAGGCTGTCATAGTGGCAGAAATTATGTCTTTAATGCATAGAATAGGTGGGAATACATTCCATCTGAAATGTAATGAACTTTTTCCAGAAGCTTTTGACCTGACTTCCATTTAAATTCATAGACAAAAACAGAACTTTGTAGTCTCCACAAGCTCTAATATGAGGCTGGAAAAGAGAGTATTTGGCTTTCCATCCTCTGTAGTGTGACGCAATGAAAGAGAACATCGTCAGTATGGATTTGGGGTCATCCATCAGTAGGATTTGCTTCTATATGAAAAGAAACTCAGAAATAGTATCTTATGGCAACTGAAATCACAGGGGGAAAAAAAAAGAGGATATCCAATTATAATCCTAGAAGGTGGAGAGAAATTTAGAGGAAGAAGAAATATTTGAAAAATATTATGCCATCTATGCATGTGTGCCTTAGATATATTGCCCTCCACCATTTCCTGCAAGATTTACTGCTGGTTCACCATACTGGGTAAGTGATGTTAATCATACACCTGAAATATCCATGTACTTGTTATAAGAAGCAATAAAACACTATTTTCAAACACTTGCTTTCAAAAAAGATCTCATGGAGATAAAATGGAAAATTTCAGCAAACTCTATAAAACCAATGATTTACATTTTTTAACTTTATCTACATACTCTGAAATACATGGCTTTGAAATAATTAATTTATATTTTGGAAAAGAAATCTGTTGGCCTATTGTAGCGATTAAATTTATTAGGGCACTGATGCACTAAAATTTTATTTGGAATGTAAATTTTTACTTTTATAAAACCAATAAAAAGTTTAGTTATTAGAAGAACATGTAAAGGATAAAAGAAGAATGCTGCTTTTACATTTGAGTCATTTTGTAGAGTAATACGCATACCATACAGCACCATACCCTACAATTTTAACCATTAAGTTGAAACAAAAAGTTTAAAGTAAAAAAACAAAACAAAATAAAAACAAAAAGAAAGGGAATATCTTTGTTGTGAGACCTGAAACCATAAAATTCCTAGAAGAAAACATAGGCACTAATCTCTTTGACAACACATATTTCTAGATATGTTACCCTGGGCAAAGGAAACAAAAGCAAAATAAACTATTGTGTTTACACCAAAATGAAAAACTTTTGCACAGTGAAGGAAACCATCAATGAAGAAAAAAGACAAATTACCAAATGGAAGAAGGTAATTGCAAATGGCATATCCAATAAGGAGTGAATATTCCAAATATATTAAGAACTTATTACTCAACACTGAAAAGACAAATACTCCACTTAAAAATAGGCAGAGGACCTGAATAGGCATTTTTTCCAAAGACATAGAGATGGCCAACAGACGTGAAAAGATGCTTAACATCACTAATTAACAGGAAAATGCAAATCTAAACCTCAGTGAGATTTTTCCTCACACCTGTCAGAATGGCTAGAATCAAAAAGACAAGAAATAACAACTGTTGGCAAACATGTAAATTGGTGCAGCCACTGCAGAAAACAGCATGGAGTTTCCCCACATAATTAGAAATAGAAATACCAGATGATCCACAACTGGGTATTCACCCAAAGAAAACTAAAGCACTAATTTGAAAAGATATATGCACCCCTATGTTTATAGCAGCATTATTTACAATAGCTGAGATATGGAAGCAGCCCAAGTGTCTATCAATAGATGAATGGATAAAGAAGATGTGCCATATGTATATAAACATATATTTATATGTATGTATATTATTGGGCTTTAAAAAAAGATGAGATCTTGCCATTTGTGACAACATAGATAGACCTAAAGGACCACATGCTAAGTGAAATAAGTCAGACAAGAGAAGACAAATACATACAATTTTACTTATATGTGGAATCAAAAAAACAACAACAAATAAGCCATTAAACAGACTCTTAAATACAGAGAACAAACTGGTAGTTTCCAGAGGGGAGGTCGGGGGGGGCGAATGAGTGAAACAGATAAATGGGATTAGGAGGTAAAACTTCCAGTCATAAAATAAATAAGTCACAAAGATGAAAAGTACAACAAAGGCAATGTAGTCAATAATGTTGTAATAACAGTGCATGGTGACTACACTTATCATGGTAAGCACTAAGTAATGTATAGAATTGTTGAATCAATATGTTGTACCCCTGAAATTAATATAACTTTGTGTGTTAAATGTATTTTAATAAAAATAGTAATAAAGAGCAGACTACTGCAATTAATTGTTCACAAAAAATCGACACATAAACTTAAAAAATACTTTCATTTTAAAAATTTATAAAGGGGACATAACAAATCTGTGTGAAATCATTTTCAATTTTTCTTCTCTGACTTTTACCCATTCTATATTACTACTAAGATCTGCTATCTTTAAGAATAAAGTATTCTGCTAAGTTCAATGGTTTAAAATAATACAATTTATTAGCATCACACTGAGCTATTATTTTATTTTATTTTAATTTATTTTTTTTAAAGATTTTATTTATTTATTTGACAGAGATAGAGACAGCCAGCGAGAGAGGGAACACAAGCAGGGGGAGTGGGAGAGGAAGAAGCAGGCTCATAGCGGAGGAGCCTGATGTGGGGCTCCATCCCATAACGCCGGGATCACGCCCTGAGCCGAAGGCAGACGCTTAACCGCTGTGCCACCCAGGCGCCCCTGAGCTATTATTTTAAAATAATACAATTATACTTTACAATTTGTAGTTTTATCAGGATGCAGTTAAGTCTGTCTTTTTGTCTTTCTTCTTGGGATTTACTCAAAATTTCTAAAGAGAATGAGAAACAAAAATGCAAATTCTACCTTTGATAAACCTTACAGAAACCACAAACCTTGTATCACAAGTGAATAAGAAGGGATCTCAAATGTAGCAATGGTCAAAAGGGAGTGTAGGAAGACACAGCAAGCTCTGTTTAGGGTACACTGAGTGGTAGGTAACACTTCTCCAAAGTAAGAGACACAAGCAAAGGCACCAATTGACGGGTTCCTGTTTGTAATAATGAGAAGTAGGTCCCTGAGATGGTAGTGGGAGCTTCTGTGGAGTTGGTTTGATTTCCAATCATAGAGATGAGCAATATTTTCATAAACCAACTTATCAGTCAGGCAGTGTAAAGGACAGTGATTGAACTGGAAGCAATATACTCAGTTGCCTGAGAGAAGTAACAGATGAAAGAACTTGCCCATAAATCCTTTCCTATAGCTAATTCACAATAACTTGGAAAGGACCTGGAACTGTCAATGGGGAAAGCCAATGGGACAGTGCAGTTCCTCAGGAGAGAGAAAGTATGACACAGTGACATTATATACGACACAGTCATCATTCAAATATAAAAGAAACAGACACATTTTTACAAAACATTGCTCATATATTGTTATAAGCTTTTGCTTATTTCACTACTTGAGGCTGAACTTCAGACAACCTTGAAATGATGATGAATTTACGGCAAGAAGCATGTGTGACTATAAGTTAAATATGGAGTTTGGGTTTACAAATTACCATATGAATGTCATACACCCTAACATCTTGGAAAAGACAAAAATAAAAAGATTTGTCACAGAAAGGAGAAAAGAAATTGGGTAGATAATGTTATTTCCCCATTTTTTAGGGTGTAAAAAATCATTTAAGACTAACAAAATAACAGATGTATGGGTAATTTAATTATTTGTAAGTAAATTAACTTCTTCTATGAAAAGAATTTATTTATATAATAAAACAGTAAAATATATAAAATGTTAACTAAAGCAAATCAAGATTAAAAGGAAGATAATAAAATTATGTAAAATAAGAAATACTAAGTGGAAAGTTGCCATTGATATGTAGGAAATTATTATGACTATTTTAAGAGAGTTCTTTGTTCAACTGCATGAACTAAATTTGTAAACCTGAATAAAATAGATGCTTTCATGAAAATATAAGTTATTGAAACTGACACACAAGGTATAGAAAGTCTAAACTGGAAAAAAAATGGCCATAATAAATAAATTATATTTTCAAAGAGATTCTCCACTCAAGAAAGCACCAGGCCTAGATTTTTCCACAGGAGCACCTCACAGAGATTATAAGTGACAGATTTGATACATGTCCTTTAGCATTATCTTTGAAGTTCAGCATTGTACATCAGTAAAAAGAATGAATGCATTGACTAAAAAGAAGTAACATATGCTGCTATCTGAACAGATTCATTGAACTTACGCAGTCATCCTGACCAAAAAAATTTAACCAATGACCATTACTTTGGATACTAACCATTGCGAATGTAAATTTTCATGATTCAGTATTTTAACATCAACACACAATGGACAATTAATTCATTTGCACTGATTTACTCATAGTGCTGTCCAAAGCAATACTGGTGGGAGGGGGAGAATATAAAAATGTAAGAAATAAAAATGTAATTTTAGTTCTTTAACAGGCTTGAGCCATGAAGACCCTTTTGCCTTTTCTCATATCACTGAAAATTATAGTCGAAACCATAAACAGTGTCTGTGATGGAGTCAGATTTGTTTTCCACCATCAAACAATAGGTGATCCTTAAGTAATTATCTTTTAAGTGTATTATAACAATTAAATTTGGTGCAACTCATACCATTTTTATATAAAGTACTTAAGTTTTCTCAGATTATAGGAGCCTCCAATTTGTTTTATTAGAATCAGGATGTGATTTCATGTAGACAGTGAAATCTGTGGCCAAAAGACAAAAACCAAGCAAATAGCATTTTATTATGTCTTGTCCACATGAAGCCAAATAACCATTTAAAATATCTTGTTAAAAATACTTAATTTTTATTTATATGAAATCAATGAGTAAATGCCAAAATTGCTTATTTTTTAAAAAATCTACTTCATCAATGACCAATCTCGAATCAGCATTGAAAAAAAAAAACTGCTGGAAAATTGCATTTGGCACCGCTGAGTGTTTGTTACTCTTATAAATACCTTCCTATATTGTGTCTCAATAGCATGTAACTCCATTTAGAAACGAAATGGTGGGTCTTCGAGACAGTTAATAAATTGTATTTCTTTTTAAAAATATGACTATGGGGCATTTCAGTGACTTAGTCTGTTAAGTGGCCAACTCTTGATTTTGGCTCAAGTCATGATCTCAGGATCTGGGGATTGAGCCCTGGGGCAGGCTCCACACTCAACAGGGAATCTGCTTAAGGATTCTCTCTCTCCCTCACCCTCGGCTCCTCCCTGGGCTCACACACGTGTGCATGCACGTATGCTCTCTCTCTCAAATAAATAAATAAACCTTTTAAAAATAAAATAAAATAAAAAATAAAAATCCAAGTAAATTTAACATGAACAGAAAATACCAAAGAGTGGATGTAGAATAGCTTGACTTCATCCTTCCATGAACGTTGCAATATACTTAATCACATGAATAATAATATGATGAACATTCAAGACAGCCATGAAAAAATGTTAGTATTACCAAGGATAAGATCAGAAGTAAATTACTATTTCTGACTTACAAGTGGAGAAATTGAAGCTTATATATAGAATCACACTCAGAAAAGAGTCAATAACCAAACTAGATCTTTATAAACCCCAAACTCCCAAGCCACTCAAATTCCCTGAAATCACACTTCTTCCTTTATGCTTTGGAACTATATTTGTTATGGGTCTCTTTCATTACAAAGTTGGCCAAGTGGGAAACTCCCTTAAAATCCTGAGGTTTTGCATGCGGATTATCTTGACAAAGGTATATGGTTAGAAGAAAAATGAGTTAATAATTCTCAAGTGTTTTTGGCTTAGGAGAGAAAATCATATACATCACTGTGTATATGACAAAATCTTTCCTGTTTATGAGAAAGAAGGATCATATATGAAAGACTTCTAGCTTCAGTTGTGTTTAAAAATAGAGAATGGTATTTCCTTTTTAGTGCAATCCCTAATAACATTTTATCCTCCAGTTTTAGTAGATGTTTTGATATTTATGATAGAAATATCTAAAAACTTTATTAATTTGTGTTATTCAGAGCTATGGCTGCAATTCATCTTGGGGTTTTGTTTTGTTTTTGTCTTTTAAACAGTTTATTTATTCATTTGAGAGACAGAGAGACAGAGATAGTGACAGAGCAAGAGAGAGCAAAAGTGGGGAGGAGAGGGAAAAACAGGCTCCAGGCTGAGTATGGAGCTCCATGCAGGACTCGATCCCAGGTCCCAGGGATTATGATCTGAGCCAAAGGCAGACGCTTAACTGACTGAGTCACCCAGGAGACCCCCAATCTTGTTTCTTTAGGATATTTTATTCTTACTCTTAACATTTTGCAAGTATGTTCGCTAATTTTGAATGATTCTAGGCATATTATTATAATTACTATATAATAAAACTATTATTTTAATTCCTGTAACAATTATTGAGTGAAAATGGCAACTCAGATGCTGGGTTAATATCTGAGATTCAATGATGATTTATACATGGCTCCTGCTCTCAAGAAGCTTGGTTTAATGGGAGAAAAAGTAATATAAATGAATGAAAACAATCTCGTCATATACCTTCCTTTCTTATGTATGAAATCGTAAGACTTAGGCTCTACAGTTTCAAATACTGAAAACATCACCTAGAGTTTGTTGTTGATAATAAGAGGTGTGCTCAATTTAGCTTTTTATAAAAAGTTAACACTATAATAATTCCAAATTATTTGAATAGAATAAATTGTGCTATAAAAGCACAAGGGAGGGGCGCCTGGGTGGCACAGCGGTTAAGCGTCTGCCTTCGGCTCAGGGCGTGATCCTGGCATTATGGGATCAAGCCCCCACATCAGGCTCCTCCGCTATGAGCCTGCTTCTTCCTCTCCCACTCCCCCTGCTTGTGTTCCCTCTCTCGCTGGCTGTCTCTCTCTCTGTTGTATAAATAAATAAAATCTTTAAAAAAAAAAAAAAGCACAAGGGAAAGAACAATTAATTTGACCTGAAGGGAGACTGAGATATTTTCACGAAATTGTCAGAAATTAGTTTCTGAGGGTTTATCTTTCTTCCCCCTCCCCCCCAATATACTCTAGTTCTTCAACATATCCCTGGTTAAATGAAATGTAATTATTTTGGCTTTCTTTATCTAGAAAATGAAATGCTGCGATTTTTACTTATAATGCATACTAATTAGTTTGGCTCCAAGTAACTAAGATTTTACTATTATTGATGTGTTTCTAGAATGGCAATAAAATGTGTCTATCTATAATAATAAATGAACATGAAATGTAATAGGTTATTTATATTTGACAGAAATAGTCCAGATCTGACCTTCTGTGATATAAGCTAAACTGTCACTTGAGATAACTGAAAAGACTAAGTAAGAGTTTTGCATTCGGTGGTTGTATTTTTTTAAAAGATTTCTTTATTTATTTGAGAGAGAGAAAGAGCGCCCACAGGCACAAGAGGAGCAGAGGGAGAAGGAGAGAAAATCTCAAACAGCCTCCACACTGAGTGTAGAGCCCAACTCAGGACTCAATTCCACTACCTGAGATCATGACCTGAGCCAAAACCAAGAGTTGGATGCCTAAGTGACTGAGCCACCTAGGCGCCTCTGGTGATTATACTTTTTTTTTTTTTATAATTAATTTTATTTTATTATATTATGTTAATCACCATACAGTACATCCCCTGATTCTGATGTAAAGTTTGATGCTTCATTAGTTGCGTATAACACCCAGTGCACCATGCAATACGTGCCCTCCTTACTACCCATCACCAGTCTATCCCATTCCCCCACCCCCTCCCCTCTGAAGTCTTCAGTTTGTTTCTCATAGTCCATAGTCTCTCATGTTTCATTCCCCCTTCTGATTACCCCCCTTTTCTTTATCCCTTTCTTCCCCTACCGATCCTCCTAGTTCTTATGTTCCATAGATGAGAGAAATCATATGATAATTGTCTTTCTCTGCTTGACTTATTTCACTTAGCATTATCTCCTCCAGTGCCGTCCATGTTGCAGCAAATGTTGAGAATTCGTTCTTTCTGATAGCTGAGTAATATTCCATTGTATATATGGACCACAGCTTCTTAATCCAGTCATCTGTTGAAGGGCATCTCGGCTCCTTCCATGATTTGGCTATTGTGGACAATGCAGCTATGAACATTGGGGTGCATATGGCCCTTCTCTTTACTACGTCTGTATCTTTGGGGTAAACACCCAGTAGTGCAATGGCTGGGTCATAGGGTAGTTCAATTTTTAACTTTTTAAGGGACCTCCACACTGTTTTCCAGAGTGGCTGTACCAACTTGCATTCCCACCAACAATGTAGGAGGGATCCCCTTTCTCCACATCCTCTCCAACAATTGTTGTTTCTTGCCTTGTCTATCTTTGCCATTCTAACTGGCGTAAGGTGGTATCTCAGTGTGGTTTTGATTTGAATTTCCCTGATGGCTAATGATTTTGAACATTTTTTCATGTGTCTGTTAGCCATTTGTATGTCTTCATTGGAAAAGTGTCTGTTCATATCTTCTGCCCATTTTATGATTTGTTTATTTGTTTCTCGTGTATTGAGTTTGAGAAGTTCTTTGTAGATCTTGGATACCAGTCCTTTATCTGTGGTGTCCTTTGCAAATATATTCTCCCATTCCGTGGGCTGTCTCTTAGTTTTTTTGACTGTTTCCTTGGCTGTGCAGAAGCTCTTTATCCTGATAAAGTCCCATAAGTTCATTTTATCTTTTATTTCTCTTGCCTTTGGCGATGTGTCGTGAAAAAGGTTGCTCTGGCCGATGTCATAGAAGTTGTTGCCTATGTTCTCCTCTAGAATTTTGATGGATTCCTGTCTCACATTGAGGTCTTTCATCCATTTGGAGTTTATTTTTGTGTATGGTGTGAGAGAGTGGTCAAGTTTCATTCTTTTGCATGTAGCTGTCCAATTTTCCCAGCACCATTTATTGAAGAGACTGTCTTTTTTCCACCGGATGTTTTTTCCTGCTTTATCAAAGATTAGTTGCCCAAAGAGCCGAGGGTCCATTTCTGGGTTCTCTATTCTGTTCCATTGGTCGATGTGTCTGTTTTTGTGCCAGTACCATGCTGTCTTTGTGATCACAGCTTTGTAGTACAGCTCGAAATCCGGCATTGTGATGCCCCCAGCTTTGTTTTTCCTTTTCAACAGTTCCTTGGAGATTCTGGGCCTTTTCTGTTTCCATACAAATTTAAGGACTATTTGTTCCAGTTCTTTGAAAAATGTCCTCGGTATTTTGATCGGGATAGCATTGAAAGTGTAGATTGCTCTGGGTAGTATGGACATTTTAACTATGTTAATTCTTCCAATCCATGAGCATGGAATATTTTTCCATCTTTTTATGTCTTCCTCAATATCTTTCAAAAGTGATCTATAGTTTCTAGGATATAGGTCCTTTACGTCTCTGGTTAAGTTAATTCCAAGGTAACGTATGGTTTTTGGTGTTATTGTAAATGGGATGGATTCCCTAATTTCTCTTTCTTCAGTCTCGTTATTCGTGTATAGAAATGCAACTGATTTCTGGGCATTGATTTTGTATCCTGCCACCTTACTGAATTGTTCTATAACTTCTAATAGTTTGGGAGTGGATTCCTTTGGGTTTTCCATATAGAGTATCATGTCATCTGCAAAGAGAGACAGTTTGACTTCTTCTTTGCCGATTTGGATACCTTTGATCCCTTTTTGTCTTCTGATTGCTGTTGCAAGGACTTCTAGTACTATGTTGAATAATAGTGGCGAGAGTGGGCATCCTTGTCGTGTTCCTGATCTTAAGGGAAAGGCTTCCAGCTTTTCCCCATTGAGAATAATGCTTGCAGTAGGCTTTTCATAGATGGCTTTTATGAGATTGAGAAATGTACCCTCTATTCCTACACTCTGAAGGGTTTTAATCAGGAAAGGATGCTGTATTTTGTCAAATGCTTTTTCTGCATCAATTGAGAGGATCATATGGTTCTTGAGTCTTTTCTTGTTGATATGATGTATCACATTGATTGATTTGCGAGTGTTGAACCATGCTTGCATCCCAGGTATGAATCCCACTTGGTCATGATGGATAATCCTTTTAATGTACTGTTGGATTCTATTAGCAAGGATCTTGTTGAGGATTTTGGCATCCATATTCATTAGAGAAATCGGTCTGTAATTCTCCTTTTTGAGGGGGTCTTTGCCTGGTTTGGGGATCAAGGTAATATTAGCCTCATAGAATGAGTTTGGTAGCTTTCCTTCTGTTTCTATTTTTTGAAATAGCTTTAGGAGAATAGGTATTATTTCTTCTTTGAATGTTTGGTAGAATTCCCCAGGAAAACCGTCTGGGCCTGGAGTTTTATTATTTGGAAGGTTGTTTATCACTGACTCAATTTCTTCATAGTTAATTGGCCTATTTAAGAAATCTATTTCTTCCTGTTTCAGTCTTGGTAGTTTATAGGTTTCCAGGAAGGCCTCCATCTCTTCCAGATTGTTTAGTTTTTTGGCATATAGCTGTTGATAAAAGTTTCTAATAATCCTTGCAATTTCAATGGTGCTGGTCGTGACCTCTCCCTTTTCAGTCATAATTTTAATAATCTCAGTCCTTTCTCTTTGTTTTTGGACAAGTTTTGCCAGTGGTCTATCTTTTATGGATTCTCTCAAAGAACCAGCTTCTAGTCCTGTTGATCTGCTCTACTGTGGTCCTGGTCTCTAATTAATTATACTTTTAATTTTCCTAGTATCTTTCACTTACATTTGCCTTATTTTTCTTATGTATTTTACCTTCAAATTACAAAAGTACTTTTGCTTATAATTTCTAACTTTCCTTTTTCTTGATATTTAAAATATAATATCTTTGTTATCAAAAAAGTAAAACCTACTTGAAAAATAATTGCCACCATTTAATTTAGAGAAAACTCAGATAACTCATGTTATGACCTGGAATTGACCCCCCAGCGGTGGTTAGCAAGTTGGTGAGCAAAGTGTGTTGTACATGTGTTAAATGAATGAGTGTCCACTTGACGCATATAACTTTCTGGCTGTGTTATTTATGCACAATGTGTTAACATGAAACAGATTTTCAGAATGTAAAGGGAGATGAGTTACAGTGCTGTCTTCTGTTGAAATTCTAGTTTAAAATCTAACGAGTGCAGGAAAGTTGGAGTAAGACCAAACCTAATCAATGTCAACTAAAAAGACAATTAATTGCGAAACCTGTCTTCCTTGGTCAGTAATTTTCATTAATTTTTTTCTTATATGTAAAATTATATAACTTAGGCTTCACAATTTCAAGCATTAATGAATATTTTATTGGTAATAACAGGTGTGCTCAACTTACAATTTATCTTTGCATAAAAATTTAGCACTGTTACAATTCTAGAGTATTTAAATTTATTACATTTTAAATAGGTATCTAAAAGTAGAAACCTCAATTAAGGGCACAAGAAAAAATTCAGTATTCATATTGAGCAGCATCTGGAATTTAATGGAAAGAGGAACTTGGTCACCAAGGGAGCTAGAAGTTTTTTCAAGATTTTTTTTGAGGGGCGCCTGGGTGGCACAGTGGTTAAGCGTCTGCCTTCGGCTCAGGGCGTGATCACGGCGTTCTGGGATCGAGCCCCACATCAGGCTCCTCTGCTATGAGCCTGCTTCTTCCTCTCCCACTCCCCCTGCTTGTGTTCCCTCTCTCGCTGGCTGTCTCTATCTCTGTCAAGTAAATAAATAAAAGCTTTAAAAAAAAAAAGATTTTTTTTGAAATCATGGAAGCATATGACCAAGAGTACAATGACAAAGGAAATGCACACTTTGGGGGACACCTTTATTTAGGAATTGTGGAAAACATACCAGGAAAAGTGACAGAGAAAGAAAGAAGACAAGAAAGAAAAGAGACAGGAAGGTAGGAAAAGGAACTAAATAAATAATGTTATATAAATTAAAACCAGAGACAGAGGTTAAGAAAGAGGAATAGTAATATGGAACAGAAAATCTCTGTGATTGGTCACTGAAAAGACACTGTTGACCCAAAGAAAGAAATGGTTGGTTATGGGGTTAGGCAAGAGTAGAAGGCAGCTTGCAAGGGGTTATGTAGTAATGAGGAAAAGAATCAACAGGTATCAATTAATTTTGTGAAAAGATTAGTAGCATAAAGAAGGAACTCTAAAAACCTGGCTTGATTTCCTTGAAATTTACGTAATAATTAATTTTAAAGATGTAAAGAAGAAAAGATGGTTGGAGAAGAGAGGTGGTTGACAGAAGAAGTCAAAGCCACATGTTAGATGAAATATTTTCTTGGAGAAATTTTGGCATACGACAGAAAGCATTTGTTTGATCATATTATCCTATGAAAGTCTCCAAAGAGCAGCAGATAAACGGATACAGGACACTTATACTTTTTTGCCAGATATTTTTTCTTTGTTGTCTCTTCTGTCTCCTTAAGTGAAGGAATTTTTGGCAAACAATTTCAACATGAACTTATAATAATAGGTAGATGCTGTCATAAAAGTGTGTGGAGGCATTCACGGGAGAGGGAGAGAGAACCTTCCATCATCTGGAAGCTAAATCCACTAACATTCCCATCGCCTGTCTTCCAGACATTAAAGCATTAGTGATTCAAACCACTGCACTAATAGATCACCTCTGTGACTCCACGCAACCACTAAAATGTTCAATTCTGTCTCAAAGGAATTATTCAAGCCAATAGAAGATAAATATTTTCAGAATTTATCCATTTCCATCCCTCTTTGTCAGGCACTGAGACAGCCTGATGGAAGCAGATATTAAAATTTCTAATTAAACTTAAATATTAAATTTATTTTCAAAAATATCAGTGCAAAGAAGTCACCAGTGATTATACTGCACTAAGAGAAGCATTGTACTTAATAGTCAGTATATCCATACATTTTTTTTTCTCGAACCCTTACACAAGAATAGAGGTTTTATGTTCAGTAAAGTAGGGAGCAAAAGAAACATTCTTCAACATCTAAACTGGGGCTATTTTACCACGTTTCTATTTTGTGTGTGTGTGATTATTTATTAAAGTTTTAGAGAAAATGAAGGGCATTGTTCACAGGCTTACCTTAATTCACTATATACTCAATCCAATAAATGATTAATGTTCACTATTTGCATAACTGTTTCTTCATGATGCCTGAACATAATTTGATTTCATTTTTAAAAATCATATCTGTCTGATCTATCTCCATGCTATTCAATTTATTATAATGTATAAATTTCTATGCCATGCAGATCACTGTTTAAGAGTAGAGATTATGAAAAATGTAATATAGTGTTAAATACAGTAATATATAATAATTATATAGTAATATAATATAGTAAAATAATATGGTATTAAAAACAAATAGAGTGGAAACAGCTGTTACAAAATAATTCAGAGACAAGTTTTTTGTGTCATCCATGATTTCAAATGCCATGTGAGCTGTTGAGTTAACATGGGGAATAATCCATATTTCCCTGCAAAAATAAAAGAATATCATTGGAAAGGTATTTTGGAAGTCGGCTTTTTCACCACTCACCAAAACTGAAAAATATACAATTTAAAAAATTCTTCCATGCATGTTGTATTTAATGAATTCCAGATAATAATGCTAACAGATTTGATACTATTTTAAGATTCTTTAAAAAATAAGTCAGTGAAGAGCTAATATTCAGCCAATCAGAAGTTCAGTATGATTTAAACCTCAGGTTCTAGAATCCATGAATTGTTCTTGAAGTTACAATCAGTCCATATACCAGGGCGTCTGTCTATGGATGGAATTGTGAGGGATTGATGGCATCTAACTAACATGCATAGTCATAGACTATAACAACAGTTTTCCTTAATTGTCCAACAATCTAGAATTACATGTATCTATCGAAGAAACTTATCAGTGCCGGATGTGTGACATGGACCTTCTCCCTTAAAATGTTGCTCTGACTTAAAGATCACCGAATGGGATACAGAAATGTGGACACATTGCAATGTGCAGGTGTATCTTGTATTTTTGCATATTTTTTAAGTTGAAGTCAGATAAAATTGAAATACCTATTTTTTTTTTAATTTTGAGAAAGGACTTTATATGGGTTTTGTTTTGTTTTGTTTTTTGAGGGGGTTACAGAAGGGATCATGGTTTAAGGTCCAGAGTACACAAAAGCCCCAAGATTCGTGTCATCTCTTGATCTGTCACCAAGGCCTCTGACTCCACTAAGTCCTCAGACACACACAAGCCAGGACTTCCACCTTGGACCTGGCTCCTCTCACTTTCACTAATACATTTCACACATGCTATTCTCCTAAGAAAATAATTTTATGTGAACATATATTTCACTTTACATTTTTAATCTCTGTGATGGGACTCCTTCAATCACATGAAATTCCACTGTCCATCACGTTGTGGGACTCAGTTCTCCTTAATTCGATGCATCCAACAGGGTTTAGGGGGGAAAAAAAACAACAACAGAAAATGCCTTGGGTATTTTCAGCAGGAAGATATTTGATACAGGGAATTTAGCTCTTAGAAACTCGTTCTAACGAGTATAGGAGATGCCCTGGAAGTTCTCCGTGAATAATACAGCACTGACCCACTGGGGGAGTGACTTTTGAGGTTGCTGCTATGGTTATGCCGAAAGCAAGAAATAACCACCGTTACCTTGTAAGTACCTCTCACATTGGTGAAGGCACAGTGAATGCTGCTATTGAGAAGTCCTGTATATCCATACTGTTAGACTTTGGTAATAGTCTAGAGTTCAGGAAGGTAAGTGTGCCTTCATTTTTGCCTTTCAAAGGGGATCCAACTGGCCAAACACATTTTACAGCTAGAATCTGAAAGGGACTCTGGGAAATCTTGATTTTTGGTTTTTCATCCCCCATAAATAGAAGAAACTGGACATTCATTGACATCCATTGTCATTCAGGTGACAATCTTAAGAACCCAGCACTCATCTAAGTATAATAGAGTAACTCAACCTCAAATGGCAGGAAACCAGTTAGCTATTCCAGTGGTGAATTCTACAAATCTGGTCCTCATCCATCATGGTAGCACTCACACACAGACTAAGCTTAATCATATCAAAGGATTAAGTGGTAGAATTTCTCATGCTTTTACATCTGAGTGAAAGAAAGAAAAATTATTTAAGGATTAAAAATGTCTATAGATTCTCAAGAGTAAGTCAGACATGACTGCCAAGACCTTTTGCCTAGAGTTATTTATGTTATAACAATAAAACTGTGGTTTTCATGGCCACAAAAACTTGTCCATTCTCATCTACATGAATCCACACCAAGAGTTTTTGCCAAGTATTCTGATTGCATATTCACATTGCAAAATGCTAATGTCTAAACTTGGCTCTGTTGTGTTAATCATGCCATTTTGGTTCAGCTCTATTTTGTCTCACAAACAATTGATATCATAAAACTGTACCCATTAAGCCATAGACTAAGAAGAGTTACTTAATGTACCCTGAAGCTTTTCAATTAAAAGCAGATAGTGACAACTCCTTTCAGAGAAAGGAATCCAGGATCCTTCTGCTAGGTTATTATGGAAAAGTTAGATTTAGAATATGATTATCTTTAGGAAAATTAATACATTGCAAGAGTTGGTAAGGACCTTAGATATTGTGTTACCCTGTTTTTCTCAGAAAATAGTGCCTGAGACAAAGGATGATGTATGAATAGTTTGTCTGAGACTATGATCCCAGAAACCAGGAGTGATGCATGAGGGAGCCAATTTGTTATCAAATTGGCCACTACTATGGAAACAAAATACTTAATTTCTGGGAGCCATATGAGAAACCTCATGAACACTTCCTTGACAAGAAAAAAAAAAAAGTTGTATTTATTTATCGGTTCCTGTCCCCATGTTCAAAGATTGTTCCAAGAGATATTAACTTCTTTGCTGAGGAAGAGACACAAGAGCAAAGAAGTCCTGAGGCACAAACATAGAGTGGCCTGATATATACTTTCATTACAGAAATATATTTCACACCCCAGAAGACAAGCCCCAGTTTTCATGGGCTATTTTATCACTTCATTAGATCAACATCTCCTGGGCAATGAGATATATGTTAGATCAGCAGATCCCATAATTTTGTACCCATCACTGCACTTTTTTTGACATAAAATGAGTCCCCTGATATGAGCCAATACTATACAATATACCATGCTAGTAAAACAAGCATTTTTATGGTGATGTTTTCGAAGGCACTGTACACAGGGAAAACAAACTCATATTCAGCTTTGTGTCACTTCTGGTAAGAAGAATCTACTTGCATCTCGAGGCCAGAAGGGGTATGAGGTTATAACCTGCAGGCAAGAGGCTAATTTTTAGCAGGAATTATGCTATATCAAAGACAAAGCATCAAGAGTTTACCAAACATCAAGACTTTACCAAATTATCAAGAGTTTCCCAGATATATAAATTCTGGGTACGATTCCAAGTACATTGCCTGGTTTGTCCCATGTCAGAGAAGGCCAAGGGCAAGAACTAGAAGGACTGAGGTTGAAGACTGGGGCAAGGGACTTCTATGCTATACCTACATGAACCTGTATATATCCTGGTAAAACTTATCAACAAAGCAGTGTCTATAATAAAAGTTGAGACAAAGAGAATTTGAAGTGGGCACAGATTTCCTAAAAAATACAAGACAAATAATACAGTACAAGTAATATAGTCTCATCTCCTGTTAACGTACGAATTGCAACATTCCTAATAGTTGAGCATCTGACCTCTGCTAAAATGTTTTAATTAAGGTTAATGGTTCTCTGTGCTGCCCAGAATGACGTTATCTGGTGTTCATCCTAGAAGGCATTCTCATGGAATTCTAGAGAACTCCATGTAGTTCATCCTAGAAATAATTCTCACCTCATGATGTACCCACATGAGAAATTACAGAAAATGCTTAGAGGATGGGATCTTTCACTGAATTCCTGGAATCAAAAGGAAGATACCATTCAAAATTCAGAAATTTTGAGTCCTTTGAACAACACATGTGCTTTAGACCAAATGTTCTGTCACTTTTGGAATTGACAGTAGAAGAGAGACATGAAAACAAATGGCTGAGGATGGCGATCAGATCCCACAAAGGATGAGGAGAGTAGCTGCAGGAAGAAAGAGTATGGAAAGTGTATATGGACCCACTGGCTGAAAAAGACACAAATAGTACTTTGGGTCCAGACAACCACTCCTCAAGATGACTTATATCATACTCCAACTGCTGCTGGCATCTTTACTGAGAGAGGGAAATCTTCCTGCTAGTAATAAAAAGTTTCAAAAATGTTTCATAAAATAAAGTAAACCTTGAGAGAAAAATATTTAAAGATGTGTAAAGAACTTCATATTGAAATGATTTCTGCCTGTTCTATGTCTCATGTTTCTCAAATCAGTGTTTCTTGTCTTGATCTCTGGAAAGACAGAAAAGGTACTCTAGCTTTTTGCTGCCAATTCTTCAATTTTGTGAAAACTATTACCACCATCTCATATCCTATTTCTTTCCTAGCTTCATCAAAATCAACAACTGGTCTTCTTCGCTTTACAGTGTTTCCAGACAATTTACCATCCTTGTCATGTTTCTCAGAGCTCTTTCTACACATCCTTCTTCAACTGGGTTTTCTAAAATAGAACATCTTCCAGGGCTAAGTACAAAGCCAAATCTTCAAGCAAAAGTGAAACAAACAGGAGGAATGATCAGATTATCTGTGAAGGTTAGGAAAGCACAATCAGGCCCTGGTATAAAGCAGGGTATGGAAAATAGAAAGAAATGTGAAGCACACAGAAATTAGGGTGAGATCAGTACCAGTGGAGGCTAAAAGAAAAAAGAGAGAAACACATAGTTTATGGTTAGGGATAAGCCACCATGAGAGAGATAAGCATCTGGATTCCCAGAGAATTGCTGCCCCTGGTGTTGCCTTGTAAATTACTCCCAACATTCCCAACCTACTAGCTTCATCCTGGATCTTATATATATTGCTGTAGGTCTTTTATTAGTAGAGTAACCAGTAAACAACTATAGATCCAAACAATACATGGGATCCCAATATCTTTATGTAAATGCAGAAACTATAACAACAACAACAACAAACTTTAATTTTGGGGTACAAAATTCCAGACAGGGTGCCAAAAAATTTTACATATGCTTCATATTAAATATCTACCATTTACCCTTGTGGGTCACATGAGAAACAAGGTCACATGAGAAACAAGGTCACATGAGAAACAAGTGTCAGTATAATGTAAAATTCAGCAAACAATTTTGAAGCTTCCACTCTTTACAAAGAAGAATGATAAATGTTGTTTTTGCAGGAAAGTCTCTTACATCAAGGGACTCACACTCTAGTACGTAACACACACATATTCCAAACAATTGTTATAAAAGATCACCTTCTTCGGTGCATCGTAACAGAAATCAAAGCATAGTATCGTATGTTCACATAGGAAGGAATAACGATTTTCACCTGGCACTCCTGGGGGAAATATTGATTATTGAAGGGTTAGCAGATCTCTCTAAGTGGAAAAATGATAAATACATAGAATTTAAATAAAATAAACCCAGTAGAAAACTACTGGAATTGTCTAGGTGAGCTATAACAACAGCCTCAACAAAGCTCAAATTGTACAAGTGCCTATTAATTTGTTCTCTTGTTTGCAAATTAGAGTGTTAAAGATAAACCCAATTCTTTAATAATCCCTCTTCCATATTCTTATTGCCACTGAAATGAATTTTCTTTCCATATCTCCATTTGCTTTTACATACACTCCTATATACATATATAGTACATGTGAAGTATGTAGTTATATGTAACTATAAACAAGTATCTATATGGTTTATGCACATACCATCGTATATTATAGTAGTTTCCTACAGCTACCATAACAAAGTATCACAAACTAGATAGATGGCTTAACCACAGAAATTTATTGTCTCAGAGAGCTGGTTGCTATAAGTCCTAAATCAAAGTGTTGGCAGGGCTGGCTCCTCCTGAGGCCTATGAAACAGAAGCTGTCTCATGCCTCTCACCTAACCTTTAGTGATTTTCTGGCAGTATTGGGCATTCCTTGGCTTACAGAAGCATCACCCTGATCCTGCTTTTGTTTTCATTTGACTCTCTCTCCCCATGTGCATGTTTGTCTCCAAATTTTCCCTTTAAGTAAGTATAACTGTCATTTTATATTTGAGCCTACTGCAATGATCTCATTTTAACTTGATTTTCTCTGAAAGACCCTTAGTAAGGACTGAATGTTTATGTCCCTCCAAATTTTTTATGTTGAAGCCTTAATCCTCAATGCAATGATATTTAAATATGGGGTCTTTGAGAGGTAATTAGGTCATGAGGTTGGAGCCGTCACCACGAGATTAGTGCCCTTATAAGAAAAGACAGGAGATATTGCTGTCTCCCTCTTTCTTCACCATCTGAGGACACAAGAGAGAAGGTGACTATCTACAGGCCTGGAAAGGGACTCTACCAGAGATTGGATCTGCCAATACCTTGTGACCTCCTGTCCTGCAGAATCATGATAAATAAAGGTTTCTTGTTTAAGCCACCTGGTCTGTAAGTATTTTTGTTATGGCAGCCCGACCTGTCTAAGACAACTTCTCTCCAAGGAAGGTCACACTTGGAGGTACAGAGGGATATGACTTCAACATATGGATTTGGGGAAAGACGTGATTTAACCAATAACAGCTGTGAAAAACGCTGTGATTGTTATAGATTTAACATTCTTGAATACGTGAAACAGCTGGATACAAAGACCAATGGAACGTACAGATTTAAAATTTTTAAATGACTCAAATATTAATCTAGGGTAGGTATTTCCTGAAGTGATAATAAAATTCTGCTTATTTTTACTAGCTATTTTATAACTGATAAACTAAGGAACAATACTGGTAGGTATATTTTTATTTGTATATAAGTTCCATATAAATCATTTCAATGGCATTTATTATTCCTTATGACTATATTGTGCAATAAGTAAACACAGTGTTTTTATTAACGATAGTTCTTAAATTGGAATAGATTTAGAAAAGATGGCAACATCAATGATGAATTGTTAGATATATTTTTTCAAGTTTTAAAGAATGAGTAGAAGTAATTTTGGATAATGTGATTCTGAGCTAAAGACTTGTTATTTCAGAATAAAAATAAATGCTATTGCGGTGATTCATTTTTAATGATGTCACATTCATTGGTAAAATATTAATTTTGTTGCTGATTTCCATTATAAAATTTAGCAATTTATCCAGTGACAGAATTTGGAGCACATTATTTTTTTCTCTTGGTTTAATATGAAATGGCATTAAAGAAAGAGAGGAAATAACTATAACTCAGACTTTCCCCTTCAATTTCAGTAAAATTTTTGGCCAGTATTATATCCAAAAGAGGACTCTACAGGATAGCATGCTTTCCATTCCAGAATAGTTTCTTGTTCTAATATTCTAAGTTTCCTAATTTTATCCACATGGTTTCCTCTATTATATAAAGTCAGATTAAGAGTTGAAGACTGATCTGAATCTCTCTCTTCGCTCAAAAGCTGAACAGTGTGCCAAGTATTCCACACAGTACTTCAGAAGTCTCAGATCAACACTGGGGTATTGCATATCTCCTCATCGCTTGTTTATAAGGCTGTGTTAGAAAGGAAGCCTGAATTCAGTTCAGAAATCAACAGTGTCTGGAAACAAAGAATGAGTAGGCCCAGAATAAACAGACCCAGAAGTTGCAAAGAATTCTAGAAACAAACAGGCATCATGGGCACTGTGATCAATTACTCAAGCTGTTAATTTCTACCACAGTATTTAAGCAAACACAAGGCACTGTTTGGGACTTTGCACCATATAATGTGAGCTTATTTACGCAAGAACAGATAATATTATACCATCCCTGTCAATCGGCCTCTGACTAAATGACCTGTGACACTTCGGGAATAGGAAGAAACTTACTTCTTTGTTTTTACTGGTTGCTCCATCTTTAGTACAACAAATGCGCTTTCTATATCACTATGAAAATAAATGAGGACTTTTCTGCAATGCATGACTCTGTCATTGTAGTAATACTGGATTTCAGGAAGCTTTTGTAAATTTAAGTGAGATCAAATATTGATGTTTGCTACTATGCTCTGAAATGCATTGCAAGTTAAACATCTGAAAGTGGAGAACTGAGGAAGTGGGAAGGGAAATGGGATTATGATTTATACAGCAAATGTCAAACTGAAGAGTGTCAAAAAAACCCTATTACCAAGTTTGTCAATGATACATCCTGGTCTTTGCCACTGTTTTGCTTCAGCCACGACATACCCTCCTCTGTAAAAACTTAAGACCACTTAATTATAGGACCCCCCTCACCTATCATGATTTCATGATGCAGTCCTGGAGTGTATAAATCATGACACTCTCCATTAAGTCAGTCAATAACTATTAATTTTGCTTTAAAATATTAATTCCCAAATTTTGAGGTAGACATTTATAATTGGGTAATCAACCCTCATTGTGATTAAATATTCAAAAATATTCACTTTTGTTTATATAAAATTTTAGAATTGGGAATTCAAAAGATATCTAAACAGCACCACTATTTTACAGATAAATATATGTGGCTAAGAAAAATTAAGACAGTTGTCCAAGATCGCACAATTTAGAGCAGTAGAAATAGAACTAAAAGTCAGATCTGATTGGCCCAGCTTATGTTTACATGCCGTAGCATAGCTCACTGATTTTTAAACATACAGCATAAATTATTTACAGCAGGATACGATACCAGTGGGATACCACATGGCATCTAAATAAAAAGTTCGGCAATATAACAGAAAGGTCTATATGTGGGAATTGACAGACATATACATTGTATATATGGTGGACCACCTCTCTTCTCAGAGGCAGTCCTAAAAAAGTTTAAAAATTAACCAATATTAGATCTTTGAGCAATGCATTTTAAAGTTTACTCTGGCTTGGTAAGATTATAACCAGAGTCAAGATTTGAAATAATTTCTGCATCTATTTAAGGCCATCTATATAATTTCCATTATGTAGTGCAAAATAAAAATGTGGGGTCTCTTGCTTAGTACTTTGTTATTAAAAGTGAAAAAATATAAAAATCTTTCCCTTAAAAGATTTTTTAAATAAACTTAATTATTTCACTAGCACTGCAGGAAAAAGAATATTAATTTATAAATTGCAAACACATTATTATAATTTTACACAATACCTTCAATAGTAATTTCTTACTGTAGTATCTTGATTAATCATATAATTTTTGTCTGTTTTCATTTACAAGGTCATCAACATTTATATTTATAGTAACTTTACATATAATTGATATAACTGAAAGCAATGTTAGTCACTCTTGGTAAATGCATGATTGCAAATAATTTTGATAATTTCTAACTTTGAGGGATTTTTCTGCTGATACACCATTTCTGGAACCAATAAGAATGTTTATAAGCTATAATAACACTGGGATAAATTTCTAATAAATTATTTCAAAATATAAAATTTAATACATCTGGACCTGATGTTTCTCAGGGAACATTTTTTCTAAAAAGATTTAACTCTTCATACAAATCAGTTTCTTATTTAACTTAAATGTAAATTTATATAATGGCACTTTAATGTTTCCTTTGGCATTTTCTATAACTTGTGGGGGTCATATAAAGAACAAACCAGCTTCATGATTTACACATAATTCAAAATGCCTGTCTATGCAATCTATTTCTGTGTCTTCAATTTCAAAAAAATAATAATTTAATGTAAAATTGTCTTCCTTTGGGGCGCCTGTGTGGCACAGCGGTTAAGCGTCTGCCTTCGGCTCAGGGCATGGTCCCGACGTTCTGGGATCGAGCCCCACATCAGGCTCCTGTGCTATGAGCCTGCTTCTTCCTCTCCCACTCCCCCTGCTTGTGTTCCCTCTCTCGCTGGCTGTCTCTATCTCTGTCAAGTAAATAAATAAAATCTTTAAAAAAAATAAAAATAAAATTGTCTTCCTTATTAATAATAGAGTCATCCAAACTTTATATGAAAATAGTGTTCTCTTCCAATAATACAATGATATTTAAATTTCATTTCTTTTTCCAAGCCTGTGGGAATTTTCTCTGCAATATTACATTAGTAATCAAAACTAGAGATTCTAAACTCTTTGAAATGTTCTAATAGCTCCCAGGATTCTTTATTACAATACCTATGTATAAACTTTTATTTTGCAATAATTGACTGACATACTTTACTACTTGACTGCCAGCAGGTTCTGTCCCAGCACACAGACTGGAGAGTTAATATGTCTGCAGATACCTCAAGAATAGGCTCTATAGACAAATGAGCAAGCAGCCTCACACCTTAGGTCCTGACACCCACGCAGAGTACCTCCTCCCCACCCCCAGCCGCTGCTGCTGGCACTTTTTCTGCTGCTGTATCCACTGCTACCTCCAGTCTGGCCTACAGTCCTGGCTTGGCAGCCCAGGCATGTGATTCTGTGCCATGCCAACTGCTATGCATTCATGCTTCCACCATGCTGAGAGGCTTGAGCCAGCAGGTGTTGACCTCTGCTGACCCACACCACATGAGTGCTCTGCCACCCAGTGTGTCTCCTCTGGTCACATGCATGTTCTATTGTTCCATCAGACTTCGCTTAAAAAACTCAAGTCCAGAGAATTTCAAGATGGTGAAAGCAAAGCATTAAACAAAGAATCAAGCCATTCTCAGCGTGGGATCCATCCAACTAGAGAGATCACATGCCAGTGAAGCTGGCTGTAACAGTAGGTAATAGTTTGGCTAGATAATCCGTGATTTGGAAGTAGCAAGATTGAAAAGATTATACAGCAATGAATTTGGGGGAAAGACAAGTTTATGACCGTGAATGCTCACCAGGGAGCCCTCACTAGAGAAAAAAAAAATAACAAATAATTGATTAAACGATCCAAAGTGACTATTTTTATCCATCCCAATGACACAAAACTAAAGCAGCCATGGGAGTGGGGTTGAGAGTGTTTGAGAAAATTAAGAACATGTACTTCTTCTTACCGTGTTCTTCCAGGATTAAATCTCAGTTTTCCAGGACCAAATCCAGTGCTGATTTCATGATTAGTCACTGGGCCACCCACTTGTGTGGTAGAATGTACGTCTGCCACAGAGCTAGAATTAAAGACAAAACAATAAATTACCCACCTACAGTAGAGCAAGAAATTGTTTCATATGGCGGTATCGAGACCTTTTAATGCGACACGTTCTCAATTCAGGAGAATATTATAAAAAACAGGGATCCTTTTTGGTGGTGATTTTGTTGAAAGTCACACAACAAATTAGTGCCAACAAAAGTATGTGAACCCAGCTCAGGGAAGAGCTGCAGTCACCACCTCCTAGTCAACACCGGCTCCCAGTATCACCTGGTCTCCCTTCAGACTTATCACACATCTCAGATACGTGCTCATCACTGCCAACCCCCACCCCAAAGCCAGAACCCTCGTAGATAACCTAGGAGATCAACGTCCCACTCTCCACTATTTCTTTATAATCCTTTCTCTTTATTGAGTTGATGATCACAGTTTATGTCATAAGGAAAATAGACACTATCAGATGGGGTCAACCTCATTTTCCTCCAAGAATTCTCTAATAGGATATAATCCTCCCTTTCCTAGTCTAAAGATAAATGTGTCAGTTGTGTTGCAAAGAATATCTCGCATTTCTTAAAAACTGATTAGCAAGCACCCCTTTCCCTATCATACGACCAGCTTCTCCTTTTCTATTGGACCATTGAATCAGAATAGAAATATGCCTTAACATTTCTTTCTACCTTAACATTTTTTTAAAGATTTTATTTATTTATTGGACAGAGAGAGACATAGTGAGAGAGGGAACACCAGCAGGGAGGTGGGAGAGGGAGAAGCAGACTTCCCGCTGAGCAGGGAGCCTGACACAGGGCTCGATCCCAGGACCCTGAGATCATGACTTGAGCCGAAGGCAGATGCTTAACGACTGAGCCACCCAGGTGCCCTTTACCTTAACATTTTTAAAAAACTACTTATTGAGAGAATTCTCTAGGCTTTCTGTGTCTACTCTATTCTATTCCATTATATCCCCAACCCGTTCCACTAAAATAGCTCTTATTAAATTCACAAATGATACCCCTAAGGTCAAGGCCAACTTTCTATCCTCAGCTTACTTGATTTCTTAGCAGCATTTTAAAATGAAGGACCCTTTATTAAAGCAAGCTATGAAATGTCTCTCATAGTAGCTTCCACATCAGCAGCACCTGTGACCACCCTGAAGCAACAGGATGGACACTGCCCAAAGTTTGGTTCATATTTTGAGACTGCTGTTGCCACACACTACGAAGGGGATATGAAAGGTTTATTACATAATAAAACTTCTAAGGAAGAGCAGAATGTTTTCTAAGCAGCTCCAAAAATGTCTTGCGAGAGCAGGGAAAGGTCTGGGGTTTTTATTATCTTCAGGGGGCAGAGAGAACCAGGTAAAAGTTCGCTCATACTGGCTGAGGTTCCTGAGGGTTCAAACTTCTCACCAGAATCAAAGGAGGGAGAAGCCAAGCTTTCTTATTAGCTTACCTAGATGTGGAGGAAAGAGGAAGAGGGAGGAGTGAGGCCTGAAAGCTGTCAGCAAACATCAAAAAAATATAGTCAGACCCTTTATTGTATGCGGGAACTTATAAAATAAGCAAATGATTGGGCCCATCTCACATCTACTCAATCAGAAACTTAGAGGGTGTGGCCCGCAGTCTGTGTCTTAACAAGCTTTCCAGGAGATTTTGGCGCACCCTGAAGTGTGAGAACTCTGCTCTCAGTTCCAACAAAACAAGATTTATCTGTGTTTTCTCCCACCTCATGAGACCCATTTTCTCAGTCCCTTTTACTAGCCTTTCTTCAACTGCTCTTTAACACAATTTCAGCCTTCTCTACTCTACTTAAATTGGCTTGCATGGCTTTAAAATCCATCAGGAAGTTGTGGCTCCCATATCCTTAACCCCAGTCTGGCTACTCTCCACTGTGTTTCAATCTCACTTTTACAAACGACTTCAATACCTCTTCTTGGATTTATAACGGGCAGACCAGATTTACCTTGGTTAAAATAGAAAGCTTGTTCACCCCTGACCCCTTAGAAATTCTCCAGACTGATCTATTTCTTAGTAAATATTTCCTATCTCAGATGATCACACTACTATCCCAAGCAGTTACCCAGGTCACAACTCTTGGAGTTATTGTGTAAAACCCACAGAAAAACCAATGGTAAATGTTGTTGCTTCTTCCTTTAAAATGTCTAATGCAACCTATATTCATCACGTTCTGCTCCAAGTACAGTTGAAAACACAATCATTTTATCTGGACCAGGTCAGCAATCTCTTATCTGGCCCACAGGGTCTCTGTTTTTAATTCCCGTTGAGTATATCCTCCACCCAACAGCCAAAGTGCTTATTTTTAAACAGAAATCGGATGATGATACATGCTTGAATAAAAAACAAAACACAAAAAACCTCCGAAGGCTTTCTATTGTAATGCGAGTGAAAGTAAAACTCCATATCCTAATACACAAAGACCTCTGTGATCTTTCACAGGCTTTTCTCTCTTATCTTATCTCCCTCATTTCTCAACTGTCCTTAATCACGCATGTTAATTTATCAAAAGTAATTGATAGTCTTTCTAGCTCTCAGAACCATCTTGAGAGCAAGGAGTTTTTGTCTTATTTTTCAGTTCTCTATCTCTAATTTATCCTCATATGAATAAACATGAAATTCTCCTGACACATATTAGGTTACTCAAAAAACACTGAATGACTAAATGTGTTCTAGTTGGACAACTTTAGTGGAACACTTTTGGAAATGTATGCATAAGAGTGATGTCATGTGTTTACTGCATCAAGAAATAGAAAGTAATGGAGATTTCAGTCTGTGTTTGTCCTGTCCACGCCCACACTTTTGGATCAGGGCACTGCCTGACCATGGTTCTTGCAGAGTGGCTCCATCATACATGTCACTATTGGTTGGATCAGTGGCAGACCTCTAATCCAAGAGAGCTCAATCCTAGGCAGACCAAAAGCCTAGAATATAGTCAGACATAAAAGAGTTTGGTTTTAATAGAAATGTGCAAGTAGTTCAGAAAAATTATATAACCTTTTCTGGAAATTTAAACTAAAAATAGAGGAAAAGGTCAGCAATTGCTACCATGTCAGAAAAAAAGAAGGCGTTTATGCAGGATGTTGTATTATTTGTTAAACATGAAACTGAAGAGTCATAAGCTATTGTTCCTGAGATCTCTAGTGCTCACTTCAATCTAGTGCTCACTTGAATCAGTTCTTCTCTGGAGCAGACCAGGGCTATCGTAGCTGGTGTTCTGAAATTGTCAAGAGCAGGGTTAGGGAAATGAATATTGAAAAATAAGTGATTTGGTACCTGACAAATTGGAAATTATGTGAGCTACATAGACAGGGAATGAGACAGAAGGCGATAAATAAACATACTTTATTCAAAAAGAGCAGCAGGTACAAAATAAGGAAGCATATTTGCACTGAGCAATGCTATTATGATTTCATTGCATTGAAATAAAATGTGATGTAAGAGCAGATTTGAGAAAACTGGCTGGCCTGTATTTCTAAACAGATGGGGCACATTAGAAAGAAGAGGATAAAAATGAGAGGGCAAGTTAAAAGATTTCTAAGCAGGAGATCCAATATTAGTTAAATGCAGAAAAAGTGATGAGAAAAAAATTCCATGCCAAAGTAGTGGAAACTAAATGAAACTCTCTTTGAAATGACAAAAAGTCGAGTAAAAGTGAATGAAGGTCATATAATAAAATTGACTGGCTCCCCCTCTGGTCATTTGTTTGCCAAAAAGAGGAGCAATTTAACCCACCAGAGAAAATCTATCAACATTTTGTCTTTTATTGTTTTTCAGTAATAAAATCTGTTAATAACATTTTGATAGGGTCCTATCGGAACAAGTACTCAAATGTTTTTTGTTTTTGTTTTGGGGTTGTTTTTTGTTTGTTTGTTTGTTTTGTACAAATCACCTGGACTTGTGGAAATATTCTGCAAAGCCCCTTAGAAATCAAAGAATACTCTCCTTTGACTTTAGGTCCTTCCTTTCTCGGCTACACATTGGCAATACTGGCAGGGTTCTCTGCTACTCTTAAACAGCCACACAATGAAACACGCTTATTTCTGACTATAACATACATTATAAGGGCTTGTAAAGCTGTAGACAAAAGAAAAAGAAATAAACGAAGCTAATTGACATTCACTAATGTTTTTTTAAGACTATCAGCTCATGGGCTATTTCATAAACAAGAGTCAGTAAATTTTGTTCAAACAAAGATGTGGCTCAATTCTTTCCACCCAAATTGGTTTACTAATTTCTAGTTGTCACGTGCCCGTGGTTATAGAGCTCCCCACAAACTGCAGCCTGCCCCCATGTGCTTTCAAGTACCCATAGATTTTGGATCTGATTCAAACGCATCTGTAGGTCTGTGGTTTTAAGAAATAGAGAAATAAATTCAAGAATGCTCATCATGATGTGGCTTATAAATGGAATAAAAGAATGGCTTTTCTTATAGTAATCTGAAGCAGACTAAGTAAACTTACAGGGAAAAAAAGCTGCGTTTTCAAAGATATTCCCAAATAAAAATTATGTTATTAAATTTGTATAACACATTAGTATTAGCACCCACAAACACACACATAGGCAAACATACCAGAATATATACTTGTCATAAATTAATTTAGTCTTAATGAATTTGTTCAGTCAGCAAAAACTTACCAAGTGCTTCTCTGGGCCAGGGACTACGCTGTATACTAGTGACCTATTAAATAGTCTTGCTTCTTCTCTTTGAAATCTTTACATAGTGCACTCATAGATAGAACTCTTAGCATAATTCTGATAGGAATGAAAGGAGGCATAAATTATGGTCCCCTTGTTTCAAGGAACTTAGTCTAGTGGTATGGGTAAAATATACGCCAAAAAAAATGGGTAAATCTAATAACAATATGTACTACCATGTGATAAGATGTAATCGATGTGTTACTTGCAGAATTACTCTTGCACATAAGAGAAGAGTAACATTTCATTATTAATTTGTGTGTAGTACAGGAAAGACATCTGGAGGATTTATTTCCTATTAAATCTGGACTGAGCTCAGAATGTGAAAGAAAAAAAATGACTGAAAAGAGCATTCTCAGGACACCTGGGTAGCTAAGTTCGTTAAGCCATCAAATCTTGGTTTTGGCTCAGGTCATGATCCGAGGGTCCTGGGATCCAGGCATGCTTTAGGCTCTATGCTCAGCGAGGAGTCTGCTTGAGATCCTCTTCCGCTCCTCTCCCTCTGCCTCTCCCCAACCCACGCTTTGGCACCACTGAGAGATTCTCACCTTCTGCATTCTAACAATAGACAGAGGGGGAATCTGGACCTGGAACTGGAAGAGATAGGATCCTAAGACTTTGAATGGAGATATCTGAGGATCTCAGATGCTCGGGTTTCCCGAATCATGTAGGGCACAAGAGGGAGCCTACATCTCCTTGTTTGAAAAAACTTCCCCTTACACGAGGACTATTCAGATGTCTCCAGATGGCAAGAGCTTTATAAAACAATGCTTTCTTTCTTCTAGATCCATTCTCAGTTCTCATTCTGAACATCACACCCATTCATAGAGCCAAATACCAGCATCATCCAATTGGAAAAGTGCTATGTCTGCTACACAGTGGGATTTACATCAAAAGAGCTGCTGGATCTAGCTAACATGCATGAGCAGGAGTAAAGAGTGGATAATAGGGATGCTGGGTCAAGTGGAGTCGACTGTGAAACTAGATAAGGAGCATTAACAGTATGGAGCTACTCTCTCGTGACACAGGATTTAACAACCTGGCAAAGGTCCCTGGGAGGAAATTCTAACAGGCTGATGGTTTAGCTATCAACAGCTAGAATAAAGTGGTAGCCAGATATTTCTGCTTCCACTTAAGCTTTAGAAAGTTGGAAAGACTATCACTTCCATCATAGTAAGACATTTTTTTGAAGCAAATAGCTGTAGTCACAGAGCCACCAAGTAGCTGAAACCAAAGGCTCCCGCACCACCCCAACCCCACTTGGGTAGGGAAGAATCTGGTAAAATGTTACTAAATTACTAAAGGTGAAGTGTGGACTAGAAAGACTATATATAATACCTGGGAACTCCAGAGACATGGATAGCCTTAAAACACTCACTGTCAAGAGCTCTGCTGAGCTGGAAAGAGAGATCTGGGCAGTCAGGTGTGGGAGAAGTCAATTAAAGTCGCAAGACAAAATGACAGTAACAGTGAAATCTTGAATCACTTATATTGGTATGAGCAAGAATCTAAAGTCAGAAGAAGTGTAGATTCTTTCTTATTCATTTCCCCCCAGCAATAGATGTTTAGGTGGTAGACATGGGAACCCGACTCACTGTTAAGAGAGCCTTGAACAAAAACTAAAAAGCTGCTGGAGATCTGGTCCGAGAAGAGGGAGAAAGACAGGGGTAGCAATGGAAAAATACTGAGTAGGAAGTCAGAGTGGAGAAAAATTATCTTTGTGGTTCCTTGATAGAGAAACCTTCAAATGGAGGCACCAGGGTCAGGAATGCAGATATTCATAAAAACATGGCCAGTTATGGGGTCCTGAGTCCTTGACTGCAACTCCCTTCAGAGACTGTAACACACTGACTGTGTGCCAGGTTTTGGGTGGAGAAGGCAGCTTCCCCCTCCCTCCCCCCAGGTCTTGGGTGGAAAAGTCCTGCCAGGTAAGCTTCTGTGACTGCCTGTGGTTGGATATGAATGATCATACATAGTTTTTGTTTTTGTTTCTGTTTTTTCTGTTGGCAAGTGCCAAACTCCTCACTCACAGTGTAGTTTCCATGGACTTTCACTGGAAATAAAAGTTAGAATAAATAGGAAACAACTTCTAAGATGATGGATCTAATTCATTTGTGTCAATAATTTCACGAAATTTAAATGATCTAAGCAACCCAATCAAATCACAGAGATTTTCAGACTGGACTTAACAAAAAAGTAAGAACTATGGGGTCTATAAGGATTCCATTTAAAATATAAAACCAAAGATAAGTTTAAAGCAAAAGAATGGAAAAAATATTTAACATGAAGACATTAACCAAAAGAAAGTTGAACTGTTTATATTACCACAAAGTAGGCTTCAGAAAAATAAATATTTCTATAGATAAAAATATTCCAAAATGATGAAGCTAATTTAAGAAAATATAAAAATCTTAAAACATGTATGCTACTAACAATGGGGATTTATAGGTGAAGAGGCAAATAATGAGGGAATTGAAGAAGAAATGTACAAATCCATGACTATATACACATATGTCAAAGCCACAGTAATTGAGAGCTATGGAGACTAAACACTAATAGATATAAAATAGAAGACAGAAAACTATGACCCATGGGCCAAATACTTGATTTTATAAATAAAGTTTTATTGAATCACCATCTCATTTATATATTTACACATTATTAATAGTTGCTTTAATGTCACAACAGCAGAGTTGAACACTTGTGACAGAGACAGTATGACCCAAAAGACTATCAGACCTCTAAGAAAAAGTTCGCTGATTCCTTATAAAAATACTGAACAACACTACTAATCAACCTGACTTTTATGAAATATTGCCCAAGAATAAACAAACCTAACATTGCGCTTTTAAGAGTGCACATGGAACATTCACCAAAAAAGATCACATTATGGACCATAAAACAAACATAAACAACACAAGAAGTAAAATCACACAAAATGTGCCCTCAGCATACAGCAGAATTAAACCAGAAATCAATAAAATAAATATATTGGGAAAGTCCCAAAATATTTGGAAATTAAGTAATGATGTTTTAAATACTCCATGGGACAGATAGGATATCATAAGGAAAATCAGAACACATTTTTAACTGATTGAAAATGAAACTGCAACATTTCATAATATGTGGGATTTACACTGTTTATTAGAGCCAGAGTATCACATACATATGTTAGAAAATAAGAAAGGCATTAAATAAATGACCTAAGCTTCCAACTCAATAAATAGAAAGAGTAAATTAAATCCAAAGCAAGTGGAAGAGAAGAAAAACTTAAAGTTGGAGAATAAATTAATAAAATTGGAAGAATGTTTTAAAATTTGATTGATTGATTTTAGAGAAAGAACAAGTGGGAGGGGCAGGGTGAGGGAGAGAGAGTCCCAAGCCGATTCCATACAGAGTACAGAGCCAGATGCAGGGCTTCATCTCACAGCCCTGAGATCAGGACCTGAGCTGAAACCAAGACTTGGATGCTTAACCCACTGCACTACCAAGTTGTCCTGAAAGAATGTTTTTAAATCCATAAAACCAAAGGTAGTTCTCTGAAAATACCAACAAATTGATAAGACTTTAGCCAGACTAACAAAGTGAAAAAGAAAGAAGACATATTACTAAAATCAGAGATGAAAGTTGTGACATCGCTACAGACCTTAAATGGTCAATAATGGAATATGATGAACACCTTCATGCCCCAATATTTGATAACTTAGATGAAATGGACAAATTCCTTAAAAGGTACAAACAACTAGTGACTATAGAAGAATAGAAAATGTAAATAGTCCTGTATCTATGAAAGCTTTTGATAACTTCACTGAATGTTTTTATCAAGTATTTAGGGGGAAATAATATAAGTGAAAAAAAAAGGAGGAAATATTTCTGAAGTCATTTTTATAAGGCCTGCATAACAAATACAGATCAATAATAAGAAAATAAAATTACAGACCAAT
Source organism: Ailuropoda melanoleuca (assembly GCF_002007445.2). Lineage (NCBI taxonomy): Eukaryota > Metazoa > Chordata > Mammalia > Carnivora > Ursidae > Ailuropoda > Ailuropoda melanoleuca. The sequence goes on along the minus strand of NC_048218.1, from coordinate 136,475,480 downwards.
ATCCATTATGCAAATATACAAAATTATCATCCTAAAATATTAGCAAATATAATGCAGAAATGTATAAACATGTTAATATCTAATGACCAAATTGGAGCTTATCCCAGGAATTCAAGGCTGGCTCAACATTTCTTAGTCAAACAACTCAATTCATCATGTCAACACACTAAAGAAGAAACATGATTTGACCTTTGCAACAGATGCAGAAAACACAATTGGAAAAATTCAATTCTCATTCATGATAAAAATTCTAAGCAATGTACGAATTAAGGGAATGTATTCAACCTGATAAAAGCATCCACCAAATTTCTATAGCCAGTATCATACTTGATAGTAAAATGTTGAATATTGCTCCTTACAATCAGGAACTGACAAGGATGTCCACTTTCAAGAACTGAATTTAACATTGTACTGAAGGTTGTAGTCAGTTCTGTACAGGGAGAAAAATGTATAAAATATGTACAGATTAGAAATAAACACATCTAGGGGTGCCTGGGTGGCTCAGTCAGCTAAGCATCCAACCCTCCATTTTGGCTTAGGTCATGATTTCAGGGTCGTGAGATTGAGCCCCTCGTCAGACTCCACACTGAGCAGATCCTGGCTAAGATTCTCTCACTCTCCTTCTGCCCCTCCTCCAGCCCCCCCCCAAACAAACAAACAAATAAATAGAAATAAATACATTTAGAGCTCTATGTTTGCAGGCAATATTATTGTCAATGGAGAAAATGTGAATGTTCAAAAAAGCTACTAAAATAAATAAGTGAGTTTTGAGTGGTGATAGGATGCAAGTTCAATGTAAAACAATTAAATGCATTTCTAATTATTATCATGAATGATTGTAAATGAAAAACAAATTACTTTTTTACCATAGCATCGACAAAACACAAAATAGTTTGTTTGCATCTAAACAACTTCACGCAAGATCTGTGCCTAAAAACTACAAAACAGGGGCGCCTGGGTGGCACAGCGGTTAAGCGTCTGCCTTCGGCTCAGGGCGTGATCCCGGCGTTATGGGATCGAGCCCCACATCAGGCTCTTTGGCTGTGAGCCTGCTTCTTCCTCTCCCACTCCCCCTGCTTGTGTTCCCTCTCTCACTGGCTGTCTCTATCTCTGTCAAATAAATAAATAGAATCTTTAAAAAAAATAAAAAATAAAAAATAAAAACTACAAAACATAAATGAGAGAAAACAAAAACCTAAATAATGGAGAGACATAATGAGTTCATGTATTTTAAGATCCAATATTGTTAAGACACCATTTATCAATTTGAACTACAGATTCAAAACAATCCCAATCAAAATGCCAAAATCTCTTAGCTAGATTAGCCAATGCTATTTTCTTAAAAAATAACATATTGGGAGAACTCACACTACCTGATTTAAGACTTATTATAAATGTACAATAATAAATTCAGCAGAGTAATAAGCAAGGAACACATTCATAGATAAATGAAAGAGAATAGGATCCAGAAATATAACCACACAACTCATTCTGACAAACTGCAAAAGCAATCAATGGGAAAAGAATAGTCTTCATAAATTATTGAGCAATTTGATAGTCTTATGTGACACACCTTTCACCACATAAAAATTAACTTGGAATGAATCCCTGATATAAATACAAAATATAAAACTGTAAAATTTTAATTAAAAATATAAAAAAAAGTTTTTCAGCCTTGAATTAGGAAAAGATGTCTTTGATTGGAAATCCAAAGCATAAGCCATAAAAGAAAATGTATTAGACTTCATCAAATTAAAAACTTCTGCTCTTTGAAAGACATTAAGAGAAAGATCAGTCACAAAGTGAGGAGAAAAAAATTTTCAAAATGTATTTCTGAGAAAAGACTGTTATCTTAAATATATTGAGAACACTTATGGCCCAATAAATAAGAAAACCAACAACCCAATTAAAAATAGACAAAACATTTAAAGAGATACTTCGTCAAAGAAAATACATGATAAATAATTCATACGAAGATGTTCAACACCATTAGACATTAGGGAAATGGGGGTGAGATCCACCAGGAGTTACCACACACACACCTATTAGAAGGGTAACACCAACAACAAGATCTGACAATGCCAAGTGCGAGGAAAGACGTAAAACAACTAGAAATTTCATCCCCTGTTGGTGAAAAAAAAATTCATTTTTTGGTGGAACCATTTTGCATCTCTGCTTTTTAAAAAATTGGGGTTTTTTTGTTTTGTTTTTTTAAGTAATCTCCACACCCAACCTGGGGCTTGAATTCACCCTGCCCCCGAGATCTAGAGCTGCATGTTCCACTGACTGAGCCAGCCAGGAGCTCCCAGTTTGGCTCTTTCTTACAACAGTAAACATGTACTTACCATATGCCTCTGCAATCCTACTCCAAAATATTTACCCCAAATAAGTAAAACCTGGACACATATGTGTATGACCATTTTAATCAGAAGGAGCAAAAATTTGTAGATATCCTTCAAATAATGAATTAATTAAAAAATTGGCACATCCATGCCATAGACCACTAATCTTCAGTATAAAGACAAAATCACTGATACATGTAACAACATGGCTGAACCCCAAAAGACTTTTGCAAAGTGGAAGAAGCCAGGCTCAACAGACTACATATCAAATGATTCTTTTACTTGAAATTTTGGCAAAAGCAAAATTCTAGAGCAGAAAATAGACCCACTGTTACCAAAGGTTAGGAGCTGTGAAGGGCATGAGGGAATGTTTTTAGGGTGATGACAGTATTCTATATCTTGATTACTATGATGCTTCACAGCTATGATCGTTATCATTTATAGAAATAAACACCATAAAGAGATTTTACCACACATAAATTATACCTCAATAAACCCGTGTTTAAAAAAAAAAACGTGATGTGTGACATTAAATGTCTGAGACATGGCCCAACTGGCATGGCAGACAGTGGAGGAAGAGAGAAAAGGCTCTCTTGTAAGGTGATTATCCACAATAGGTCTGCTATGATACTGAAAAACCCAGCAGGTCCCCAGGTTTTGTATGAAGGCTAGGAGAACACTTGGCTTTTCCAAGTGGGAAATAATATTCTATGAAGGTGGATACAAACCGTCTTCATCTTTGCAAAGCTCAGTAATGGAAATAATAAGACTCAAGAGTAGCATTGGCTACATGGCAGCCCTCAACCATCAGAAGCCTGTGAGCATTTTTGCTGATGAGCAATTAGGACAGAATAGTAGCCAGGGATTGGACCCTCAGAGAGCTAAGGAGATGTCTAAAGGACTAGAGTTTTTTGTTGGTTTTGTTGTTGTTGTTGTTGTTGTTTGGTAGCAAGGTATATGGGGAACCAAAAAGTGTGTGTGTGTGTGTATGTATGTATGTATGTATGTATATATGTGTTTATGTATAAATTTGGAGGGACAAAGGCCAAAGTTATAGGAAGTCACACCCCGATGCCTAGTTTCCAGAGCACAGTCTGTTCTCAAATCAGTACTCATCAAACTAAAAATGAAATTAAGTTCTCATAAGGAAGGACCCTACAACCCTGGGTCAAACGATATAATGGAGGGGCGCCTGGGTGGCACAGCGGTTAGGCATCTGCCTTCGGCTCAGGGCGTGATACCGGCGTTATGGGATCGAGCCCCACATCAGGATCCTTCGCTAGGAGCCTGCTTCTTCCTCTCCCGCTCCCCCTGCTTGTGTTCCCTCTCTCTCTCTGGCTATCTCTATCTCTGCGAATAAATAAATAAAATCTTTTAAAAAAAAAACCGATATAACGGAGATCACCCTAGTCTTTCACCAAAGGGACCTCAGGGAAATTTTATCAGGTAACTTTACCCTGGGAAAGAGGGATACCAGATCACCAAAGTGACGCTGGATTTAGAGTCTCAGTTGATGTTGATAACTGGAATTCTAGAGTGGAGTCCTAGGCCCATCAACTTCATGGTAGGGCCACTAAATCTATAGACACTTCAACTATTAATTACCCCGGTTTCCAAATATGTAATTGAAATACACCCAACTAGCAGTTAGCAAAATTTCACATTAATTCCTCAATCTCTGGAGAAGGAACTAAAGTGTAAGGCAATAAATCTACTCTTGGCCCTCATCTCCTGGGTAAGAAAAAAAATCAAAATCGATATTGCATAGTACGGTGAATGACAGAGATTGGGGCTACTCTCAAACACTGAAAGGATCCAGGTGCAGATACAGTGTAGGTAGAGGTGGCCTCCTTTCTGTTTCCATGCTTTTCACCAACATGATCCCTGAAAAATGAAATGGAGAGTGTGGAGTGGCAGTGGACTGCGAGGAGCTTATAGAAGTGATGAGAATTGCAGCCGCTGTACTGAGGGCAGTGTATTTACTAGAGAGGACTAGCCACAGGTCCTGGCACATGGTACCCTGCCACGGATTTGCTACATGCCTTTTCTTCAAAAGCCCAATGGGAAGAAGGGTCAGAAGCAGTTTTCTTTTCCTGGAGGTGGAAAACTACGTACATTCGATGTCTTGTCTCAGGGATATATTCGTTCTGCTGCTATTTCTTACAACACAGATCAGGTGAAAATCCAGCAGAAAATAAAATTGATCCACCATATTGATGATATCATATAAATTCACACTGAATAGTAAAAAGTAGTAAGTATTCCTGCAAACCTTCAGTAAAAGTTATTGTCACACAATTTTTTTTTGCTAGTGTAGATGTGATTTTATCCTGAATAACATTTGTTTTAAAGATTTTATTTATTTATTTGACAGAGAGAGACAGCCAGCGAGAGAGGGAACACATGCAGGGGAGTGGGAGAGGAAGAAGCAGGCTCCCAGCAGAAGAGCCTGACGTGGGGCTCGATCCCTGGACGTGGGGCTCGATCCCAGAACGCTGGGATCATGCCCTGAGCCAAAGGCAGACGCTTAACGACTGCGCCACCCAGGCGCCCCTACCCTGAATAACATTTTAATAGACACTGTTATATAGTAACACATATGTATAGCAACAGTATTGTGATTGTGTTCATCAAACTTACTGGACTGTCTTCTGAATACTGATAATGTTTCTCTTCTTTGATTATGTTTTTCTATTCAGATCACGGCAACAGTTAAGTAATGTCAGTTTGCTTCATGCTTCCAGTTTGGTAAAAATTTATTTACCTTTCTTATTTTGCTCCATAGACTAGAACTCCTAGCACAATGCTAAGTAAAAGTAGTGAGAGTTAGAATCCTTCTCTCATCTCTGGTTCCAGAGACAATGCCTTTAACATTTATTCCTTATGAATGATACTGTAATCTCCATCTTGATATCCTTTATCAAGTTATGATAATTCTCTTCTTGTCTACATTGACTGTGTGATGTACCACCTATTTCTCACCATAATACATTTTTCAAATTGTCTTTGCAGTTCTATCAATTTTTGGATTTATGTACTTTAAAGCCATATTATTAAGGAGTCCATTTATATTTATTAGATAACTGATACATTTGAATTTCTTTATTCCATTTAATGTTGCACATTTGTTTCAACTTTTGTCATTTTCTTCTTACATTTCTTTTTTGCTTCTTAAACACTAAAGAATAATTGCTTTTTCGCCATGCATTCATTTTTATTCATATTCTTTTAATTCTTTGAATTGCTATTCTTTAAAAGTCTAGCACATACACTTAATGTTTAAAGCCAAGCATGTCTTTGGCACCAATTTCTCTTCAAAGGCTTCCTAGTTATTAGCTATTATTCACCAACATTTTAGTGTCATTCTGTTTTTCTAACCCCCACACTAAATATTTTTGTTGGTTTATACAGTTCTATATGTTTAGATTTACCCACATTTATGCTTTGAATTTTTTGTCAGCACTTCTTGTTTGCTCTCAAACCTATTTCTAGGATATTTTTTCTACTTCCTAAGGTAACATCATTGAAATTGTATTGATAACAAACTCTATTTCTATTTATCTAAAGATATTTCAATTTTACTGTAAAACTTGAAGAATAGTTACTTGGATATTCAATTTCATAACATGTTATTTTCTACAATGACTTTGGTTTCTATCCTTGGTCTTTTGAATTCTGTTGTGAATCTTGTACACGTCCTTTATAAGTAATATTTTCTTGGTAAAATTTTAAATACTCACTTTGTCTTGGTATATTGCTATTTCATTACATGTCTTAAGTATCAATTTATTTTTATTTATCATGACTGAGATCTATGGTATTTCCTGAATCTGAAAATGTACATATTTTTAACTCTGGAAAATTTTTACATTCTCAAACATGATATTTCATAATATTGCCAACTTTCCTTCCCACATTCCTTCTTAATTATTTTCTGAGATCTGTTAAAATATACATCAGTCATTCTTAATCTGTCTTCCACGATTTTATTCTCACTCATTTTTTTTTTTCTTTCATGGTCTTTCTCTACCAGATTGTGATGTATCTTCTTGTTATATATAACTTTCTATCCGTATCTGTATTTCTATCATCTTCCCAAACATTTCGATCTGAAAATCTCTTTTCACGCTTAAAAAATATTGAGAATCCCTCTCTAAGAAAACACATCTGTGTTTCCCTTTTACTCACACACTCACAAAAGTTCTGACATCAGATGTGGAGGGTTTTTATCTCACACCAAGCAATTCTCTGTGACACCAGCTGGGGGTACAACAATTCAATTCAATTTTAACACCAACCAGTCTTATGGTACTGAGATTTCACCCATAGGTTAAAGACTCAACCCCATAAGACTGCCCTCCACTTTCACATATGCTAAGTCCCTTGGTTATCCACATCCTTTGTCTGATTTTTCTAAAAACCAGAGGGTTCTTATGACCTCTTTAGATTGATCATTTGCCAAAAGAGTTCACAGAACCCAGGGAAAATACTCACTTACATTTACCAGTTTATTATATAACAAAGGACATATAATAAAGGATAGAGATAAACAGCCATATGAAGAGCTATATTGAGTGAGATCTGGAAGTGTCCTCAGCACAAGAGCTTTTAGATTTGGGCTGCACCAATCTCCCTGCAAATGGATGTGTTCAACAAGTTGGGAGATCTCAGAATCCCAAACTTTGGGGACTTTTATGGAGGCTTTATCACACAGGCATGATTGATTGATCATTAACCCCTCTCCAGCACGTCCTCCTTCCTGGAGGATAGGCTGTGTGTAACTAAAAGTTCCAAGCTTCTAATTATGGCTTGGTCTTCCTGCTGACTAACCCCCATTCAAGAGTCCAAGAATCATGTCATCGGAACAAAAGATATTCCTCTCGCCGCCCCGCAATTCCAAGGGATTTAGGAGCTGGGTGTTGGACATTCCTATCACTCAGAAAATTATGATGTTCTTAGGAGGTCTTTATATCAGAAAGCAAAGTCAAAAAGTACATGTTAAAATGAAATCTTTTCCTAGCACCCCTATTGACAAGGGTTTCAGAAGATCTGTGTGAGGAACCAGGGCCCGAGACCGATATATATATATTTCTTATTATTTCACCATCCCCAAAAGCTTTTGTTCATCCATATAAATATCTATCAATATTGACCAAATTGAAACTGAAAAAATTTTAAGATATTTATTGACTTAAAACATAATTAATTTAAAAATAACAATAATTAATCTACTACCTGTTAGCATAGGGAAAAATGTTTTTAAAACCATTATATTTTATTATATTATTATATTTTATGTAAATATTTCCAAAAAAGAAGAAATTCTGTAAGAAGTGGCATTTTTTGTACATTTCTTTAATATTTGTTTTCATAGAAGATGGCTGTTTTATCTTGTGCAATCAAATTTTTGCAGTATGATGTTTTGGTTGATGTGTATAAAGAAAACCCAAGCTTACACAAATACATAACTGGAAAGGGGCAGATAATTTTAATAACCTTTTCAGATAACTAGGGATATTCTGTTTTGTCATTACACTAAAATTTGGCAAGTGGTAGGTTGTATCTTAAAGGATAGTAGCAGTGAGAAATATGAAACCATGTCAATTAACATCTCATACTCTGTTCTTTAAATTCCAATAGTTTATCTTGCATTTTAAGTATATTTTTAGCTAAGCATGACTTCGTAACATCATGATTTGATCACTTGGAAAATACTTGTTCATGGAGTTATGCAGATCTCCCAAATGTTGGCACATTTCATAATACAAACCAAACAATAACTTTTGTTATTAACACCACAGATCTTATCAGATACATCTTTGAGAAGTGGGAAACTGTCAAGTTTATGGTAGTGGAGACAAGTTACCCAAAATTCTACTTTTTGCTACAGGGTGCCAATTTTATCTTTGGCAATAATATCATCGGCTGTTTTCCTTGATACGACAGGCTCACTTTTCATTTTCAAGAAGATATCTGCCAAGTACCAAAGTAGGAATAGACATGGTTTGTCTGTTAGTTATTACTTCAAGTAAAAATATTGTGTTTCACGGAACGGCGGCTGGTTCAACTAACAATTCAAATCATCGTGTAGGTTATTTTTTCCTGAAACAGTGATCATCGTTCCAAATGTAGCACGAGGGCTTTGTCTATACTCATACAATTACAGAAAATACTTTAAAAGGTGTACCCGAGGGTACAGATTACAAACAGTCATTTTACTGCTTCTTTCAGTACATTGTGACAAGTATACACTGGGCTTTTGTTTTTCACTTTTTTCACTGCAAATGCATGGTGATCAAAAAAAAAAAAAAAATCCTTGTAGAGTTGGCTACCACTGCCTCAATCATTCAAAGCTTCCAGCAGTTTTGTCCCATTTTTATTTTTGCAAATGTCACTACGTTACCAAAAAACTATTAACCTACAACTATTATTATGAAAATTGTTTTGACTTCATGGACCCCTTGAAAAGGTCTTAAGATTCCCCAGGTAGCCACAGAACATTTCAAGAATGGCATGAGATGGAGAGCAGATAGCTCTCTCCAGGTTTACAACCAGTTGTGTACTATCTGGTTTAATCCATCAAATGAGGTTTTACTTACGTATTATTTTCTGAAAAATCATCTTTTGCTGTTTTCACATTTTTCTTTTAATGATCTCTTGTTTCTTATCTAATCTCAATAATACATGTCCTTCACGTATTTCATCATTTTAATATCCGAATTGTTTGTGGGTCTTCATCTGTGGGTCTCATGCAGCTCTCACTCATTTGTGCCAACTTTGTGTGTGTGTGTGTGGGGGTGTGTATGCTTCGCTGTTCTAGTAAGAGCTTCTGTTCATCTGCATTCCATAGGTGGGAATCTGCTTTTTAAGGGCCTTGTCCAAAGGCGCGCCTCCTTCAGAGAAGATTCGCATTAGCTTTTGCTGAGTCACTGGGAAGCTTTACAAACCCGAGTCAGCCCACTCACATCAGCAGTAATGCTTCCATATAAGTGTGCTTCATTAGGGGCATTTTGGGGATAAGTGGATGATGTTGTTTTGGTGAAGTCAGGCCAAAGACCTTCCTGAGCTTCCCCACGTGGTTACAAACATTCAGAAGAGAGACTTTGTTCTCTCCACTCAGAGCCAGATTTGAGGAAGGTGACTGTGCATCCCGTCTCTCTTTTTGCTGAGCGGGTTTCTCTGTGCCTCACCTTTTCATGGACAGCATAGCTTTTTGAAACCCCGGCTTTATGGGCGTGTCTCTCTCCAGACTCCTCGTCATGTCTAAGACCTGAATTTTTATTTGTGCTCTTGCTTGATCTGCGTGTTTCTTGACTTTCTAGCAGTTCAGCATTGCATATAAAGTGATATTTTTTTTAATTTTGTATAGTCGTTTTCGGTGTTTATAATGGAGGTTTATGTGAGATAGTCCAACATAGTCTTCATTCACTCTTCAATTCACTCCAGTCTGGATACTGCATCTAGTGCTCCATCGCTCTTGTCAGTTTGCAAATTATATATTCTTGTTTCTGGCTCCATTTTGAACAGCTTCTTGGCCAGAATCTATACAGTTCTTGTTCCCTCCATCTTAAACCATCCCCGCCTTCTTGATAGCTCATTTATTCTCCACCACAACTGTCAGTCCTTCTCAGAATACTTTATTAGTCTCTTCCTCTACCTAATTTATGTGTGTGTGTGTCTTTGTGTATATATAGATTTCAAATAGATGTATGTGGAATTCCGCCATTTTTTTTGAGTTCCAAGACTTTAAATTCCAGATTTTTCTTTACTTGCCAACCTCTTTTCTTTGTTCCAATTAATATATCCAATTGATTCAAATACTTGCATATTTTCTCAATAACTCAAATTAATATTACATCCAAAATTAACTTCCTCTATTCAAGCTTAAGCAATGTTTATTATGTAGTATCTTATATATGCAATATCATATATTTAGTCTTTGAAACATACTAACAAAATAATCATCTATTAGCCTACCACTTGACAAAATCACTAGAATATTACCAATAGCAATGAATCTCTATTTGTGGGCTTCTCCCTAGCCTTACCTCCTCTTGCCTATTTTGAATTTATTTTATTAATCACTCTCCTGTCTTCCTATAGTATTTGAGTATATATTTACCTCTAAACAATGTATATATTGTGATTTATCAAAATATTATCACAACATGTGTGTATATACGTGAGTTAACTTTTTCATTTAAAATCTCATTTTTAAGATTATGTTGTTGGTATAATACTAGTTCATTTTTTAAATTATATGTACTATTACGCTACGTGAATATAACACAATTTATTTGTACACTCTCTTGCCAATGGACACAGGATTGTTTCCAACATTCTGCTCTTATAAGCAATGCTGTAAGATGTCCCAGGCCCATCCTTGGTCACATTTCAGGCTTGGTGGTTCGATGAACCTCCTGAGAACTGTGAAGTTCCCCTCCAGAAGCAACTCTTGTGCAAGCAGTTCTAGTTTCTATAGAACATATGCCTAAAAGTACAAGGGAGTTGTAGGGAATATACATATTCTACTTTATAATACTAAATTATTATTCAAATGGCTTGTTCTAGTTTACAACCCAATCAGTAGTTTATGTAAATTCCAGTTGTCTACGCACTTGCAAACACCTGGTATAATCAAACACCTCTATTTTTGCCGAGTTAGAGCATGTAATAACACATCTCATTGATGCCTTCATTTTTATTTACTAAGAGTTCAATTGACCAAATTTTATTCATCTGTTAAGAAATGCACGTATTGCATGGAGCACTGGGTATTATACGCAAACAATGAATCATGGAACACTACATCAAAAACTAAGGATGGACTGTATGGTGACTAACATAACATAACAACAACAACAAAAAGAAATGTCTGTTCATCTTTTTTCTCTGTTATTTATTTTATGCTGCGTGTCTTTCTTTTTAAACAAGTGATCCCAATGAGCATTTCATATAGTCTGGAAACTGATTATTTGGCATGATATGTGTTGTAAATAGCTTCTAGTTTGGCTTTTTATTTCTATTTTCAAACTATTTGTTGCTGATATAGGACAAAAAATTCTCTGGGGCCATATTAGTAAATGTGTTAATAATTTTTGCAGATTCTTTTGGGCGGTTTTTAATTGATTAATTAATTTGTTTATCCATTTTCCCCATTAGACTCCAAACTCACAGACTCTACCACCATGCTTATATTGCTTAATGTAGTATCTTCGGTTAATGTCAGAGTTATTGATGCAGTCAATAAGTATGTGTTGATTGACTGGAATGAGTTAGTCTTACCATCTGTAGAAAACTATAAGTGAAAATTAGCAATCACTGGCTTTTTCAGTCATCAAGTAAAAAAGTATTTGTGCATAGAGTACAAACCAGGTGCTTCAGAAAAATAAGAGATATACGAGATGTGGCTTCTACCCTCCAGACATTTTTATAGCCACAGATTCCATTCTTTTCACAATTGGAACCATAATCCTTTTATTTAGTCTACTTTGAACAATAGACTGTTCTCTTTAGGTATTGTTTTTTAATACATACAGCTGTTTTTAAAACATTTTCAACATTTGTTTCGCTGTGTGGTATTTACCATGTAAAACAACTTTAATGTAACTTGTATCTCCAGGAAATTATTTGAAACACCTGCATTTAACTTTACTGAGCATTAGAAAAATTTGCCACATGTTCGGATTTCATAAACTGCATACATTGAATATCTTACAAAACACTAGCTGTACAAAAACAAAAAAATATATTTATTTTATTTATAATAACAAAGGTGTGGAAAGTATACCAGCACAGTTTGTGTAGAAAATGAATTTTGTTCTTTTAAACATGGGAGGTACCCTCTTTTACTTCAATTTTTTAAAAACTCAATAAATTATTATATATTATATATTCCCAGGGAGAGCTGGGAATAATGCCAAACACAATGAGGTAGAAAGTTAAAGAATTTAGAGCAGATTGAGAGTTTTTCTTTATAGAACTTTTAATATCGCCTGGTCAAGACAGACCAAAGCTCAGCAAATGTAGCTCAAAGAACAAAAATAACCTGGCATTCTACACACTAGAATTATCTACTCACTAGAACCCATCCACTGTGCATCACAACTCATAATGACTTCTACCAAATTGAATGATACAGATATATTTTAAGAATATTCTAAGAAGTTAGATAAGTGAATTTCTTTTATCATTATCTAAGCATAGGACTTAGGGTAATTTTAATAATCACAAGGTTGCATTTAGCCAGAAATACTCCATAATATTGCAACATAAGTTCACCATACCATACAATTTAAGTCAATATTGATATTTATATTTTGGTATCCTTTCACTCAGATGTCCACCACTCATTTTGGAATTTTGATAAAACTGTTATATATTAAAACTAAGATGAATTTATTTAATTCAATACAGTTTTAATTGATTTGCTGTACAAGTATTATTTAAAGAGGGAATTAAATAAGAGTGTAGCTTATATGTTTAAAATAGCAGGTTGGTTTTGATAAGTCTAGCATTTGTCAAATCTTTAAACAATTAACTTCTAAGAGATAATTGCAAATATAGTCATTTGGCAAAGAGAGTCTCTGAATAGGAGTGCTGATGAAAGATGTTAAACTTATATATAATATGAGTGATGTGCATAATATACAAAATGTATCACGTGCATATGCTTATATATACACACTTGCATGTATGTATACAATTTCATATATATGTGCATATATGTGTATATATTTGTGTATGTGTTTCTTTTCCTTCATTTTTTAAAAATTGTTTGCATTTCTGGGGCACCTAGGTGGCTGTCGGTTGGGTGTCTGACTCTTGATTTCGGCTCAGGTCATGGTCTTGGGGTTATGGGTTCAAGCCCCAGGTCTTGAGCTCTGTGCTCATTGGGGAATCTGCATCTCTCCTTTTCCCTCTGCCCCTGCCCCCATTTGTGCTCTCTCTCTCTAAAATAAATAAACAAATCTTTTTAAAAACTACTTTCAATTTTTTCTTTGCCTCTAACTGAATTCTTTGTCTCTAACCCCTTTCCCAAACCCACTGTCCCTCATTTTCTTGCCCTCTTTCCTTTCTTTGCTTCTGCCAAAGAAAGACAGAACAATTTTGAAATAAAGAAGTACAAAGATTATAATCCCTACAGTAGCATATTCTGTCAGGTTATAGTCACCATTATTCTTCCCTAAATTAGCACTTTCAGGGTTGTCGGTGTTAAACCAACCCACTCACATATCGGCCCCAGGTGTTAGAGTTGACAATCAGTAGACCTCATGCTTGAATCCAGGACTTCTGGATCAAAACTCCTTGATCTTTACCACTGCATTTTGATTGACATAAAAAAAGACAAGATATATTTTTTTGTGATACTCCATAACTGCTAGTTTTTGGAAATCAGTTGAATGTGGAAGAGAAAGAAATCGGAGTAGGTAAAGGAAATGCCAAGAAGAGTCCAAGAAAGGAATCAGAGTGGTCAAAGGAAATTCTAATGCATGATTATAGTATTGACACACTGGTCAGGAAACAGAAACCACAATATATATTCGAAAACTGATGGAATTTAATATAGGCAATTAATTACACTGCTCTTGGAGGCTGGGAGAGTTAAAGGAAAGACTAAGAATATAATTGCAGGAAGCAGCTACAATCCTAGACCTCAAGGAACAAAGGGAAGAAGTGGTGTTATCAGAATCTAGAAACTCAGAGGAGGCACTCTGAGGATTTAGGGTTCACATCCCCAAGGAGTGAGGACTGCTGGCAGGAACACAATAAAGCTGGATCTGTGTATGCAAAGAGAAGCTGGATGCTGGAACCAACTGTGGCTAGGAGATACTGACAGAAATAGCAAACAAATTGCAACAAATTACATTCTCCCTTCCTCATGCTTGCCAGTATCATTGTATCACTACCCATGGGGACTGAAAGGAAGCCCATTGGTAAAGGAGAAATGCCATTTGCAGATTCTTTACAGATTCTGGTCTGGTAGCTTTGTTTCTGAGATAGAAAAGGTAAATAACAGCACAATTATATCAAGACCATAGATTTGGTGAGAACCTTTGAGGTGTTAGTGTTCATGTGGTAAATAATAAATTCAGAATTGAAACAGTTCATTTTTGGGGTGCCTGGGTGGCTCAGTTGGTTTAGCATTGACTCTTGGTTTCCACTCAGGTCATGATCTCAGGGTCCTGAGATCTGGCTCTGTGCTCAGCAGGGAGCCTGCTTGAAGATTCTCTCCCTCTGCCCCTCCCCCAACTCATTCCCTCTCTCTCTCCCCTCCTCTCTCAAATAAATAAATAAATAAATCTTTAAAAGAAAAGAAATGGTTAAATTCGAAGTGTTTGTGAGACATAAAGAGAGAACCCATGTTGGATCTGTAGCATAGGGGAAATGTTATTATTGAAAACATAGATACCATTCATTCATTCATTCTTTCATTCTTTTACTCAATATCCCACTGATATATATGTAATAGTAGAACCATGGACCGATTCATAGCATGAAGATAAATAAATACGGAGAAAAGAGCAAAGGATATAAATCCAAGGATCTCGATTTGTAAAAGACAATCTAAAGAGGCTCGGGATATTCATCCCTCACGAGATGTTTGACCTTGGCTCCTTAGCCTCTTTGTACCTCAGTTTTCCTTTTTGTAAAATCAGGATAATAATATTCGCCTCATAGGATTGTTGTGAGGATTAAGAGACTCAATGATCGGGGCACCTGGGTGGCACAGCGGTTGAGCGTCTGCCTTCGGCTCAGGGCGTGATCCCGGCGTTCTGGGATCGAGGCCCCACGTCAGGCTCCTCCGCAATGAGCCTGCTTCTTCCTCTCCCATTCCCCCTGCTTGTGTTCCCTCTCTCGCTGGCTGCCTCTATCCTTGTCGAATAAATAAACAAAATCTTTACCAAAAAAAAAAAAAAAAGAGAGAGAGAGACTCAATGATCAATGCTTAGAAAACAGCCAAGGATATTATAAGCATCCATTGAGGATTAGTTTTCACAGTAATTACAGGAAAGCCTCAAAAAAAAAGTCAGCAAATTATCACTCCTAGTGTCAAAGGAAAAATTGGAATTATGACATATGTATTGAATCTCTACAACACAGAGTTTTTTTTTTTCTGTACTACTTTTTGTTTCTATGAATGGCTGCCCAGATTGTGCATTCCACAACCCCACCTAAGCCTTTCACATAATGGCATCTTGCAATGAGACAGTTGAGGTAATTATCCACTTAAGTAAAATGAAAAGCTTGTTTTCTGCTTCAATGCGTCTAAGTGTTATTCAAGGCTACTGGAATTACAGCAGCTGCTTTCTGATTTATAGGTGAGAAAATCAATTGCAGAATAAATGACAGCAGAAGAATGAGGGAAAATGCGTGCATAAGCTTTAAACTTAATTTGCAGAGTCAAAATGGCAAAAGACATGATTTGGGTGTCATTTCAGCTTACACTTACTAGTGTCTTCTAGTTATGTGAACATTTATGAAGAAAAATGCATATGGAAAAATTTATTATACTTTGAGAGAGCTACTGACAACTTAGTGAATGAACAGTACCCGAGGTGAAAAATTAGTAGTTGAAAAATGCAAGGAGGGATTAACTGAGTTGATAGGGAGTTTCAAAACACTGGATAAGAATTGAGATGTTTTGTAATTCAGTCTATTTTAGATTGCATTTTTATAAAGGGAATAACTTGATACATCTTCATAGAGAAATCCATCTTCTCTCTTACCTGATTATCAGAACTGAGAGCTACAGTTGTATTATGTAATTATCATGTCTTTCAGAGCTTCTCTACCGAGATAGGTATAAAAAAATCATCTAAAGAGTCACTGCAGTAATTCAGATATCTTGCACATTAGAAAACTCTGAAAAGCTTTTACTTAGTAACTTTTTCATTTATGTAGTACAGTCCATTCACAAATAACTTTTTTAGATCCCCTCTCAAATTCAGATGATATGAATTCCTTCTATTTCAGATATTTGGGAGTGAGGTGTATTTAAACTGCTAGTATATGTCAACTTGCCTAGAAATATCTGAAAATGTGATTTTTGAAGAAGTTTATGCTTGAAAAATATAAGCTATAACTAATTTTACCTGTGATGATTCTATCTTCATTCAAATGAAATATAAAAACGGGGTCAAATTTAGAAACATGTGAGTAAAAATAATGGTTTAAGTCTTATCATTATTTGCCTCAAAAAAGAGGATTTTATAAACACGCAAGGAATAGAGTAAGTGATCAAAATGACAGAATATACGATCCTCAAAAAGAAGAGAAACAGGTCAAAATGCAACTCCTTTAAAAAAAAATATTCCAGGGGTGGAGGTGGGGGATGGGCACACAGATTTCACTTTCCTCGAGGCCTCATAGTTGAAGACATTCTTTTAACAAACACTTTTAAGCTTGAGGCTGTTTTATCATAATTTAAAAGTCCAGAAATTCATGTTATCCAGAGCCCAGAGATAAGGTTAATTTGCCATCTACTATAAGGGGCAAATGGTTAACTGTGTTCTGTTTCACTTAGAACATTGTATATGTATACATTAAGACCAAAATCAAGAAACAAATATTCAGCACTACTTGCTGTTCTTATTCTGTCTTTATTTCATATAAAATTTAACTTTGCTACATTTACTAGCAATTGGGATTTT
This sequence comes from Ailuropoda melanoleuca, assembly GCF_002007445.2. Lineage (NCBI taxonomy): Eukaryota > Metazoa > Chordata > Mammalia > Carnivora > Ursidae > Ailuropoda > Ailuropoda melanoleuca. The sequence continues at coordinate 136,458,484 of NC_048218.1, read as the reverse complement.
TTTTTAACCAAAAAGGCTATGACATATGTTTCTGAGAGTTTGTTCTAGAAATTAACAATAAAAATCTGTATTTTTGAGTAGGGATAGCTATCTCATAATTTTATATACAGGTTAAGTGAAAATTTTGGAGGAAAAAATCATGAAAATGATAAGTAATGTTAGTTTGGGGAATGTCTATAATGTGTTAATAATAGTCTGAAAGAATATAATTATAATTTGAAACATTAGCTATTTTTTTTCTATTTACTCACTTTAGATGCTCAGAAATTGACTATCTTTTAGTAAAGGCCAAATATGCGGAATAATAAATGCAGAGTAAACTGGATATGAATGAGAGAATTAGAGAAAAGTGTATTTTGAAATGATTTTTCTGCAAAGGTAATATGAAAATGCCACTAATGTATGTTCTAGTTCCATAATTCTTTTTATAAACATAAATATCAACATACAACATCGCTTTTATTGCAATTAAGGAAATCTGTGCTTTGTTTTTCACCATATTTTCATAGATAAGGGAGCATTAATAATATTTCGTCAACACTAGCTCTAATGTCCTTTGAGGAGAGAGTCTATGAACGCCGGAAAGAAAGTTAAATAAAAGTACTCAAAATTGATATTGTCAGGAAAAAAGGTCAGGTTGGCTTTGATTCAACTTGACTCACTAGATGAGATTAAACAATAACACATTTGAAGGTATAAGTGAACCTTGGTGAAATTCTTATTACTAGAATGTCAACTTGATTGGTATAATCGTTATCTATGTATAAATACAGAGTTTCTGAGAGCTTCAGGGCTTGGCTTGGTGATCTAAGAATCCAAATTAAAAAGCCTAGACTGCCTGGAGCCACAGGTTTAAATCCTGTCAGCCAACCCCTTCCTCTTTTTGAAGCAGATAAACCAGGTTCCCCAAAGCCAGCTCTGTGTCTGGGATGGGGTGGAGATCTCTCAATGACACTTTCAAACCTGGGCCTGATTATACTCTGGGGACATGACAGATTATTTTGTCTGTCTTCTGCACTAGGACAACTTTGTATTTGCCACATTTCTGGGACCTAGACCAAAACACAAGGTGGGCCAACAACCAACAGATCCCAATAGGGTATTTGGAATTTTTAAATGTTTTTATTTCTTTTATTGCCACTGATGTATTTTCTAAAGGAATTAAGGATAGGAGAAGTAATTTCGTACGAACCCCAGGAAGATGACCTCTGATTATCAGATATTTATAAGCCACTTTGATCATCCAGTTAAGAGTTGAAAAGGAAAAACAAAGCATGAAGCAGAAATCCATGATGGAACTCCTGGGTCAGAAGGCAGATGGAATTCAAGGAAAGGCAAAGGCTCTGGAAGCCAGGGGACCCTTCAGCACTCAGTCATCTGTTGCGCAGCAAATGCAACCAGGTACACGCACCTCATTCAAGGCAGTCTTCGGGTATTCAATGGTCCAGAAATTTTAAGAAGAATTTAACCAGTGGATGAAAAAACATCTTCAGTTTTTTATATATTTTTGAAAATCTGAAGGTGAAAACATGAATATAACAAAGTTTGTCTTTTTTCACAAAAAAAGTAAGAATACCATTAGAGTGAAAAAGCACGCAGTTTATTTCAAGAAGGTAAGTGAAGTGATTCAGCAACTTTATTTAAAAAGTAATTTCCATTAGGAGGAAATTTAATAAGGAATAAAGAGACCAAGACCAAATAATACGCTTCTCATATGATGTTGATGAAAAGAAATAAAAAATTCCTTGAAGAATTCAACCAATAAAAATAGCAAAGCTGATAGATGAATGTGTCCTTTTTTGGTCAGAACAGATCGTTAAATCTGGATCACGATATTTTTCTACATGGTTTTTATCATTTATGTTAGCCAAAAGAATTAACAGTACAAAATTATTAAGTAAAAGAGATGCTCACTAAACACCAAAGGATTTAGAAGCTTCTCCATTGTCTTCTGATGCACTGAGTTTACTGAAAGCATGAGAATTAAAAACCATGCAGAAGCTATTCCACCTGCTTTGAAATAACTTACAGACCAATTAAGCATCATTGCATTGAACAAGACCCACTGAAAATACATTTTTGTGGACAATGTATCATATTTAATTCAGTCATAAACAATAGCTTCACAGCACTCTTAAGCTGGGGCCATTACAGAGCTCTTTGGCTTTGGAAAGTAAAGACATTATCTCTGAAGCCTTCTCAGCTGTATCTGAGAATAGAACAGAAAAACAAGGACATCTTTCTGGAGATTATGTGCAAAGGAGGAGCAAATAAATCCTTTCCTGAAGCCTGTGTAGCCATCTAATGCCAAAATATTTTTGAAAGAACATGCTTGTTTCAGAAATCAATAACTTGGATAGACAATTATTCTTTTATTCTCCAGAAAAAAGGTTCAACACACATAGCAACAACAGCTGCTTTCTCTTGAATGCAGAAAAGTAGCCAGGAATTCAGGCTATAATTATGTATAATGGACATCGATTTGCCCGTCTAGATTGTTCAGTTTACAACACCCCAGGAATTTGCAGGTGTCACAACTTTGCCACATTCAGCCACTGAAAGTGGTATTAACTGTCAAGTCTACTGACTTATTATATGGAAAAGTTTGAATAGGCCCCTGAGGTGTATCACAAAACAGATGACTTGTGCTCACAAAAAGGCAGCCACCAGATCCCTGGGACAATCAAGAATGTCACGGCAATCGCAAAAGAAATTTCACCAAACAATATATTCCACAGGGCTTGAAACAGTTCTAGTTTATAACAAAGATAATGAGAGGTCATCTGCTCTATCCTTACTGCTCTAAAAAAATAATTTAGTTGAGAAAGCTGTCTGGGATTTACTCTTTTATACAACTTACTACCCCTACTAACTTGTACGGACCTCGAGGGCACTGTGGAGACTATTTATGAGCCAAAATTAAAATATGTAGCTTTGATAAAGGGACAAACTATTTTAATATGGTATGTCTTAGAAAACTTGGAGTGCATGGTGTCTGGTCTTATACATTTTAAAATTACTCACAAATCCTAGCACCATCTCTTCTATCATAGATGTTATTTAAAAAGGATTACTGAATGAGTGAATGAAATATAAAAGCTGTAATTAATTGTAATTAATTCAATAGGAATTAAAGCTTTCTTCCAGGTTCAAGGCTCTGTCCTGTATACACAATGAGGCAGTTTCTTCTGGAAATCTGAGTGTTAAATTAGTGTTGGTAACATAAAAGAGTTTATTCAGCATTTTAGTGTCATCCTGTCAAAATAAATGAAACTACAAAGATGAAGATATAAATCTCTTTTAATTAAAATTTCAACAACTACACATATATAAAAACATTTAAATCATGCAATCTCATTGAAATTTCATTATAAATAGCAAAAAGATCTATATTTCAAAGAAAAAGATAAAATATGTTTATTTTTCTACAGATGTCGCTTGAATTAAAACCTGTAAGGTGCTTGAGCAAAGAGTGGCATAGACTTTTCCAGTTTTTGGTAAAACAAACTATAGCTACATCTAATATCTAAATAGTTACATAAAATTGGAAAAAGTAATTTACAGATATCCTCTACTCAAAAGTAAGCATTATTTAACAGTTTCTACTTGAGCGTTAATGTTTTATTGATAATTATTTTAATTGAGTACTAGTTACACAATAGATTTTAAATCTCAATAAACTTTATGTCACATCATGCCCAAATAACAAATCAATTGAGTTACTTTCATTAATTAGTCAGTGTAGCAGTGAAAAATAATTGGGTGGGTAAATTAACTAGTCAGTGTAGCTGGAACATTCCAAGTGCTATACAACAAGGTTGTGTAAATTTTATTACGTTAATAGAGTCACCTTGATTTTAAGTAGCTATTTTAGTGGATTTCTACTACAATAGTTCTTTTCTTTTGACATGAGAAGAGTTCTGTGTTCTGCTTTGGTTTTCATTAAATTGACCATTTATCTTTTAAAGTATTTGCTTTACTGTGTATTTTAGGTTTTGAATCTCAAAATAACTTACTGGCATAAAATTTGTAAACTCATGCCCATTAGTTGCTAATATTCCATGATGGAAAATAAAATTAGCAAGTTTAGGAAAACAGTTGTGAGACCATCTGTATTTGCATGTATATAAGTATGTGGATTCTATCCGGTGAAAAAACAACTACTCTTTGTACCAGGGCTTCAGTTTTCACTTTAATAAAAAGAGTTGGTAGTTTTTAATTGTTGTTATTTAGCATCTAACTAATAAATAACTCCTTATTCACTAAAATGATGAGTAATTAAACTTTTTCTTCTATGAGATAAATATGTTATAATTTGAAGGCCATTTGTAGAAACACAAACCTCAGAAAAATGTTGCCTTTGTTTTTATAATTCAGTTTATAATGAACATTTACTTGTACTCTAAATCATTGTTACGATTGTCTCTCCATTGTGCTGGTTATTAAGTTATTGTTTTTCAGCCTCAAACCCTTCCTTCTGCATTTTACTCTGTCAGAGAAAGCCTGGGATTTGAGAACCACATTACTCAATTACCAGCCGGCTCCCCATTGGGTTTACTAGAGGGAGAGGGCAGTGTGGAAGACAGAAGAGACTTAGTCCTCTTGTTTGCTTCCTAATCCTGGGGATCAGCATTGCTCCAGCCAGGGTTCTGCACCCTGGTGGCCGAAGCAGATTCTAGTTTGCAGCTTGTCTTCCCCACGGCCAGAATCCACCACATCATGTCCTCTCAGAAATACCCATCTCACATGAAAAGGGGCTCATCATCACTTACCATTATGGAAATGCAAATCAACACTACAGTGAGATATCACCTCATACCTCTCAGAATAGCTAAAATCAACAGCACAAGAAACAACAGGTGTTGGCAAGGATGTGGAGAAAAAGGAACCCTAGTGCACTGTTGGTGGGAGTGCAAACTGATACAACCAGTCTGGAAAACTGTATGGAGGGTTGTCAAAATGCTAAAAATAGAACTGCCCTATCTATGATCCAGCATAGCACTGGAGATATATAAACACACACACACACACACACACACACACACACACACACACACGTAATGGAATAATATTCACCCACAAAAAAGAATGAAATCTTGCCATTTGCAAGGACATGTATAGAACTAGAAAGTATAATGCTAAGGGAAACAAGTCAATCAGAGAAGGACAAATACCATAAGATTGCATTCACTAGTGGAATTTAAGAAACAAAACAAATGAGCAAAGGGGAAAAAGAAAGCAAGAAACAACCCAAGAAACAGAATCTTAACTACAGAGAGCAAACTGATGGTTACCAGAGGTGAAGTGGGTGGGGGATGGGTGAAAGAGGTGATGGGGATTCAGGAGGGCACTTGTGATGAGCATTGGGTGTTTCATAGAAGTGTCAAATCACTAAATTGCACACTTGACACAAATATTACACTGTATGTCCACTAACTGGAATTAAAATAAAAACTTAAAAAGAAAAAAAAATAAACACTTAAAAGTAAATAAATAAATACCCATCCCTATGGGCTGGCACCTTTTCTGCAGAGACTAAGCCTCAAATGTGCATGAGTCCTTGTCTGACCACCTGGGTATCAGCCCAGGTGAACAGTGTCCTCTCCTCAAAGGTCTGGGTCCCATCCCTGAGCATGGGATCTCTTTTTCAAATTCCAGGCTGCAGTCTGCTGCTGGTCCTAACCACTTCCCTGTGTCTCCTAGCCCCAGCGATGGTAAGTGCTTCCTTCAGCTCCTACCCCTGTGATAACTCAATGTTCTGCATTTGCCATTTCAGTTCTCCAATACCCACAAACAATTTCTTAAATTATTTACTTTTTTATCTGTTAAAATGACTGGTGTTTCTTTTCTAGGTCAGACCCTGATTGACTCGCACTAATCAGAACCCATCATCATTTAGTTATCATTCTTAACTTACGGCAATGTAAAGAGTAAAATCTAAAATAGACTCTACTTCAAACAGTTTTTAAACTCAATAATTTAATTTAAAGTTTATATTCATGTTTTATTTCATTTTGGCTTTGGCTACATTATATCTGATTTTGAGTCAAGTAATTGTGGAAATGTAGGGCTGGAATAGATTTTAAAGATCATCTGGCCCAGTACTAATATGGAAAAGCACCTGAAGTTATAATATCCTTTGGGGATTTTCATACCCATAACAAAAGACCATAAAACACTGACATATTAAATTCTCTCATATGAAGTGGAAACACTTTTACCAGCAAAAATATAACTATATTATAATCATGCAAAATAAATTATACCCTGAAGTACAAAAAACGATAAGATGGTAGTATAGCATGATTTACCATTTCTAAATATTTCCACTAATATTACTTAAGTACTGATTTGTATGTGATAATAGTTTGCTAATGTTTATTAGCTGGTAACTTGTAGCAGAAGTCTAAGAACTACTGTTGAGGAAAAAATATTAAAATGAAGAAAACTATATGAAAGATTCAACTGTAGTGATGAAATAAACCAATCTTGTCTCTGGAACTGAAGAATGTTTCAGATTTAGTCTAACACTCTTAGATTAATTATAAAAGTAATTTATCAATTACCTATCCAGGACTAAGTCTGGATAAAAATTAGGCAGCATGCAGAAAATACGGCTTTCAATTCATAATGATGTAAAAAAATTGTAACTGAATTAAAAAACAAGTTGGTTTACTCGCAGAATTCTTTTCCAAACACTGTCAAAACCCATGATAAAGAAATGAGAATTTGTTTAAGCAATTCATAAAATCTCAACACAAAACTGCCACTAGAAATAGTTCTAATTTTCGAAGGAACATATTTAAGAGTTTACCCTTCATTGACTTACAAACAAAATTCAAATATGCCATCCTAAATTTTGACAAGTGATAAATAAAACTCCACATACATCATCTCATTTGATCCACTGGACAAATCAAGGAAGAACAGGGAGGCACCTTTTCTTCGTATTACATGTGAGGATCAGAGGCCACCTCAGGTCCTATATCAAGAGAGTCAAGACTCTAGTCCACACTCAAATCAGTCTCACAGTTAAATTCTCTCTCTTCTTTATCTTGTGGCTTTATCCTTGAAGGCATTTCTAACATAGCATAATCTAAATCCTATCTATTTTGGGTTCTTTAACGGCAGAAACGTTATTTTTTCTTAGGACCGCATGTTCCTAGAAAATAGTGTTGAAAAAGAGAAATATGTTAAGAATGTTACCGCGATATATGAAATAAAATGCCTTCTGAATGCTATACTCCTTTTAAATAAGTGTTGCCCATTAAAATTTTGTTCATGAGTCATGACAAGCTATTATCTAAATGTGTCATCGTGACCAATATAGCCTAAAGAAAAATTTCTACTTTCCCCCTTTGTTCTAATAGAAGCAATATTGAACACAGCAAGAAAGAAAGAAGAACCTGTCAATCTTGAAACTTCCATCTCTCTCGAATTTGACAGTTGATAGTCTCAAGGCTTGATTCACATTCTTTGTAATCAGATAAGCAAGACTGATGATTGCTCTAAAGATGAATGACTCTCAAAAGATTAACCCCCAAAATTAGCACTTTAAACTTTTTATTTATAAGTATAAAATAAAAATTTCCTTAGTTAAAGGAATATCAGGCTTCAGTTACCAGGAGGAAGAGAAGCTCAAGAATGGCTAACGGGCTATCTGCTTGCAAGGTCAATGTGACCAATCACTTACTGGTGACTGGCAGGCCGTGGCGGGAGGGGCTTTCCTTCTTTCTCCTAATTTGCTGACAGTTGGATCCCTGCTTCTCCAAGCAGGTGGAATTCAGATACAGTTTTTTTCTGATCTGGGAACTGATGAACATGGAAATCAGATATCTGCCATGCCCAACCATGAGACCATGGGTTTATCCTCTCAATGAAGACCTCCTTCTTCACTAAGCCAACTAATCTCTATCTCTGTCCACATCAAGTACAAATCTCAAGTGTTAAATGGTAACCAACACAAATGAGCAAAGATAAAAAGACACACAAAAAACAGACTCTTAAATACAGAGAACAAACTGGTGGTTGCCAGGGGGGTGGTGGGTGGGGGGGATGCGGGAAAGAGAGGAAAGGGATTAAGAGATACAAACTTCCAGTTACAAAATAAATAAGTCAGGGATAGGAAAAGGTAAAAAATAAATAAATAATATAAAATATAAAATTAAAAATAAATGAATATAAAACGGGAAAATACGCTAACACTATTTGTTACTTAAAACACATTTTTGACAACTCTTTATTACCCAGTGTACCAAAGCATATTTTTATGAACTCCATCTTAATTTTATCAATCATTTGTTGTATCAGTCAAAGATAGCCTCTTCTTAAATAGGCATTAATGTGCTATTATCAGGGCACCTGGGTGGCTCAGTCAATTAAGTATCTGCCTTTGGCTCAGGTCATGATCCCAGGGTCCTGGGATGGAGCCCCGTATCGGGCTCCCTGCTCAGCAAGGAGTCTGCTTCTCCCTCTCCCTCTGCCTCTCCCTTGCTCCTGCTTTCTCTCTCGCTCTCTCAAATAAAATCTTTAAAAAGTGTGCTATTATCAACATTAATATTATTTATTTACTTTTATAAATGCTAATACACTTTCAAAAGTTTTTAAAAAGTACATTGGATCAGGTAAGTTGATATTAGGTATAAATGTGTTGTCTAGATATTAGTATAGCACACTATCAGGCTTAAAAAAGAAAAGCCAGCCAGATCCATGTGCCCAAAATAATAACTGAACTTTACATTTTGAATAACTTCAGAGATTTAAGCACCTGAAAGTATATGAATATGATGTAACTCCTGTAAACAGAAATTACATCTTTTTAGTGACATCTGCTTTCATCAGCTCCAACCATAGTGACTTATAAACAGCATTTCTCTACACTTATTAATAATGTAATTCAAACATATCAAAATGAATAAGGCATATTGATATATTCTGGCCGGACGGAACCAACTAATCTTACTTAAAAGAAGGGGAAGGAAGAGAGAATATTTTCAGTTATGTTGAGGGCACGCAGTTGTGTGAGGACGTGTGTTTGTGGGTATGGGAGACACAAAAATTGAGAGGGGAGGGGCGCCTGGGTGGCACAGGGGTTAAGCGTCTGCCTTCGGCTCAGGGCGTGATCCCGGCGTTATGGGATCGAGCCCCACATCAGGCTCCTCTGCTATGAGCCTGCTTCTTCCTCTCCCACTCCCCCTGCTTGTGTTCCCTCTCTCGCTGGCTGTCTCTATCTCTGTCAAATAAATAAATAAAATCTTAAAAAATAAATAAATAAATAAATAAAAATAAAAACATGTTTAAAAAAAATTGAGAGGGGAGGGAGATGAAAAATGTGAAAGCTTATGATAAAATAATACACACTTCAAAAAAATTAAAAGTTTTGTGATCACCATGCAAAATATGAAGTCCTGATGAATTAATGATAAAATTATGGATTTTTAATATCCTTTCTGGGCTTTCCTACCTGAAGCAATAGTGTGCAAGAGAAACTGGTTCAATCCTCATTCAGCAATTCTGGGATCAATTCCTAATTGCTTTCCGACCCGAACGGAAATGCTGGTGGAGTGCCGGACAAAGCATTTGCAGTACGTTTGCCATGTGGGATGATACCCTGCCACACAACAAGCAGAGCGTTTTAGGCGATAGACATGCTAAATTAAATCAAGATGTTTGTTTCCAGCAAGCACAAGTGCCCCATGACAGGTTTCCAGATTCAGGTGCTTATAAAAACAAATATGAGAGGCAACATTAATTTTAAATCCTACTGAGCTACATACAGCAATTGCAAATTATGGAAATACTTCAAACTTTATAGGATTACAAAATGGAAAGTTATCAGGGTTCTGGGCGTGGGTCCTTTAGAAGTATTTTCCAAATAGTTCTGCATTGGAAAATAGGATCCATGTGCTCCTATTTACCTGAACATGTTCCAAACAAAATTTAAGTGTTTACATAAGAAAATTCAAAATACAGTGATTTAATGTCTAGCAGACACAAAGAACATCTGTAGTATGACTATCTTGTGATATTTAATTTACACAAAATCATTAAAAATAACACAGTAAAGTGAATTATTTTCACCACTTCATCATCTACCAATATATGAGAATATTTTGATTTTTATTAAAAGATCTAGGACATGTCACCATTCAGAATCAAAAATTTAATTCTGAAAATGGAAAGCAAGACAAAAAGGTCTTCTTTGTTTATTTAATTGAAAAGGGAGGGAGATGTAAAGGAAACTTGTAAATTCAAAAGTAGAAGGAAACCACTCCTAAATCTTGGCCCTGTACTAAATCAATTTAGTCCTGGTGCAAAATGGTGAATAAGACGAAATCCTTTCCTTTATAGAATTTACATTTTAGGGACGCCTGGGTGGCACAGCGGTTAGGCGTCTGCCTTCGGCTCAGGGCGTGATCCCGGCGTTACAGGATCGAGCCCCACGTCAGGCTCCTCTGCTGTGAGCCTACTTCTTCCTCTCCCACTCCCCCTGCTTGTGTTCCCTCTCTCGCTGGCTGTCTCTATCTCTGTCGAATAAATAATAAAATCTTAAAAAAAAATAATTTACATTTTAATAGGAAGGAAGGAAGAATATACATTCAATAAATAAACAAATGTAAGTACAGAAATAAAGCAGGTGATGGAGGTGGAGGGCAATGAAGTTACAGGGCTGAGAGCTATGCCAGAAAGAGTGATCAGAAATAGCCCCCGTGACGGTACATTTCTGCAGAGAGAGGAATGATGAGAAGCCACCAGGCCTGAACTTGAGGAACCTGAGGAATCTGACCAGCGCTATGGCTGAGGGCAAAAATGGCAATAACTATGTCACTGCTATGCTCTAACAGGAGTCCTCCTTTACTATGATGATGGTATTGGTATACCAAGGAAGTTCTTTATTCTTAGCACATACAACGTGAAATGTTTAGGTGTGAAATGTCATAAAGTCTGCAATTTATTTTCAAATGGTTCAGCTAAAAAAAATACATATAAATAGGAAAAGAATATGGAAGAAAAAATATAACATATAAAATGTTAAATATTGATTATTTTAGGAGCGCCTCAGTGGCTCAGATGCTTAAGCATCTGTCCTCAGCTCAGGTCATGATCTCCAGGTCCTGGGATGGAGCCCCACATCGGGCTCCCTGCTCAGTGGGAGTCTGCTTCTCCCTCTGGCTTTCCCCTCTGCTTGTGCTCTCTCTCTCTAATGAATAAATAAAATCTTTTTAAAAAATTGATGATTTTAGGTGAAAGATAATAATGACTGTTAATTATACAATTTTGTTAACATTCCCATCAATGTGAAATTTTTCTAGATAAAAAATTGGGGGAAAAGAAGCTTACTTTAAAAAGCAGGAATTAAATCCATCCACATACTATTCAGCAATGAGTATATCAAATTAATGGGTGTTTTAGAGTAAGTTTTCTTTTATGAAATTCTCTATGCTAGACTTCCATTTTAGAACAAATGGAATACAGTTACATGTCCAACAACATAACACATTTCACCATGTCCAGATAACAGTGTACCAAATGCTTGAAATAAAGAAGACAGCCAGAATTATGAGTCTGCATAATATCTGAAGCTGACTCTGTTCTGACCCTATCTATGTTTCAATTCTTCTTTGGCTACTTTGTCTCTGTGTCTGGCCTATCCCACAATTCCACCCACATCTCTACTCCTCTGTCTGTCCAGCCTCCCCAGTGCTACATACAGTTACAATCCTGTCCTATGCAATGAATTACCTACTTCTCCATTCCTTTTAGTACATAGCTTTGTTTTTTTTTTTTCCAGTTTGACCTCTTTATTCCCACCTCCCCCACCATTCTTCCCATAGCATACATGAGCCTGAAAAATCTGGTTGTGCTTTGCCAAACTCATTTCTTGCAGAAAATTTCATTTCACTCTCTACGCTAACCGTGCTGAATCACTATGAAGATCTTCTAAATGTCAAGATGTTTCACACTTGCATGACTTTGTGGAAACTGCTACTTATAGTTCAAATGCTCTACTCTACACACTGTATACTCTCTCTACTCAACGCATTACTCAAAATTGATTTTGCAAGTGCAGATTTTTTTTCCAGCAATCTCCCATCCCACTCCAGAACTAGCTACCTATATTATAGTTCCAAAATATTCAATAACTCTGTTAGTAACTCTTGTTATTTACATGGAATAAATGTAAATAACATTGGAATAAAACTTTTTTAAAGGAGGAATCTTGCCTAATTCATCATAAATGCAAAGCACAAAGTACCCTTTGTGTCACCGAGAGCCACTGAACGAATGTTTATTGAAATGAGTGGACTCAGTAGCAAGACTAAATTATCTAGTCATTGTTGATATTATTGCATTAGATTTATGTTTACCCTGACATTTATTCAAAAATATTTAACCCCTACTTTGTACAAATCCAGAATTAATTGCTAAGTATAAAGAGATAAAAACAAAATCCCTGTCATCAATGAGATCAATGTCAAGAAGAAAAAGCAGACAGATAAAAACTTATTGGGAGTAGCAAATGTTTGATAAGCTATCTACAGGATGCCAAGGATCCAAGAGAAGGCACCTGTCCTAAGCTAGAATTAGGAGAGGAATTTGAATTCTAGCCCCCTTGAGAAAATGATGTATGCTCTGAGACTTATAATATGCAAGAAACCTAACTAGAAGAGTATTAGTAAGCCGATTATAGCAGGACATAACCTTATAAGTTTTCCATTACAAGATCTCCCTGATAGCCAATCAGAAGCTAAATCAGAGAAAAAGACACTATCAGTATATTGAACAAGAACAGCAAAAACACTTTTGAAGATTTAAATTAATGCAGTAGCAGTAGCTATGGAGAATGAGAATTTATTTATGAGAAATTTAGAAAATAGAATAAGATAATTTGGTGTGTGGTCGTTAAAGTGTAAGAAACAAAAATTGGAAAAATTCTTTAGTTTCTGTCGTGTACAGTCTAGTGTCTGTTTATTCTTTTCAAGGCAAAAGGTGGGTTTGTTAGCAGATGTGGGGAGAAAGACACTCGGTTGGATCATGAACATGTTGAAGTTTTAATGCCTGTGAACATTAAAAGGCTGTCTCCAAATCTCAAGAAATGATTTATATTTAAAGTACAATTTATGGACCCTCAGTGAATGTGCTTGCTAACTCTGTTGTTGTGGATGACTTCATCAAGGGAGACTATTTAAGTGATCAAAAAAGGGTCCCTGGAAAACTTCAACAGATAAGAAATAAATGTATGAAAGTGATATTGACAGAGGGACCACAGATATAGATGTAATACATTCGTAGAGTGGGCCAATCTCTAATTCAAGGAAAAAAGATTTAAGGAATGATGAACCATAATTTCAAATGTCCTAGGGGAACCACTAACCATAAGCAAGCTTGCCAAAACACTATTTAAATAATACCTTTACTCATTTAAAAGTTACTTCCAAATATATACTCTTATTTAGGCAAACAGTAGGTTAAGTCAATTCATTTTATTCTGTGTGCTGTCGTTAATGAAGCAATATATTTTTACCTGAATGCAGTCTTTAAGGTGCCTTATATTGAGGGTGCTCTGGAAAAGTATGCATCAAGCAGTTAATGGTAGAGTTTTTTGGTTTGCTTGACTGTTTTCCTGATTTGTAATATTGATGTTTCTTATATAAATTCAATTAGCCAACATATAGTTTTCTGAAGTAGTGTTCAAAATCATTAACTATTTGAATTCCTTGAATTTACCTTTTATATGAACATATAAATTACAAAGAGAAACACAGAAGTTGAGAAAGCAGTTTTTTATAATAATATATTAAAACTGCAAATATAGCAAACAAAGGTGTTCTTTAATTATAAAAGCATAAATTCAATATGAAGAATGTCTTGTGGATATTTTTCTTAGAGAAGGTGTTAGGTAGTTCAGTTTTACAAGTCAGGTGATCTGTATTGTAGATAGTATGCTATTCTTTTCATTTCAGCTGACATATAATTAACCTGCAATTAAAAGCATGGATCCTAATTATTCAGTGAGTTTTGATAAATGCACACATCAGTGAAACCAACACCTCAATCAAAATATAGAACATTACCAAGCTCCTAAAAAGTCCTTTCATGTCATTATCAAAATCACTAAAATCATAGATTAGTTTGTATCTGAATTTAGGTAAATGAAATCACTCTGTACTATTTTGTGTCTGGCTTTATTTGCTTACATAAATTTCTTCCCTATTGTTGACTGGTCAGCAGCTCATTTTTTTAAACTTCAGAGCACATGGTATATTACTAATATTATATTATATCATCTCATTATATAGTATATTAATACATTAGGATTATCTTTAGATAAAGATAATCTTTCAGTAAGGATTTTTAGGTCTAATCTTAGGTAAAGAAACAACGATTTGTTTATCTTTGGTTGAAGGACATTTAAATTTCCAAATTTTGGCTATTTTGAATAAAGCTTCTAGGTATGGTTTTATTTTTTTCAAGATTTATCGGTTTGAAAATGACAGTTCATGCACGCAGGTGGGGAGAGGGGCAGAGAGGGAGGGAGAGAGAGAATCCTCAAGCAGACTCCCCTCTGAGTGTGGACCCAATGCTGGGCCTGATCCCAGAACCCCGAGATCATGACCTAAGCCAAAATCAAGAGCCAGATGACTGACTGACTGACTGACCACCCAGGTGCCCTGCTATGAACATTTTTGTATGAATTTTTGTGTGGATATGTTTTCATTCGTTTTGGTATATGCTGGGTCATATGGTAAAATTATATTCAATTTTATAAGAAATTTGCAGGCACTTCTCCAAAGTTCTTGACAAGTTTACATTCTCACCAACAAAGTATGAGTACTCAGTTTCTCACCAACACTGGTGTCATCCGCCATTTTTGTCATTCTACTGGGTCTGAACTGGTATCATATTGTAATTTTAATAGGCATCTCACTGGTAACTAATAATACTGAACACCTTTCATGTGCTTATTGCCCATTTATACCTTCTGCTTGTAAAGTATTCAAGTCTTTTGCTCATTTTGGAGACGGTTAATTTGTGGGAGTTTTTTATGTATTTTGGATACAAGTTCTTTAATATATGTGGACTGAACACTTTCTCCAAGACTGTCCTTTGTTTACTCATTTCCTTAATGGTATCTCTTGATGATAAGAAAAATTTTAATTTTAATATTATATAGAAATGCTGTTTTTTTAAATACTGAGATTATAAATGGCCTTTCTAATGCGATTGATGAGGGTTATTATTTTGATTTTTATTAAATTTGGAGGATAATCCCACAGGGGTGTGATGATTATCCAATTTATATACTGCTTGAACCAATTTGTAATATGTTGTTAAGAATGGCTGCATTTATATCTATGATGCAATATTAGCTTATTATTTTCTTTTCTCATCATATCGAGTTCTGGTACCAGGGCTACGTTAACTTCATAACATAAATTGGGAAGTGCATCCACTTATTTTTCAAGTCAATAACCAAAGCAATGCCAGTTAATCAAATAACAAACTCCTTATGAGCAGTATCTTTGTAAAATACTTCTATAATTTACAGCATTTCAGAACCACTGCAATGAGCTGGTGTTAATTTTTCTTCAAAATCTGGGGTTAAAATGCAACGATCCCACATTAACAAAACTTCAGTTGCAGAGGCTGCATGTTCACATTACCCTCTTTGAATACGTGTGTGGCCACTGCCTTCATGGTGAAAATCTTACTAAGCAAAATAGACTATTCAGAATTTTAAAACTCACTTGGAATTGCAGATCTGTCAGTGCTTCAAGCTGGCAGACACTTGTGGAGCAAATGCTCCCAAATCAGTAAACTTCGACCATATGAGCAACAAATGCAGTCCTCTAGAGTTAATCTGAAAGGAGACCCCCCAAACCTTACTACCCAAGAGATGAGAGGGAAATGACAGTTCTCTTCAACAGGAGTACGTTCATTTCAAGGAATTGTTCAAAGGTTTATCTGGAATGTGGACCTTTTTTTTTTTTTTAATCATCGACATACCAGAGATACGGTAACATGAGAGAAAACATTAAAACTGCTCTTCAAGTCAGAAACTGCCCGAAACTCTGTGTTAATTACTTAAAATAATAATGGAAGCACATCTGAGGCCCCTAAACAGGAAAATGTGTTCAGGAGCATGGTGTGCTCTGTTTTATTTCTTTATAAAATGAAATGTATTAACAATGACAGATGAAGCAGAGCCTGTAGGAGATGTGCCAGAGGTGTGGTGACAGCCCGGTATTCACAATGGATGTATCGGTGTGCCTCGCGCATTTGTTTTATATACTCCACATTTTGAAAGCTAGTAATATGGCGTCGTTCCTTAAATTTTACTGGATAATATAAGATAAACCTATTCCATCAGAAGTTTGAGGTGGAACCAGCTTGATATAAATGGAATGCCAGAATTCCAAGTAAAGGAAATTCTCAGCAAGGATTGAATCATTTCTAATAGCAGGAACAAATGTGTTGTGGTTGACCTTCCCCAATTCCTTAATACCACGTTTATGACTAGAAATGTACATACTAAGTTATTCTCCTGCTAATGGAACTCAGTTACTTCTCACAAAGTAGTATTCTTGGGGTCAGTCTCGATTAGCTATACTTCTGTAGTGCACATACACTGCAAGTGAGAACCAAAAGTGCATCACTTATAATTAAAATGATGAGATTAGACCCTCCCTAATTAGTAATCTGCCAAAATTAAAACAAACAAACAAAACCAAAACTGCCTTAAGCCATGAGGAATGCATATTTGTCAAAGAAATGAGTTTCAGTTTTTACAGCTTTTAGTCTGGGGTTAAGTTCAATCAAAAAGGTGCATAAAGTAAACTAACAAAATCCTGCTAACCTCCTTGGGGGGTAGGGTAAAAAACTGAAGCCAAGGAAACTGTGACTGCTAAAAAAAAAATGTGGGGGAATATCGAGATGGAAAAACAAAACAAAACAAAATTGGACTCTCAAACTTCATTCCGATTTCTGAATGACCCTGGAATTCTGCATATGCAGGACAGACTCAAAGTATCTCCACAAGAGACAAGAAATGTGAATGTAGGTCAGAATTCCTAATCAGGCAACGGACTATGCAGTTCAAACTCTACAAAGATATTTGCCAGCTAAACAAAAGAAATAAAACTCATCTGAGAAAATATTTAGTTCACAAGTTTACAAGTTAATATTCATCATGTCCAGGATAGAGTCAAAATTACTGATTATATAAGAACCAAAATAAAATAAAAGGAACATACTTCCAGGAGAAAAGAAAATAACATTGAAACAAACCAGATATGGGCTTAAATGTTGACTAGATTTATATGTTAGACAAAAAGTGATGGAATACTCACTGCACATGAACTGTGGAAAGTTAAAATTGTATACTGTAGTCCCCACACAACCACTAAAAATAATACACAGAAGTATAGAAATAATGACAATAGGAAAATTAAAGTAGAATTCTAAAAAGTATTAAAATAATCCCCCAAAAAAGAGTCAATAAGAAGGGCGGAAGCACAGAAGACATGTAGAAATCTATCAGTAAAATGGTAGAGGAATTAAAAATTTATAGTAAATATTATAACAAATGTTAGTGGATTAAATACTCCAATTGCACATCTGACAGCTTACAAGTGGAATATGAAACAACTTTTACAACTTGAAGATAATCAACTCACTGAAACAGACGAACAAAAACGTCAAGCAA
Organism: Ailuropoda melanoleuca; assembly: GCF_002007445.2. Taxonomy (NCBI): domain Eukaryota; kingdom Metazoa; phylum Chordata; class Mammalia; order Carnivora; family Ursidae; genus Ailuropoda; species Ailuropoda melanoleuca. Next base: position 136,440,777 of record NC_048218.1, on the reverse strand, counting down.
TTTGAACAGACACTTCACACAAGAAGATACACACTGATCAATAAGCACATGAAAATACTCAACATCTCCAGTTACCAGGGAAATGCAAGCACAGAAAGACATGCTTAGAGTTAAATCTAAAAGCTTTATAATACCAACTATAGGTAAAAATGTGGAAAAACTAGAACTTTTGCATAATGTTGGTTGGAATATAAAATGTTCTTTTTTTTTAAGATTTTATTTATTTAACAGAGAGATAGCCAGCGAGAGAGGGAACACAGGCAGGGGGAGTGGGAGAGAAATATGACTATACCTTTACCATTACATTTAACATTACAACTCAATCACACTGTACACCTAAAATGGGTGGATTTGTATCATGCAAACTGGTCCTCAATACATACGAGAAAAATATATGAGGATAACATTTTTTGGGGGATAGATAAATGTGTAAAGAGGTAGGGGGAAAAACAAGACCATTTATGTATTGGTACTAAAAAAATATTTAACCCTAATGTTTTACTGGAACAAAAAATAGTTTTGTCTCATTCCACTGCAACCTCCCTCTCTCCCTCCTTCTTTGTTTTCTTTTTTTTTCACTTCCTTTCCCTTCATCTTATTCTTACTCATTTTCTCTTGTTCTTTCCTCATGTTTAAATTACAGTTTTGCCTAGATAAATGCCAAATAAAATACACTATTACATTCAACCATTAAAAATTTCATCGATAACCCCATGATGGTGTAAATAATTAAATCAAGAATAGAATTTTAGGGGCGCCTGGGTGGCACAGCGGTTAAGCATCTGCCTTCGGCTCAGGGCGTGATCCCGGCGTTATGGGATTGAGCCCCACATCAGGCTCTTCCTCTATGAGCCTGCTTCTTCCTCTCCCACTCCCCCTGCTTGTGTTCCCTCTCTCGCTGGCTGTCTCTATCTTTGTCGAATAAAGAAATTAAAAAATCTTAAAAAAAAAAGAATAGAATTTTAATCAATGTCTATTTTTACATGTGTAATTACTTTGCTTTTTGTTGTTCTTACTTTGTTTTGTTTACCGCTGATTTTCAGCATCTGTAATTGCTGAGCACATAAAAGGCATTAGAAAAGTTGGAAATTGAACTCCCTTTCTTTGCTTAGAATGGATAGGAAACTGGGAACAGAATCATCAATTGCAAAATACTGGCCCCCCTTTAGAGGACCACATGACCCCCCCACACACACACACACACTCACAAAGACACAATACCCAATACTGATATGAGAGATGTGAAGAAAATATTTGAAAAAGAAATGTGCTTCAGACTTCTCTGGGGGAAACAATTTTAAATAGGGTACTTAGAGGAGACCTCTACAAGAAAGGATTATGTGGGGTTTTTTGTTTGTTTGTTTGTTTTTTAAGATTTTATTTCTTTATTTGACAGAAAGAGAGCACAAGCATGGGAAGGAGCAGGCAGAAGGAGAGGGAGAAGCAGGCTCCCCACTGAACAGACAGTCTGATGTGGGGCTCCATCCCAGGACCCTGGGATCATGACCTGGGCCACCCAGGCACCCCCAGAAAGGATTCTCTTTATGGATAGACAGTGATCTCACACACACACACACACACACACACACACACACACGTACACACACACACATGCACACTCCATGGCATTTTATTTTACATTATCTTTGATATTTAGTTTGGACATAATTACAATTGACTGAGAAAATAAAATACTCTTAAGTTCTTATTCAACTCTGTAATATAAAAAACTCCCCCAAATCTTGTTAATATTTTATCTGAATGAGCAGACTCATCTGATGTTTCTAAAATCATCTAAACACACATTCAATTGCCATATCACTGAAGTGGTTAATTTGAGATATAAAGTTAAGAATGCATATCTTATCAGTGGGAATGACTTTCAGTTTCCTACAGACCATCAGGAGTGTCAAAATCAGGGCCAAGATCTTGAAGAAGAGCAAACAGCTGTATGTTTTTTTAATTTACTTTTAGATTTTATCTTGCTTTCTGAAATTTGGTGAAAATTCATTTTTTTTTCCACTTTTGGGCTTGAACTCACAATCCTGAGATCAAGACCCGAGCTAAGATCAAGAGTTGGATGCTTAACTGGCTGAGCCACCCATGCACTCCTGGGATAAATTCTGATTCACAACCTTTCAGTATCAACTAGAATAGCACAAAAAACCACAGCACTAGAGCTACTGCTATGAAAATATAAAAATCATACATTTAAGTTATATGCTGTTGGCAGAAAGAAAGAGCGAGAAAGAGAGAAACTTTCCCAGCCATTAAAACCCAATAGCTGTGTAACTTTAATGTGTATGTCAGGAAGTTTAATCTACTCCAAGCCCATCTCAATATTCCATAATATTTTTGGCAAGAAAATTTATATACTTTTATGTTTTATGGATATTTGAAGAAATGTTTCAAAAGTTATTTTGTGTAAACATTATTTTCATTTTAGTTACACACTCTGAACACTAAGCTATTCAAATATGCGAATTCATAATACAAACTTAACCAATATTTTTGAAAAAAATGAAATAGTATAAAATTTTTGAAATAATATATAATTAATTGTATTGTAATTATTATTATACTTAATGTACTTCAGTATAAAGGTATAATATCATTGCTTAAGAAAGTTCAGCTTGAAAAAAAAAGAAAGTTCAGCTTGAGTAATTTATTTTCTTAAATTAGCAAAAAGAATATTCTCTGTATACAGTTGGATATATCATATTTTTTACATCCAAACCGAAATAAAATTTTGCAAGTTGAACTTTTATTTTCCGATCTGAATACAAACCATTGAGGTATTTGACATTGCATCAAACCTTTATCTGTTTAAAAAGGAAAATCAATGTTTCATCCTCTAAATTCCATAGTAAACTTTCCTTATATTTGATTATTGGTGGAACATACTTTTTGTGAGAATTTTATCCTGGTTCGTCAAAACCCTATCAGGAATCTAAAAAGAAATTGTTTTAGGAAGTAATTTGAGAAGTAAAAAAATTTCCTGACCTAAAAATCATCACTAAGCAATTCTGACTTTTGAGGGAGAAACAACTAATTAAGGTTATGAATGTGAATGTCATGAAGAAGAATTACTGGTAAATAATATTTGTCCAAAAACTGTTTAAAAAAAATAATGAAATAAAACTGGCAACCTCTGACACTTATCCCAGTTTCAATCTCACTATTCATTTGATAAGATATTCAGTAAAATATCTATCACATTACTATTATTATAAAACTTTATAGTTTTATTTGTGTTTCTATAGTGTTATTTGTTAGCAAACTGTAGTGTTGTTAGCAAACTATATCTATATTAGAATTTTTTAAATATTTATGAGAGTTTTTATCATTTGTAGTTTTTTTTTTTTTCAAAACGACATTTAATGGATCAAATTCATGAGACCAAGTTTTGCCCCACAGTCATTACATAAAGGCCTACATTTAAGGAATGACATCTTTTTTTCAGGTATTAAATAAAATTTAAAAAGAGAGAGGTTACCATTCATTGAGTTTTTATGTATCCATTGCTACCCTAAGCACCACTATAATATTTCTCTATTGCTGTGAGATAGGTATGTTAACCTTAGATTACAATTCTTAGAGAATAAGTCATTTGCAAAGCATCAATATTAATAAATAGGGTGAACTCAACTCATCCCTCTTTTTTCACTTTGAATTCTACTAGTGACTTATAATTCGATGACTTAAAATATGGAATACATTGGGTCTGTGATTTTTCACCATCTTTGTCAATAATAACAAGTATAACAACAAAACAACTAATAAGCATTGAGTATGCATTATACTCTAGGAACCAGAGTCAGTAGATTTTTCTAGGAATTCTTTTCATTTAATCATCATAAAAAGCCCATGACACAGGTACTATTTTTATTATATATTTTTTAAAGATTTTATTTATTTATTTGAGAGGGAGAGAGACGAGAGAGAGAGAGAGAGAGAGAGAGAGAGAGAGAGAGAGGGGGGCCCCGCNGCAAGGGGGGGAGGGGACAAAGAGACACAGACTCCCCACTGAGCAGAGAGCCCCAGGGCCTGCAGACGCTTAACAGACTAAGCAATCCAGGTGCCCTGACACAGGTGCTATTTTATAGATGAGAAAATTGAGACCTTACATCTAATTGACCAAAAGACACAGTTCATACATGACAGAGTACAAATTCAAGCACAGTTTAATCTGTTTCAAGAGCCTGAACAGGAATACGCACTCCTTATTAACAATGTCTGTGTTTTGCCTTTTGCTAAAACATCTTTCTGAGCCTTAGGAGTCTGGCTTTAATGACTGTCAAGCACATATAGTCATGAAAATGAAAAAAAAAATCAAGTGAATTTGTACTAATTCCTGAAGACTAAAAAAGGAAAAATAAAATACATGCTCTTCAATTGAGAAACCTTAAACTTCTGGATTAATTACAACCAACAGAGACAATCAACATCACCTTTGAAAAGATAGACACAATTGGATCAGTCATGCATGAACTTGTACTCCCCCCCCCCCTTTTTAAGACTTTACTTATTTATTTGAGAGCGAGAGAGACAGAGAGCACGAGCAGGGTGGAGGCGNTTTTAAGACTTTACTTATTTATTTGAGAGCGAGAGAGACAGAGAGCACGAGCAGGGTGGAGGCGCAGAGGGAGAAGCAGGTCTTGTTCTCCATCCCAGTACCCTGGGATCATGACTGAGCCGAAGGCAGACGCTTAACCGAGTCACTTTTTTACTTATATATCTAGATAACCAAATCAGTTAAAGCACTGATTGGGTTTTGGGGAATTCTTTTAAATTTCCTGCTGTTTTTCAATTTGATCTCTTTCTTTTTTTTTCTTTCTAAAGATTTTATTTATTTGACAGAGAGAGAGACAGCCAACGAGAGAGGGAACACAAGCAGGGGGAGTGGGAGAGGAAGAAGCAGGCTCCCAGCAGAGAAGCCTGATGCGGGCACAATCTCAGAAACCCAGGATCACGCCCTGGGCCGAAGGCAGAGGCTTAACAACTGAGTCACCCAGGCGCCCCATCAATTTGATATCTTTCATTCTGCATCAGAGAGAGAAAGAACAAAAGTGAGCAAGAGTCAAGAATGAATAAAAAATACCATGGCCTATATATAGCCTATGCTAATAACAGGTGTAGCTTATGGGAATTATTGCTTAGCTGTCAATGAGCATGGGGGAAATTTATAACAACCTGAGTTGAGATTCTTGGTCCCTTAATAAACTATAAAAATAGAGTTGACTTTATTTTCACATTGAACACTATCAAAAGTTTAAAATTAAAAGTATTTTATTAAAAATAAACTGTAAGTTTATATTTAGAATAATGATAGTGTTTACGTCATAGGCATTTATAGAATGTTCATAAGCAAGTTACTATTTCAAGGCTTTATTATGTCCAATAGCAAAGTAAGTATATTAGAAAAATATCAGAGCTTGGTTTTTCAGGATTAACTAAAACTTTATGTAAAATATATGTACTTTAAGTTTAATACTTTAGATACAAACTTTTTAATTTCACAATTACTACTAATGTATATTGTTCATCAAAAAAACAAACTGATGGTTTCAGAGGGGAGGAGGGTCGGGCGACGGGCTCGCCCTGTGATGGGTATTAATGAGGGCACATATTGCATGGAGCACTGGGTGTTATATGCAAACAATGAATCATGGAACACTACATCAAAAACTAATGAGGTACTGTGTGGTGACTAACATAACATAGTAAAAAATTTTTAAAAAATTATTTAAAAAAAAAGAAATAAAATGGCTAATGCTTAAGATTTCACTATGTGCCAACTCCATTAATAGCTTCGTAAACTTTTCTTAATTTTCATTCTACTTGTATGATATATACATTATTATCATCAATAATGCTGTCCAATAGAATTATGTAACATTATATCACTGTTCATTCACTTATAATTATTGAGTAATTATTTCAACTATAAGTAACTTACATAATTTAAAATTTTCTATTTATTTATTTATTTATTTATTTATTTATTTGACAGAGAGAGACAACCAGCGAGAGAGGGAACACAAGCAGGGGAACTCGGAGAGGAAGAAGCAGGCTCTTAGTGAGGAGCCTGATGTGGGGCTCGATCCCAGAACACTGGGATCAAGCCCTGAGCCGAAGGCAGATGCTTAACGACTGCACCACACAGGTGCCCCCTCTTTTTTTTTTTAATTTTAAAAATTTTTTTTAAATTTTCTAATACAATTTAAAAAAGTAAACTGAAACAGGTACAATTAATGTTAACAGGCTTTACTTTACCCAACATATCCAAAATATTGTTTCAACATATATTCGATATTTAACAATATCAGCCAAATATTTTATATTCTTTTTTATACTAAATCTCCCCAAAGTATATATTTTACAGTTAAAACACATTCAAGTGCCTGATAGCCTCATGTTTCTAGCAGCTACTATAACAAATAATGCAGATTGTAGGGATTAGAAAACCTGGGTCTTTAAAATTTACAAATTTTACCCAAGATTACACAATTACAAAAAGGCCAATCTCAGGTTCATATCAAAGCTATGTGACTCTAAAGCAGAGGAAGGTTAACCACTGAGCATAATGTCCTGCCTCCTCTTCAAGATGATGAAATGTTTGCGTGGTAAGGACGTAAGGGACTGCGTTTCAGCCGTATCAGGTGTATCCGACTGGTAGCATCAGAATGCTATTTGCACAACTGATTGAAGACTCTTCCAAAATAATTCAGCCACACAGAAAAGACTCAATTATGACAAGCTCCAAGGAATACCAAAACCCTAAAATTGGGACAGAGAAGAGGTTTTGTGTGTAACTTAATATCTGTTTTTTCATTTTTCTATGGATCCAAAACCCTGGACTCATGCCTGAGTTCTAAGTAGATAGACTGCCAGAAGTCAAATCTATAATCTGTTTCAGTAAAATCTTTGTAAGACTTAGGAGCACAAACAGCTCTGCTCTAATACACTGCAGAGGAGAAATATGTTTTCCCCAATAATAGCCTAGTCTTTGAACACATTTGGTACCTATAGTTCACTGAAATATCCAAAGGGGGAGTAGGCAGCCAGTAAGTAAAAGACAGAAGTGGAATTTGGAAAAATGGGTGATGATGCACAAGGGCCTAAAAATACCAGGTATAAGTATCAGTTCTGTTCAGCATAGCACCCTGTATAATATCCAAAAGTCATGGTGAAGAATAGCAAACACAGAAGAAGATAGGAACATGCAAAAGAAGAATGTTACTTTTATTTTTTTATTTTTATTTTTTAAAGATTTTATTTATTTATTTGACAGAGATAGAGACAGCCAGTGAGAGAGGGAATACAATCAGGGGGAGTGGGAGAGGAAGAACAGGCTCATAGCAGAGGAGCCTGATGTGGCTCGATCCCATAACGCCGGGATCACGCCCTGAGCTGAAGGCAGACGCTTAACCGCTGTGCCACCCAGGCGCCCCGAAGGAATGTTACTTTTAAATGACAGAGTATTTTAATATATGTAAAGCATAGGGTTGTGCAATAGTGGTATGACTTTGGTTGAAGATGACTTAAAATTATAATTGAAAATACCTTAAAACAATGTGGAAATTTATGGAAGTAGAATAACCAGAGGTAACTTGAGCTTCAGGTTGTTTTGATCCAGAGGCTACTATATTTTTGGGACTACAACTCCAATTCCCTGTGGCTCTCTTGGCTCTGCCCTGTTCTCAGATTGGCTCTACTCTTGGGAGGAGAAGTTGTATGCACTGTGATCCTCATCTGGGTGAGTGAGAACATCTCTTCCACAGCTATTGGACCATCTTAGATCATCTACCCAGTGCTTTGAGATAAGGGTAATAATACAGATTTTATCCTGGATTTATAGTTAAGGTCAAGACAATCCCATAGATGTTAGGAGCAACCACATATCTATAAAAGATGGTAGTCCCACAAACATTTGGGCCATAGTTGTTTGTTCTTTCTCTCTTTTGTCTTCCTTCCTTCCTGCCTTTCTTTCTTTTTCTTTCTTTCTTTCTTTCTTTCTTTCTTTCTTTCTTTCTTTCTTTCTTTCTTTCTTTCTTTCTTTCTTTTCTTTCTTTCCTTCCTTCCTTCCTTTCTTTCTTTTTCTTTCTTTCTTTCTTTCTTTCTTTCTTTCTTTCTTTCTTTCTTTCTTTCTTTCTTTCTTTCAGATTGGAGGCTTCACTAACATTTAGAAACAAGAACCAATGAAGCATAGTTGAGCTCATATTATAACTGCCTCCTGATGTGCCATGGCAAAATAGTTTACATTCATTTATAATATTTCATATATATGTAATCTATATTATATGTACATATTTTCCATTTATCTATAGCTTTTTTAAACATTTAAACATACAGAAAAATAGAAATACTTTTACACAGAATACCTATCCACATACTATCTAGATTTTGTTACAAGCACTTTACTATACTTGCTTTATTACATATCCACCCATCTAGCTATTATGCTAATAGTCCATTATTTTTGCTTTATTTCAAAGTTATAGACATCTGTTTACTTCATCCCATATACTTCAGCTTGCATATTAGTAACCAGAGTTCAATATTTGTTTCTTAAGTTTACTTTTAGATAAAATTTACATAAATGAAATGCACAAATTGAAAAGATATTTGATACATTTTGACAAATACAAATGCTTCTGAAACAAACAAAATATTACCACCCTTCTAGGAAGTCGCTTCCTGTTTCTTCCCAGTAAATCTAAATTCCCATAGAGGCAATAACTCCTACTTGTCTCCCACTAGCAAATAGGTTTACCTCTTCTCAAACTCCATATTAAAGGAACCATAGTATGGGCTCTTCTGTCCAAGACTGCTTACTCAACCTAAAGCTGTATCAGTAGCTTTTTTAACCTTTTTTATTATTGACTGGGTTCTGTTTGCTTTTGGTCACTCTCCAGTGCGTTCAAGGTTTGTTTTTTTTTAAATTTTGTCCACATTTTATGATTATTATCTCTGGAAGATTTGTCTGACAAGAGCTACACAGCTATTTCTGTATGCACAACAGCATTTATGCATAGTTTTACATGAAATTGCTACTTCATAATATAAAGGATATGATGGTAAATATATTTAGTCTGTTTTTCTAATAGGTGTGCTGAGTTTAACTGAGATCATTTCAGTCTCTTCCCTAGAGTCCACTTTTGTGTTCAAATTTTACAAAAGAGAAAACTGAAGCCAAATGAGCTCTCACGATATGCCTAATGTCACCTAGTGAGTTTAGGGTAAAATTTGAGACCAGAACTCTAATTCATTGGTGTCTGTGTTCTAGAAAAGCAATGAAATACTATGCAAAGAAAACCAATTTTGTCTGATAGCAAAATACCTGAATTTTAGTCTCAGCTTTTCCTCTCATTCAACATGCAGTTTGGATTCAGCCAATATAATTCTTTATGCCTCAGTTTTCTCTTACATAAAATGTGAATAATAATATCAGTCATGACTATCCTAAATAGTTGCAGGAGAATTATTTAAATAATAATGTAAGCTCTGTGAATTGAATTTAGTTCATCCTAACAAACATTTATTAAGAGTTAATTATATGTCAAGCATTCTGCTAGTTGTTAAGGATACAAATATGGTCTCAGGGAATTTAGAGTCTAAAGAGATGGAAAGACAAAAAAAGAATGGTATCAAAATAAAGTGATCAGTGCTAAGATAAAGATGGGCAAGGGATAGTGGTTCTAAAGGAGCATAAATAATCTTGTGAGAACAACTCCATTCTAGTTAAACCAATTTATAAGGATAAACTAAAATTGTCCAGGTGAAAAATATAGGCAGGTCACTCAGGCAGAGGATATGAATAAGGCAAGAAAGCCTGTCAGAACGCAGGTGTGGAACTCCACAGAGTAAAATTTGTATTACTAAATTATAAAAGGAGTGGCAAGAAGTGAAACTACCATCAGTAAGGGTCAAGTAATAGATTTAGACATTAGAGAGCCATTGAAAAAAACTTTAGCGGGGACATCATGTGGTTTGATTTATATTTCGGTGTGAATAGTCCAGCTGCATGGAAGAAAGATCAACAATCTAGGGAAGAAAAGATAATAATCTAAATTAGGGCAACATAATAAGGATGGAAAGGAAATGACAGATTACAGAAATTATATATACAGTAAATGTTTATTTTTTATTATTTTATTATCGCAAATTGTTTCCTTGAGGGGTTTTTTTCCCTATAAAGTTTAGTTAGTATTGGTGGCTCCAAGAACATGCTTCTTCTCTCTTGTTACTAGTCTGGCCATACTAACATGATCTGTTTGTCATGATAAATGGAATACTCCTTTTTTTTTAGAGTTGGCTGGAACCAAATATAATTGTTTCACTCATTTATACACAAAAGGAATGTTGAAATCAGTAAACATTCTTCTTCTTCTTCTTTTTTTCTAAAGAGCAAGCCAGAAATGCAATATGCCAATATATCCTGGGCAACACTATAATACCAGAAAGGTTTCCAAAAGCATAATTGATTCAGCATACTGTTAAGGTTTATTCTAGCAATAAAAAGAACATTTCTCTCATGATGGCTTTTATACTCAAATTCTGTTTTAAGTTCTTAGAGCACCAAATGCCTGTAACTATGTAGCACTGACATTACATGGCATCTTCATGGACACGAGGAAATGTGGTTGTTCCTACACATATAATGAACAATCCTCAGTGTAGAGAGCCAAGTAAGATTTCTTTTACTTGTGCAGACAACCCTATAAAGATTTCTCCTGCACGGGTATATGTGCCTGAAGAACCAATAATGGATCAGATGGGTGATCCTAAATCATTCATTTCTTCAGGTAAGTTGCTCACAATTTTCTATTAATAGAAAATAGTCTCAGAAAGTATAACAATAATAAAATTTTACAAGTGTTTTTAAAATGCTATCCTGGGAGGCTATTACTCCGAAACACTAAGTGAAGTCCATTCTTTCTTTGGAGGGCAGGGGAAGGAAATTTAAGTGAAGAAAAGATAACTATTTGACATAATACATGGCTAAGAATTTGGTCCAAATTTCAAACCCTGAATATTCGTCTTCTTAATATAGTTCTTTTTTATGACATTGACTTGTCAACTCAACACTTCCATAAGGATTGTTTTATCCAGCTCCAGAGAATAAGTGAATGATATTTATGGATTTATTCAACAACTGGAGACTTGTCTGGACACTTAGTTTTCCTATGGCTTCTTTGCTTCCATTATCAACAGGTCAAAATGAAGCCAAACAGGCCTTTTGGAATAACTACCTTCCTCACTGCTCTCCTGCATGCCTCACAGATTAGAAGTTTTCAAGATAGTTGCATAACTTTCCTGGTGGTCCTCTGGGTTAGGAACACCAAAATTACTTAGATTTGTCCAATCTGGCTATAAGCCAGGTTTTCTGTCCACTACAATTTTTTAAAAATATTGTATTCACTTTTGTTTTTAGTAATAGCTATAAAATTATTCTCATGGATAAATTCATTTTAAGGGTACATATCACATTTAAACTAATTCATAACTGTTAATAATTGCACGATTGATGTTGAAGTACCTGTGTAGAGACACAAAATATACAGCTTTTAAAGAGAAAGGAAGAGACACATATGTTTCAACCATGGTTGCAAATTACTTGATTCAATTGCAGAGCTCCTCCAAAGGCGCCAAGCCACAGCTGAATAAAAACCGTATGTTGGGATTCTATAATCCACTAACACTCTTAGACACATTATGAGTTGGAAAACAGTTAAAAAACTGTGCAGTTGGTATTTTTAAATGAGATGGTTGCATTATTTCTACATAGGATAACATTTTGTTTTGTTTTTCCTAGGATGTGAGTGGATGATTAACCACTTTTCATGAGCAATACAGTTTTATAAGTAGTAAATAAAACAGTACTTCATAGAAATAATTCATGAAATGCAATACTGAATTCCCCTATGTTACTCTAAATTGATACAATTTTTTTCTTGATTATATATATAAAATTCATTTTACTTAAATTACATTGCATTATTAAATTAAACCTATTAACCCTGTGCTTACTTCTAACAAAAGATTTTGTAAAGATTCTCATGAAAGTCATTACCTTTAAGAAATGATAATTATATATGGCGGTAAAGCAAAACTGGTAACAACATAAAATTTACCTAATAGCTCATTCTGCTTTTCTGGACATAAGCATGTCTAATATCAATTTTCCAAAGAATTAGCTCATCCCAGAAATAAGCAAGATTTTGCTTCAATTTCTCAAATTGATGATCAAATTGCTGAACTATGGATACTTTATATATTTCTTGTGCCATGTCACAAAGCACTAAATCTATTTAAGTTATTTTAAAGCTTTTAATTTATTTTCTCAATTCAACTGCCAGTGAAAAAAAACTTGACTCATTAAAAAAAAAAACAGGTGTGTGAGGGGCAGGGGAGACCATTTATGTGTTCACTGTAGTTTCTATTGCTGTTGTAATAAATTTCCATAAAGTTGGTGGCTTAAAAATGTGTTAATTTATTATCTTACAGTTCTCCAGGTTAGCCACTGGACATGGGTCTCTCTGGGTTAAAATGAAGATGCCATTAGGCTATGTTCCTTTCTGGAGGCTCTAGGGAAGAATCTGTCATCTTATCTTCTCCAGCTACTAAGGGTCGTTCACATTTCTTAGGTCATGGCCCCATTCCTTCATCTTCAAAGCCAGCAAGGTACTGTTCCATCCAGAATATCTATATAAATGCTATCCTCAGGACCATGTTCCCTCTTAATCTCCTGGAGTCCCCTCAGCTCTACTTCCTTCAATTTGTCACAACAGATGTAGCAGCAGCTCTAACCCACATCCTTTTAAGCTCTGTACTAAAGAATAAGTCCACTCCTCTGATTCAAAATAAAGTCTCGGTTTACTGTCTTTGGCTTTGATTGGTTTGGCTTGAGCCTTGTTTCTATTATTAATCTAATCAGAGTCCCAGGAGGTAATGAGGCTTAAGTCATGCCATCTTTGGGAGCACAAATGCTGTCAGCAGACACCCATACACCGAGATTGAACCGGGTATGGACCTTCAAGTGGGAACTGGCGGCTAATGTCAGAAGAAGAATTAATGGATGCTGGGTGGCAAAAAAAGTAAAATAAAAAAAGCATCAAATAGTACTCCAGTCTGCATTATACTTGCATTAACCAAGTAGAAATAGTGACAGGTATTTATATGAAACAAGAAGACAATGTTGCAAAAAGGAAAAGCCAAACTTTATCGTCATAGATGACAATCTGTGTGCTCATGAAATAATGAACCCAAGTTCTTAAGAAAAAAATCTTCCAGATAGAATCATAACCTTTGTCTCTAGTCTCATTTTTACTGCCCCCCATCAGAACCCTTTGCTCCAGTCAGCTTAGACTCCTTACCCTGCAGATTCCATGGACAGCTAAACTTTTCCTCCTATCCTGACTCCAGAGCTTCTGACCTCTGTGAGTGTTTCTACATGGAAATGATAACAACAATCTTGAAAGAGAAATTGTGATCTTAATGTTCTTTTTAAAAAGAAATGAATTTGAGAGCAATTATCATTTTGTACTTAGTTTTTCTAGTGCTCCCTTGGAAGTTATGGAGCTTAGTGTTTTAGTTCTATTTTCAGTAACTTTTTATGTTTACAAATGTTACCTGCCAACGTAAAATTTAAGTTCATTTAGGGATGAATGCTTATTCTCTTTGTGATTCCCATAATATTCGGTAGTGTAATTTGCCTGTTATGAGACCCTGTAGTGTGTCTGTATGTACGTATGTATATATTTGGTGAGAGCAGTTTGAAAACTATTAAACATAAAAACTATTAAAGACTCCTAAAGTGAGATGTCCGATTCACCGTACTGTTGAAGAAATAATGCACTAAACCACAAGGGCATGTAAATTGTGGTTTCTTTTTTCCCAAATGTTGTTTTAATTTCAAATATTTGAGATAATGACTATCCATTACCTTGAGACCGAAGCCTGTCTACTGAATATAGTAAGATAAACATGCATATGGAGTTGTCTTTACCCCTTTTCTTGCCACGGATTTAAGATATGTTGTACGCTTAGCCTGAGACATTTCATCAAGAAAAAAAAAAGGCAAGATTTAAGACATAATCAGTTTTAAATTTTGACTTGACTCTTATTGGTGACAACTAGCATATGACTGCATTTTTGCAATCCATCAGTTAAAAGGAAATGATAATACTACTTTATATATCTCAGTACTTTTCATGTAAAGGTTTTAAAGAGAAAAAGACATTTTGCAAGTAAGAATTAATGAAACCCTCAAAGTGCCCCTGTGAGTTAGGTAAATATTATTTCAGTCATTTAAACATTTGCAGTCCAATGGCTTTGACAGTTTAGTGACTTAACTCGAGACTACAGATTAAATTGAAGGCAGAACCAAACTCTAGTTTAGCAGCTAGGCTGTGAGCTTTCCACTGTGTTGTTTGTTGTCAGTTACAAAGCAAGATCCGCTTTTTAAAAATGGAAGAGACATGTAGTTTTAATTTAAATCAAATTTATCAGGGCTGGACTGCCCAGCTTTTAACATGCCCTTCCTTGCTCTGGATTTGTTCCAAGGGTTCCTAAGATGCCAAGTTACTTTACTCTTTGGCTGTCATTTGTCTTTCCTAATTTCCTGCTAACCTCTATGAATTCTTGAAAGCATGCCTATCTCTTCCCTTGTGTCCAATGCAGATTCTTCTAGCTGCAAAAGAATTTACATCAAATGGGGAGGAATTCTTTCTATTTTGGATGAGGGCTGTTGGGAGTTAAAAGTGAGGAGTTGGCAGAAAGTTCTCTACACTGTATACATCTCTCACCCTCTTACAGCTCATGCCAATAAATATGTTTTTCTTTTATTTTAAATTTTCCTGCTGTGGTGTCCTGTTCATCATCTCTGTTCTCGGGATGAACTTTCCACTAGTGACATGATATACAGAGGTGTGCAGTACAGATGGGCTTAACGGAATCCAAAAACTATGCATATTTTAAAGAACAAAATGAAAGCAGCACAGATATATATGTATATACACTTGAAAGTAGCCAAGATTCTGACAGACAGCATTTAGAGGTTAACACAATGAAATCAAAGGGAGGAATACCTGTCTAATCAGAAGTACAAAACTCAGTGCAAGTTAAACATACTTTTAAATCATAATAAAGAAAATGCTAGAAAATACACATCCCTGCTGCTAGTGTAATTGAATTCACATAATCTATATCCATCATGTTTTTTCCACTCAGAGAAATGCGTTATTAGAAATCTTGATGTTAACAACCAACTTAAAGTGGCAGCTTCATTCACCTCTGTTAAAGTACAGGATATTTTAATCCATTTAACAAAATGTTTGATGTAATTCCTCCTGGCTTTGCTGCTAAAAAGACAGGAATCTCATCAATGGCTACTAGGAAAAAGGAGGAAGTCAGAAATCAGAGGGCAGAGAATAAGTGGATTAAGGTGACAGGAAAGGCAACCTTTATGAAAATAGCAGAACGTGAAGCCAGTCCTCAATGGGATGTGGCATGTTGAAATTTATCCTAGCCAAGCCAGAATACTCACAGAGCATTATAACTTGGTGGATAAGAACTCTGTCATTGTTATATTGTATTAAGACTAACAATTAAATGTGTGACAGTGTCTCTGTTTAGGATAATTCAGTTTTCAGAGCAAAAGCCAAACATTAGTTAACATAGAAACATAGGAAGTGCAATTCTCTGTGTATTAGCTTTTTATTGCTGTGTAATAAATTACCATAAATTTAGCAGCTAAAAGCCATACCCATTTATTACCTTACAGTTCTGTTGATCAGAAGCACTGGTTTGGCACACCTGATTCTAAGCTCAGGGTCTCACAAGACTGAAATCCAAGTATCAGCTGGGTTATGTTCTCAGTTTGGAGCTCGGGGTCCACTTCCAAGCACATTGAGGTTGTTGACAGATTTTAGTTCTTTGGGCTTATAGGAGTAAGGTTCCAGTTCCTAGAGGATCTCCATCACTCCCTAATATATGGTAGTCTCAACAACATGGCACCTTGCTTCTAAAATGCTAGCAGATGTGTTTTCCCGGTTTCAAACTGCTGACTTTCTTTAAGGGCTCATGTGCTTCAGTCAGACCCATCCAGGATCTCCCTTTTCTGGAGAACTCAAAGTCAGCTGATTAAGGATTTTAATTACATCTTCAAAATCACTTTTGCCACATAACATAACATATACATGACAGTTATATCCCATCATTTTCATAGATGTGCTTATACTTCAGGGAATGAGATTATACAGGGCATCGAAACCAGGGAGGCAGTAATCTTGGGGACCGTACTGGAATCTGCCTATTCTACCACATTCTATTTTTAGTGACTCTAGAAATAAATGGGTTGGCCTTACGTAGAGAGGCCTGAAAAATGTCAAGATTCCAAGTTCAAAAGGATAAGTAGGGTGCAATTACTCATCTATATAGAAGCCAAGTTATATGAGCTCTGCAAAAGTAGCAGGTGCGAAACTCCAAGTATAGTTGAGTACTTAGGGTTCAACTCAACCAGATAAGATTAGGGAAGAAAAAATCATGCTAGACCTCATCAACTATGGAAATGGGATTACCTGATAGATTGGAATAAACCTGGGCTTTGAAATCGGACAGACTAGAATTAAAATGTCAGCTCTGTCCTTGCCTGGCTAGAGAACCTGGGAAAGCTCCTCAAATACAAATTGAAGATAATGACATTTAATACCATATAATTTTGAGCATAGCGCTGAAGATATTGAAGGTACCATATTGATTTTCTTCCCTGTGAAGGCTCAGGAACTGAGTTAGACTGATCCTCTGGTTGTGTCTACACTTAAGTGAAGATAAAGTGAAATGTGTCTGATGCTGATCAGATGAAATGCTTGTAGTGCTAACTGATGCTAACAATAAATTGTTAATTAAGTTGATTCAAAAGCAAAATCCTGGCCATCTTAAGTTGAAGTAAAAGTAAAATCCAGGAAGAGATTTTTTTTTATAAATACGAGATTATTTTAATTTTTAAACATGATATGTTCACTAGTATTAGTGAACAGTATTTCAAAAAATACTGTTTAATGAAATTATATAAGGAAAATCTGAGTTGCTTTTGCTGACATGAAACAAAATTTCACAATTTAAATAATTTTCTTCATCCTAGTACTTCTTATTTTATTACTCTTTTTTACTTATTTTGTTGTCACTTTTATGAAGAGAAAAATGTATTAATATCCTGTAAGCACCAAAAAATATGTAGGTATAAAAAAATGCTAATAGTGCCATAATTTGGCCCTGCACAGGATTTAATCAAAGATATTTTGATGAATATGCTTGGGCCTGGTGTCACCTACTATGTTAAGAGTTTTCTTTTCTGTAAGCTCACTTTTGAGGAGAAATTAGATAGACTCAGGTTTTCACTGGAGCCTCTGTAACATCATTTGTAACTCTGCATTCATCGAGGAAAAAGAAGAATCAAAGCAAATATTTTTGGTTTGACAGTGATGTATAAAATATAGGACTTATCTTCAAGGTAAATTTATTAGTGAAAAATAACAAACATAAATACTTAAAGGTGTATCAAGTACATTTACCTATAACTCACATGCCCTTGAAATATTTTGATCAAATAATTAAACAGTGCTTATTTTATAGTATTCATCTCATATCATCCACAATACTTAGCATTATAGTTTTATTTGATAAAGAGCTTTGTTAGTCAAAAGAAACTAGGTTATTCTCTGGAAGGTAAGAACCTGGAAATTCTAATGGCATACAACAACAACGGTTCACTCCTAACTCCAGAAAATACCCATCGTGGGAGCTCTACTTCACACTTCCTCATTTGGTCATCAAGGCTCATTAAGCCTCTGCTAAATGGCATATGATGAGTTCCTATGAAAGGAAGAAAATATATAGGACTTAAAGAATTCCTGAAAGTCTCACATGACAACGATGTTCACATGTCATTAGACAAACAAGACGTGGTCATGCATAATGTCAGGTAAATGAATATTACTTTTCTACCATGTACAGAAAACACATATGTAACATACTTAATGTCTATCATAGTATCCCCTTCTTGTCCCCTCCTGGTCATAAAATAGGTATCTAAATTCCCTTTCAGCATAAAATACAAATTTACTCCTCCAACAGAGGGAAGCCCAAAACACCGTGGAGTCAAGACATAGCTTGTAATGAAGGAGGCATGTGATGATGCACGGTAGTCTCTGTATTTTATCCAGATGTGCCTCCTTTAGATTTGAAGATGTAAAAACATAAGATAAATTATCTGTTCCACACACATTCATTTTGCAGGATGTGACCACAGGATCACAATAATTACAGAAATGTTCCCATTCAGAGAGTGGCAGAATGTGAGACAATTGGCAATCTCTGATCCATAGCAACTCTGAAATCTCTTTGAGCATATATATTGAGGGCACCATACTACCAGAGTGGGCAATAAATCTGGCCCTCTTTCTAGTCCCTGGATGTATCTTCTTTCAACACAGGCTTCCACAGGTTCTGACTTAGCCTTTTTTGAGGTTTCTGTATTGCTCTAACTGTCCTTACCAATATTTGAAATAGTGTTTGGGAAACTTGCCTAGGGTGTGAATACAATGGTGCCGTTCCCCCAACCTGTCCCCACCACACACAAAAGATATACCTACGTCCTAACCCCTGGAACCTGTGAATGTAAACTTATTTTTTAAAAGTGTTTCTGGAGATGGAAATAAATTAAGATTCTTAAGATGAGATCATCCTTGGTTATCCAGTTGGACCCTACATCCAATGACAAAAAGAGAAGACACACACAGAGGAGAAGACCATGTAAAGACATGAGCACACTGAATATATGTGGAGATATATAGATGTAGAGAAGGAGATAAAGATATATAGATACAGTGGCTATACTGGACATAGCCACAAACTAAGAAACATCTGGAGCCACTAGAATCTGGAAGAGGCAAGTAATTCTCCTCTAGAGTCTTCCAAGGGAATATGGCCCTGTCCAAATTCTGATTTCAGACTTCTGGCCTTTCAAACTGTAAGAGGATAAATTTTTGTTTGCTGTTTTAAGTACCCAAGTTTGCGGTAATTTGTTACAACAGCCCTAAAAAACCATTAGACCTTCCTTGGGGCCACATGATTTGTGTTGGCCAGTAAACTGTAACCATAAAGGATGATAGTCCCTTTCAGGTAGAAATATTAAAGTGCCAATGCAGGGCACTGTAGCACTCTTTTTTCTTTGCTTTAGTGATTGTAGAAGCAAGAATCATGATGATAGCTACCTACATCAGTCTGTGTCTCTGGCTGATTTAATGAGCAGATTAGTCTGGCTGATTTGTTCTGAATGTGATTACAAGCAATAAATAAACATTTGTGGTTTTAAGCCACTGAAATATTTACCCAGTTAGTTATTGCAACATACCTTAACCCATACTCATGATTAAAGCCAATAGATATTTGGGGATTAATAGTTTCCTCTTGAATTTCAAATGCAAAAGTTCATTAATTGCCTTTTAAACATTTGTTATAATTTCAAATATGGCTTAATAATGGTCCAAGGAAATATTAAAGAAGGGGAATCAAGCAACTTAGAATCAAAAATGCCTGTACTGAATTTAATTACTTCTGATTTCTTAGGAAACCCGGAGTCTCAATCCTTTCCTCTACAACATATAAACAATAATGAGGATTCTTTTCTCACTAGGTTTTGTGAAGCTCCAATAAGATAACTACTGCAAAGACTTTGTGAGTTATAAAGAATTACATATATTTATTTGATTTCCATTCTACATCTATGATGACAGGAAGGTACTTATACCATAATATTTTGGGTCACATCTCTTAAGAGGAGGACCAAAATTTCCAATCTTTCCCAAGTGAATAATATAGATTCCTGGTATTTCCTATTAGTCATAAATTCCAGTAACCTATAGCAGAAAAAGGCTAAACCCAGAAAACAGAAAAACAATCAAGAGACAAATTCTGCTAGATGGATTTTTCATAATGATTCTTTATCTGTAAGATAATGTATGAGCTTTTTTGGTTTAGAGAACCTGGCTATTTCTGAGATATGGCTGAGGGATGCTTCAAAAATCAGGGACAAACAGGAATCACAAACAGATTTACTAGGGCTTTGATATTTGGAGGGACCTCAAAACCTACACAAGTCCCCAAGAATTCTGACTGGGGCACTGAGAAATCTTCAAACAGTAAGTAATTTAGAAACTCAAGCTGAAGATACAGTGAATGATGGAAACAAGTGGTGATTCTCAGAGCCCATTCTCAAAGTTATTTCATGTCTTAACATGGCTGTTGGAACTTGAACCATTACATCTGTATTCTGGCAAAAGAAAACAGGAAGTAGGGAGAAAGTTCACCATCTTTTTAAGGAGACTTCCTGAAACTATCCCAGAATACTTCTAATTACATATCATTGCATGGGACTAGTTACAAAGAGACCAGCTCCAGCCATGATGAGGCCAACAAATATGGTCCTTTAGTTGCTAGTGCTGCCACCTTAGTACCTTTGTTAGTTTGAAGAGGGGAAAATGAATGTTGTGGTAGGTTAAACAGAACCATTTGTTGCAGGAAATAAAAACTGAAGTAGAAATGGATGGGAAGGATAATTAAAGAACAACTAAAGAAATAAGATCATTTATTCAATACCTCAATAAGTATACTTACTTAGAAATACATTTATTCAATTGAGATCTATTGAAAATAGCCTAATGTGAGACACTGTGTCCTAAGGATACCACAATGAATAGAACATAATGTGGTGGATCCATATCAATGTTTTAAGAAAGGTAGAAGTAATGGGGCTTCAAAACTAAATGATGTATTGTGGTGGGAAAAAGAAAAATTTAAAAAAATGGTAAATTTAGGATTTCATGACTTCTTAGTAACTGAAAAAATACTATTACGTATTAATAGGAACAAACAGGTCAGGATGAGAACCAAGTTGAAAAAGTATTGAGATGATTCAGTTTGTGCCAATGACTGCTCTACTGGAAGACTTCTCTGATTCTAGTTGACAACCACCCCCCCCATTCTTTGTTTCCTGAGCATTATGACATGCCTCAATCAAATCATTTATCACATGGTACCATAAATGATATCTCCATAACCAACTGTGTGCTGCAGCCAGCTTTCACCAGGTTGCAATAGTAAAATAAGCATATTTCTTCCCAATATCTAGTTTAGCGACTTTAAGTTGGTAGCTTGAAACCAGTCACGGTGGGAGAATTTACACCATAAATGTTGGCAAATGCTTGCCATAAGACTGTCTCTTTCCCCTGAGAGCTGATTGTTAAACATCTATCAATATATCGCTATGTGTAAATCTCTTCTCAGGCTATAAGGTTTTTGAGGACACAGACTCTGCCTGGTCTATATGTGTGTCTTCTTTGTAGTGGAACGTGCATTTGGTGGTGGCAGTGGGTGGTGGTTTCATTGAAGTTCCATAAGAAATGTGTATTTAATTAACAGGCAATCAGGAAAAAAATTCAGCACACAGGTGAAAAGTGATTTGGAGTTCACAGTGATAGCATGGCTTGATCTATGTGTGGGGCTGGCAATAGTTAAATTTGAGAAAAAAAAATAACAATATGTGGAATGTGTTATAAAGTCAGTACAGCTGTTAAATGTCAACATTTTGGATAAAAATATAAGCTTTTTAAAATGGAATTTATTTTATCTTAGAATAACCTGGAACTGGAGTCTACTAAAGCACGGTTGATGGACTCAGAGAGAAAGAGTGAGAAGTGGGCTTTACATTAGGTCCACTTTTTAAAAATGCCATTATATCATGTAGATAGGGATAACAGTAATGTAGATGAAGTTTGCTTCCTTCGTTGGGATTACGTTATCTTCCCAAGCTTCTATGACACATGATATAAAATAATATAAGTCATTTATACAGATGCTCAGAATACAGAGACATTACTACAAAGTAATTCCATTAAAAGAGTAAGGCTCATGTTTACTTTGAATAAAAGAATACACACCTAAATGTGGAGGAACAATTTAGGGAGATAGGCAAAATGGCAATGTCAGCATAGGTTTTCAGTTAATCCTATAATCTGACTATATACAGATAGTCACATTTGCATCATGTATAAGACTGGATATTTCTAGGCATGCTGAAAAGTGAAAGATCGTAAGCCATGTTTCCTCTTTGATATAATCAAAGTCCTTTATCTTTTTTTTTTTTTTAAAGATTTTCTTTATTTATGTGACAGAGAGACAGGCAGCGAGAGAGGGAACACAGCAGGGGAGTGGGAGAGGAAGAAGCAGGCTCCCAGCGGAGAAGCCCAATGTGGGACTCGATCCCAAAACGCCAGAATCACGCAGAGCCGAAGGCAGACGCCTAACGACTGCGCTCCCCAGGCGCCCCTCAAAGTCCTTTATCTTAAAAAAGATTATTAATACAAAGAATAATTATATTGACCAAACATAAATTGAGCACATCCAATAGAGAAAAACATTTTGTTGTGTACTATGTATTCATTTAAGCAATGTATTCTAAAGGCATAAAATTGTAATCGTATTAGTCGTAAGCATAATTGGTCATCTTTATTGAAAAGCATCTAATTATATGATGTCCTGTCTGTCCTTGAAAATAAAGAATGTATGGTTACTATTAATATGGTTAAGTCTAAAGCTGTGCCTTGCGGCAGAGCATGGTAAAACAAATCAGGTTTCTCATCCTTCTAACATCTTTGGCTCTCAGATCTATGTAGGTGGATACACAGTAGGGGACTACATCCAGTATTTAAATGAGAATCTTTCCCAAAAATGGATTAATATATCTTTGTCAGAAATAATCTAGAAATACACAACCTACTCAGGCTGAATCGTGATGAAACAGAAAATCTTAACAGACCAATTACTAGTAAGGAAATTGAATCAGTAATGAAAAATCTCCCAACAAACAAAAGTTCAAGACCAGACAGCTTCACCAGTGAACTCTATCAAATCCTTCTCAAACTTTCTCTAACTCTCCCAAAGAATAAAAATGGAGGGGCATTCTCTAATTTCATTTTTTTCTGAAGATTTTATTTATTTATTTGAGAAAGTCAGAGAGAGAACACAAGTAGAGGGCAGGGTCAGAGGCAGAGGGAGAAGCAGGCACCCTGATGAGCAGAGAGCCCACCACGGGGCTCAATCCCTAGACCCTGAGATCATGAACTGGCCCAAAAGCAGATACTTAACCGACTGAGCCACCCAGGCACCCCTCCAATTTCATTTTTTGAGGTCAGCATTATCAATACCAAAATTAAACTAGGGTGCTACCAGGAAACAAAATTATAGGCCAATATCTCTGATGAACATACATGCAAACTCCCCAACAAAATATTAACAAATCAAATTCAACAATACATTAAAAAGACCATACACCATGATCAAGTTTCATTCTATGAATGCAAGGATGGTTGTACATCTGTAAATCAGTCAACATCACATTAACAAAAAGAAGGATTAAAAACTCATATAACCATCTCAATAGATGCAGAAAAAATATTTGACAAAATTTAACATTAATTTATGATAAAAACTCTCAACAAGTTGGTATAGCGAAAACATACTTCAATAAAATAAAGGCCATATGTGATAAACTCACAGCTCCCACCATACTCAATGGTGAATAGCTGAAAAGTCTTTCCTCTAAAATGAGGACAAGACAAGGATGTCCACTCACGTATCTTTTATTCAACACAGAAGTCCTAGCTACAGCAATTAGGCAAGAAAAGGAAATAAAAGGTATCTAAATTGGAAAGGAAGTAAAACTGAGATTATTTGCAGATGACATTCTATTATATATATGTATTAAAAAAAGACTCCATCAAAAAAATGGTTAAAACAAATAAATTCAGTAAAACTGTAGGATACAAATTCAATGCCCCCAAAAATCTGTTGAATTTCTATACACTAACGACAAACTACCAGAAAGAGAAATAAAACAATGCCATTTACAATTGCATTAACAAAAAAGAATAAAATACCTTGGCGTAAATTTAACCAAGGAGGTAAAACACCTATATTTGTAAATTACAAGATGTTTATGAAAGTGAGAAAGACACACATACAGTTGACCTTGGAACAACATGAGTTTGAACCGAGTGGGTGCACTTATACACAGATTTTTTTTTTCAATAAATACAGTGCAGTACTGTAAATGTAATTTTTCTTCCCTATTATTTTCTTAATAGCATTTTATTTTCTCTAGCTTACTTTATTATAATATATAATAAAAAGAATGCACAAAATATGTGCTAATCAACTGTTTATGTTATCAGTAAGGCTTCTAGTCAATAGTAGACTATTAGTACTTAAGTTTTTTGGGAGTCAAAGGTTAGATGTGGATTTTCAACTATGCATTCCAAAACCCTGTACTGTTCAAGGGTCAACTGTAAATGGATAAATATTCCCTGCTCATAAAGTGGAAGAATCAATATTGTTAAAATGTCCATACTACCCAAAGCAATTCCTATCGGAATTCCAATGGCATTTTTCAAATCCTAAAATTTGTGTGGAAACCACAAAAACCCTGAATAATCAAAGGAATAATGAAAAAAAAAAAAAAAGCTGGAGGCATTGCACTTCCTGATTTCAAGTTATATTACAAAGCTAAAGTAATTAAAAAGGTTTAATGTTGCCATAAAAACAGACATGAAGATCAATGGAACAGAATAGAGATTCCAGAAATAAACCCATGCACATATGATCAATTAGTTTATAACAAAGGAGCCAAGAATACACAAGAGGGAAGGACAGTCTCTTTAATAAATGGTACAGGGAAAACTGGACAGCCATGTGCAAAAGAATGAAACTCAACCACTGTTTTATACCACATAAAAAAATTAACACAAAATGGGTGAAAGATTTGAACATAAAACCTAAAACCATAAAATTAATAGAAGAAAACATAAGCTACAAGCTCCTTGACATAGATCTTGGCAAAGATTTTTTTGTATCTGACTCCAACAGTAAAAGCAACAAAAGCAAAAATAAATAAATGGGACTACCTCTTACTAAAAAGCTTCCTCATAGCAAGAAACTCAACAAAATGAAAAGGCAATCTACTGAATGGGACAAAATATTTGCAAATCATATATCTGATATGGGGCTAATATCTAAAATATCAAAAGAACCCCTACAACTCAGTAGCAGAAAGAAACAAAGAAAGAAAGAAAGAAAGAAAGAAAGAAAGAAAGAAAGAAAGAAAGAAAGAAGAAAAAGAGAAGAACTATAATGTGATTTAAAAATGGGCAAATCTGAATAGACTTTTTTCAAAAGAAAACATGCAGAGGGCCAATAGGTTCAGGAAAAGGTGCTCAAAGTCATTAATCATCATAGAAATGCAAATGAAAACCGCTATCAGAAATCACCTCATACCTGTTAAAATGGCTATTATCAAAAAGATCAAGAATAACAAGTGTTGACAAGGATGTAAAGGGGATCCTTGTGCACTGTTGGTAGAAATGTAAATTGGTACAACCATTATGGAAAACAGGATGGAGTTTCCTCAAAAAATTAAAAGTAGGATTACCATATGACCCAGCAGTTCCATTTATAGGTATTTATCTGAAGAAAATAAAAATACTAACTCAAAAAGGTATCTCTACCCCCCATGTTTATCACAACATTATTTACAATAGCCAAGATATGGAAACAATCTAAGAACCTAAGTGTCCATCAATGGATAAATGTAAAAGGAATTGTACTGTGTGTGTGTGTGTGTAAAATGGATATTATTCAACCATAAAAAAGAATGAAATCTTGCCATTTGTGACAACATGAAGAGACCTAAAGAGCATTATGCTAGGTGAAATAAGTCAGAAAGAGTAAAATGCCATATGATCACTCTTATATGTGGAATCTAAAAACAGACAAAAACAAACGAACAAGTTCATAGATGCAGAGAACAGATTGGTGCTTGCCAGAGGTGGAGGTCAGGAATGGGGGTGGGAGAAATATGTGAAGGGGAGTCAAGAGATTTTTAAAAAATGTTAAAAATATAACAAGCAATAAGTATTTCTGGAAGACAGAAAATGAAGAACGAAAAGAGCACAAAGGTTTATTGACTCAATCAAATTCTATTGGAATCATTGTTTATAAGTCTTTCTCACTAGACTTTAAGTCCTTTATTCAGGCAGAGATTCTTACTTAGGCTTCTTAAATTTTCACTGCTAAAGAAAAAAAACACTTCCTTCAAAAAAGGAAGTACTTAGGTATAAATCTAATAAAACATATACAGGACTTGCATGCTGAATACAACACAATGTTCATGAAAGAAATCAAGAAAGGCCTAAATAAATGGAGACAATGACTGTGTTCCTGGATTGGAATATTCAACATAGTAAAAATGCCAATTCTCCCAAAGTGATATACAAGTTTAATGCTATTTCTATCAAAATCTCAGCAAGATTGTTTATAGATATAGACAAGATTACTATAAAATTTACATGAAAATACAAAGAAAGTGGAACAATGAAAATAATAATTAGTCTACCTTATTTCAAGACTTATTAGAGAGCTACATCACTGAAGACCATGTGATGTTAGTGGAGGGACAGACACAGATCAATGCAAGAGAACAGGAGATCTAGAAATAGATCCACATTAATGTGGCAAGATGATTTTTGATAATGGTGTGAAAGCACTTCAGTGGAGCAAACATAACCTTTAACTAAATGTTGTACATATCTAAATTAAAAAATTTAAAAATAAATTAAAAAAAAAGAACCTCAATCTAAGTTCACACCCTATGTTAAAGGTAACTCATAGACTTAACTATAAAATGTAAAACTATGAAACTTTTTTAAAAAGCCATGGGAAGAAACCTTTGGGATGCAGAGCTAGGCAAAGGGTTAAAAAATTTGACATCAAAACCATGGATCTTAAAAGGAAGCACTGATAAATTGAACTTCATCAAGATTAAAAAAACTTTTCTTTCTTTCTTTTTTTTTTTTAGAGGGTGGGGAGGGGCAGAGGAAGAGAGAGAATCTTAAGCAGGCTTCACGCCCAGCAGGGCTCAATCTCACAACCTTGAGAACATGACCTGAGCCAAAATCAAAAGTCAGACACTTAACTGACTGAGCTGCTCAGGTGCCCCTGTTCTTTTTTAAAAGATACTATTAAGAGGATAAAAAACAAACTACAGAGTGAAAGAAATTATTTGAAACCACATATCTGACAAAGGATTAGTGTCTAATATATGTAAAGAAATTTCAAACATCAACAGTAAAAGAAATCCAATTAGAAAATGAGCAAAGAGCATTATCAAAGAGGATATACAAATGGAAATAAGCAGACAAAAAGTTGCTTAACATCATGGGGTGCCTGAGTGGCTCAGTCAGTTAGACATCCTACTCCTGGTTTCTGCTCAGGTCATGATCTCATGGGTGGTGAGACTGAACACCTCGAGGAGGACTCAGCAGGCAGTCTGCTTGAGGATTCTCTCCCTATGCCCCTCCCCTGACTCACTGGTGTATGCAACCACTCTCCCTCTCTCTCTCTCAAACAAATAAATAAATCTTTAAGAAAAAAAGATGTTTAACATCCTTAGCCATTTGGAAATACAAATTAAAATCTCAATGAGAGATCACTACACTTCTATCACAATAGCTAAAATAAAAAAATAGTGAAAACACCAAATGCTGGTGAAGCTGTGGAGAAACTAGAGATCATTCATGCATTGTATCCCAGAGAAACGAAGATGTTTGCTCACAGAAAAACTTGCACATGCCTGATTATAGCAGCTTTATTCGTAATAGACTCAGACTGGAAACAACCCAGGTGTTCTTCAGTGGGTGAACGGTTAAACAAACCATGGTACACCCATTACATAAAACACTACCCAGAAATTAACAGCAACACTAAATACACTCTGTAGCATGGATTAATCTTCAGAGAATTATGCTGAGTGAAAAGAGCCAATCCCCAGAGCTTACACACTGTATAAGTCCATTTATATGACATTCTTGAAATGACAAATTTACAGAGATGGAAAACAGATTAGTGGTTACCAGGGGTTAAAGATGGAGCAAGGTAAGAGATGAGTGAGTGTGTCTTTAAAAGAGCAACAAGAGGGATCCCTGTGATGACAGAATGCTTTGTATCTGGACTGCATCAATGTCCACATCTTGGGGCGACATTGTATGAGAATTTTGCAAGATGTTACCACTGGGGGAAAATGGATGAAAGGTACATGGGACTTCTCTTTATTGTTTCTCATAATACATGTGACTCTACAATGATCTCAAGATAAAAAGTGTGATTAAAACAAAAAACACTGAGTCCCCTAAATATATCTTAAATATATGGTTTAACATTTTTTCCTACTGTTTTATTAATTAAATCGCTAGAATCTATTTGGGAAAAAAACTCATATTTATGTTAGATAACAGCATAGGTATGATTATTACAAACATGCTTTCAACATTTTTGTTTTCCACATTTCCATCCATGGTTCCTGACCCTCTTTTGAAATGTCTGCATTTTCTTCTTAGTCTCATATTGGTTATATGAACTATTATGTAATGATATATTTGAATTGTTCAATTTTGTGTTTTTAAGCAGCCATAGATCTTCATGTGTGTTCTCTCTACATAGAACCCTTTAGAATTTAATGTAGAACTGTAATGAGATTTATTACAAAAGAATAAAACGGTTTGCAGTTTTGGGGTAGTTGCAACTGATTAATGTCTAGATCAACCGGTTTAAAGGACTGGTTTTATTTAAAGGAGGTTTCAGCCAGTATTACTAATATTCAGTGATCTATTTCAATACCACTTATCAGCTCTGTGTCCTTGAACTCATCTTAATGGTGGTGATATTTCTAGTAAATGCCTCATAATCCTGTTGCAAGAATCAATAGATACTGTATGTAATCATGCCCATATTAATAGCAGTTGTTATCAGATCAGGTATTTTTAACTCTGAAGAATCTATAAATTAAAAATTATCAAAAATGACGATAATAACTGAAAGCCACTGGAAATCATTTGATCATGTGCAATGTATGTATGAAAAGCTGACCGTATATTTTATTGCTAGCTTTTGTCTAAAAAAAAAAAAACTGATCTACCTAAAGTAAAAATCTGCATGTACAAAAAGCCAGTGTTTCCTTGTATCTAAATGTTGATAAAAATTTGTTTTTCTAATGATTAACAGAAGAATTCTTTCAAAATCCAAAGCTCTGAAATAATCGCATCCTTTTGAAAAATCAGCATTTAGGTCTTATGGGCAGATATATACAAAATTACCAGAAGGTGGCAGTATGCATATGAAAGTGTGTCCTAAATAATTCTGCAAACTGTAGGCTATTGGCTTTTGCTAACAAAGGGATGTATGCATCCACCCAAAGCTTCATTTACAGGGAGAAATGATGAAATCCTAACTGTTTTAAAATTCCTCGTTATTATCTTCCTAAGAATTAGTATGTGGTTGTCATTTTTGAAATGCATGAAGTCTTAAATCTAGTCTACAATCCAAGTTTCCAGGGAAGTGGGAGTTCCTGGTTAACTTCTGCCTGATTCCTCTCTGCTCTGTTAATTATGATCATATAACTTGTTTAACTGTGAGATCCTCTAGTATTCATTCTCACAAGCTGATTATTTGTTGACAGTTTCTCCAGCTTGCACAAATATGCACAAACTATATTAATATATATGTATATATATGTGAATAAGGAAGGATAAAGTAGAAGCAGAGATAGAAATGTAGGAATGTAAATTCTTCAGGGTGACTAAACAATGAAATCGTATCTTTTTTTAAAACTGGTTGGAGGTTAAGCCTGTTTTTAAAAACTGATTTGGATGTATATGTAATAACTAAAAATTTTTTTGGCCACTCTTATCCTTAAAACCAAGCATGAAGGTCAGAGGTGGCTGAACCTACTAGCATTCCCTCCTTACTTTCCCTGGTCATGATTGTGGCTTTTTGCATAATATGTGTCATCAGAATAGCAGTATAGAAGTTTCCAGACCAGGCAGCATTGCTGATTAGCAGTAACTTAAATATTAGGTCCGTGACAGTGGAAAAAAGCAACAAACTTTCTACTTACATTAGATTCATGGAAGTTTTTATTTATTTTTTTTTTCACTTTTTTCTCCTAAGTCAAAGTATTTATCTGCATGTTTCCATATTATGTATCACAAATCATGTTTAAAAGAATATGTACTATAAACATGTGAATAGGGAGGAAGAGAGCAAAAATGAATATGGCACTAAAAATGTAGAGGCACCTGAGTGGCTCAGTCAATAAGTGTCTGCCTTCAGCTCAGGGCATGATCCTAGGGCCCTGGGATCGAACCCCACATCGGGCTCCCTGCTCTGCTGGGAGCCTGCTTCTTCCTCTCCCACTCTCCCTGCTTGTGTTCCCTCTCTCCCTGGCTGTGTCTCTCTCTGTTAAATAAATAAATAAAATCCTTAAAAAAAAGTATTCATTTTCAATAAAAAGTAGTTTTTGCAGTTTAGAGTAATGGAGATTTTGTGAATTCTTAATCTAGAGCAAGCCTGATACAACAAGTATTTTGAAAAACGTGGAGCTGACTAGTTCCTTTGCTCAAGAAAGAAGTCCAGGCCTACAGGCACTGGGGAAAGAAAATGTGTCGCTGCTTATAGCACTGTTCTTTCTCAGTTCTATTAACAAACGCAATGTTTCTAAGAATTGCCCCAAAATTGCTACTAGATTATTAAATGTACTTCAAAGTGGATCATATTAAATTCAGAAGCCTCCATCCTACCAGAAGGGACAGTTTGCAAACCATAGCTCTGTATAAATCCCAGAAGCTGGAGAAGTATCAACATTTCCATTCTGAGTTTTCCAGACCTCTCTTTCATGAGCATCTTTCCTACCTGCTAGCTCTGAGAATGTCATGTTTATTCTTAAAAAATACTTTGAAATGTAAAAAACTCAAAATATTAATCCGCTAGGTAAGTGTACATTAAAATATAAAAGCTTCCTACAGAACAAATGGAATTCCAATCCACACCTAGTAAATGGGGAAAATGTCTATAGAGACAAATGAGTTTTCTTAATAGACCCTGAAGTCCCACCAGAAGTGATAAAATGCACTGCATGATCAACCTACATCAGATACAGTGTGACTCACACCAAGATAAGCATTTTTGACCTTTTCCATTCAACTCAGAGAGATGGGCTACATGGATAAGTGGGCAAAAAAACAAGGAAGCATTAACGCAATAGATTTTTAAAAGATATGTGTCAGCTAAGTACATTTCAAATCCCATACTCAAAGGAGTAAAGTGGGCTTTTAAAAATTTTTGTAAATTGTATTGAAGTATAACATGCATTTGGAAAAGTACACAGATCAAATGATATGAACTGATGATACTTTTTACAAAATAAATACACTTCAGTAGCCAGCAATAAGGTCCAGAAGTAGGAGATAACCAGAATGTCAGGGTTGCCTAATGCTCACTCCCAACACTACTTCCAGGTGACCACACCCTGTCTCCTGTCATACCAAAGATTAGCTTTGCTTTTTCTGAACTTTACATAAATATAATTACATGGTATGTATGCTTCTGTGCTTGTTTCACTCAATATAATATTTATAAAGTTCTAGTCAGGCTCTAGCTTGTTCATTATCCCTTGTTTATTACCATAGTTCACTGAATGACTGTGCCAAAAAATTTTATCCAGTTTGGGGTTATTATGAATAGTACTTCTATGAACACTAAAATACATATATTTTGATGCATATACATATATGTGTGTGTGTATGTATATGTGTATTTCTGTTGGGTATCATCAGGAACCTAGATCCCGACTTCAAAGAGCTTACCCTGCTGCTTTGGGAGGATGAGTCTGCCAGCTGTGCTTTGCAGAACAGACTGAAACAGGGAGGGCCTGACACAGGCCAGTTCCACTGATGCTGCACTATTCTAGACATACGGGATCAGATGCTAAAACAAAAGAACGCACCGGACACACAACCCAAGAATTTCAGCTGTCAGACGTTTTGCACCTTCCTGAAAATGAGTCTTCATCTTTGAAAATAAAGACCCTTAAGTTTATTGACTTCCCAGATCATTACCTTGAATACAGAATGCTGCATGTGTCGGATTAACAAGATCGAAGAGAAGTCTTGGCCCATTTGGCCCTGTGCTCCTGGGCCTAAATGTCATTTCACAGTTGGTGCCCTGTTTATAAACTTCACCCATAAGAGCTGGTTAGAAACAAATCTACTCCCCTAACAATTTTGGCCAAATGATTCCAGGATGATATGCAGTGAGAATTTGAGGGAGCTACATGGTGAAACAGAAGGACCTGACTTTGACCTTTCCAGTTGTCAAGTCACTGCTCAGAGTCTCAGCTACTTCCTTTGACAATGTGAGAAATTACAGGCTGTTTCATGTGGGAACTGTGGTGATTAGATTAAATGTGTAAAGTTGTTGGTGCCACACCTGGCACACATTGGGCATGCAATACACGGTGAATAACATTTACAAAGTGTTACTATTATTTAGGTTTTATGTCTGAAATTTATGCCAAGACCAAAGTTCTATTGTGTTTTCCCCTATATTATACATTTGTATATAACATGCAAAGTAATAATTGATATTCCATATTTTTAGGTATTTTTAAGCTGTTGTTTTTGGAAAAATGGTTTCCTAACAGTCTTGTGATACTTTCATTATGAAAACCAAATCTGCATAGGCACTTACTAGTGCAAATGTCATTTATGCAGTTAATGCTATTTTTCATATGATTGTAGGTGTCATTTGGCTATCTAATTATTTATCTTGATCTAAAAGAACAGTATTCCAAATGCCATTACCAAGTTTCCCCTTTAGAGTTAAGCTATATGTATGTGTGATTCAATGAGAGTAATTAGCCTACACATAATTCTACAGTTATAACCAAAACCATAGATTCAGCATTGTTTGGCTATGTTTCCTATGCTTTGGGTTCTAATGTTTCGATTAAGTACAACTTCCGTCAACAATACATAACACAGCAAGAATATGATGGGTAAGAGGGAGGGCAAAGTTTGACCACTGAAGCAAAAGTGCTGAAGAGAAGACTCTGCTCTTTCTTACACAAAAACCGGGGATCATGGGTATGATACACTAATGTGTATAATGTCATTCCCAGGAGTAGAGATTCAGGAAACATGGGTAAGCTGCTTTTAATAGAAAATGGCATTTAAAATACATCTTCAAAAGCCACATTTGGAAAATCTCAGTAATTTATTCATTAATCATTCTGTTTGGTGTGACTGAATAATAATTGGTTCAAAGACCATGGTAGTTGATATCAGTGGGTCTTAAACTCAAGACTACGTATATAAGTTGCTATTCACTAGGAAAAGTAATAAGATTATTTGAATCCCCATTAACCTAATGTACGTACAGTCCATGAAGTTACTACTTATGAGTTATAAACACTTGCATTGCCTTGCCCATCTTCGCAATGAATCTGAATATTGACTGATTTATTTAAAATTAATTCCACTGTGTATACGGAATGTACTGGGGATTAAACAGACATTATACTGCTTTTTAAATTCAAGGACAGGGACACAAAAGCAATTAATTACAAAGTAATCAAGTGACATGAGCAGAATAGGACATTAGGAGGTCCTAGCACTTGTTTCTCCACAAAAACAATGACTTAACAACTACCCAGTGAAAAATGTGTTGCAAGAACTCTGGAACACGATAAAAAAGTTGCAGCAATGCACTGGAGCACAAAAACTGAAAATGGCCACACCAAAGTCCTACCAAAATCCCAATGGCATTCTTTATGGAAATGAAAAAGAAACAATTTAGGGGTGCCTAGGTGCTCAGTCGGTTACACATCTGCCTTCAACTGAGATCATGATTCGGGGTCCTTGGTTCGAGCCCCATGTAGGGCTCCCTGCTCAGCGGGGAGTCTGCTTTGCCCTCTCCCTTCACCTCTCCCATGGTCTCTGCCTCTCCCCCTGCCTGTCCCCCTGCTCCTGCTCTCTCTCTCTCTCTCACTCTCTCTTGTGCGCTCTCTCTCTCACATAAATAAATAAAATCTTTAAAATTAATAGTAATTTAAAAGATCATATGGAATCACAAAAGGACTTAAAGAGCCAAAAGGATCTTGAGTAAGAAGACCAAAGCTGGAAGCATCATTCTTCCTAATTTAAAAACAAACAAATAAACAAAACATTAGGAAGATAGAGTAATCCAAAAAATATAGTACTGTTTGAGGACACTTATCTTGATGATCACTGAGAAATGTATAGAATCACTGAATCATTATATTGTACACTTGAAACTAATATAATACTGTATGTTAATTATACTTGAAATTAAAAAAGATAGTATAGTACTGGCATAAAACAGACATATAGACCAATGGAACAGAACAGAGACCCCAGAAACAAATCTACAGTCAAATGATCTTCAAGAAGGTGCCAAGAACACACAATGGGAAAAGAATAGTCTCTTCAATAAGTGGTACTGGGAAACTGGATATCCAATGTGAAAAGAATGAAAGTGAACGCTTACACCATATACAAAAAATCACCTCTAAATGGACTGAAGACTGAAAACATAAAACCCATAGAGGAAAACACTGGGAAAATCTTCCCGACATTTTTCTGGGCAATGATGTCTTGGATATAGCACCATAAACATAAACAACAGAAGTAATAACAGACAAGGGGGACTACTTCAAACCAAAAAGCTTCTGCAGGCAAAGGAAACAGCCTAGTGAAAAGGCAATGCATGAGATGGGAAAAAGTGTTTGCAAACTATTTATTTGATAAGAGTTAATATCTAAAATATATAAGGAACTCATACAAATCAATAGCTAAAAAACAAGTAA
Source organism: Ailuropoda melanoleuca (assembly GCF_002007445.2). Taxonomy (NCBI): domain Eukaryota; kingdom Metazoa; phylum Chordata; class Mammalia; order Carnivora; family Ursidae; genus Ailuropoda; species Ailuropoda melanoleuca. The sequence goes on along the minus strand of NC_048218.1, from coordinate 136,405,946 downwards.
CAGCACTTAAGAATGGGCAAAGGATAGGAAAAGACATTTCTCAAAATAAGACATACACATGGGCAAAAAGCATATGAAAGCATACTTGATATCACTAATCATCAGGGAAATGCAAATCAAAACCACAGTGAGATATCACAACACACTTGTTAGAATGGTTATTATTGAAACAAAAAAGATAACGAGTGTTGACAAGGATGTGGAGAAAATACCACCATTATACACTGTTGGTGGGAATGAAAATTAGTATAGCCATTATGGAAAACGGTATGGAGCTTCCTCAAAAATTAAAAATAGAACTACCATATGATCAAGTAATTACAGGTCTGGGTATATATCCAAAAGAGATGAAATTCGAATCTTGAAGAGGTATCTGTATTTTCATGCTCATTACAGCATTATTCACAATAGGCAAGATGCAAAAATCACCTTAGTGCCTGCCAACAGATGAATGGATTAAGAAGATGTGAGATGTATATGTGCATATATGTCTGTTTATATATGTTTGTGTGTGTATATATATATATGTGCACATACACAACATACGATGGAATATTATTTAGCGATAAGAAAGAAGAAAATCTGACTACTTGTACCAAATAGATAGATCCTGAGGGCATTATGTTAAAATAAGCCGTAATAACTGACTTTATAACATAAGGTAATTATGCATAATTGTTCATTTTGTTTCAAGTTTATTCCTTCAACAAATATTTACTGATATTGAGACAAACACATACAGAACAGTAGAGTGGATGGTGTGCCTTCAAGGAGTTTCCTTGTTAAGATTCTTTAAAAAGACAAATATAGTTTTTGAGATTTTAAATGAGACAGAAAAATGGACTCCAAATGACAAAGGGACAAAAGTAACACGAGAATAAGAAAAAATTAGCTACTTCAAGTAAGATTCAGACAAGATAAAGTAGAAGGCCAAAAATTAAATTAAGGCATAATTTACATAGGTTTTATTTAATTAAATCTAAATTATTGTGTCTTATTATGTTATATTAGAGTCATGCAAAAAGAAAATATTTAAGTTATTTCATACTCACAAAAAATGCAAATAAATTTTCATATACTTTAAACACTGTTAAGATGTTTGTAATTTTTCATTTTGTTCTCTCCCATCATCACTATGTTTTACTGCATACATTTTAATGTAAAACTACCAACAGAAGAAGCCCTAGAGCACACAATTTACATTGAATATTTAACACTTTACAATGTCATACAAGTAGCCACTTAAAGAATGGGAACAGTATATTTAAGGCATCCTAAAAATGTAGTCTAATTATACGATAAATAATTTGCTGCACTGAGCATTATTTCTGACATCCCAATGGCTGTATTTTTTTCCAAGGTTTACTTAAATTCAGTAAAAATTCTTCTTTAATAGAGAACTGAATCAGAAGAACAAGACCCCGCACAAAGTCTATTACGATGGAAATGGGTATTTGTTTTACCATTTATTATACATATATACATACATACAAATACATGTGTGCATGCACATGTAAATATATGAATATTTCTAAATTCTGAGGGCAGCTTGTTAAAGGCTGTCACGTTTCCATTCTTGTCTAAGAATAAAACTAAATCAGAGCATGAAAAAAAAGTTCTTAAGTCAGGAGCGTATACTGCCTTTACTGAAGGATGTTTAAGTCTTGGCAGAGAAACAACATGAATTCTGCCTGCTAGCGTAAATGAAGAATTATAAGAAAAAAAATAATAAATTATACATCTGAAATTTCCTCCAGACAAGGAAGCAATGAGAGGAGTTTTAATAAAGTTGTACAATGACATGACTTAAGCCATAAACTCATAATGTAATAGTATCATTATCATCATGAGGTGGTTTCTTTCCCCAAGGCAAAAGACAAAATGTGTATTAAAATACTTTGGGATAATTAGCCAACTAAAAATGACTTATGAAGAAGATGTAGTAATGGAACAGTAACTTCCCGTAAGTGCTATGTAAATTACTATTGTTTAAACAATGCTTCTGCTCTGTTTTAATCCTTTGCATTCTAACTGATCTTGTCACAATTTTGTCAAATAAATCAGAGTTGAAATAACACTTCTCAATTCAAGTTATACTATCACACTAACTCTTATCCCAAAATTGTTAGCTAGTTTTTCCTATGTCTTATATGTAATGGGAATTAAAAATATAATAGTGAACAAGATAAACTCAGTAAGCTTATGTTTTAATAAGGAAAAACTAAACAAGAAATTAGATTTTCATTGTTGCTACAAAGAGAATAAAAATTTTCAGTGCTCAGAAAAGATGAAAAACTGAGATTTGAATGACAAAGAGTTGGCAGTCAAGCAAAAGTCAAGTGTGAGAACATCACAGACAGAACCAAGAGCTTTTGTGAAGGCCCAAAATCAAGCCCATTGGCTTCATCAGAGCAATGAAAGATCACTCTTGTGATTGGAGCAGAGAGACCAAGAGGGAAAGTGGAAGGAAATCAAACCAGAGAGGTAGACAGGAGCCAGGTCCTACAGGGCCTGGGATTTTACTATAAGTACTTTGAGAGTTTTAAAATCCTCTAATAACATGCAGGGGGAGCAGCAGGCAGAGGGAGAAGCAGGATCCCCACTGGGCAGGGAGCCTGATGTGGGACAGGATCCAAGGACCCTGGAATCATGACCTGAACCAAAGACAGACACTTAACCACCTAAGCCACCCAGGTGCCCCCAAATTAACACTTTAAAAAATACCACTGAAGGTTGGGGAATGGATTCCAGAAGTTCAAGAGTATAAATAACCATTCAGAAAAGAAAACCATTAAAAAAGTCCAGACAATAAATGCTGTGGCACCAACCAGATGATGATAGTATAAATGGATAGAATTGGGTAGATCTCAGGTAGTTTTTGAACTTGCTGAGAGATTGGATATGGGTACTGAGAAACAGAATAATCCAGGGAAATGTCTAGATATTTATTTGATGTTGTTAGTTGTGTGTGTGTGTGTGTGTGTTTGAAATAGGAAAGACAGTGAGAAGTGGGTTCAAGGATGGTGGCAGAAGTTAATGGTTTTATTTTTACCATTTCTTAAGTTTTTACTGCCTATTAGAAATAATCATAAAAACATTAAGCTGTTAAATGTAGACTATGAAGCTCAGATAAGTGGTCAGGACTAAAGCAGTTAATTTAGGAATCAGCATATTAAGATAATACTTTGAACAATGTATATATAGGATGAGTAGAAAGGTCATCTGAATAGAGAAAATCTTTTAAGTAGAAAATCATAAAAATGTGAACAGCTGACAGCACAGTTGTAAACTTCCATATTTAGAAATGTTCCCAAGTTTCTGGATGATTAAATATATTTTTTCTTAAACATATTTTTGAAAAAAGTGTAGAGAATATTCAGGCTATATTGACCAAAGACAAAAGAATAAAATATTTTAAAAGACCACTATGACAATTTGCTCTCTATGAGAACCAGTGGACAAATGGCATTTCTGAAAAATTTCTAGGCATATTAAAAAAAATCTATAAAAAAGACTTTATTCTAAAATAACATAAAAAGAAAAGAATCTTAATAACTCTCCCCCTGCCACCCCCTCTCCCCATTCTCTTACTGGCTTGGAGATTAGTAGATATTCTGATAACACTGAGAGTATTTTTATAAATGTATAAATATATCTCATCCTGCCAAAAGATTAAAGGATGCTTCCAAGAAAAACTGAGGTTTAATTATACTTTCTTTCTCCATAAAATGAGAGCTAATGAACTAAGTATTTGTACAGTGTAGAAAAACAAAGTTTACCAAAACATAAAGACTGGTAATGATTTTACAGTTGTAGATACCGTGAGCTCCATAAGCAGTAATACAAAACATTTTGGGGAGAATTATTTTTATTTGGCAAGTATGTACATTTTGAGGCAGTCAACCTCTATAAAAAATACTTTTGGAGTAAAAAAAAAAAAGAAATGGATATTTGAAAATGTGGCATGGCTAAGAAGATACTTACATATTAAAATTTGCCACAAAGTCCATTAAGAGAGACAGCTTCTCAAATTACAAAACCATCCTTTATAATTTCTAAGTTATTTTAGGATATTTATGACAAGGCTTATAGGGTATATTGAACTGAACTTTTAGATTAGATTTATTACTCAGCTATTCTAAAGACTGATCAAATATGTTATTAATTAGTTGAACCACATCTCCTCTGCCTAAACAAGTTTCTTAAATATTTGTTTAGCTGCTATCTCTACTTGGCTTTTCCTAAATCTGATGTAACCCACGTTTTAGCTACTGGTATGACTAACAATGCAAGTGTTGATAACTCATAACAATGACAGTCAGTCATACCCCCAGGATTTTATATATATCATAATGAATTTATATATAAAATACACAAATGAAGGGATACTGTGCTATTGTTCATAACAGTAGCAAAAAGTAGAGATAATACATATAATCTTTTAAATAATATATATTATTTAATATATGTTGTTTTATATATACTTTATTTTTAATTTTTATTATTTGTATTTTATTTCACATTACCTGTACTTCATGTTGATTATATATAGTCTTATTCAAACAAAATCTGTAGCCTATTCAAAAAATTGTAATTTATCTCATTTTAATCCATTTTTCTGTTTTATAAAAATGTCACTAAGATATCCAAAACAATCTGCAGATTTAATGCAATACCTATCAAAAATTTTTTTTATAATTTTTTTTGTTATATTAGTCACCATACAGTACATCCCCAGTTTTTGATGCAATGTCCTATCAAAATTTCAACAGAGTTTTTCACCGATAAACAATCCTAAAATGTGTACGGAACCATAAAAAATCCGGAATAGCTAAAGCAACCTTGAAAAAGAAAGGTGAAGCTAAAGGTAACACAATTCCAGACTTAAAGTTATATTAAAAACTGTAGTAATCAAGACAGTATGGTAATGGCACAAAAATAGACATATAGATCAATGGAACAGAATGGAAAGCCCGGGAAAAAAACCTATAATTATATAGCCAATTAATTGCCAACAAATGAGGCAATAATATGCAATAGGAAAAAGAGTCTCTTTAACAAATGGTGTTGGGAAAACTGGACAGCAACATGCAAAACAATGAATCTGGACCACTTTCTTACACAATACACAAAAATTAATTCAAAATGGACTGAGGACCTAATATGAGACCTGAAACCAGAACTATTCTAGAAGAGAACAAAGGCAGTAATTTCTCTGACACTGGTCGACATCCTTCTAGACATGTCTCTTGAGTCAAGGGAAAGAAAAGCAAAAAAAAATTACTGGGACTACATCAAAATAAAAAGCTTTAGCACAGCAAAGGAAACAATCAACAAAACTAAAAGACAACCTACTGAATGAGAGGAGATGCTTGCAAATGACATGTCTGACGAAGGGTTAGTATCCAAAATACATAAAGAACTACACATCTCAACACTCAAAAAGACAAATAATACAATTTAAAAATGGGCAGGAGACATGAACAGACACTTTCCAAAGAAGCAGGCAGATGGCCATCAGACACATGAAAAGATGTTCAACATCACTTGTCGTTAGGGAAATGCAAATCAAAACTACAATGAGACATCACCTCACACCTCTCAGAATGCATAAAGACCAAAACTGAAGAAACAAGTGTTGGTGAGGATGTAGAGAAAAAGGAACCTTCTTAAACTGTGGTGGGAATGCAAACTGGTCAGCCACTATGGAAAACAGTATGGAGGTTCCTCAAAAAGTTAAAATATAACTACCCTACGATCCAGTAATCACACTACTGGGTATTTATCCAAAGACTACAAAACACTGGGGCGCCTGGGTGGCACAGCGTTTAAGCATCTGCCTTCAGCTCAGGGTTTGATCCCGGCGTTATGGGATCGAGCCCCACATCAGGCTCCTCCGCTATGAGCCTGCTTCTTCCTCTCCCACTCCCCCTGCTTGTGTTCCTTCTCTCGCTGGCTGTCTCTATCTCTGTCAAATAAATAAATAAAATCTTTTAAAAAAAATTTTTAAAAAGACTACAAAAACACTAATTCAAAAAGATATATCCATCCCTATGTTTATTGCAGGAATATTTACAATAATGAAACAATAGAAGCAGCCCAAGTGTCCATCAACAGATGAATGGATAAAAAAGAAATTTTAAATATATATAATGGAATATTATTCAGCTATAGAAAAGAATAAAATCTTGCATCTGTAACAACATGGATGGATTTAGAGAGTATAATGCTAAGCAAAATAAGCTAGTCAGAGAAAGACAAATATCTTATGATTTAACCCATATGTGGAATTCAAGAAACAAAACAAATGAACAAAGGAAGAAAAAAGAGAGATAAACCAAGAAACAGACTTTTAACTACAGAGAACAAACAGATAGATGGTTAACAGAGAGAAGGTAAGGGGAAATGGGTAAAATTGGTGGAAGGGATTAAGAGTACATTTATCTGGGCCTGGTTGAGGAAGATGGGGGTGGAGCAGGAGGACCCTAGGCTCATTTCACCTCACAAACACTACTAGATAATTATCAAATCATCCTAAATACCCCAGAAATCAACCTGAAGACCAGCAGAAGAAACTCCACACTAAAGGAGAAGAAGAGCCCACATTGAAGAAGGTAGGACAGGTGGAGATATGGTTTAAGGGAGAAACAGATTGCAGGTGCAGTGGAGGTGAAACAGCTACCTGAAGAACTCCTAGGGCACACAGGGGGAAATTATTCCCTCTTTTCAGAGTGCTCCTGTGAGGCTACATTCACAGAGACATTTATCCAGGAACAAAGGATCTGACTGGTGCCATTTCTCTCCCCTGCCTTTCTGCATAAATACAGAGCCACCTCTGTGGGGAAGCACAACCCCCAAACTGGCTGCCTAACTTGCTTATACTCAGCCCCACACCCCTGTGCTCTGGCGGGACTGCCCTTTCTAGTCAAGCTTACCTCAGTCCCAGCACAGCAGGCCCCTCTCCCAGGAGACCAGCACAAACCCCTGCCCACACCATATATCCTGACTGGATAGTTCTGTAGGACCTCAGTTCTCATGGAAGTGCTGTCAGGTCTCATTTCACAAACAGATCAGGCATATCTAGTTAAAACTCACCACGTTCAGACCAAGGACTAAACACCGTCCATAGCAGGCAAAGAGAGGCTCTGCAGATGACTGGTCTGAAGGATAGAGCAGCCAAAACACAAGAGCAGAGAGCATACAGCACACACCAGAGACACTCCCTAGAGTGCCAGACCCTGGACACTACATGCTCTCTTCTTCATAAAGTGATTACTTTCAGGAGCAGGAAACACAACTGGCTTTTCTAAAACAGAGACTGCAGCAGAGACTTAAATGAAATGCAAAGACAGAGGAATTTATCTCAAATGATAGAACAAGATAAGGCCACAGCCAGAGATCTAAGCAAAACAGATATAAGTAACATGCCTGATGGTGAATTTAAAGTATCATAAGGATCTCACTGGGCTCAAGAAAAAAAAAAAGAAGATATCAGGAGACTCCACAGAGATGAAAGAGTTAAAAAAAATCAATCAGAGTTGAAGAATGCAATAAATGAGATTCTAAACAGGCTTGGATGCAATAAATAACAGAGTGGGAGAATCACAGGAATGAATTAGTGACCTAGAAGACAAAATAATTGAAAATAATTGAAAATAATTGAAATAATTGAAAATAAGTAACATGCCTGATGGTGAATTTAAAGTATCATAAGGATCTCACTGGGCTCAAGAAAAAAAAAAAGAAGAAGATATCAGGAGACTCCACAGAGATGAAAGAGTTAAAAAAAATCAATCAGAGTTGAAGAATGCAATAAATGAGATTCTAAACAGGCTTGATGCAATAAATAACAGAGTGGGAGAATCACAGGAATGAATTAGTGACCTAGAAGACAAAATAATTGAAAATAATTGAAAATAATTGAAAATAATTGAAATAATTGAAAATAAGTAACATGCCTGATGGTGAATTTAAAGTATCATAAGGATCTCACTGGGCTCAAGAAAAAAAAAAAGAAGAAGATATCAGGAGACTCCACAGAGATGAAAGAGTTAAAAAAAATCAATCAGAGTTGAAGAATGCAATAAATGAGATTCTAAACAGGCTTGATGCAATAAATAACAGAGTGGGAGAATCACAGGAATGAATTAGTGACCTAGAAGACAAAATAATTGAAAATAATGATGTTGAACAAAAGAAAGGAGACTTATGCAACACAAGATCAGACTTAGGGAACTCAGTGACTCCATCAAACATAATAACATTTGCATTATAGGAGTCCCAGAAGAAGAAGAGAGAAAAGGGGGCAAAAAAATATTTTGGAGGAGAATATAGCAGAAAACTTCCCTAATCTGAGGAAACAAACATCCAGAACCAAGAGGCGCAGAGAACTCCCATCAAAATCAACAAAAGCTTGCCAACATCAAGACATATTGTACTTAAATTTGCAAAATATAGATATAAAGAAAAAATCCTAAAAACAGCAAGACAAAAGAAGTCCTTAACTTGCAAGGGAGGACCCATACAGCTAGCTGGAGATTTCTCAACAGAAATTTGGCAAGCCAGAAGGGAGTGGCATGATATATTCATGATATATTCAAAGTGCTGAATGGGAAAAATCTGCAGCCAAGAATATTCTATCCAGCAAGCCTATCACTCAAAATAGAAGAGATAAAGAGTTTCTCAGACAAACAAAAACTCTAGGAGTGTGTGACTACTAGATCAGCCCTGCAAGAAATATTAAAGGACTGTTTGAGTGGGAAAGAAAAACCAAAAGTAACAAAGACAAGAAAGCATCAGAGAAAATTTCCAGAAACAATGAGAAAACAAATAATAAAATGGCAGTAAATATATATCAATAATTACTTTCAATGTAAATGGACTAAACACTTCAATCAAAACACATAGGGTATCAGAATGGATTTTAAAAAAACAAAACAAACCAAGACCAATCTATATGCTGCCTACAAGACTCATTTTAGACATAAAGTCACCTACAGATTGAAAGTGAGGGGATGGAGAACCATTTATCATGCAAATGGATGTCAAAAGAAAGCAGGAGTAGCAATACTTACTTCAGACAAACTAGATTTCAAAGACTGTAACAAGAGACAAAGAAAGCCTCTATATCTTAATAAAGGAGATAATCCAACAATGAGATATAACAATTGTAAATATTTATGCTCCCAACTTGGGAGCACCCAAATATATAAGGAAATTAATAGCATCCATAGAGGAACTCATTGATAATAATAAAATAATAGTAGGGTACTTTAACACACCTACAGCAATGGACAAATCATCTAAGCAGAAAATCAACAAGGACAGGCTTTGAATAATACACTGGACCAGATGGACTGAACAGATAGATTCAGAACATTTCACCCTAAAACAACAGAATACACATTCTTTTCAAGTGCACATGGGATATTCTCCAGAAGAGATCACATAGTAGGTCACAACACAGGTCTCAACAAATACAAAAACACTGAAATTATACCATGCACCTTTTCTGACCACAATGCTAGGAAAATAGAAGTCAACCAAAAAAAAAAAAATTAGAAAGACCACAAATACATAGAGGTTAAACAAAATGTTATTAAACAATGAATGCGCCATCCAAGTAATCAAAGAAGAGATAAAAAAAAATACATGGAAACAAATGAAAATGAAAACATAATGATCCAAGACCTCTGGGATGCAGCAAAAGTGGTCCTAAGAGGGAAGACTATAACAATACAGGCCTACCTTAAGAAGCAAGAAAAACCTCAAATAAACAACCTAAGCTTACATCTAAAGGAGCTAGAAAAAGAACAAATGAAGCCTAAAGCTAGTAGAAGGAAGGAAATAATAATGATTAGAGCAGAAATAAATGATATAGAAACTACAAAAACAATGGAACAGATCAATGAAACCAGGAGCTAGTTTTTTGAAAAAATTAATAAAATCGATAAACCTCTAGACAGACTTATCAAAAAGAAAAGAGAAAGGACCGAAATAAGTAAAATCACAAATGAGAAGGGAGAAATAACAACCAACACTACAGAAATACAATTATAAGAATATTATTGGACAACATGGAAGAAATAGACAAATTCCTTGAAACATGAACTACCAAAATGTAAAGAGGAAGAAATAAAAACTTGAACAGATTGATGACCAGCAAAGAAACTGAATTAGTAATCAAAAAACTCCCAACAAGCTACATTCACTTCACAGGCGAATTCTACTAAACATTTAGAGTTAATACTTATTCTTAAACTCTTCAGAAAAACAGAAGAGAAAGGAAAGCTTCCAACCTCATTCTCTGAGGCCAGCATCACCCTGATATCAAAACCAGAAAAAGAATCCACTAAAAAAGGGAACTATAGATCAATACCCCTGACAAACATGGATGCAAAAATTCTCCATAAAATACTAGCAAACCAAATCCAACAATACATTAAAAAATCATTCACCATGATCAAGTGGGATTTATTCCTGGGTTGCAAGGGTGGTTCAATATTTGCAAATCAATCAATGTGATATGCCACATTAATAAAAGAAAGGATAAGAAACATATGATCATTTAAATAGAAAAAAAGCATTCGACAAAGTACAACATCCATTCACAATAAAAACCCTCAACGGGGGCATCTGGGTGGCGCAGTCGTTAGGCGTCTGCCTTCGGCTCAGGGCGTGATACCGGCGTTTGGGATCCAGCCCCACATCGGGCTCCTCCGCTGTGAGCTTGCTTCTTCCTCTCCCACTCCCCCTACTTGTGTTCCCTCTCTAGCTGGCTATCTCTATCTCTGTCAAATAAATAAATAAAAAATCTTTAAAAAAAAAAACCCTCAACGAAGTCATGTTAGAGGGATCATACCTCAACATAATAAAGTCCATACACAAAAAACCCACGGCTAATATCATCCTCAATGGGAAAAAACTGAGAGCTTTTCCTATATGGTCAGGAACAAGACAGGCATGTCCACTCCCACCACTGTTATTTAACATACTACTGGAAGTCCTAGGCTCAGCAATCAGACAATAAAAGAACTAAAAGGCAGGGTGCCTGAGTGGCTGTCTGTTAAGCATCTGCCTTCGGCTCAGGTCATGATCTCAGGGTCCTGGGATTGAACCCCACAGCGGCCTCCCTGCTCACCCCACTCGTGCTTGCTCTCTCTCTCTCTTTCAAATAAATAAATAAATAAAATCTTTTTTAAAACAAAAGAAAAAGGCATCTAAATTGGCAAGGAAGAAGTCAATCTTTTACCCTTCACGGATGACATGATACTCTATGTTGAAAACCCCAAAGACTGCACCCAAAAATTGCTAGAACTGATAAATGAATTCAGTAAAGTAGCATGGTACAAAACCAACGTCCTGAAATCTGTTGCACTTCAATACACCAATAATGAAGCAGCAGAAAGAGAAATTAGGGAATCTGTCCCATTTACAGTTGTACCAAAAACAAGATAGCTAGGAATAAACCTAACCAATGAGGTAAAAGACCTGTACTCTGAATTCAAACTATAAAAACACTAATGAAAGAAATTAAAGAGGACACAAAGAAATGGAAACACATTCCATCCTCATGGATTGAAAAAAGAAATACTGTTAAAATGTCTACACTGCCCAAAACAATCTACACATTCAAACCAATCCCTATCAGAACACCAACAACATTTGTCACAGAACTAGAACAAGCAATCCTAAAATTTGTATGGAACCGCAAAAGACCCCTAATAGTCAAAGCAACATTGAAAAAGAAAAGTGAAGCTGAAGGCATCACAATGCCAGACTCCAAGTTATACAAAGCTGTAGGGATTGAAACACTACGGTACTGGCACAAAAAAATAGACCCACAGATCAATGGAACAGAATAGAAAATGCAGAAACTATTACAACTATATTACAACTATATGGTCAATTAATTTTCAACAAAGCAGGAAAGATTATCCAATGGAAAAAAAGACAGTCTCTTTGACAACTGGCGTTGGGAAAACTGGATAGCAACGTGCAAAAGAATGAAACTGGACCAATTTCTTATATCACACACAAAAATAAACTCAAAATGGATGAAAGACCTAAATGTGGAACAGGAAACCATAAAAATGCTAGAGAAGAACATCGGCAGTATCCTCTTTGGCATCAGCCATAAATGCTTCTTTCTAGATATGTCCCTTGCAACAAGGGAAACAAAAGCAAAAATACACTATTGGGATTTCACCAAAATAAAAAGCTTCTGCATAGCAAAGGAAACAATCAACAAAACTGAAAGGCAACCCACTGAATGGGAGAAGATATTTGCAAATGACATATGTGAGAAACGGTTAGTAACCAAAATACACAAATGACCTATAAAACTCAGCACCACAAAAATGAATAATCCAATTAAAAATTAGGCAAACAATATGAATAGACAGTTTTCCGAAGACATACAGATGGCCAACAGACACATGAAAAGATGCACGATACTACTGATCATCAGGGAAATACAAATCAAAACTACAATGAAACATCACCTGTCAGAATGGCTAAAATCAACAACACAAGAAACTACAGGAGTTAAAAAAAATTAAAAAAAAAAAAAAGAAAGAAAGAAACTACGGGTGTTGGTGAGGATACAGAGAAAAGGGAATCCTCTTGCATTACTGATGGGAATGCAAATTGGTGCGGTCACTCTGGAAAACAATATGGGATTCCACAAAAAGTTAAAAATAGAGCTACCCTACAACCTAGCAATTGCACTAATAGATATGTACACTAAGAATACAAGAATACTAATGTAAAGGGATACATGCACCCCAATGTGTGTGGCATTATATAAAATAGCAAAATTATGGAAAGAGCCCAAGTGTCCATCGACTGATGAACGGATGAAGAAGTGGTACATGCGCGCGTGCACGCACACACACGCACACACGCAATGGTGTAGTATTCAACCATAAAAAAGAATGAAATCTTGGGGTACCAGGGTGGCTCAGTCGATTATGTGGAACTCCTGATTTCTGTTCAGGTCATGATCTCAGGGTTCTAAAATTGAGTCCCACACCCAGCTTAAGATTCTCTCTCTCCCTCTCCATCTGTCCCACCCTCGCCTTAAAAAAAAAAAAAAAAAAGAATGAAATCTTGCCATTAGCAATGACCTAGATACAGCTACGGAGTGAGCATGTCATGCCAAGTGAAATAAGTGAGCCAGAGAAAGACAAATACCATATGATTTCACTCATATGTGGAATTTAAGAAACAAAACAAACAAGCAAAGGGAAAAAAAGAGAGTGAGAGACAAACCAAGAAACAGACTCTTAATTAGATATAACAAACTGATGGTTACCAGAAATGGGGGGGGCATCTGTTAAATAGGTGATGGGCATTAAGGAGTGCAGTTGTGATGAGCACCAGGTATTATATGAAGTGTTCAGTCACTAATTTGTATACCTGAAACTGATATTACACTGTATGGTAAGTAGCTGGAACTTAGATAAAAATTTTTAAAAAATAAATTATACCTCATCAAAACTCTTTTTAAAAGGGAAAAAAGAGTATATTTATCTTGTTGAGCACTGAATAATATATGGAACTGCTGAATCAAGGTAAGATACACATGAAACTAATTTAACATTGTATGTTACTACAAAATAAAAGAAAAAAAAGAAAAAATACAATTAAGATCATATACCACATGATTTATTCATTGATCAAATTCTATTGAAAATGCACAGTTTTCAGCTCCAGTTAAACTACTCTATGGACTACAGCAAAAGATCATAACCCAAACTCTATAATATCTGGAAGCAGGCAAGACTTATTTCAGGGATTCATAATGACAACAAACTGCATTTCTCTAAGATCTTCTCATTGCTACATTCTTTTGCCCGTTAACTAATACTGGTTTTCTATTATGTAGCAAAAATGGAGCCAGCCATTTCCAAATATCATCCTCACAACAGAGCTATCATTTCTATCAAAAGACTTGACATTCACTCTGATTGCACTGGCTGAAGGCACATGCCTACTCCAATATTAATCACTCTCTCCAGAACACTGAATTTGCTGATTACTGTGACCCTGGTAAAATACCCCAAACTTGCATGGATAGAGTCACTTTGACCAAAACTTCATGAACCCATAAATAAAGACCAGTGCAACTGGGGAAGAAGAGAAAAACATTCATACAGAAACAAATGACAAAAAATGTACTACAGTTATTTCTTTTTCATTTTATTCAAAGCCATAGGAATTAAGATGTTGTGAGAAGAGAGGGATTGAGGGACTAGATTTCTTCTTCACTGAATTCTTCTAATGTGACATTTTACCCACATCATATTTAGAAGTTTTATAGAAACAAAAGGATTTGATCCACATATTGAGTAAGAGAAAATATCTCAGGACTTCATAACAATGTATAATAACATGTTTCCAAAGAATTCTCATTATGTTCCTAATTTGTACATGGGCAAAAATTGCATAAGTGGTTGTGCTCACGACTAGGTCTCCATCACACACAGAAGGTCATTTAGGTGCTTCCACATCTCCAAAGCAATGTTGCCCCCCTACAAATTTATTTAAAATGTCTGAGATTTTCTAACATCAAACAGTTCATGAATATTAATCATTCAGTGTCTTAGAGTCTGAATTTTGTAGATCAACTTTAATAAGTACTTAAATTTAATAGGTAGTAATTTTTCCTATTTTAAAAAATAACATGTGTTTGCAAATGATGGAATTTTAGATTATATAAAACACTGTACCTGTTACAACAAACACCAAAAAATGAATTTTTATAGCCTTCGCTGTCTTCTCCACCCTTAGGAATAAGGTTTTTTGTTTGCTTTTTTTTTTTTTTTTTTGGTTTTTTCCTTTGTGTTTGTTTTGGGTTTCCCCCCAAAAAAATGGAGGGGGAGGAACTGATTAGTTGGAGTGTCATCCTACAGAGCAAGTCGGTTCAACTAATCCTCATGAAGCCCCATTTAGACTTTGAAACTTGGAATTATTTGTGACTCTTGAAAAGAAAACTGATGATGTATATATACTCTGGGGATCTCTGTAGGGTTACCCAGAAGAGGAAAAAGAGAGAAAAGTGAAAGGTTAAGCACAAGGGAGGGAGGCAGGGGAGAGAGGAATGCAGAGGGAAGGAAGGGAGAGAGGGGGAGAGGGAGAGAGAAAGAGAGAGAGAAAGAGGGAGAGAACAAAAGGAAGGGGGAAAGAGAGAGAGGGAGAAGAGAAGAGGGGAGAGAGAGGGAGAATTCTAATTCCCAAGGCATACAAGCTTTCATTATTCACCTCAGAGGATCTAAGTGACATTAGACTGCTCCAGGGGAGCAAAGGCAAGCCTTTGGAACTTGGAAACAGCTTCTGACCATGATGTTTCAGGGAGGACTATAATGCAGGCTATACAACCCAGTGTCAACTTTAAACAACTGAGTATTTGCCAAGAAGCAGAGTTGTTGCCAGGGTAGGGAGAGTTTGAAGTGTGGTTTAGCCACACTAAGGAAATACCACAGAAATGAAATGTCTTGGAAACTGAGAAATAAATGAAAGATTGTCATGGAAAGTTTAAAGAAAACTTGCCTTGAAGTGGTACATGGGTTAAAAGATAGAAATACCTCAGCCTCGGTATAACTGTCTATAGACCCTTAAGTCTTCCACATAGTAAACAGTGCCAAAGAAAACCAAGTAAAGCTCCTGAGCTCCTAACAGAGGAGGATAACAAGACCTTTATTATTTTGCAATTAGACAAATATCTGTTCAATGTTATTGTAATATGTATACTTAGACAACGATTCAGGAGAAATTCTACCAAATGTTGGCAAGAGACATTTATTTATTTGTACATTTATATCCAACCTCTTTGAGAGCTCCTCCATCTTTGTGACATATCACATTGCCTATTGCAGTTTTTGCTATTAATAAAGTTATCCAGGTAGAAGAGGGAAAATTAGAAGAATTCTAAAAAGCAAATGATACAATAAAACTGCATTTAAAGCACAGCAAGGCTGCGCATTGGTTTTCTATTGCTGTGTAAGAAATTATGACAAACTTTGAGGCTTGACACAACAATTACTTCCTAGCTCATAGTTCTGCAGGTGAGAATTCTGCAGTGTGACTGGGGTTCCTGCTCAGGGTCTCACACGGGCTGAAGATGAAGTTGTCAGGCGCCATGTTCTCTTCTGAAGCTTGAAGGCCACCTGCAGCCTAATAACCCAATTTAGTTCCTTGGGGTTGTTAGACTCAGGTCCCCATTTCCTTGCTGGCTATCAGATGGAGGTAATTTTTATATCCTAGAGGTCATGTGTCCCCCTCCTCTTCAAAACCAGCAACAGAGTTGCTCCTGCACATGGGATTCCTCTCACTGGGAAAAGCCCAAGTCCTTTTAAGAGCTCACATGACTGGGTCAGTCTCAGACATTGTGTCCTCCTTTTTTAAAGCCACCTAATTTGGGACCTTAGTTACACCTGTAAAGCCCCTTCGCAGGAGCACCCAGATTAGAGTTTAATTGACTGGGAGAAGATGTAAATACACCAAGGGCTGGGAATCCTAAGAGCCATCAGAATTCTGCCTCCCATAAACACATATAGTGATACTTAGGCTTATGTAAATGTGGTGGATTATCTAAAAAGGTTGCAGTTTGGGAAATTCTAAGATCTCCCACTTGAGTTAGAAAAATGTCTTGTTAGAACTGATTTATCATCCAATGGCATTGCCTCGCATTTTTGAGTTAGGTTTTGATGAACCTTGTTTCTTTCCCAACTGTAGTGCATATCTGGTAAGTACACCTTGTTAACATGTACCACCACGTGGAGAAAGAGACAAGTACTAAAAAATGGGACTTACCAGTAAGACCCGGACTGGCTCAGAACATCAATGATCTTGTCCATGTCCATAGAATTGCTATTATCATAGTTAGCTAAGTTTCTCATATATGTCTTAAGACTCAACATGCACAACTAGCAATTATACAACGAAGGGAGAATTCTCGCATTTGCCTCTCTTTTAGGTCCCGGGGCCCAAGCTGAGCCTCTAGAATTTTAATTTCAGAGATGCCCCATCAGTTAGGGAATGGAAAAATTTATTAATAGACACATTATAGGAGTATGGCAATTATCTGCATAAGTGGTATTTTCACTTATAAAAAAAGTAGTACTAGATTGAGTTAATTCCTGACATTTCAGAGACTGTTCAAGAAGGATGATATGTCTCAGATCAGTGTCATAAGCCCTGGAGTAAGTGATTTTCTATTATTACCTCATTTAAACCCTAGAAATTTGGTAGCATTTTTAATCGGTATTTGACAAATAAGAAAACTGAGCTGTGTGGCTTTCAGCAATTTAGACAACATTTTTAAGCCTCCGTCTTCACCTGTGTTAAATGATTATAATAATAATACTCATTGCAAATAGTGTATTATTTGATTACGTTTGTTTTCATCACTAGCCTGAAAGGTAGGTTGAATCTGCTGAACAGTTGTTGAATTAAGGAATCAATGACTTAATAAGAAACACAGGGGAAAGGGAATAATTAGTAAACATTTATTGAACCAGTGCTTACCTAAGAGACAAATTTGTCAAGTGAAAACACTGTGTTCTCAACACTGAGATTTCCTTGCATAATTTCTTAACCATATCTACGCATCATTAGCCCTTTGTAATGTATCCAGCCGCCTTCTCTTACTTCTTGTTTATCCATACATATTCAAAGTGTAGTTCCTGCCATCAGCCATTTGCATCTCAGTGTGAAGGAAAGGCAATTGTATGTACAGATTTGTGTATTTACCAGTAATTTCACTTTATGTTGCAACTTGTATTCACATAATGAAATACTGTTACTTAAAATTAATTTAGAAGAACATTAACATATGAAGATCATTTAAAAATGACTTTGAATCATTGCAAATACTTAATGGAGCTCTTATTCTAAGGCACAATGTTAAAACATTTTAGGTAATAGCTCCTTTAATCCTCACAACTTGTAAGGTGGTTACTACAATAGCACAGTTTTACAGGTAAGGAAGTTGAAGCATATAGAAATTAATTTTAAGTCACCTGGTTAATGGATTACCGTAAATTAGCTGAGACTATGAACCTGGAGAGCTTGATTTTATTAAATGTTATAATATACTGCCTTCCACAAAGAGCAGCATTCAGCAAGTACAAATATAAATATTGTCAACAAGAAAACTTCCCTCACATCTTGAAGTGTGTAGTCAAATGCTACCATTGCCACCAGCTGGTTGCATTCTTCCAGAGATAGCCTATCTATACACACTAACACAGAATCAAAATGGTTTTACATGAGATACTTAGCCCGGTTTGGAAGCACTAACATGCATCCTCCTATATCTCGGGGGAAAAAAAAAGTCCTGGGGATCTGAATATATTAATTTGGGGTTGGGACTCATGGTAGTACATAAAACGTATACTGAACTATGAAACTAAAGAAAGTATTTGGCTCCTCTGCTTTATAATTTCTTTTCAGAGAACTGTGACAGGTCTGAGATTTTACCATACTTTCAAACTAGCTAGTTGGCCAGTTTTATGTGTGTTGGCAGAACACATGAGACTTCAAGACTAGAGGCAAAGGACTCTGTTATCCATGGCTTCATTTTCATGTCAGTTCCCCTTGTTCCCAGTTTCCAAGGGGCCAAAGCGAAAGAGCACACATGGATGCAGCAACACAGGTTTGCATCGCAGCTAAGAAATATCAAACCCAGGGAACCCCAAAGTTTTTATGACGGGCTGTAAGCAAACTGACCTTTGCTCTGGAAGAGACACTCTCTCAATCTTACAAGGTTATTCTATATACAAAATGTTGTTGAAATGATAGTCCAGAGCCAAAGAGCAGTTAGTGCCTCAGCTTACAAGATAAACACATCATGAAGAACTATCACCCAAACTAAAAAGTCGAAGAACTTTGGCATATCTCTTAAGCTCTCTGAGCCTGCTTCCCTAATCTGTAAAATAATAGCATCAGTCATTTATTTGTGTAAGGATGGGATATAATAATATACTTTATATCACATTGTGAACTACAAAGCACTCTAAACAAATATTACAGTTGTTATTCCTATCATCCCTGAGATCACACAGATAAGCACTTTTCTATGGCCAGCAAGTACATGACCAGTTGGACAGATTTTAATTTTGGCAGTATGCTAGGACATGTTCACCTGGGGCATAGAACAATTTAAGTCTGAGTGATAGATTTAAGATTGTTTGGGGTCCAACCCAGGGAGAGTTATAATAAAATCCAATGAATTACAAGGAAAGATGTTAATTCATGATTAGAAAAATAAATCTAACTCCTAAAAGGAGAATAGGACATAATTTTCTCTTGATAAATGCCTGCGTATTTTCAGTATTTGATTATATGGTTCATATCCATTACAATGATATGAAAAACAGCTATCTAGCAGATGGAGACATAAAGATGACTTATATAAATAAAAACACTCAGCTGATCTTATCCTTGCATAAAAGAAGGCTTTTATTAATAACTTAAACAATCTGATTTTAAGTAAAAAACACTGCTTAATTATTCTAATTTATTAGTTAGACTTCATTTTTTATTTAATGTATTGTTGCATGTATTTGTTTAATTTTTCTTCCTATACTTTCATTTAACAGATTTGTTATTTTTAGTGCCCATCTTAAAAAATTTAAAATTCTTTTTTGAAACTTAATAAAATTAAGTTACATCTTTAAGTTATTTGTCTCTCTGGATTATTTCTCTATGGAAGAAATTTAAAAAATTGATTTATTCCCTTACCAATGAATGAGGTATATATGCACTTGCTCCATTGATATATAGAGCAGTTACATTCCTTCCTCTGTTGCTGACTACTTGATCTTTTGAAGGAGGATAGTAAAAAAATTTTCTTTAATTATCATAAATTCGAGATTTTATAAAATTCCCAGAAGCTTTTTAAAAATGAAAACTGACTTTAAAAGCTTTAGTTTGTCCCCTCGTCCCACACCTCAGAGGAAGCTCTAACAATATTCGAATGTATTAATCATATTTAGAGCACAAGAAATAGGATTAAAATGCAACCATGTTGCAAAAAACTATTGTATAGAGAAAAAAAACCACATAACTCTCTTTATTCAGTTTATAAGTTCATCAGAAACAAGGTTAAGTTGTGAAGAATGTGAAGGAAAAAAGCAAAAGGGAGTTGTGTGTGTGTGTGTGTGTGTGTGTGTGTGTGTGTGTGAGATCCATGTCAGAGAGAAAAGACTAGAATAACTGATTAAAGTAAATGGAGCAGTACCATCTTTTTTCTATTTCATATCATTTTATTGGGAAATACAACTCATGTAAAAATACTGTATGTAATTATTAGTACAGTTTAAGCAATAATAATAAATAACCACCTGCATAACTCTCATTCAATTTAAAAAACAGAATTTTGCCAGTACCAAAGATGCCCGGATGGCCCTCTGCAATCAGATTTAATCACTTTCCAAGACGTAAGCTTTACTCTTGAATATTTTGTTAAGCATTCCCTTGCCTTTCTGTAATGTTATTATGTAGCCTTAAAAATTAATTATTATGTATTCCTTAAAAATCTATTATTTGCCTCTATTTTTATTTTTTACTTCTAATGAATAAGATTATTCTGCACATAATCTTTTGTGACTTATCTCATTCTATAGTATGTTTTTTAAAATTTATCCATGTTGAAACATTTAGTTTTTGTTTATTATTTTCACCGTTGAATGCTAATCCAATGTGTGATTATAAAGTAATTTATTTAAGGAGTGCCTGGGTGGTGCAGTTGGCTGAGCCTCCGACTCTTGGTTTCAGCTCAGGTCTCATTTCAGCATTGTGAGATCGAGCCGTGTAGGGTTTCATGCTCAGCCTGGAGTCTGCTTGGGTTTCTCTCTCTCCCTCTCCCTTTAGCCCTACCCCCCCCCAAATAAATAAATCTTTATAAATAAATAAATAAAGTAATTCATTTACATATTGTACTGATGATGTGCATTTGGATTGTTGTTTCTTTTGGGGATGTTGCCAGTCTTTTTTTATTATGAACATTGCTGCAGCTCTTATATATGACTCCTGGAGCACATCTGCAGTAATCCAGTCTTATCCTTTAACATGTGTATATCTAAGAGTGGAATTGTGGTCCATAATATACACAAATCTTCATCTGTAATTGGTATTGCCAGTTTTCCAAAAAGCTTATACTCAATTTTAACTACCCCTGGCAGTGGATACCATTTTCTTTGCTCCATATCCTTGTCCACTTGACATTTTTCTTGCCAATCTGTGTGTGTGCATGCATATGTGTGTACATGCACTCAACATTTTAACTTCTTTTTAAAAAAAATAAAAGATTTTATGTATTCATTTGAGAGACAGAGCAAGAGAGCAGAAGCAGGAGCAGTGCCAGAGGGAGAGGGAGAAGCAGGCTTCCTGCTCAGCAGGCAGCCCAATGCTGGGTTCGATCCCAGGACCATGGGATCATGACCTGAGCTGAAGACAGATGCTTAACTGACTGAGCCACTCAGGCGCCCCTCAACATTGTAACTTGTAACTGAAATATTTATTTTTCTGATTATTAATGGGAAATAACACCTTGTGATGATTATGGATGCTGAATACTTCCTATCATATGGATTTTAATTAATTTTTACCAATTTCCCCATTTTGTTGAGTTTTTTATATTGATTCAAATGTGTTCTTTCTATAACCTGGATACTAATCTTTTACTTATTATACATGTTGCAATTCTCTCTTCCCACATCACAGCTCATTTTTTCCCATTCTTAATTTTTATGAACAGAAATGACTATTTTAATTTAGTCAGATTTATCAATCCATTTTGTTAGTGTCTTCATTTTTTTGTGACTTAAGAAATTCTCTCCTATTCCCAAAATAGAACAATAATATCTACATTGCTTTCTTAAAGTTTCCATTTTTGCTTATCACACTTAGATCTTTAACCAGCTTGGACAGTATTGTTGTTTATGTGTGAAGCAAGAATCCAATCTTTCCTCCCCTCCCCATCATTTGCTTGTTTTTCCTCTTATGGGTAACCAATTATCTCTGTATCACTTATTGCAAATTCCATTATTTCAGCTACCAACCTATACTGCCATTATTATCATAAATCAAATTTTGGAAAATGTTTGTTTCTGGCATCTGTTTTTTTCATTGGTCACTTTGCTGATCCCATAGTGCCTAGACTGAAGTCTCAGCACTCCCCTAATGGTAAGAACCAAATTTTGACCCATGGTGAGATGCACTATATCCAAAATAACTACTTAAGGTTTTTAACTGATACAGATATCTGGAAAACATGCGTGGAAATAGATACAAAGGTTATGGGCTATACAGACGGAGTTAAGTTGGATCAAGCCACAAAAACTACCTTTACCTAGGAAAATAGTAAACCAAAAGCTAAATACCACATTTTCAGAGGGATTGTAGACATCAGTGTCACCATAATGGACGTGAAAGTTGTTAGGAGTGTTGAATCCCATCACATTCCCGTTCAAATCACCTATCCAGTCTGTACAAAAGACAGATGGATCTTGGAGAATGATGGTG
The DNA here is from genome assembly GCF_002007445.2 of Ailuropoda melanoleuca. Taxonomy (NCBI): domain Eukaryota; kingdom Metazoa; phylum Chordata; class Mammalia; order Carnivora; family Ursidae; genus Ailuropoda; species Ailuropoda melanoleuca. Next base: position 136,383,416 of record NC_048218.1, on the reverse strand, counting down.
GACTATTGTCAACTTCACTACATGGTGACTCCTATTGCAGCTTCTTCAAATGTGACTTCAATGATGGAGCAAATTAACACATCCTTTAATATCTGGCATGCAGCTATTGATCATAGGGATTAATACAAAGAAATTATTTGACAAAATTCAACAAGCAACCATTTATGATAATTTTGCAAACAAACTTCCAGCAAATTAGGAGAAGGGAACTTCCTCAATCTGAAAAAGAGCATCTATAAAATAACTGCAACTAAAATCATACACAGTGATGAAAGACAATGTTTTCCCCTAAAGTTGAAAAGAACAAACAAACAAAATAATGATGCCTTGGACTATGCAAAATAAATTGAAAGTTGAAGTCAGAACAATAAGGTAGGGATAGGAAATAAAAGACATGTGAACAGGAAAGGGAGAAATACAACTGTTCCTTAGCTTTCATTGCTGATAACATGATTGATTGTCAGTGTAGAAAATCACAAGGAATAAACAAACAAACAACAACAACAACAACAACAAAAAACACTTCCAGAACCAATAAGTGAGTTCAGCAAGGTATAGGATAAAGGCTACACACACACACACACACACACACACACTTCTAGTATACCAGCAGCACACATGTGGAAACCAAAATTAAACCCACAAAACCATTTATAATCTCTCCAAAAAAGCAAAATACCCACTTACAAATCTAACAAAACACATAAATGAACCATATACTATAAATCACAAGACACTAATGAAAGAGATAAAAAAAAGATCAAAATAAATGGGGACATATAATAAGTTAAAGGATAGGAAAACTCAATACAGTAAAGATGCCAATCTTCTTCAAGATGAATATATAAGTTTGTACAAGGCCTATCAAAATCCCTGCAAGATTTCTTATGTGCACAAGCACGCTTATTCTACAAATCATACAAAAAGTTAAAGGAACCAGAATAGCTAAAACAAGTTTTAGAAAGAAGACCAAATGGGGGAAATCACTCTACCTAATGTTAAAACTTAATATATAACTACAGTAATTGAGATAGGGTGGTACTGCCAAGGAAGAGACATGCAGATTAATGGAAGAGAAAACAGAACTTGATTCAGAATAATTTTTGTAGTTATATATTAAAACACAAAACTATAAAAATTTGAGAAGAAATCATAGAAGAATCCTTTGAATCCCATGATTAGGTAAAGATTTCCTGAACATGATACTAAAAGTATAATCAATAGAAGGAAAAAAAGATAACAAATGAGACTTCATCAAAACTAAAAACTTGTGTACCATGTAAGACCCTATGTAATGAGGATTTAAATCAAGCCAGAAACTAGGTAAAATATATGCAAACCACATATCTAACATAAAAGTCTTATATGTGGAATAAAGAACTCCTCAAACTCAACCGAAGAACAAGCTATCCAGTTAGAAAGCAAATAAAATATATGAACACAATAGGAATACAAAATAAGCACATGAAAAGATCTTCAACATAATTAGCCATTAGAGAAATACAAACACAGCCACAGTGATATATCATTACCTATCTATTAGAAAAGATAAAATAAAAAACAGGGATAATATTAAATGGAGTGGAGATGAAGAGATACTCGAGCTTTCTTACATTGCTGGTGGGAAGGTAAGATGTACAGCCACTCAGAAAAAGGGTTTTGCAGTTTCTTACAAATCTAAACATGCATTTACTCTATGAATCAGCAATCCTATTCTTGGGCATTTATCACAGAGAAATGAAAACTTACATTCACACAATACATACATTCATACATACATACCTGTACCTGAATGTTCACAACAGCTTTATTTATAATAGAAAAATTCTAACAACAGCCCAAATTTCCTTCTTTTGATGAAGCTATGAGCAAACTGATACATTCATACAATGGAATGCCACTCACCAATAAAAAGGATAAAGTATTGAATACACCTAACAATCTGAATGGACCTCAGGAGCATTACTCTTAATGAAAATTCTCAGTCTTAAAATGTTCACGCTGTATTGTTGCATTTATATGACATTCTTGAAATGAGAAAAATATAAAGGTGGAGAACATATCAGTGGTTTCCAGGGAACATGTAGTTTGTGTGTGGTGGGGCTGAGGATACAAATACCAAGACATGGCAAGCTGGAATTGTTCTTAGTGATGGGACTGTCCTGTATCTGGATTTCGGTGGCAGTTACACAAATCCATACACTTGATAAAATTGCACAGCACTTTATATTTCCCCAAATAAATACAGATTTTAAAATGGTGAACAGACTATGGTCTAATTAGTAGAAACATGTCATTTCCTGGTTTTAAAATTATATTACAGCTGTGTAAGATGCCACACGTGGGGGGAAAGTGGGTGAAGAGAGTATTGAACTCTCTACTCTTTTGCAAGTTCCTTTGAGTCCGTATTTCAAAATAAAGGTTTTGTTTGTTTGTTTGTTTGTTTGTTTTTTAGACTGGTCATTGTTACCTAGAAAGAATAAAAATTATTTATTCTGGAATGATTTCTAATTATGACTGTGTGTGCATGTGTGTGTGTGTGTTTGTGTACCTCAGGGAAAGTGACCAACATGTAATATTGTCAAATCTTATTATCTTTGGCTTATAGAGATTGTTCATAGTGTGTGTATACACCCCTGTGTATGTGCATATATGGATGTTTTCTTGTGTATGCATTCATTTATATGCACTTATAATCCCACATCTGGTCACTAGCAGAAATATATGAAAACTAGCATCCATTTATGTTTGGAAATTAAGTTAGCCACATTAATCTAAATTATGCCTTTGTCACTGAACTAAATGCTCTGTATAACTTCCAAATCATAAAATTAAACACTGAGATAAAAAAAAAAAACACTAAATCCCTTAAGTACCTCTGTAGGCAGTACGACTACAGTAAGGTATTTTGTACCACTGACAAAATCCTGTCCTCCCTTGTCTTTAGATTTTTACAGTATAGTCGAAAAGAATCAAAGCTTTTTATGCACTTAGGGTATCTAAGTAGGGATAGTATTTGAGAAAATACCTACCTACCCACACACTCCAATACATACCAACGGCTGATATGAGCTTTTTGCCAAGAACGGAGATCTGAGGGAGAGGAATCAGAAGAGGACAGGCAGGAGGCTCCAGGAGGAAAGAAAAGAAATGGGATGAAGACAGAGGGTGCAGAAGTGATGAAGCTATTTACGATGGAAACCCGAATGTTGCTTCCACCTCACTTTCAGCTGAGCTGGTTGTACAGCTCCGTGGGTCATGAACTGGTTTAAGTGTCAGGCCATTTAGGATCGAAACCCAAAAAGGAGCTGAAAAACCACTGAAACGTAAACAGAGAGATAATGCTTACCAGCTCCTTTCCTATAAAGTTGGGGGAATTCTTCGATAATTAATTTACGTAGATGAGTAAAAAACTGGTAAGTAACCAAGTATCAGGAAAACAACATTACACCGCCTACTTAGAAATGGACGCCATTCACTATAGGATTATGGTTTTGCCCCCCGTAGAGTATGGGACCAGGGCAAACTGAGCAAATAAGAGGAGATGGGAGATCCAGCCCCCGATGAACCACCTTCTCTCCTTTTCTGCCACAAAGAAGTCAACCTCCTTCTCCGTGAATACAGAATAAATAGTGAAAGCATGTTGATTTGATGCAGTGCCAATTTATTAGCTTGCCTGGGGCATCTACATGTTTGTGTCTGGCCCGGGTGGTCTATGTTCTAATTCCGTATGCAAACATACCCACAAACAAGCAAATACACAGAGAGTAGCTCTTCCAACTGAAGAAAACACTGCCACAAGTGCAAAACCTCTCCTGGAAATGAAGGTTTAGGATTTCACACCCTCACCCATATGAGGCTTTCCTACTTCAGGTCTAGCTGTGCTGCCGAATGCTGGCACAGAAATACGCTGCGTGTAGATACAAAACACTTCTATCAGTTTAGAATTTGGTAGTCTTCTTTATCACACTGGAAACATGCCACATGGCAAACACACCGAGTGCTTATACAACAGAATTCTTTCCGACCTTCCCTCTTCCCTTAGTATAAGATTACATTCATTTATTTGCTTTTAAAAACCCATGTAATTCTGTTCACTGGAAGTTGGCAAGACATTCCAGCCATGCAGAGCGTAGATAAGTAAAAATTTCAGGCCAACCGTTAATGGCTAACTCCATTTTTTTGTTAGAGAAAAGACAATCCATTTTTTTTTCTTTTTTCACAGAAAACCATACATATTTGTGTATGATAATTATGAAGTCTTTTACTGAAGACTGTTGTGAATAATGCTCAAGAAATATTTTTATATTTCAGTGCCTGGTACTTTAATCTTGTCCTTGGTTGCAATTTATTCTTCAGAAATTTTATGTATATATGCATAATTATTTATATTATTATATATAAAGATAAAAAGATATATATCTAAATCAGAATTGCAACCAGAATCAAGCTCAAGGCAAAGAGATGATATACATTTATGTAATTGTGAAGAAAACGGAGGCTGAGAATAAAATGTGTTTCCTATTTTTCTACTAGCTTGAAAATACTTTTTAAAATGAACTTATTTATTTTCTTTTGGTGGTTGAAGTTTCAATTACTACTTCAAAACTTCTCTAAGAGCATAGATAGACATTGCTAGCCAGTCATTTGTTTATCCATTCATTCCACAAATATTTATTGCTCCTATATTGAGTGCTCTCCGAAATCCTGGGTAGAAACGCAGACAAAGTCCTCATGAAATACATGATCTAGTAAACAAGAAAGGCAATAGATAAACACGAAAGTCTATGTAATTATGGCATAATAACTGTAGTGTGATAACTGCTTGTATAAAAGCAGAAGCACTTTGGTTGAACTTTATAACTGCTACCCTTTCTCTTATTTCAAACTCTCCACGTTCCCTTACAATTAGAATTTGGCTTCTTGGGTAGACTTGTCTATAGGGAAATAACATGTTTCCTTATAAATTGAAAATCCAGCCTTTTGATAGTTTTATTACAGATTATAAAATCATAAATTGATGTTTTGTGTTATGAAAAAAACAGGAATTCTTACTCCAACATGTATAATTCTAAGTGCAAGAGACCTTCACGCTCTGGTGGGATTGAATCCCCATTTCTCTTTACTGCTCTTTCTGCTAGCATGGTCTAGCACAAGACAGTAATGAAGAATCAAATGAGCTTGCCTGTAAATTCTGCAAGTAGATAGATTTAAAAACAACCAGGATGCCATTAAGATAGGATACTACTCATTCATCTTTAGTATATAAAGCCAGTAACGTGGCATTCAAATATTTGAGCTTCAAAAATATATAGTCATATATTTCCAGCTCAACACCTTGCAAGCCACAGTTTAAGAGCCCACGAATTTTCTCGGCCAAGCAAATTAATCTTCTAAGAATAGCCTGTAGACATCAAATGGTGGCTCTGAAAAGTTGTTTGGGCTTATTCAGATTTTGCTGGCATAGGTGATAAAATAATGAAAACATCACTGCATTATTTCTAAATCCTTCTGTCTAAGGCATGTGCATATTATTTTGGCAAATTTAACTTATTGATCAGCATCATTTTAGGAATTATTTTCTAATAATGGTGTCAAATTGTAATACCAATGTTCCTAGGTGCATGCCATTCTGAATTCCTTTAGCATATATTGCCACAAAATTTTGATTAAATCTCACCTACTCTATCTACCTAAGTAGAACCCTGTGCCTGTATTTCCTTTAAATAAACGTATTTGAAAAGTACAAATCTGACCCAATTGAAAATGTACTTCCCTTTTCAACAATATGAAGAATTACTTGATAGCTGCTTTTAATGTCTTAGATGTGTTTTTGTTATATATATTTTACTTATAGCTGAACGATGTGTGAAGAAATTGAGGTCTAGACATAACAGCCTGACCCACATCTATTTAGTAGCTGACCAGTACTAGTAGTACCAGTACTACTGGGATATAATCAAGTGCTCCTGGATTCTAGCTCACTGTAGTTCTCTAAACCCTGCTGCAAAGCATTAGAATTAATCACGCTTAAGATTATACCTTTTGTGATCCAATATACTTCCCTTCCTTCATATTCCAACCACAAATATCACATACACAAGAATATGGCAAGTTATTCTAAGATACTTTTCTATTTTCTTGTAAAACTGGGCAGTTTTGTTTCTTTCTTAAAAGAAATTATTTTATTTGTGGATTCTTCCAGAAGTGAATGGATGCAATTTTTTTCTTGCTGCCAGAGTGGCCCATCAAAACATTTTTGTTCCAAATGGAACATATTATACATTCAAATATTCAAGTTAAAATCTCAAATAAAGGTTAATCATTTTATGCCATCCCTTGTGCAAGAAGGGATTATTTTGCTTAGAACACATATTTAATTTTCTATGAATAATTTAGTTATATAAGTCTTGTAGGAACTGGAAAGCTATCTTATTTGTTCATTGTTTAAGTAAAAATATTTTAAGTGTTCCCCCCCAAAATCCATTTTGTTCTTTTGTGCTAGAATCCATCTAGCAATTGAGTTTGAGATTTAGATTCTATATTTATTTTATTTTCTAAAAGGAAGTATGTTCACTATTGATTTAATATGGAGTTGGGTTTCTTTGTTGTTTTTACTTATGAGCTTATGTAAGTTTACATTTTTTAAATTCAGTTTGGTTAATAGTAAACTCATAAAATTTCTGTGCATGATAAACCAATTTCTTAAGCATTTCAAAAAAAGAAAAGGAAAAAATCTCTACAGGAAACTGGCCTCAAATACACTGTGGATCTTCTGTTTAACAAAGAAATAAGTCAGAAAAAAGTACAGCAAAAGTACATGAGAAAGAAAAAGTAAATATTTTCTGTGTAAAACCTGAAAGAATATTTATTATCCCAAGATACTTTAGTTGCTTTTCCAAGGCCAGAAGTATGATTACAAGAGTATTCATGAGGCTCCTCAGATTTTTAGTGTTAGATTATTCTTAAATTTTTTTGTTGATTGTTGCTTTTTTTAACTACCTTTGAAAATGAATTTTACCACTTAACATTTTATTAAATTACGTATTATTAAATTTTTAATACATATTTATTACATATTTTTTTGTCGGCCAATTGAATGTAAATTACTTTTGAATAGTGTTTGTCTTATTCTTTTAGAATTAACTAATTAAATAATTGCTTGGGTTTTTAAAAATCTTTTGAATAATGTTTTTAGAGAAGTTTTAGGTTTACAAAATTGAGAGAAAGGTGTACAGGTTTCTGGGATAGTCCTTGCCCCAACATATGCACAGCCTCCCCTACTATCAACATCACTCACCAGAAAGGTATTTCTTTCTTTTTTTTTTTTTTTTACCAGTGTGAAACCTATATGGACACCTCATAATCACCCTAAGTCAACAGTTTACCCACAGGTTCACTTTTACTATTGTACATTCTATGTGGGTTTGGACAAATGTATAAATGACATATATCTATCATTATATCACGTTATTTCAGGGTCCTAAAAATCATGTATGCTCTGCCTATTCATCTCTCCCCACCACTCCCAAACCAGGCAGCCACTGATCTTTTTATTGTCTCCCTAGTTATGTCTTTTCCAGAATGTCGTATAATTGAAATCATATAGTATGTAGCCTTTTCAGATTGGCTTCTTTCACATGGTAAATCTTAGTGTGCATTTCAACTTCCCCCATGTCTTCATGCTTTGAGCACTCATTTTTTAGTGCTGAATAATATTACATTATCTGCATGTACCACAGTTTGTTTATCCATTCACCTACTGAAGGACATTCTGTTTGCTTCCAAATTTGGCCTATTATAAATAAAGCCATTATTAACATCTGTTGTGAAGGGTTTTGTGTGGACATAAGTTTTCAACTCTGTCCAATAAATACCAAGTGCGATTGTTAGATTTTATGGTAAGGGACTGCAGTCCTTTGTCAGAGGTGTCTTTTGAAAATATTTTCTTCTAGTCTGTGGCTTGTCTTCTAATTCTCCTCATATTGTCTTTCACAGAACAGACTTTTTAAATTTTAATGAAGTCCAGCTTATCAATTATTTCTTTTATGCATCATGTCTTTGATGTTGTATCTAAAAAGGCAGGTTCTCCCCTTTGTTATTTTCTAGGATTTTATAGCTCTGCATTGTAATTAGGACTATGATCCATTTTGTATCAATCTGTGTGAAGGGTGTAAGCTTTATGTTTAGATTCATTTTTTTACAATTGGGTATTTAGTTGTTCTAGTACTGTTTGTTGAAGAGATTATCTTTACTGTATTGCCTTTCCTCCTTTGTCAAAGATAAGTTGATTATATTTTTGGTAATCTATTTCTGAGCTCTTTATTCTGTTCCATTGGTCAACTTATCTATTCTCTTAGCAAAACCACACTCTCTTGAATACTGTGTAGCTTTATAGTAAATCTTTTCATCAAGCAGTGTCAGTCCAACTTTGTTCTCTTCAATATTATGTTGGTTATGCTAGGCCTTTTGCCTCTGCACATAAAGTTTAGAATCTTTGCTGATATCCATAAAATAACTTGGGATTTAGATTGGGATGGTATTGAATCTATAGATCAAGTTGGTGAGAACTGAAATTTTGGCAATATTGAGTCTTCCTATCCTAGACAGGGAACATCACTGCATTTATTTCTTCTTTGATTTTGTTCATCAGAGTTTCATTGTATTCCTAATATAAATCTTATACATATTTTGTTAGATTTATACTGAAATATTACATTTTTTGACATTAATGCAAATGGTATTGTGTTTTTAATTTTAACTTCCACTTGTTTTTTGTCAGTATATAGGAAAAGAAGTGACTTTTCTATATCAACCTTGTATCCTGCAATTTTGCTATAATAATTTATTAGTTCCAAGACGTGTCTTGCTGCTTCTTTTGGCTTTTCTACATAGGCAATCATGTCATATGTAATCAGTTTTATGCTTTCTTCTCCCGATCTGTATACTTTTTATTTTCTTTTCTTGCTTTATACTTTTAGCAAAGATTCAGTATGATGTTGAAAAGGAGCAAAATGGGGATATCCTTGCCTCATATCTGATCTTAGTGGAAAGGTTTGAGTTTCTCACCATTTAGGATATTAACGGCAGGTATTTTGTGGATAGTCTCTATTTAGTTGAGAGTTTCCCTCTATTTCTACTCTGCTGAGAGTTTTTATCATGAATAGGTGTTGGATTTTACCAAACGATCTTTCTGCATCTATTGATATTGTCATCTGGTTTCTTTTGTAGTCTCTTGATATGATGGATTACATGAATTGATTTCTGAATGTTGAACACATGAAGGTATTTGTCTCTAAAGCTTGAACATTTTCATCAAACCTTTGAGTATACCAGAGTAAGGAGTAGATTCATATAAAGTTCTGATCTAGAAAGAACCAATATTCTACAGGTATTTTTCAGGATGTCTTTGTAGTGATACAAGTTACAGGATTATATAGGGGTTATCGTAGAGAATTTCTAACAGGACCAAAGAAGACTGATTATTCTGAAAACTGAAAAATTCACAGTATTTGAAATCAACCCCAAAGGAGGCCTAAAGCAATGAACCTATAGTTAGATATTTGGAAAGTTCAGAATTTGAAGTGAGGGAAAATGGAGCATGAAGGCACAGCCTGTATATACCACACTGCAAGTATATACTTTTGTTGAACGAATAAAAGCAAACAGTAAGTTGCAGGGAAACTTACATTAAAAAGGAAAAAAATGCTCAAAAAACTGTGCCAAAGAGCAGGTACTGCCACACCAGATTGCTTGAAATTCAGGAAGAACCTCCTTTAGGTACAGAATGAGTAGAGGGTGTAGATGAGTGATACCAGAAAGTTGAGAGTGCCTTTTTGATGCAGAGATGGGAATGGAGATGCCAAGGGCATTGGGGAATATGCCCAGAACCTTCTTCAGATAGAAGACCTATCCTTCAGGGGAAAGGATTTCGCCAAAGTATAATTCTGAATTCTTATTCCAGTAAGAGAAAGGCAAATCCTCCCCACTCCAGTCACCCTTGTTCCTTATGTCTCACTTAAGTGAAAGAAAAACACATATTAAAAAGGAATCAGAGTTTTAAGGAAATAGATGGCAAGCTGCTGCACCAAGGAAGAGATAGGGAGCAAGGAAGAAAATGCTCTCACAGTCTTCAGATAGAGCCATTAAAAGACTGAAGTTTAACCATAAGGGTATAAAACACTCACCTTCTCCCACATATTACCATCAGGACTCCAGCACAGTAACACAGCTTATAGGTAAAGAGCTATAAGATACAGACCCTGAATGAGGAAAACTACTTAGGGAAGCCTAAGGTCAAGAGAGAAGACAAAAATAGCTCACTGGGAGAATTTGAAGCCTATGGTACCTCCAGGTACATGAAACATTAAACACATCCCAGATTCTAGTCAGATTAAATCATCCGACTATATCATGGTGATATAAATCATCACATTACAAGCTTATTTACTTCAATTCCTGTTACCTGACAATCATACCTAGATTTCAACAAATACAAACAAAACATGCCAAAAGCCAAGAAAAAATACAGTCTGAAGAGAAAAAGAAATCATCAGAACCAGACTCAACTATGACACAGATGTTGAATTTATCAGACAGGAATTTAAACTAACTGTAATTAATATATTATGGATTCTAATGGAATGAATAGATACAATGAAAGTACATATGGGTCATGCAAGCAGAGAGATGGAAACGATAAAAGAATCAAAAGGAACTTCCAGAAATAAAAAATCCAAGAGCAGAAATGAAGAATGCTTTTGATGGGCTCATCAGTAAATATGACACAAGCGGAGTTCAACGAACTTGAAGAAAGGTCAACCAAAACTTTCCAAACTGAAATGCAAGGAGAGAAAAGTATGAAAAAAATAAACCCAGAGATCTCATTGGAGATGTGTGGGAAAATTTCAAAAGGTATAATATGTATGTAATTAGAATACCAGAAGGAGAAGAAAAAGAGAACAGAGCAAAAGAAATATTAAAAAGAAATAATGGCCAAGAATTTCACAAAATTATAACAAGCACCAAACCACAGATCCACAAACCAGCTTGGAGAACAAGAAGGAGGATAAATACAAAAAACTCTACAACCTTTCCATGTTATATTTAAAATGAAAAAAGAAATGACAAAGAAGAAATCCTGAAGGGAGTCAAAGAAATCAAAACATTTTATCTATAGAGGAACTATGATATGAATTACATTGGAATCTTATCAGAAACCATGCAATCAAGAAGAAACTGGAGTAAAATATTTAAAGTTTTGAGAGAAATTTACCTAGAATTCTATAGTCAGATAAACAATCCTTCAAGATTGAGAAAGAGAAATAAAGAAATTAAAACAGAAAGAATTTATTTCTAGAGGACTTGCACCTCCAAGACATGTTAAAGAAATTCCTTAGGCAGAAAAAGACAATATAGGTTAGAAACTTGGATTTTTGCAAAAGGAAAGAGTGCTGGAGAAAGAATAAGTGAAGATAAAATAAATTTTAAAAAATTTTACTATTCTTAATTGATCTAAAAATAACTGTTCAGGAGTGCTTGAGTGGTTCAGTTAGTTAAGTGGCCCACTCTCGGTATAGCTCAGGTCATGATCTTGGTGTTATGGGAAAAAGGCCTGCCTCAGGCTCTGTGCTCAGTGGAGAGTTTTCTTGAGATTCTCTTCCTCTCCCTCTCCATCTGCCCCTCCCCAACTCATACCATGTGTGCGCATGCACTCTCTCTCTAAAATAAATAAATAATAAAAATAAAAATAAAGATAACTGTTCAAAGCAGTGCTAGTAATAAATGTACTGACTGGTTATAGCATACATGTAAGTGAAATGAATGACAACAATGTTGCAGGAGATGAGAGGAAGGAATTAAGAATTCTCTGTTGTATGGTATGTGTACTGCATATGAAAGAGTATAATGCTATTTGGAGTTGAACCTAGATCCATGTAAAATGTATATGGTAAAGTCTGGAGCAACTACTAGAAAAAAATTTCAAGAGTTGAAATCCTAAGAAGAAAGATAAAATGAAATCATATAAAATGCTCAAATAAGACTAGATAAGGGAGAAAAAAGAGGGAAAAACGGGAAAATGCAATGAACAGAAACAGTTACAAACATGGTACATATTAATCCAAGTACATCAATAATTACTTTAAAGGTAAATGATCTAAATAACACTAATTAAAACATGAACATTTCCAGATTAAAAAAAAAAACAAACAAAAACAAGACCCAATCCTATTGTCTACAAGAAATGTATTTTAAATATAAAGACAATGACAAGTTAGCGCTAAGATGGGGAAAGGTACACCAGACGGACACAAATAAAAATAAAGCTGGAATATCTATATTCGTTTCAGATAAAATATAATTCAGAATGAGAAAGATAATTAAGACTGAGAAGCAGCATTGCATAATAATAAAGTGGACAATTCTCCAAGAAGACATAACAAATCTAAATATGAATACACCTAAACAAGAGTGTCAAAATAGCTGATTCAAAAATGGATAAACTCATATCATCTTAGAACTTAAAAGCCCAGCCCACTAACGACACAGGAACATGAATAATATTCTGAGAAATAGTTGACTTGAAAGACTGAAAAATTTAGGCTATATGTTTTAATCAAAACATGGATACAATGGAAATTTAATATACATTATTAGGAAAAGATAATCCAGCACATATGTATAAAAGCTGTTCTCTTAAAACATTATCTAACTTTGCTGTCCTCAACCTGGGAATCACCACAGTGAAGTAGATCTAAAAAAATAGTAACAAAGACTTGTTAACTTTCTCACATTATCATGGATAATTACATAAAGCAAAATAAATATCATTTTTTCCAAATAATTTTAGAGACAACTTTAATTAACTAAAAAACCACCCAGGGGCGCCTGGGTGGCACAGCGGTTAAGCTTCTGCCTTCAGCTCAGGGCGTGATCCCGGCGTTATGGGATTGAGCCCCACATCAGGCTCCTTTGATTTGTTAGAGACAGTCACACATACTGTCAAAACGATGCAAGTAAATCCTCTCTTCTTCCTGTACTAAATGTTGTATCTATTTGTAACCAAGGTAAAAGGCTAAAATAATTTTCCAATAATTATAAAATACATGTACACACACACACACACACAAACACACACATACATATGCAACTTATAAGCATATTATGAGCTAAAACCTAAGCAGGGAATACTAAGCAATGAACGAAAATAAAAGTTTAGCTAACTTGATGACATATGCTAGTATCAGCAAAATATTTGGATGCTTTAAGTCTTGAGCAAGCTGCAATGGTCTATTAAATAAATGTGAAAATTTCTTTATGTTTAAAGAAATACAGTATCTTTGATGTCCTTAAAGAAATTAAATGCATATTAAAATAAAAATAAATGATGAGATACTATAAAAATAAACAGATGGAGGAGGAGAGAAGGGAAAACAAATCTAGCTTCTGGAAAAGAAAAAAAGTACATTTTTGAGATTTAAAATTCAACAGAACAACAGAACCAATCCAATGAAAACAACATATTTGAAGTGTAGAATAGATGTTAAGATCTAACTCCAAAAGTTGCAAAGAGAAAAGTAAAACAAGTGAAGGAAGATAAGAGACATGGAGAACAGAAGGAGCATTTCCAACATACATCTAAACAAGAAGAGACTAGAACAAAATGAAGGTGAAGCAATATTTGAGAAAAACTGACTACAGTTTTCAAGAATGGATGAAAAGCTCCACAAATATATAGATAAAGAAAGTATAACATATACCAACTGGTATGAATAAAAAGACATCCACTGGCACAGCATGGATAAGCAGGAGGCAACCAAAGATATTGGGAGGATCTTAATAACAGGTCAAAATAAAAAGAGATCACCTACAAAGAAACCATGAAAGACTAATAGCCACTTCTCAAAATAAAAATCAAAATGAAAAAAAAAAAAAGTGAACTAGTACCTTCACAAGATTCAGAAAAATGAAGATAACTATCAAACTGGAGTTATATGCCTAGCTGAACTAAAAGAATGAGGGAGAAATACAGTTTAAGAGGAAAAAGTTTACCACTAACAGTCTGTCATAAAAGGCATTTCCAAAAGATATACTGTAGGAAGAGGAAAAGTAACTCCACCATAAAGAAAGTAAACATTGCAAAATGATACAGTGAGCAAAGAACTGTTAAACAAGTACACAAATCCTAAAATTACCGTCTGTATAAAATAACTATAAAACATGAATAAAATTTATAATGATGTTTTAATTTGGATTCACTTTTGTAAAAAGTGCTACCATGGAAGAGTCTGCATTGTGTAGATGAAGATCTTGGTTCTTGGATTCCCCGCTAAAGGAACCCACCAAACAATTTCGGTGGGGATATGCACTAGAATAAAGACAATCAGAAGGAAAGTAGCAAGCATAAAGCAGTTTATTAAGGACAATACACTCTCAAAGTGGGAGAGCAGGCAGGCCCAGAGGGGCCCAAGGCCACAGGGGTCCTTTCCTTTGGTGTTTGCAGGGTCTTGTGTCATGGACAGGGAGGTCTCTAATGGAGACTGCTTCCAATCATTTGGAATCACAGAACGGGAGGAGGAATTTTTGACCCTACAACGTTTGTACCAGAACTGTCAGGGCAACCTTTCTTCATGGAGGGGAGTGGGGGCTATAACCACAATGGGAATGTATTATGATGGATCTAGGGGTTACCCTGGGGTAGAGATGGACTAGGTGAGCACATGCTCTGCACCTGTGGCTCTTGGTCTTCTAGTCCCAGGATCTTGGAAGTCACAAGGTCAGGATGTTGTGTTCTCAGGCTTCTGATGTGTAACCTATTTATCACCGTCCTTGCCTCCAGCTCGTGTCTCTATCACTCCCCACTCAAGGACTTGGAACTCTGCCTACGGGTGCTCCTTCCACTGCTCATATCTAGCTTCTCTAACAAAAGAACAAAGCTAGAGCACTAGACAATATTAAGAGTAAAGGGATCAAAGTGGAATTTCCTAAGGTTCAATGTATATTAGCTAAATTTGAAATTTGTTTTCCTGGTGTTTTGCAGTGGAAACGAAGCTAATAATTTAGTATTCACTAATTAATCAAGTAAGCATACGAAATGTTCAAAATAAACTTTAAACACTGAAATTATCTTTATAATTCTCAAATCAGTATATGAAGTGAATAAAGCTTAAAGCTAATAATGACAAAAATTAATCAACTCAAAATTTAAAAAGATAATGAAATAGCATAAAATATGGAAGATCTAGAAATCACAATACTACAAATGTAAAAAAATGTGTCATGTAGAGACAAAGATTATCAGATTAGATTAAAAAAGGAATAAAGAAAACAAAAATAAATAAATAAACATTCAGCTGTTTCTTCTAAGAGATATATCCATGAATAGTTAGGAAAAGTTGGAAGTAATAAAGTGGGAAAAGAAAAAAAAAAAGCCAGAAAACAGTAGCCAAAAGAACCTGTAGTAGCTGTATATTACTCTCAGACAAAACAGATTTTAGAACACAGAACAGCTTTACCAGAAATAGCTCTATATAATAATTTTTTTAAGGTTGAATTCACCAGAGATATAGGACAGGTCTTAACTTATATTCACCTAATAAAATATTTAAAGCAAAATATATAAGTCTACAGGGAAAATAGACAAATCTACAGTTATAATGAGGTATTTCAACACACTCCTATTATTAATAGGGGAAATAAAGATAGAGACTAGTAAATGCTTGGAAGATTTGAACAGAACACTGTCTTGACTCCCATTTTCCCTCAGAATGAAAACAAATCTTTGTCATGGTGCCCACCTTGCTTGGACTCACCCCTCTACAACCTCTCTGACCTCATCTTACATGACTCCCTCCCTCATTCCGATTGCTCCAACTCCTGGGCTCCTTACTCTCTGCCAGTGTGAGGAATGCTTCCATGCTGGTGGTCCCTCTGTGAAGAACAGTCTTCTCCAAGCTTATTTCCTTGCTTTGCTCAGACATCACCTTCTCAGTGACCACACTCTCTAAATAGCAAGGAACAACTCTCCTAGCTCTCTTTACTGCAGATATCCCTTACTCTGGCTTTTTCTTTTCTTTAGCACTTACCTCATTCTAGCATACTATTTAATGTCCCCCCCCCTTTTTTTTTTCCCCCGCTGTTTACTGTTAATGGTCTTCCTTCCCACCTCCCGCTTGAATGTCAGTTGTATAAGGGAAGCAATAAGTGTTTGCTTCAGGCATATGTAGGAAGCACTTAGAACAGTGTGCAGCACATAAAATGTATTCAGTAAATATTTGTTGATTGGATGAAAGGACCCAGAAATTGGGCTGTGATGGCAAGGTTAAGCCCAGTAAAAAGGGTGGAAAGATCAAGGCAAAAATTTTTCCCACAGGAATTCAATTTTGAGAAATGACAAGCAGGGAAAAATGCTGGAAATCAGTTAGTAAAGCTGAAAGCATGCCAGTGTGAGACATGTGTTGTGTGGTCATCTGCTTCTCAGTTGTTGGGCTAAGACTCCTTTAATACTCCGTAATTAGGAAAAATACTGAAAGAATCTAGGATACCTGAGGACTCCTAGGTACGGCTAACTCAGTTTTGAAGGCATACTCCAGGCTTTACAGAGAGGGACACATCACGGTGCCTCATCTCTAGAAACGTACAACGTACTGTAAGAGACATCTTCACCAGAAAAAAAATGTAAATCAAAATAGCAATTTATTAAATATATTAAAAAGTATTTTTAATAAAAGCATAACTTTATACTGAAAAACAAGTCATATCAAATGATGTCAAATACCAGGTGTGTGTCTATCTCAAATTTTAAAACAATATTACTCACAGTCTACAAGTACAAAGGGATTCAAATATTTCTTTTAAGAGCAAATGGGCTGCTAAAACATGGGACTACAAGCTAGAATTTACCAATTATTTTTCAACGCTGATAATTCCTTGCTATGCAGCTCTAATTTTTATCGATACAATGAACTACCTATAAGCTTCTTTAGTGAAGCTTCTTTAGTCTCCTACATTTCTTCCCTTTTCTAGGTTCATCCCTTCTTCCAAAAGTATGTCAATCTTTCAACCTCCCCCCTCCTCCCTCCACCACATAACTGGGAAATGTAAATAAATAAGTTAACTGCTTAGGATCTATAGCATCCAGCACTAACATCCTAACGTTAAAATTGTGATGAGAAGACCTAATGAAGAAAATGTGAATAGAGAATGTTTTGACTGCTTTTGGCCACCATACAAGACTTAATATGAGAGAGTCTCCAGGGATCCCAGGACGGTTGTCTTCGTAGAAGATTTCATAATTCTGGTAATTTTTTCAAGTTCATTTGACAGGCTTGGCTTTAAAACATATTTGTAGAATTAGACAGTAATCACAACTGGCAAAATGCCTGGTTTCAAAAGCACATTCCTTTTACCTATTTTTTTAAAGCTTTCTCTTTGTCATTAATTTTTACAGCTGAAAATTTCTATATCAGGAAAAAATGGTGATATTTATGCCTTATTTTGTAACCCACATGAATATGATCTTTTTCTTGAGTTTTTACCCCTGATGTGTTGAGTTTATAGCACAGTGCTAGTTTCTGTCATTCTAGAAGATGCTATTTTACTCCTTAATGTTTACTGTTCTGTTTCCACACAAAGAGACATATTCATGATGGCAAATAGAAAAAGAAATCCAGATTAACATTTTTTTGCATTTTTTTTGTTATGTAACGCATTTTAAAAAATTGCAATAAGGTGAATGAAGTAAGTACATAGTAACTTCGGTTCATCACTATTAAAGTATATATTTTTAAATCTAAAAGAACACAAAAGGACATGTTTTCTACAACAGTTTGCAATTCCCTCTTTATTAGATGAATATAGGGGAAAGATTTAAATTATTTCCTAAATCAAAGACATCATCAATTATATTTGCCATTGTATGTGCCACCAAGATATCCAAAAATGGCAATTATTATAAAATAGCAAGAAGTATTATACAAAAGACCCATTTTGAATGTTAAAATGTAAAAATATAATCTATCTTTAAAGTGATTTTAAATATATGTTGTTATACATATTTTGATATGTGTATTTTAGATTTTAGTGTTAACATGGTCAGGTCCACCCTGTTTTATGTGAAGGTGGTTGCACAAAATTCTGCAAATGTTAATAGCGACTGCATGTTGTTGTAAGATAGAGACATTTTAATAGTAATTATAATGAAAAAACTTGTTTCCTCTTCATAGTATTGGGCAGTAAGTTGAAGATATTTTGAAGAGAACCATTCTTAAAAGAGATACATATGTGTCATGAATTTAATGAAACAACTCTTCTCTGTTAGAGATAAACTTATCAGAAAATTAGATATGAAAATTTATGGAGGACATCCTTCGTCCAAGCAGTGATACAGTAGCTTCTATCAGAATTTTCCTTGAACAGACAATAATTATTATCTTTGGGGGATATAGAAATACAATGAGTAATCATCTGGAAGCACTGGAGATTCACTAAGAGCAGGCAGAAGAACCTGAATATTCACCATTTGGAAGATGGAAATGTCACTGGATGATTTTCCCTTTTCTTTTCCTTTTTTTTAAATAGCTTTTACCTAAATGTGGGACACAGTCTGTGAAAGTGAAGGGGCAAGAACTTATGAAAACTTAGAGCCTTGAGGAGCCATAGGAACGTGTTTGGGGGGTACCACAACAAGTGGGAAGGAAAGAGGAAAGACAAAAAGGAAAGATTCATGTTTCAAAAACCTCAAATTCTGCACCTAAGCTCTGTCTGAATCTCTGGCTGACCCCTGAATGATGCATGTACATGGCAGACACTAAACAGTCCAGGCAAAACTAAGAGTTAAACATTCAGATTTCCGAGTCGACCCACCCCAGAAAAGGAAGTTTTGAGTTTGAATTCAGCCTGGTTAATGGAGAACTAACACAAAGAAAAAGCAATCATCTTTTTTAAAACTATCACCCAAAGTGGAATCTCTACAATTTTCTCCTTTACAATGCCCAGGACACAATAAAAAATTTGACCCATATTCAAGAAACTGCAACCAATCTGAGATGATCCAGATGCAGAAATTAGTAGACAAGAATTGTAAAGCAGCTGTTATAATTATGGTCATGGACACAAAGGAAAATATGCTTGTAATTAAAAAAAAAAGAAATCTCAAAAAAGAAATGAAAACAATCAGAAAGAACAAAATGGAAATTTTAGAATTGAAAAACACTAAATGAAATAATTTATGTCATGTCCTCACATGTTCAGTACTCCAAAAAGGTATGTGGGGTGGGGGGACAGGGTCTCTAAAGAAATGTTAACCGTGAAGAAAAAAAAATCATCTTTAATATTCATTCAATGGCAAGAACAAAGGAAAAATAATGCCAAGTTTGTGTTCGTGAGGTAAAAAACCACCAAAAGAATAGACCAGGCAATTCACTCTTTTGAGTCTTTAACACCTGAAGTGGGCAATTGTTTTTTCACTATGATACGTAAATTAAACATTTACTCTTTGACACTTTATACTAAAATATACCCTAACGGTAAGGAAAGAGCACATGTTATATCATTTTTAGTTTGCTACTCAGTTATCAAAAAGTCACAGAATTTGATGCATGATTGCCAGGTCGTGCTCCCATAAAAGAAAACCATCCTATATCTTTGCTGAGCACATACTCCCTTTCAGCTTTAATTTGCCTCAGCCACATCAGAGGGATACAATGGCTACAATTAAAATCTATAATCTGGAGGAGGGAGGGGGCATGGATTTTGGTAGAATAGCCTTCTACCAATTACTTTGTAAAAACAGTTCAGTACACGGGTTAACAAAATCTCATGTTAGAAAACATCTCAAAGTATATTATTACACTTTTTTGCTTTTGTGAGTATCTCTAATGATCATAATGTCAACCTTTATAATATAAAACATTTTAATAAAAAGTTGGATAAATGAACTCAGGCTTTACCCATGAGTGATGTGAAAAGTGTCTACACACTGAAAGATAAAATAAAACATGAATTGTGCAGTCTTTTCATTTGACTTATTCTAGATATTTTTAAACTACACTATTTTCAACCTTCTTGCTATCTAGGCCCGTGGAGGTGGATTTCCTTCCCATTACTGCTAAATATTGAGGTGTTGCAGAATTGAATCTGATAAAAGATTTGGAACACAAAATTTAAATATAATAACTGTTTTATTTCTATATAAAGCATTAACTCAATTTGATAGTTCTAGTAAAAAATCATATAGCTAGGGAGGCCTGGGTGGCTCAGTTGGGCAACTGCCTTCGGCTCAGGTCGTGATCTTGGAGTCCCAGGATCGAATTCTGCATCGGGCTTCCCTCTCAGGGAAGTTTGCTTCTTCCTCTGACCTCCCCCTTCTCATGTTTTCTCTCTCTCAAATAAAGAAATAAAATTTTAAAAAAAAATCATACAGCTACAAATAAATACCTAAAAACAGAAAATTACTTACTATGTTCATTAACATTTTTATATCCAGGAACATTTGTTCAAGGAAAAATAACCATTTATTTCTTGAAACAATATAACTTTTTCCCCCTAAAACTTGAGGGGACATTTCCAAGACAGAACCAATTACCTAATTTACCTTTTCTTCCTCAAAACTACCCATGGAGAGGCACCTGGCTGGCTCAGTTGGTTAAGCGTCTTTCATCAGCTCAGGTCATGATTCCAGGGTCCTGAGATTGAGCCCCACATCAGGCTCCATGCTCAGCAGGCAGTCTGCTTCTCCCTCTGCCTCTCCCCCTGGCTTTTGCTCTCTCTCTCACTCACTCTTCCTCTCAAATAAATAAATAAAATCTTCTAAAGAAAAAAAAAAACCCTACCAATGGATTTAACACATAGATTCCAAATATACTAGCTAATAAAGATTTCCTACTTAAAATCCTTAATAAATCAATAAAAAGAAAATAGGTTTAGTTTCTGGAAGATTATACTCTTTTGGTTTTATACATGATTAACAATTTTTGAACTCTTTTTTTTTTAAAGATTTTATTTATTTATTTGACAGAGAGAGAGAGACAGCCAGTGAGAGAGGGAACACAAGCAGGGGGAGTGGGAGAGGAAGAAGCAGGCTCCCAGCAGAGCGTGGAGCCTGATGTGGGGCTCGATCCCAGGACCCTGGGATCACACCCTGAGCTGAAGGCAGATGTTTAATGACTGAGCCAACCAGGCACCAATTTTTGAACTCTTAACCCCTATGTCTTTTAAAATTGAATATACAGATAGTATTTTTTTTTGAGTATTAGTTTGCTTTATTTACTAATGATATTTTTTTAATTTTAATGTTTATTATATTACATTAGTCACCATACAGTACATGCGTGGTTGCTGACGCAAAGTTCGATGATTCATTAGTTGCATATAACACCCAGTGCACCATGCAATACGTGCCCTCCTTACTACCCATCACCAGTCTATCCCATTCCCCCACCCCCTCCCCTCTGAAGCTCTCAGTTTGTTTCCCATAGTCCATAGTCTCTCATGTTTCATTCCCCCTTCTGATTACACCCCCTTTCTTTATCCCTTTCTTCCCTTACCGATCTTCTTAGTTCTTATGTTCCATAGATGAGAGAAATCATATGATAATTGTCTTTCTCTGCTTGACTTATTTCACTTAGCATTATCTCCTCCAGTGCCATCCAGGTTGCAGCAAATGTTGAAAACTCGTTCTTTCTGATAACTGAGTAATATTCCATTGCATATATGGACCACAAATTCTTAATCCAGTCATCTGTTGAAGGGCATCTCGGTTCCTTCCACGATTTAGCTATTGTGGACAATGCTGCTACGAACAGCAGATAGTATTTTAAACATAACATTTTTAATTTAATATCTTCTTTAAAAAAGGATACAAAATATTCATTTCAATGGAAATTGTTTTAGTAAGTTATAAACTTTTTCTGTTATATGTTTATCCCATTATATGTATTTTTGTACATAAACATTTGAAGTTTCTTTCAAAAACTTTATTTCCATTTTCCTTTATAAGTTTTGGAACTTTCATAATACATGAACAATATATTGTATAGAGTAACCATCAAAGTTCAATTTCCAATTTAAAAACTTGAACTGAATTAATAAAAACTTAATTTAAAGCAAATTGTTGACTTTTGGGGGACCATGGTCTTTTATAGAATTAAATACTGTTTAAAAGAAAATTCAAAGGAAGGAAAATAATGACAAATCATAGAGATGTTACTGGAGTATTTGATGTTCATATTCAATGTTTTCCTTGGCTGAATGAGGAAACCCAAAGATCTAAAGGTGTTTTCTTTTCTTTTTAAACAACTTTGGAGAGTGTATCCCCAATGGAAAAAGTGGAAAAAGAGAAGGATAAAAGTAAGCCCAGTAAAAAGAAACCATTATATTTTCAAAAACTTTGATCTTTGCATGAGGAACTAGTTAGAGCATGGATTTATATAATGCTATGTGTACACAAAATACTTGGAGATACTTAATTATAGATATTACTCAAGAAATTTACAGAGAAACGATGCTCTGCACCTACTCTGAGTGCTCCAAATATTCCATGTTAGTGGACGTTTTTTTCTGCTACTTTTTCTGTGATATGATCCCTGAGAAGTCCTTGCTCAGACATTGTACCTTGCAAAACTCTCACCAAGTTAGTGATAGTTTCTAAACAATCTCATTTGTGAAGATTATAGAGGAGACGGAGCGTTCCTGGTAAGCCCTAACCCCCCAAAATAAACCTTAAAAGATAGTGGCAAGAGCTATATGTCTTTTTTCTTTCTTAATGCTGTTAGTGGTGGCCTTAGAGTTTTAAAATTCCAAAGTTTTTCTTATATATTTACAACCATAAGTAATCCAGAAAGGTAAAGGTGACCAAGTAGAAAATGGAAATTGAATGTCATGTCATATTGCCTATCTATTATTTTTTCTAGGTAGAGGTGGCATGCTCAAAAAATAATTATTACTAGTAGTATTATTACCTGATTTTTCTTTTTTTCCTTAACTACAATGGAGAAGAAATTAAATATTAACATTGACAAATAATGTACTTAGGTATACAATGTTTAAGTTGAAATGGAATTCTGGAATTAAGGAAAGTTTTCAAAAGCTCAAAAATATTTTTAAAAATAAGGTTTTGGAGCTTTAAACCTGCGGAAAGCATACCTTAATTCTGGTGGCTTGCAAAACTGCTAATGTTACCAATGTGTCAGCACTGCAGGTAACAAAATTTGGTAGCATTAGCCTTATTTGGTAAAGTCTAATTAAACAATCAAGAGGTGCCTCTTTCTATATTCCATACAATTATTGTTGTCTACCAAGACTATGGTAAATTAAATGAAACATTAATTGTATTATTAGAGCCAAAAGACAATACGGCTGTACAGCTATCTATATATGCAGACATAGAATCTCCGTCTCACAATTCATTTAAAAAATTTAAAAAGAGAAAAGAAGAAAAAAGCAAAGAGGAAAAAAGCAAAGCCAAGTACACCAAAGAAAAGAAAGAAAAAAAAGAAAAAGTACAAATAAATACCTGGCAACATGAAAGTCAGTCTCAACATTCCAAATGAAATAAATCTAATGTGACATATTAAAACAAATTTAGACAGTAGCATATTAAGTTCAAGAATCAGAAGTATGATTTAAATAGTATAAAACTTCACTATTATTATAAACAAATAACACAGTCCAAATTGTTTTGTATGCCAAACTGAAAAAGATGATTTTCCAGAGAAGGGCAATTATTGCCAAAGTATGATTTTATTTCTCATGAATACAGACTCTTAAATAATTCTCCTTTTCTCATATTCACTTGCTAAATGGTTCTTGGATATTTTTGGTAAATATATTAGCTAACTGATTTCTAAGTGAGCCTTGAACACAAATTCATCAATATAATGGAAATTATGAACTGATAATTCTAAAACGAGACTTACTAGAAAAAACTTCTTGCTCTGCTCAACTAAACTCAGTTCTGTGAGGGCAAGAACTTGATTTCATTCATCTTTATATTACACTGTAATTACTACCTTGTTGAGCACATAAAATCTATTATTATTGTCTGAGTAAAGAAGGAATGAATAAGTGGATATGGACAATATGACAATCTCCACCAGCCACTGCACACCCAAGCATTTTCAGCTAGAACCCATGAATGAGGCAAAATGAATATGAAGTCACTGGAAAATGTAGCACAAAGCTAATCATACTATTCATTGAATATGCTATAGCATTGTCAAGAAAATAAAGACCTTTAGTTTGTCATTTAGCAACTGTCATAATTACCTCAAACTGAATGATTTCCAATTTTCTCTCAACTTCCTGCCCTATATTTTCAATTGGCCGCTAAATAAACTACCTGGAGAAATACCTGGAAATTCAAAATCCATAGTGCAAAAGCCAAATCCATTCACATATCCCTCAATCTGTGAAAAACAATTGGATTATACTAGGCCAAAGTGAAAATAAAAGTTTTTGGTGCTTTCTATCTAATGTCTCTCATAATCAGCTAATCATATAATTCCTACTTTGTCAACTCTTCCCTTCTGGTTCCTTTTTCCCTACCTTACACTATATCCTTTTGTTCCTCCTATCTCTTCACTGATCTCATTTCTGTAGTCATCATGACACCATTTTATTCTAATCAAGAATTCAGATTAATTTTTATAAATCACACGTAGATCATGTTATTACACTTAAATAAAATGGCTGCCACATTACATACAGTTTGCTCAAATTAGTGAGCACCCAAATTTAAAGCCAACTTAGTTTTCAACATTTAGCCCTAGTAATTCTCTACTTGCATCCAACAGGCCAATCCAACCCGATCTTTTCTCTTCCTAAAACAAGTGCTCATGATATCCCTTCTCCCTAAAAAGTCACCCTCTTCCTAAGCATTGAAATTCTACAATTCTCCAACAAACACTTGACAATGTTACTATCTGTGTGAAGTCTTCTTTGTATCCTTAAAAAGATGCAATCCCTTTTTCCTCTAAGTCCCCCAAACACTCTTTTAAGTTGCTAATTACAATCTGTCTAATGATGTAGCTAATTTTGTATTTTCTTACACTCATATGATAATACCTATAAACTATCTAATTGTGGGGACTCCTCTTTATTCCACTTTCTATGTATTATAGAACATAGCTCTGAGTCTTGCACAGAGTAGTCAAAAAAAGTCACTGAATGAAATTTAAAAGTCAGCAAGTTAAATAAAACTTGGCCACTCAAATCCGTATCTAGGAGCCTTTAGCGTCTATAGAAAACCGAGATACCTACTTAGGGAATCCCTTACCTCAGTTTGTGGTAGCTGGTCTGTGACTCAGAGTAAACATTTGGATGTCTTGACTGGAATCATCTTTGTGGTTTGTTGTTCTTTGAAACAAAATATATTTGAAGGGATGTTATCAATGAAAACACACTTTTCATTCTTTTTCCATACAGGTACTGACCACAGAGAGGACTCCCATATGACTAACACAGTGGGAACACCAACTCTTGTCAAGCTATTTTTTGTCTAGAAGATTGGTGACCATCCTGTCACTCATGCTGGCTGCTGAATCAGGGAAAGGAAATGAAAGGGAACCACTGGTACAGCTGGGCGAGTGGCCCGGACACACGCCTACACTTACTGCCAACTTTAAGAAGATGAAGAAGACATGACTTAAGTTACCAAAGTAGTTATTTTCCTGGTAAATATAAACTTAGTACTTAGCAGATGGCATATAAAATGGCAATAAGCAATTTACTAATAATATATACATTACAATAAAAAACATTTTGGCATATTTTACAAAAGCTTATTTTTAAATAATATTATATATACGAAGGGAATATCATATGGAAAACCACAGTTAGCTTATAAAATGTATCAAGAATTCTATTGAACTTTCTTAAGTCAAACAAACATTTATGTTTAAGGCACTAATAAAAACAAACATTTGGTAGAAATTACAAATTGTAAAATGTAGCACACAACAATTTCATAAGCTAATTATATCTAATAATTTATTGTTTTATTTTCTATATAAGGCACAATGTTTTATATCATTTTAAGTGATGATAAATAAAGCAGTTGTTAACTATATTATTGCAAACAAAGAAAAAAACACACACAGATATATGGCAAGGACCATTTTTCTTGAAACACCATAGATAGTTAAGTGTGAACTCGGAGTTTGGAGTCTCTGTGCTATTCATTACTGGATTCCTGGACTGAGTACAGTGCCTAGAAACTAGGATACAATGAATAAACAAAAACTGAGTGAAAATTCCATCTGCCAGATTTGAATGTGTAACAATTCTGATGGATTTCTTATTTGGCTATAATTATTAATCCTATAAGATCAACTTTCTTCAGCTTGTATTATAGATTACAAATTAAAAACCTAGAATTGTTTGGCATATGCATTGTTTTGGTAGGAATGATGATTATACCTTAGTGAGAATAAATAATGTTTTTTTCCCAAAGAATGAAAATCAGCATTTGTGATCTACCATAGACAGGATTCAAGATTGGTATTTAAGCCTAACACCTGGACTTCAGAAGCTCTGATAACCACATTTTGTGGATTTGGAGGAACAGCCTGAACCACTGTAGTTCCTGGCAGCACTGAGGATTACTGATGAGTATATTTATTTAGAGCATTTCAATTATATGTATTATTTTGATGGTATTGGAGTTTTTTTATTTATTCTATATTTTGTAAAGCCGTGTATGCTTAAAATAACTGCACACCTGATAAACATGAATATATATATGCACTTATATATATGCACACATAGTCTTACACCACCTTAAGTTCTTCTCTGTCTCAAACACTATACTGTGATTCTCTTACAGACTGGGCATTACATTACTCAACATTTTACCCACTTATTAGGAGGGTATTGCTATACTTCAAGTGAAAGATTGTGGCACCTTGACAAGGCAATAAATATAGAGATTGTGAGAATATGTGGATTTTATGTTCATTTTGACTCTATTGATGACAGAATTTGCTGATGAATTTGATATATGGTATAAGAGAAAAACGTGTCAGAGATAATGTGAAAGTTCTGGTTTTCATAATTAGCAAGATGAAGCTATCATTTGCTAAGCTCAGGGTGATAGGAAATACTTAAATTTTTGCTGATAAAATTTATGCATATACTATTAAAAGACTTTTTTTTCATGCTATTCACTTTCTGTTTTTTCAGGAAACCCTAATGAACAGACTAAAGTGTTTAACTGAATTCTCCTACTCGATATTCAATAATCTAGCATTAATCATGTTACCTCTGGTTGCCTATATGACCAAAGAAGAGTCAGCCAGCTCTAAATATTTAATCTGTCCAACTGGTTAATACCTGTGAACAGGAAGGCTAAAATTTATTAATTCTGCTGCTAATGGAGTTGCATAGATAGCTCTAAGAAAATGATCTGGTTGGACTAAAAAAGAACAAGAAAATGGTCAGTATATAACTTGCCAACTCCTCTTAATACAGTGATGCATAGAAATATCTACTTTGTGATGTTAATACAATTAAATTTGTAAAGTCTATAGCATTGGCCAAATAGCATAGCCAA
Source organism: Ailuropoda melanoleuca (assembly GCF_002007445.2). Lineage (NCBI taxonomy): Eukaryota > Metazoa > Chordata > Mammalia > Carnivora > Ursidae > Ailuropoda > Ailuropoda melanoleuca. The sequence continues at coordinate 136,355,869 of NC_048218.1, read as the reverse complement.
CCTGTTTCTTGCTAGAGGAAGCAGATGAAACAGACATGAGCACAGTCTCACTACATATACTTTATGTGAATTCAACAACCAGAATGTAACTTCTGTGCCATAAGCAACTTATTTTTACAATAGTAATATAGATATACTTGATATTTCCATTCATTCTTTTTCTTACGTTCACAAGGAAACGAGTAAGAGGTACAGTTTATGCACTTAAAACATAACTCTCCTTATAAAATAAGTGTATGCATAAGGAAACAGGATTCAAACAACCTCTCAAGAGTATGTTTAAGCACTTTTGATTAACATCATCCAATGGAGAAATGTAAAATTAACATTTTTTTTAAAAAAGGCTTTAACCTAATAAAAGGAGTAAAGAATATTTTCACATCTAAGAAATATAACTTTAGAACTATCTCTACATAAGACATAACAGATTCTACATTTTTTCTAACATAGGCCAGTGGAACATATGCTGGCTTATCATAACAGATAAAGAATAAACCTTCTCTATGATATATTCCCAGTATATTCTGAAGTACAGTTGACCCTTGAACAATGAGGAGGTTAGAAGCACCAATCCCCCTGCACAGTTGAAAATCTACACATAAGTTTTGAGTCATCAAAAAGTTAAATAGTAAAAGCCTACTGTGGACTAGCAAAATTTATCAATAATATAAGAAGCCATTTATCACGTATTTTGTGTATATATTATATACTGAATTCTTACAATAAAGGAAGAAGGAGAAAAGGAAATGTTATTAAGAAAATCATAATGGGGGGTGCCTGGGTGGCTCAGTTGGTGGAATGTCTGCCTTGGGCTCAGGTCATGATCCTGGGGTCCCAGGATCCAGCCCCGTGTTGGGCTCCCTGCCCAGTGGGGAGTCTGCTTCTCCCTCTGCCCCTCCCCCCACTTGTGTTCTCTCTCTCTCTTTCACTCCATTTGTCCCTCTCTCAAAAAACTAAATAAAAAATCTAAAAAAAAAATCATAAGGAAGAGAAAATACATTTATAGTACTGTACTGTTTTCTCAAAAACAAAATCCATGTATAAGTGGATGTGTGCAGTTCAAGCTAGTGTTCCTCAAGGGTCAATTGTATATTCATTGCTTTTCAGTTATCAATTATTTGTTTGTATTTATATTGTATTATGTGTGCTCCTAAAATAGGCTTGCATGATGATGAGGATATTTTTTTAAGATTTTATTTATTTATTTGAGAGAGAGAGAGAGAGTGCCCACAAGCAGGGGGAGGGACAGAGGAAGAAAATCTCCAGCAGACGGCGCAGAGCTCCATGCGGGGCTTGACCTCATAACCCTGAGATCAGACCTGAGCTGAAACCAAGAGCAGGATGCTTAACTGACTGAGCCACCCAGCTGCCCCTGGATGATGAGGATTTCTTCATTTAAATAGTAAATTGGTATTAAACAGATTAATTTCTAATAATTAAATCTCATCATTGAGATGAAGAAAACTTCAAGGAGTTCTTAAAGCAATTAACAAGAGATCTTAAAATCCATTATGGATGTTTTTATAGATTCAGTAAACAGTATCTCTCATAATCATACTTATTTTTTCAAATGCCTATAGATATAATTTTAAAATTGTAAACTTATTTTAATATATCACTGACCACCTGATAGTTTTTTATTGTTACACATTATCCTGATCAGAAGTTATTGAAAGCATCACTACTACCTAGTGAATATCTACAAAACATGCTCACATTAAAAACCAGGTCTTCAGACTCGAAAAAGTGTAGGTACTAATTTACTCCACCTTAATGAAGTAACTGTCTTTAACTGATGCAATCTAATCTTCTGCCCTTTTGTCTCTAGTTAGTGGAGCTTGAAAACATCTGGATATGATCAAATATTCACAATCCTCTCATTTAAGTTACATGATTCAGACTATTTTTTTTCACATATTTGGAAAGACCAACTATGAAAAAAAAAGTGGACAGAAGGTCATGCTAACCCTAGATTATTTTGAATTTTTTCAAGCCTCATTGGAAATACCAATGCCCTATCATTACAGTTTTTTTTTACCCTTATTCTACCTGAAAGATGCTGTCATTTTAAACTTCAACCTAAAGAAGGCCAGCATTGCCCAAACCCTGTCTTTGGCTAATTACTAGTGCTTACTTGGTGCTCAACACATGTCAAATACAAATAATTAAAACTAAAGTGCCCTAAAGCAAAACATTAAAATTCTTGCATTCCAAGGGGCCTCATTAAAACCAGATGACTAGCTTGGCTTCTAGAAAGACTTGGCCAAGACATATCCACTTCAAATCCATACTGTCTTACTTGCTTACAGCAGAGAATCACTGACTCAAGAACCTGAGGGTCCTCCAAAGTTTATCTAACCTCTTTCCAAGCTGAGTTTTATTTTAATATGTTGGAGAGAAACTATCTAACATCTCTTTAGATTCACATGTAAGAATTTTCCAAGAAGCCTTGCATCATTAATTGGTATAATTTCTGAGTAAAAAAAAATAAACAAAAAAACTTTGTTTTATTTTGTCCAAATTCCCCTAATACAATCTCAGCCCATTAAATTTTGGCCTCTCTGTTGTAAAATAGGACAGCACTAGTTTTAACCGTGTCACTAAATAATACTCCACCCTGCATCACCTTCAATACACAGACAGCACAAACTATGTACACTCAAAAAATCTGTAAAGCCCATATTTAGTCAATATACATTTTTACCATGTCTGAGAAATTAATAACCAATTATTTATTATAAAGAAGAGTATGAATATGACATTTCTTTTTTTAAGATTTTATTTACTTATTTATTTGTTTATTTATTTGGGAGAGAGAGAGTGCAGGAAGAGGAGCAGGGAGAGAGAGAGAGAGAGAGAGAGAGAGAATCCCCAGCAGCCTCCATGCTAAGCACAGAGCCCAAAGTGGGGCTCAATCTCATTACACTCAGGTCATGACCCGAGCCAAAACCATGCACTTAACCAACTGAGCCACCTAGTTGCGCCATTAACATCATATTTCTTAAGGAATATCCATTTAAAAAACATACTTTTCATTACATAGAGGAGGCTTCTCATCCTGGACAGTTTAACAAGGTAATAAGTAAATAACCTCATGGAGTTCATGAATCAAGCATAGAAAATATGCATACTATATTGAAAATAATCTCATCATATTAGATAACTTAATAAGTAAGCTTACAATTTCTGAAGCCCATGGTTATTTATCATTTAGCAAATAATTCCAAAATCTGCCAATTACACTGCTTAAGCAAGCAGTTTCTTCCTGCCCATCAGCAGAGTACAAAAAAAATCAATGCATATCCTCTCCATTCTGCTACCGTATCACAGGGTCAACATACAGCTAAGCAGCTTAAAGCACAGTCTAATGAGAAGGTTCAGCTTTATGATACAACATTTGATTTTGACAGTGTGTGAGGGAAAAGACAGTCTTTTGAAGTCCAGGTAGATAATGAGTCACATTCTGTTTCCTTTCACACCTGTTTGCTCTGGGTGCAGTCTGTTAACTGAGCACAGGAGGCTGCTTGCTTATAACTCATTCGAAACATGGATCAGAAAGACTCATTTGGCCATTTCAGCTGAGAAAATGGAAAAAGAAATATACTGAAGGGATTAGACTTTTACTGTGCTTTGTACTACAAACCATTATTAGGGCAGCAAGGTATCTAATTCCACAGCGCATCGTTTGAAAATGTGATATATTTAAGGTACTGAATCAATTTTACTTGCTAAACTGGCTTAATACAGTAAGACTTCAATTTCATGCTCTACCATTAAGCACAATTTTTAATATCAATGTAAGACTCAATCTTAAATAAAATACAAAATTATGCTTTTATAGCAGAACATAAATCTTTATTTCCTCCTGAGTGTTTATCTTTCTATATATGTTATTAGGTGGTGTTAAATACCTGGTAAGAAGGGCATGTTTCTGCTTAACCTGTAACAATCATAACTACATATTATGTGTAATATGGAATAGACTTATGCCTTTAATGTAAATGCCTGGTCTGATAAAAATGCAATGATATACTTAATATATTATTTCTTATTAATTTTAAACATTTGTTATTTAATTATTTGATATACACTTAAACTCCATTTGATTCATAGGCCAAACTGGGTAGAAAACTATGCACCAAACAACATAAAAAGTTGTATACCTACTTATATAAATATTCATCTTTAAATAATGAAGACATGAATTTTAGAGTGCAACAAACTAAAAACATTTTTCTTTACATAAAGCATTTCCAGATCTATTTGACCATGATTTTTCTAAACACCCAGAACAAATTACCAAATGCATATGATTCAGGTTGATTCAGAGTTAGGCTGCCATCACTTAATTAACTTGCCTCTCGTCCATGATTTCTTTATTTGATTAGTTCTTGCTTTGCTGTAGCATTGTAGAAGGTTCTGATTCAGGGGTAGGTACTTACAGGCTACACAGGACTTAATGACCTTGGGAATCACCGTCTTCTGTTTTTTTCAGCTCTGCTTTTTTTTTTTCCCCTGTTGGTCATGTGGTTTTGCCAAAGGTTAAATTTCTCCACCTGTGAGGATGTAGCAGCACTATGTCCACACAAGTCTCCAGACTGTTATTAGCAAAGCTTAGTGAACTCAAAGGAACCTGCTACTTTCCACTCCAGCATCTGCATGTTAAATGCTAGCAAAGAGTTTGCTTTTTGCCATCACTGACCAACAACTGTGGCTAAGACGATGCGTGATACAATACGCCAGACCCACGTCAGATACCTCACTAGCTGTAGAGAGAAAAGGAATGCGGGAAAACAGGCACAACACTGGTCCCACCAAAAAGGTCCTCAAGAAAGGATGGAGATGGCTGTTAATATGTGAAATGTAGAGGGTGGGGGAATGGGATAGACCGGTGATGGGTAGTAAGGAGGGCACGTATTGCATGGTGCACTGGGTGTTATACGCAACTAATGAAGCATCAGAACTTTGCATCGGAATCCGGGGATGTACTGTATGGTGAATAACATACTAAATTTACAAAATCATTAAAAAATAAAAAAAATGTGAAATGTAGAGGAAATGAGGTGTTAAAAGTCTGTCCTTTGCATTTCATCTCTCAGCTCTCCAGTTAATACACATATAAACAATCTGATGAGTAATTCCACCTAACGTAATTATTTCACTCACAATAAAAATGTACTCATCCTCTCCCCAAAGGGCACAACCCAAAGACACATTAAGTCATTCTGTTCTAAGGCTGGCCTCTCTGGGTAAAATGCATTTCTCTTCATCAAATCCAGATGTGGGTCCTCACAATACTACAACAAAATTCTAATTATAAATGTAACTAGTCCATTTTACACAACAGTGTTAGGAAAAACAGAAATGGTGTAATAAATACTCCTCTTTGAAAAGCAGAAAGGAATAATCACAAGCTCAGATTTCTTTGCTAGTGGCACAAGTTCATTGCTTCGACCAACTGTGAGGAACTCCCTTGTCAAGTGATCTCCACAGCAACACTCATGAGGGCAGTGGGGACATGCTGTCCCTCTGCTAAAGGCTCTGCAACATGAACAGCACTTCAGAATGCTACTAGCCTTGGTCCTGTAGGTTCTCAGGGCAATCACAGGTAGCTCATTTCTAAGCATGGATTTTCCAAACAGTACAATGCTCTCAAAATCCTAGTCATCCATCAGTTGAATCATTCAGGGTAATTCTATCCAAAAGTCAAAAATAAATCCAAAATAAAAACTTCATCATATTATGCTTTTTAAGTCTATACCTTGCCTTTGCATTGTGTGCCTTTTAACAACAGTGGGGTGCTAGTCAAGTCCCTATCTTTCAAGGCAATGGCTTTTTCCTTGACATCCCCTCAGGTCAGTAAGAATCTGCTAGCCAGGATGGATGAAGCAGAGACATACATTCATCTTCACAACTCTCCACTGACTCCCTGGAGATGGTGCACGCTTGCGTGTGTGTGTGTGTGTGTGTGTGTGTGTGTGTGTGTGTGTGTGTGATCTTACAGCATCTATAATCAGGTAAAAGGGGGAAAAGAGGTATTTCAGAAGACCCTGGATATTTGACTTTCCACATTCCTCCAGGGTTTCAGTCTTATGCCCTGACCTGTTTCCTATCTCCCTGAGCTGTCCACAACTTAAGAATTGGCAAAAATGTAGTGCTTTATACTTCCCTAAGGGACACGATTATCCTACTGCTGGTGGCTATGAGACAAAACTGAATTGCTTTGCAGACTAAGACCACAGACTAGAAGACTCTAGGCTCACATAGCTTTTTTTTGAAAAATGAAAAAGGAAATGAAATGTAAGAGCACTTTAAAGGGGTAATGCAGGTACATGGTAAAAATTTCAAATAACACCAAAAAATATACAGTGAAAAGTAACACTTCCTGTAAAGCTCATACTCAAATTCTAGGTCCCTAACTGAGGCCAATCATTAAAGTTCTATGTGGTATTGCTAGAAATGGCCCATGCATGTGTATAATATCATGTGTATGTCTGTCACAATGTGATACCACTGCATACCCACCCAAGTGCCTATAATAAAAATGACCAAAAATGTTAAATGTGATAGTATTGTGAAGAAATTGTTTCTATATACACTACTAATTAGATTGAAAATTAGTACAGGTGGTTTGGAAAATGATTTGTTAGGATCTGCTAACTCTATACTCTATGAATCGACAATTCCACTCTTAGGTATAGAGCCAACAGAAATGTGTACATATGTATACCAAAAGAAATGAATGAGATCATTTATAACAGCACTATTTGTAGTACCCCCAAATTTTATTTTTTTTAAAAGATTTTATTTATTTATTTGACAGAGATAGAGACAGCCAGCGAGAGAGGGAACACAAGCAGGGGGAGTGGGAGAGGAAGAAGCAGGCTCATAGCAGAGGAGCCTGATGTGGGGCTTGATCCCATAACGCCGGGATCACGCCCTGAGCCTAAGGCAGATGCTTAACCGCTGTGCCACCCAGGCGCCCCTGTAGTACCCCCAAATTTTAAAAAAAATCTAAATTCCTATTAAAAGCAGAATAAGCAGGGGTACCTGGGTGGCTCAGTCAGTTGAGCATCAGACTCTTGATTTCAGCTCAGGTCATAACCTCAGGGTCCTGGGACTGAGCCACATGTCGAGTTCCACACTCAACGGGGAGTCCTCTAGAGGATTCTCTCTATCCCTCTCCTTCTGCCCCTCCCCCACTGGCTCTTTCCCTCTCTCTCTCTCTCTCTTTAAAATAAATAAAGAAATCTTAAAAAAAAAATAAAAGAGCAGAATAACTAGGACATAAATTTGTTATATTCTTACAATGTGATGTATGGCAATAAGAATGAAAAACCTACCACTATTTACAGCAGTAGGGATAAAGATCACAAACATAATGCTGAGTGAAAAAAAAACAGACATAAAAAGAATGCCACATATTGATTCCAGTTACATGAATTACAAAAAGAGGCAAAACTAACCTACATTCTTACACGTCAGGATAGTGGTTATATAGAGGGTTGATTAGAAAAGTTGACCAGTAAGTTTACTTTTTTATGTGTGTATTAAACTTCAAAAAAATATTAAAACAAAGGTGGTAGTGGAAGCATTACACGTAATCAAGAATTATCATGTATTTAATCAAGAGTTAGAATGAATAAGTTATAGAGTTCTATTTGCTGACACAAATATAACACCAAAAAAGGGTTGTATTTAAAAAGAAAATTAAATAATTAAAACAGTACCATGGAATACATAGTCCTACTTTTATACGTACATACACATTTAAAAGTATATTTAAAATAATCATTGGGATATATACTGAACTGACAAGAGTGGTTTTATCTTGGGAGGAATAATATTCTCTTAGTAAGGAATGAAGATGATACTTTGCTCTATTCTTAAAACTCTTTTCTGTGCAGGCTCAATTATGTGTGTGTGTGTGTGTGTGTAAAACAAATAATCATATATGCATGCATACATTATAGATCATATATATATCTAATAGAGTTTTGATCTAGAAGATGATAAAGTTTTGGAGATCTGTTTCACAACAATGTAAATATACTTAATACTACTGAACTTTACACTTTAAAATGGTTAAGATAGTAAATTTCGTGTTATGTATTTTTTACTACTATTTTAAAAAATGAAATTAAACTAAGTTCCAGAATTTAAAAAAAAATAGTATTATATACTCATTCTAAACTTCGCTCTATTCTCTGAACGTGTCCTAAGATTTATTCACTTTATATAAAATTGCTTCAATTATTTAAAATGGTTGCAGTATATGCCATTCTATAGAAACATGACTAATTGTATGTCGGTTCTTCCCACTGATGGGCAGAGTCTCCCAAGCATTATTAGCAGCCAGGAAAATAGGGTACAAAATCCACCAGAAGGCAATTTTGTATTCTCCATCAAAATTAAAAAAAATGTATTTTCTCAGACCCTCTTATTCTACTTGTGGGAATGCAGGCTGCAGAACCACCTGTGCATGTGAGCCAAGACATGTGTGCAGCATATTTCTAATGGCAAGTTCTGCTTCTAAATAAAAAAGCAGGAGGACAATGGACACTGAATTCAACTGGTGAAACTAGTAACCTTCCGTATTTCTCACTGTAAGGATTTTCTTAATGGATATTATCTCATTTTATCTTCCAATCCCCAATCCTCAGTATCCTTGGCAGGATAGGCATTTAGTACATTTTCACCTAGTAACACTGCTTCCTTCAATCTAAGGAAAGCAGAGAATTATGGCAATGCTTTACTTATGGGAATTCTAGGTTGATGATTTGCCTTGTGCTTTGGACTTAGCCACACAGTACGAAAGTAGCTGGGTTAAATATTTTTAAAAATATATCTGAGCTATTTATTAGTTCACTTTATTTCTATATGCCTCAATTCCTCATCTGAAAAATGAAGAAATCGTTGTTAATTAATTTAAGGGATTTGACCCCTGATTTTATTGCCATAACTTCTCCTAGAAGGTCCTGACCAGATTCCTTTTCAGTAGCAATGAAAACTGACTTGTGATAAGAGTCTGGAAAGTTGTGTTCATCGTATATTTCTTAGAGCCCTATTGCCTAACAAGCGGGGACAGTAGCCATCAACAATGTCTTTGTGGTTGCTGGTGATGATAATAGTTTAAAGTGTATCTTCACAATCAGACAAGTGGAAATGACCATGAGTAATTAGATAATAAAATATTTTACTAAAAGTACAAGAGTAGTACTAAAAGCAGGCACAATATATAAATATATATTTATAGTTTTACACACATTATCTCTAGGCACTTAAATCAGCCTTACAGGATAGGGTCCATATTTTTAAATAATGAAATTAGGATTCTGAGAGTTGAAATGAATTAACAACACACAGCTGCAGAGAGTAGCTGAACTACAACTCCAGATCTCTCTGGCTTCAGCCTCTCTCACCATTATGTCATGTTTCTTCAGAAAGAGATAAGGCTATGTACTTTCTAATTATATCTTCTTAAGAAATATTTAATCTTGAAGAAAACTTCTGATGGTTTCCTATGCAAATACGTGAAAAACCCATCAACCTAGCGTACAAGACTTCTTTTTATTTCACATGCAGCTACTCAATAAAAACTTGAAAAGCTAATTTAACAATTTTAAACATATTTAGAATCCTAACTTACTTAAAACTATACATTAGAAACCAAATGACCCAATCTCCGGTCACAGAGATCATGTAAAGTTGAACTTTGAGTCAAGCATGTTTGCTTACCCAGTTTGGTATATGTTAAGTGCCATGTAGCTCCCATAAATACAGAGAGCACCAAAGGTCTTCCCCACATTAGAGTTTGGGTAACACTTCATTTCACCAAACACAAATATAATATAACTTCCCTATTCTATATTTATGGGGCAGGTGTTGACCATATAATAATAAGTTTACTAAAGTAATGTCAACTGGCAAAGTATAGCCCATAAACGATATTGGTAAATACAGTAGGTTCATGAGGAAAATGCACTGTTTATTTCTGTTTTCCAAACAAGAGGGAAGGTTACAGCACATAGCAATTACTTTGAGGCTTTTTGCTTCACAAAGGTGGCTTCCAATTTCATTACCACAACTCTGGGGAATGCAGTCAGTGTGGTCAGAGCCTAAGCAGGCCCACCTTCAAATGCACCCTGCCAATCAGAGCAGAGCATCCTGCTGGGGGTGGGTGGTCGTTACAGCATGGTGCTGCAGCTTTTAGAAAAAGAATAAAATAGCACTATGACTGAGGTCATTGTCAAAACACGGTCTTCTCATGACAAGATGTGGTAGTAATAAGCTGTCAATGATGCCCCTTAACTGGAAAAATTACCCTTTCCAAAACATAGCTTTTTAACCCAAATGGAATTAACTGAGGCATTTTAACTCACACTACATCCACTCAAACCAAAAAATATTTGTGTAATGGTTACAAGTTGCTGTGCTACTATTTTAGGGACCATAATATATACTAACACTCCTTTCTTGTTAAACCCTCCTTCATAAATTCTGCTTAATAAGTTCATATAAAGCAAACTATTCAGATCAAATTTTGTGTTGGGAAGTCTACTGACTGTGCCTCACTCACATCCTTGCACTCTCCTGCAGCACTGTTCTATACAAAAACAAACAGGATTTAGAAAATTGACTTGTGTTTATTTATTCATCTAACAGTTCTTGAGTACTAACAGTTTTTCAGTACCAACAATTTGTTATGTGTAATGTGCGACTGAGTATTATGTTAGTCAGGTTTCTCCAGAGAAACAGAATCTATAGGAGGCTTACATTTATATACATATTCTTTTAAGTTTTTAACTCAATATACATAGTCAACAGACAGTGTTATATTAGTGTCAGGTGTACAATATAGTGATTCAACAATTCTATACATTACTCAGGGCTCATCATGATAAGTGCGCTCTTAATCCCCTTTACCTATTTCACCCAACCCCCTACCCACCTCCCCTCTGGTAACCATCAGTTCTCTATAGTTAAGAGTCTGGTTGTTGGTTTGTTTTCACTTTTTTCCCCTTTGTTTTATTTCTTAAATTCCACATATGAGTGAAATCATATGGTATTTGTCTTTCTCTGACCTATTTCACTTAGCATTATACTCTGTAACTCCATCCATGTTGTTGCAAATGGCAAGATTTCATTCTTTTTTACGGCTGAATAATATTCCATTATATATATAAATAGTTTGTATATATAAATATATAAGTTGTATATACAAATAATTTTTATATACATAAATATATGTTATATATACAAATAATTTTTATATACATAAGTTATATATACAAATTTTTATACATATAAATATATATATAAACAATTTATATATATATAAATAGTTTGTGTGTGTGTGTGTGTGTGTATATATATATATATATATATATATATAGTCAAATTATATATATAATCAAATTAGTGTTTTTGTATTATTCTGTATTGGTAAATATCCAGTAGTGTGATTGTTGGATTGTAGGGTAGATCTATTTTTAACGTTTTGAGGAACCTCGATATTGTCTCACACAGTGGCTGCACCAGTTTGCATTGCAACCCACCAATAGTGCAATAGAGTTCCTTTTTCTCCACATCCTTGACAGCATTTGCTGCTTCTTGTGCTTTTGATTTTAGCCATTCTGACAGGTGTGAGGTGATATCTCATTGCAGTCTTGATTTGCATTACCCTGATGATGAGTGATGAGTCTTATTATGTATCTGTTGGCTATCTGTATATCTTCTTTGGAGAAATGTTTGTTCATGTCTTCTGCCCATTTTTAAATTGGATTATTTGGTTTTTGGGTGTTGACTTTTTTAATTCTTCATATATTTTAGATACTAACTCTTTACCAGGTACTTCATTTGCAAATATCTTCTCCCATTTAGTAGGCTTTTACTTTTGTTGATTGTTTCCTTCGTTGTATAGAAGCTTTTTATTTTGATGTAGTCCCAACAGTTTATTTTCGCTTTTATTTCCCTTGACTCAGGAGACATGTCCAGAAAAATGTAGCTATGGTCAATGTCAGAGAAATAAATGCCTATGGTCTCTTCTAGGATGTTTATGGTTTTAGGTCTCACATGTAGGTCTTTAATCCATTTTGAATTTATTTTTGTATATGATGTAAGAAAGTGATCCAGTGTCATTCTCTTACATGTGGCTGTCTAGTTTTCCCAACCTCATTTGTTGAAGAAACTTTTCCCATTGTATATTCTTGATTCTTTTGCTGAAAATTAATTGACCATATAATCACGGGTTTGTTTCTGGGCTTCCTATCCTGTTCCATTGATCTATGTTTCTATTTTTCTATCAGTACCATACTATTTTGATTACTACAGCTTTGTAGTTTAACTTGAAATCTGGAACTATGATACTTCCAGCTTTGATTTTCTTTTTCAAGATTGCTTGGCTATTCAGGGTCTTTTGTGGTATATACATATAATTTTAACCTGAAAGATTTATTCTTCATGACTTGAAAATTGTTTGTGTTTTATCCTTATTGATAATGTGATTTAGAATTTTTGAAATATGAAAATATATTTTAGAGTATTCTTATAGAATGACAGTAACTCAATACAAACACCAAAACCTCCTTTCTTCTCACCTGCACTAGAGTAGGAAAAAAATTTCACTGTCAAGTAAAGGTCACTTACTTTCCCAGGGGAAAGGATATAAAATTCAAGACAATTATGTTATTTTATGGTTATTTTCCACCTTCCATGTTAAGTCTACAACAGTTTATGGTAACAGCTGTGAGTAGGTGTTTAAAGATTATTTCTTTCCTGTTCCTTTTGGCGACATGAGTTGCTTTGATTTTCTTTCTTTTGGATATTGATATAAAGGAAAACTTTGTTTAGTCCAAATGCTTCATGCTACCTTAAAAAATGTATTACTTGTGCATTTTTTATAGAATAAATAACATAAGAATCCATGAAATTAAATAATTTTAAATATATACTTAAATTGCTATAGTATTATGATGAACAATTTGGGTCATGTTTAGAGTCGTATGAGGATGCCCAAAGTCCAATATAACATGAATTCCACTTCTATTCTGGTTCTTTGTGATTTTATGGCCATGGTTTTCTACTTAGCTATGTTATTTTTCAAATGATTATAAAATAAGATATTGAATTATTCAGATAAACAGATCTTATTCTGTTTTTCTATTGAGTAGAATCTTGATAATAAACACATAACAAATCTCAAAGTAGTTAAAGGTGTCATATAGATGTCGAAATTTAGTGTCATACTTTATGTTAAAACTATTATTGAAAATATAGGTAAGTTCTAGCTATTGTTTGGTTTAACAACGATGACAGTTAAAATAAACTGTGAGATCTGTTAATGAGAGGCACAGTATTCATGACAGACTTTAGGACTTCCATAAATATATATATATATATAATTTAATGGCATACACACATGCACACACATATACATACACACACATACACACACATGCACCAGTTTCCATCATCTCCTGTGATCACTGCAGCTGATGATATGGGGTTTTTCAGGAGTTGTGATGTTTAGGAACAGCAGAATGCATAGTTTGTTGTCAAGTTTTTACTTGGGCTAAGATAAAAATCTATGGGAATAGGCATTCCTAGTTATACAAGATGCAGAGTGAGCCCAACAAAATTATGATGACATATCTTTTAGTCTTCCATGTAACTCATGGCATTTTTCTAGGAATAAAATAAAATCCATCTAGGCAAACTTTGTTTACAGGTAGAATAACTGCTTCAAGTAGTTTCCTCCCTATAATGTATTGCTTGCATGCATGCTTCTAATAAACATTCTTTTAGCAGTTTATCTGAACTGTCAGAGGATTCAGCAAAATCCCGGTGAGTGTGATGACTGGGATTGCCCTTCTCACATATTTAATGAATGTTTTGAGTTCAAGGAAGGGGAAAAGACTCACATAAGATTACTATAGTAAATTTTTCCAATACTGTTTATTCTGAGCAGACAGTGAAAGATACTTGAATGAGTATGACTAGACTTGCTCAGTAGTGGGCAATGAAAGTTGTTTTTAGACCAGTGGAAGCTTGGAGACGGATGACTCTTTATTTTTTGACTTGACTTGCTTCAGTGACATGAAAGGAAACTGTGGGATGGTGACTAACACAAGTGGGAACAGTGGAAAGGCTAGAGAAAACCAAAATAGAGTTGGTGTTTAAGACATTTCCTTAATTGTTGTTTCTTGACTTAACTCCCCCTCTCTTTCCATTACACATTTTTGGATTGCCTTGAGTTTAGCTTTTGAAACATTTGCTACAGCAATGATTGTTTCATATGCAACAAACACAATTTTGGGGGGTCTAGTTTTAGGGGCCTTTAATATCTCTTTTAATGTTAATGTGAATTATTTACTGCAATAATTAGAAATATTAAAGTAAGGCCCTATTAGAAGCCAAATTTAGTATGTTAATAGAATATAACATCAGGAGCATAAATATTTTTTCAGGCCTTTCAAACTTGGCAATTTTCATTGGAAAAATTACTTCTATAATGAATTTCTGTGATCTCTTCACCATGTCTTTAAAGCAGCAAGTAAGTATCTATGTTCAAGGAAGCTGACCTCTAAAGAACACTCTTGATTATATTACTTTCCTAGGTTCCCTTGATACCATATTCTCTTAGACTCCTCTACTGAATATTTATTTTTACTTATCCTTCCTTACATATTTTTCTAATCTATATATTTTTGATATCTTCAGATTTTACTTCTTTGCCCTTTTTTCACTCTATAATTTCTCAACCAGTTATCTCCCATAGAACTTTCCATAATAATGGGAATTTTCTGAAAGGTGCACTGTCCAATACAGTAGCCTCCAGCTACATGTGGCTACAAGAGTATTTATTTAAAATTTGATTAAGAGAATATTAAAGAATATCAGTGAAATATCCCTCTCTGGTTACACTACCCGCTATCACTATTATCTGCATTTATTCCCATAATTTTTCCTTTTCTTTTCCTTTTTCCTTTTTGACTTGCCTTCTTTACTCTCAACTCATCTTCCTTATGTTCACAGACTGATCCGTTGCTTATTTCAATTGGTCTCCAAGTCACTACACAGTCAGTAATTTATTCGCCATATATTTATTAAGCAATTCATAGGTTTTAGATACCAATACAGATGTGATTTAAGAGTGAAGAATAAGGGGTGCCTGGGTAGCTGAGTCAGTTAAACATCCAACTCTTGATTTTGGCTCAAGTCATGATCTTGGTGTCCTGGGATTGAGGCCCGCTTCAGGCTCCATGCTCAGTGGAGAGTTTGCTTGAGATTCTCTCTCTCCATCTCCCTCTGCCCTTCCCCCCCACACACACACACACTCTCTCTCTCTAAAATAAATAAATCTTAAATAAAAAAGAGTGAAGACTGACACTGAACAAAAAAATGACAAGTATGATGACTATTTTAGGAGATGAATATTGACCCACTGGAAATTTTTGTGGGGATAGCCCATCAATCCCTATAATTCAGCATTTTCTAAGGATTTGAGGTCATTGTAATTTTCTTAAAGCTAGAAAATATCAATCCCAGTTTCATATGGTTCCTTTGTTCTGTGGGAAAAATCACACAAATGGGCAAATACAACAGCAATAGCAATAGTGAAATTACCTTAACCTGAAACCAGATATTATGTATTTTGGTACATTAATATAAATTTTAGGCATTGTTTAGCTGGTCTTCTGGCTTTTAGGGACAGAGTGTGGAGGGGCAGGAAAAGCGAGAAGTCTTGGCTCTCTGAAGTCAAAGGACAATGTGTAAAACTCAGTTGGTTTTGGGGGGTGGTGTTATGGCTATTGCTGCTACAACTTGGCTGCTTAATGAGGGATTTTGGGTACCGTTTGGGGAGAAAAGGGGTATTGCTTGCAGAATAATTGGCAAAAGGTAAAAATAGAAATTTCTTCCTACTCCACCACCAACTTTATATTTTTAAAAATTCCAATTCCATCAAGAACTGAAAAAATGGACTACAATGAAAAACTATAAACCCTTTACCTGGATTCACCAAGTATCTATTTTTCACTGTCTCTTTATTTCTCTCTATACTTGTGTACATTTTTAACAAGTTGGCAAGTAGAATGCAGGTATAATAGTTCTTCACAAATACGTCAGCATCACCTTCTAAACATAAAGACATTCTCCTGCATAACCACATTATCATTATCAATTTAAAAATAATTTCATACATGTATAGTCTTCAACCATACACCCCCAATGATCCCAGAAATCTTTCATAGTTTTTTTCCCACTGATAAGTCTCCAAATTTCATGCACTGCATTTGTTGGTTACGGCTCTTTAGTCTATTTTAATCCAGACACTCCTGCTGTAGTTGTCGTTTCATCTTATTTTCCATGACATCATTGTTTTTTGTTTGGTTGCATTTTGCTTTGAGGAGTTCAAACCATTTGTCTTGTAGAATGGCCCACTTTATGGATTTGCCTTATTTTATTTCCTTGTAACTGTGTTTAGCGATAACAGCACATTGGTGATGCTGTGTGCTTTCCTCAGCACTGCATCAGGAGGTAAGATTCTATCAGGTTTTGTCACTATTGGTGAGACAACTTGATCATGGAATAAAGGGTGGTGATCGTAATACCTCTCAGTTGTAATTTTTTCCCTTATATTTAGTAATTTGTGCAGTGATAACTTACAACCACACAAAAATTATCTCCCCTAACCATCTTTTAGCCAATGGTTTTAGCATCCTTGTATAGTAATAGCCTAAGTCAGTTATTACATTGGGAGTGACAGACTGGTTAGCTCACGGATTTTATCACTTCTTCTAGATTTACTAGTTGACATTCTGCTTTAAAGAAGAACTTTATTTTTTTAATGTTTTTGGACTTACATTTTTTTAAGGAATTATAAACTAAAGCTGTTATTATCTTAGCAGATTCTCAAATTAATCAAAATAGCGGAAGTCCATTTAGGTCAGTGTTAAGTCCTTCTCTTTCCAGAATTCTTTTAGTGTTTGAGCACTTTTTTTTTCCTACTCACATAATACATATTCATTCCCTTTCATCAGTAATGGTATTTAGAAACTAAGATCTCAGTGGTAGGTATTTCACTGCAGTTGTTATCACTGATTCTAGACCTTTACAGTGTATGGACACAGCTACTCACTGTTAACATTTTTAATCAAGAGTTCAGGCTATTATTTCTAACAAAAATTTAAAACTAACAAGGTTTTCCCTACATTATTTTATTCTTTTACTTGTACCTCATTTTTCTGTCTAGCAAAAGCTTCCTTTTAATAAACATTAACCTATTTATTTATTTTTATCTACAACACACATGAAATAAATAACACCACAAATGTACCAATATTACTACTACTATTACTATTAAATATACTTAATAAAATTCTTTAAATTTTTATTTCCTAACTTTTTTATGCTTAGAATAGATCTTGCTAAGATTGGATGGTCAGAGCACTGTGTTCAAAAGTTATTTGAGTTATTTTTTGTGGTATTGTTATCATATTAAATACATAGTTCATTTTTCTATTTTGATTACAATTTGCAGTTTGCTTCCTTTTACTTTTGAAATTATTTTTTCTTGATATGTAAACATTTAACTATGTTAAAAATTTACTAAAGGAAATCTTGTTCCTATCACATCCAGCTCCACCCTTTCCCTCCCATCCACTATAAATAAGCATTTTCATTAGTTTTTGGTTCATCCTTCCCTTGGTTCTTTCTGGGAAATTATCTATTTTCACACATGAGAGCTTATTAATCTATTAAATGCACTCTTTGCACCTTGATTTTACCCATAAAATATGTACTAGATACCACTTCTCCATTAATTTATACAAATTTTTTCTCATTCTTTCTAATGGCTACTTAGTACTTATTTTTGTAGATACTCTTTGCCTTCATCATTTTTACAAGTGAGAGCATTCCTTTCCAAAACCTCCAAAACAGAGCATGTTATCAAGTTTTGAAGTTTTCCAGGCTGGTTAGTGAGAAATAGTTAACTCAGGATACTTTTACTTTGCATTTTTATTAAGAGTAAAATAGTGCATATTTTCATATGTTCTATAAATATTTTTTCTATATAAATTCAATTCATGTATTTTGTCCATTTTCTACATGTTTTTTGTCTTTAATATTTAGAATCTTTTATGTATTAGATTAGCGCAAGTGTACTTTCGTGAGGTGCTCTGTGAGGTTTGTTTATGACCCAAGTGATACAGAAGTTATCGTTACCAGAACATGCTTTTACCTGCCAATTATCTTTATAGATGCAACACACAAGCTGTGAAACCTTTCCCGATGTCTCCCTCCCTGTTTTACTCCCAAGAAGCCATATTTCCTTCCCTCTATCCACTGGGAATAGAAAAAGCACAAGTGAGACAGAGCTCTTATGGAGTTTTGGAGATGCAAATCTCTCTAATGAAATGTAGAATTCCAGAAAAACAGAGTGGAGGAAATGACTGGCGTCTACGAAAGAAAACATAGATGGAGACTCATGAACACCATCCTCAGTTCCCATGTGGTAATGGAGTCTCTGGCTGATGGCCTTGACACCACCTGCACAGCTGGAGCATATTACTAAATGGCTTTCAAGACCAACTTTTTTTTACGTACCAAAGTCCCTTTCTAAACCTGTCTGAAATAAGTAATGGAGAGGAAATGACAGACTGAAAACTGTCTAGAAGTTACAATTTTAGGATATGATGATTGATTGCTTTGGATGAGAATTTGTAGAAATTCAGGAAATTATGTGTCAACCATGGTACACAGCAGAATCCCTCAGAGAGCTTTTTCAGAGTGAAGTTTCCAAGGCCCCACCCCAACCCTGGTGAATCAGAAGCTCTGTGACTGTGCCCAAGGCTGCTGGCATATGGGCACTTGTGGAAAGAGACGAGGACTGAGTATGAGATGTGAAATGGCACCTCTATATGCTCCGCGAAGGAACATTTTTCACATAGGCTTATTGGCCATTCAAACTTATTCATCTCTCTTATTGTATTCTTAAAATCTATCGTTGCCTTTTTAAAGGGATTCTTTATATATTCTGATAATAATCTTTGTCAGCTATATGTATGGCAGATAATGTTCTCAGATTATAGCTTGTCTTTGCATTTTGTTTAAAACGTCTTTTAACTTTAATTTTTTAAAAGATTTCATTTATTTATTTGAGAGAGGGGTAGGTAGCACAAGCCAGTGGAGGGGCAGAGAGAGAAGCAGACTCCCTGCTGAGCGGGGAGCCCAGTGCAGCGCTCAAATCCAGGACCCCAAGATCATGACCTGAGTAAAAGCCAGATACTTAACCAAACAGACACCCCTAATTTTTTTTTAATTTTATATAGTTAAATGTATCAATTTTATTTTGGGGGGGAACCCCTTCTTCAGGCAATATTTCCTAGACCTGAAATCATGGGTCTCTACTGTCTTTTATAACTTCTTAAAACTTTTATATTTCATCTTTCATATTCCAATCTTGAAACCTTTAGAAATACTTAATAGCATGAAGTAGAAATTTCATTTTATTATATTCTATGTATGTATGTGTATATTTTTTCAGCAGTATTTTCTTAACGATTCCATGCCTTTTCAATTATTTCAAAAATATTTGTTGAATTCCCAGCACTATTTATTAGCAGTTAGACTATCATTTCACAAGTCTGTCTGTGAAGCATAGTTGATGCAATGGAGGAGGCAGTTGAGGAAAGGGTTGAAAGCTTTTAGTCTGTATTTTCAAGAAAAGTTCTAGCGAACCAGCTGGCTTTACGGGGGGATGGCCTGTACAGTTGCATGAACTTTATGCCTAGAAGGGCCTGAGTTTAGTGTAATGGTCTGCTACTATCATATTGAAATTTTAATAATCTTTTAACATGGAATTCCTCTTTTTAATTTTGCACCAGGTGTATGAGGTCCTACAAATTATATCCAGGGAACATTGTCTGGCAATATTTGTCTTTAGCTTGTTATTATTATCTTCCATCTTCCTTACAGATTTAAGGATATTCACCTGCTCTTTTATTTAAGAACAGATTTTACCTTTTGTTTTCTTTTCCAATATGAAAATCTTTGAGTTGGTTCTTCAGATAAAAGGATCAAAAAATAATTTATATGTTGGCTTAGTGAAAGATAACAGTTTACTGTGTGATTTATTCTGCTATTAAAAAAAGTGATAAAAACAATCAACCCTCAATCTGCCTAACAAAAGGGTAGTATAAGAGAGTACATATGGTAATTATCAAACATAAAGTATTGTCACTCATGCATTTTCTCAGCCCATACTGACTGAATTTCTTTCCTCCTTAGTGAAGTCTACTGGTTAGAAATATAATTTTATAAACTTCTAAACCACGTAAGCCTTCCTACAGAGACCTACGAGCCTGTACGTTGCCTTCTATCTATACCTACCTGAGATCAATAAACACTGAGTACCTGAGAATTCTGGTTGATGAGGAGAAAAGGAGAAAGAAAGGGGAGGTGATTGAGATCCCAAGAGAAGGATACTCAGTTCAGGTTCCACAGTGAGATTCTTTGGACAATATGAAAGCATCTTTATCTTCCGAACAGCAGCCCTGTAAGTAATGGTGGAAACCAGAGGATTTCAAAAACCAAACCCACTTTCATTGGATATGCCTAGCAAAGGTGAATACCTTCTGGTTTGAAAGAAGCAGTACTCCAGTTCTCATAAAGGTGGAAGTAGATAAGTAGGAGTAATGATAGATTGCACAGCCTGGTGTAGGAAACACAAAAGAGAGTAGAAGCTGGGGAAATTCATAGTCATCAGGGTATCTAAGTTTGAGTAGACACTGGAGACCGAAAGGTAAGATCTGACCTTCCCTGATCCGTGGCTCTGGGAAGTATGGAGAGACTGGGCTTCAGTTTATACATGAAAGGGAACCTGACTTGTTTCTCACCAAGGAAAAGTCGTAAAATTTTAAGTTATTTATTTAATTTAAACACCCAATATTTATCTCGAAAAGCGACCAAAAGCACTAAGGACAAAAGTTAGTTAATAAAATCTTTATGATTTTCTTCTACCAGTAGAGGGACCCATTTCTTATGGTAATATCTTTCATTTCTTCCCTTTTCAAAGTTGTTCTTGCTATCCATAGCTGATCCCAGGCATTCTAAATCATTCCTATTTGCTTGGGGCCCCACAGGATGACAAAGATAAGGGAGTGGTATCCAAGCGCAGGAGAGTGGGGCACAGTCACTGGAATATAAAGATGAGCTAGGAAAGGAAAGAGCATGAGTAGCTGGAGGTATGGTGTATGTTTGTAGCAGGGTTCGTACTGTGAGAAAAATGAAATAAACTATAAATCAATTTAGAAATTCAAAGTAATAAACAAGAAATCACAGAAAAGGAGATCCAAGAGTAGGAAGACTCATGAGATGGTTCTGGACAAAGGACTGACATCTACAGAGACAAAATCTCTTCTTCAATGGAAGGTTAGAATAGAGATACCTGCCTTGCTAGGAGAAGAGCATAGAAAGGTGAGAAGAAATTAAAACAACATTTCACATCTTAAGCTGTGGATTGTTTTCTTCCTTCTAGTAGAGAATGGAATTTTTCCATCAGTAGGTCAAAATCCAATAGTAAATGTGAAATCAAGTCTGTAAGTGGGGGCTGACATTAAGAGATCACAATAGAAGAGTATAGAATAAATACAGCATAGAATAAAATAGAATTATAAGCATCACTATTAAGAATAAGTAATTTATGAAACTCACTTTAATTTTGTATGTCTATAGAAGCATATGAAAAAAATGTATTTTAAATATAGACTCTGAAGAACTTCAAAGTTCCTTCCAGCTCTAATATATTTAGATCATTGGATTCTGAAGACAGGAAGAGGATATTTCAGGAGAATGAAATAAGGGCAAAAATAGGGAAACCAAATGATTACAAAAGCAAACTTCACATACACAAGATGAAAAAAAAATGTGATGGAGTCACATAGAACTTTTTGTGTATTTAAAATTTCAAGTGCTGTTTTTACTTAATCTGATCAGGATATAGGATATACACTTATTTATATATTACTTTAACAAGCTTTGTAGATTCATTTGTTAAGACAGGCATATTGAATGCAGGAAAAAGAGAATTAAGAAAAGATAAACTGTAAAAGTTATTCTCCTTAACTCATAGCATGGAACGGCTGGCTACCTATTAGATCTACTAACCACAGAATTTTTAAGAATCTACTTTTCTTATTGCATTGCTAGCATCCATCAACTTGGACTTCTAAGGGAATAACAAAAGGCTGCCTGCTCACCAAAAATTTGTAAAAGTGTTAAAACTAAATAATCTTTTGCTAAAATATTATATACAATTCACAAGCATTTATGTTTCGCTATACAAACTTAATCCTTAACTCAGACACTGTCCCACTGAATGAGGGAATACTGAAGCCTGTTAAAACCCAGACAGTGCAGCTGAACCAGGGAAATGGGGGAAAGTATAAACAAATCAAACGCTTAACCTTGCAATGAAGACGTGTCAACCCAAACATAACTGTATTTCTCATTTTCTTCACATATAAAATTGGCAACACAGGG
This sequence comes from Ailuropoda melanoleuca, assembly GCF_002007445.2. Lineage (NCBI taxonomy): Eukaryota > Metazoa > Chordata > Mammalia > Carnivora > Ursidae > Ailuropoda > Ailuropoda melanoleuca. The sequence goes on along the minus strand of NC_048218.1, from coordinate 136,333,324 downwards.
AGAACTAGCTTTGTACTGTGAACTAAGCAGTGGCATTCATTGTATTTCTGAATTATATTCTATCCTAGAATTATTGACTGGAGCAAATGTTCATATTTTTACATTCCTGGATATTTTCTTTATTCTAGGAAGCACTTGTGAGGTTGTCTTAATGTTCTGTATCTACAACAACAATAACAAAGGTAAACTAGGGAATGTATCAATTAGCTTTTGCTGTGTAACAAGCTACCTTAAAATTTAATGGCATAAAACAACAAGCATTTATTACTTTTTGTGATTTTTTCGGGTTTCTTAGGCAGATCATCCTCTCTAGGTAGGCTCAACTAAGGCCTGATGGTTGAGAATGATCTCACTTGCATGTCTGATAGTCACCAAGTTGATTGGTCTACAGAGTCCTCACGCAGGAAGGTTTTTCATCCTTCAGAGCTACCATGGGCTTCGGGTAGCATCGGGGTTCTAAAGATAACGAGAGCAAGATGCAATGCATACATAGTGTTTGAATCTTTGCATTACACTTGCTAAGTTTCCGTTGCTTGAAGTGTTACCTGAACAAGTCAAGAATCAAGGAAAGGAAAATGAACTCTCTCTCTTGATGGCAGAGTTGCAAGTTGGAAAAGAAGTGAAGTTAAACTTCATTTTGAGTTGGTTTTTGTGTATGTTGTAAGATTAAGGGTCTAATGTTATTGCTTTGCATTTAGATATCCAGCTTTCCCAACACCATTTGTTGAAGAGACTATTGTTTCCCTGGTGTGCATTCTTGCCATCTTTGTTGAAGATCAGCTGATGGTCTATGTGTGGGTTTATTTCTGGGCATTCTGTTCTGTTCCATTGTCCTATAGGTCTGTCTTCATGCCTGTACCATATTGTTTTGATTATGTAGCTTTGTAATATATTTAGAAGCCATTGGGATGCCTCCAGGTTTGTTTTATTTTTCCAGATTGTTTTTGGCTATTTGGGATCTTTTGTGTTTTCATATGAATTTTAGGATTTTTTTTTCCTTCCTATTTCTGTAAAAAATACCACTGAGGTTTTGATAGAAATAGCACTGAATCTGTAGATCAGTTTGGGTAGTATGGACATTTTAACAATATTCAGTCTTATATTCCATAAACGCAGGATGTCTTTCCATGTATTTGTATTTTTTTAATTTCTTTTATCAATATTTTATAGTGAATTTCAGTGTACAAATCTTTCACCTCTTTGGTTAAGACCTCACACTCCAAAACTGAAAGAAAACATAGAGGAAAAGCTATTTGATAGTGGTCTTGACAATGATTTCTTGGCTATCACACCAAAAACACAAGCATCAAAACCAAAAATAGACAAGTGGAACTATATCTAACTAAATAACTTCTGCAGGGTAAAGGATGCCACAGAATGAAAAAAAAAATATTTAGAATGAGAGAAAATACTTGTAAACTCTACATCTAATAAAGGTTTAATCTCCAAAATATATAAGAACATCTGCAATTTAATAGCAAAAATAATAATAGCAATAATAACAACCAGATTTTAAAATGGGCAAAGTACTTAAATAAAAAATAAAATTTTTCCAAAGAAGACATACACATGGCCAACAGATACATAAAAAGGTATTCATAAAAAAGGAAAAGCAAATGAAAACTATAATGGAATATCAACTCACACCTATTTGGATAACTATTATCAAACACACACACGCACACACAAAGATAACAAAGTGCTAGTGCGTATGTGAAGAAATTGAAATGCTTGCACACTGTTGATGGGAATGTAAAAGGGAACAGTCATTATGGAAAACAGTATAGAGGTTCTTCAAAAAATTAGCATAGAGCTAATATGTGATGCAGCAATCCCACTTCTGGGTCTATGTGAAAAAGGGGTTGAAATGTGGATCTCAAAGACATATCTGTACTACCACAACATTATTCACAATATTCAAGATATGGAAACAACCTAAACGTCCATCAATAGATGACTGGATTAGGAGAATGTGATACACACATATATGCACACACAAACATACACGCACACATACATGCTATATACAATGTAGAAGTATATTAATAACAAAATACTATTGAGCCTTAAAACAAAGAAAATCCTGCCATAGACAACAACATGGACAAAACCAGAGGACATTGTGCTAAGTGAAATTAAGGCAGTCACAGAAGGACAAGTACTGAATGATTCTATTTATAGGAGATATCTAAACTAGTCACTCATCAAAGCACAGAGTAATGTTAACTGTCAGGGGCTGGGGGCAGAAGATTTGGAGAGCCATTGTTCAATAGCTATAAAGTCTCAATTATGCAAGATGACTAAGTTCTAAACATCTGAGGTACAACACAATGCTCATAGCTAACAATACTTTACTATACAATTAAGACTGTATTGAGAGGGTTGATCTCCCATTTAACGTTTTGACCACAAACTAAGAAAAAAAGGTATATCGCAAAGGTAAGTGTATATAGAGAGGGTAAGATCTGTGGCCATTTCTGTAATTTACCATAGGAGTAACATGGATAGAATTGTTGGAAGAAAAGCAAAACAAAAATGGTTATAATAGTAACATAAAAGTATTTTTTCTGACCTCTGTTTTGAATTCCAACCAAAATCTTATGTAAAAAGTTAAACATCACTTTTAAAATAGTATCTGAAAAATTAGAGGGTCAGATTTTAAGGTTCTAATACAGCTACATTATGAAATTCTATAATGATAGTGATGAAAGAATCCATTTTCTAGGCTCTGACATCATTTAGAATTTTAAGGGAACACGGTTTTATTTGCTCTTTTGTTATAACAGTTCTCCAGTGAGAGATTGCTTTGTCCTAACTTCTGTGGATGGAGATTGATAAAGCCCCAAACCTACAGTCTCCTCCAACTACCAAGTCTTTCCCCATTGGGGACTTTTTCATGTTTAGTGCATCCTGGTTGATCAGATTTTAGTGAATGGTAGGTAAAGTGTCCATGGTGGGTGGGAGAAGGAAGTGAAGAGGGAAGGATGATGAAGAATCTCTCTCTTGGCACCTCTGAAATCAATCATACATATAGGAAGTTACTGATTTTGCCTGTGGATAAGACCTACCTTGAACTGTATTTCATGAGTGCTTAGAAACAAACTATGAGCTGTTTATCAAATGGAAACTAAAGATCTCAATGTGTGAAGTCATGCTCATCACTGAGCTCTGCATTGATGATAACATGACATATGCAAATATTCAGAATTTATGGAAAATACTCTCATAAAATGGACCTCTCACTTCTCAGGAAAGCTCCAACAAGCATAAAGGAAGGAGAAGAAAAGGAGGTCCCTGTCATACCCATATTCATTTCCAGGAGAATGTTTTTGACTGTGCATAGTTACAAATATATTTGTTAGATTGGATCTCTTAATACAGCCAAATGATTCAGTGTATAATGTAGCAACCAGTAAGAACTCAAAATCTGGATCATCACACCTGATTCTGAATTTCAGTTTTGCCACTTGCAAGGTGGGTCACCCTGGACAACTAATTTAACTACTCTAAGCCTAAATTTTCTAATTGATAAAACTGTAGTAATAATAATAATAATGTGATCAATGTGGCTTACAAAACTTTAACGTATGTCATGTAATAGCATATTTTATTAGCTATTATTTGTAGTTAATTTTACTCTGAAAGACAACGGGACAGTTGTTCTTCTTACCTTTCATCGAAAGTGAACACCCAAAATAGCAGCTAACAAAAAGAGATAAGAGATGAGTCTCAATGCCAAGTATATTCCCACACCTCTAAAAAAAAATAAAAATAAAAAAATAAAATCACAAATATACCTAATGTTTAAAAGAATTCATAAGACTAACTTCAAAGAGCAAGAGTCCTCCAAACTCTCCCTAACTTATTCATGTACTGTGATTTCTAGTCATAATGATCTGGTAGCTTTTTAGGTATCTGGTCTAAAGATTGGTGACGAATCCTGTTCTTTAATTAGATCATCAAGCCACAATCTGGAGGATCATCTTCCATAAATTCATGGCAAGTGGTAAGGGTGGAAAAAGCAAATACACATACCTCAAATATATGACCAGGTGTTCATGGAAGCCAAGTTTGAGGTTTCTAAATTCTTTCCATCTCCTCTACACCCCGGGGGCAATACTTAGCTCAATGAAAGATCCTAATGTCCTCAGAGCACAGGAAGAGAGCTGTTTATTATAAGCACTAAGTGCCAAACACATTATTGGAAAAACAGCCAAGATGAGTGCACCCTACTCCACGTGAATACCAGAGTTTTCTGGTGTTGTTGTTGGAGTTTATCTGATTGCATTTAAGAAAACTGTAATGTAATACCGAACATTTTACATGAATATAAAAATCATAGTGAGCAAGAGCCACTTTTTCTAGATTAGCTACCTAAAAAATCAACATAGCACAAAATACAGCAGTATAGCACTTTCAGAAAGAGAACATTAGCCAAGTCTTGGTATCAGCCAAGTGTTACAAGTTCACCCAGTACATCACATTTCCAATATACCTGGTCAGAAAAAAACACTTCAAAACAGCCTTGATCCTATGCTAATGAAAGCCTCTGAAAGCCACTCAAGGATGAAGAAATAAAGATGTAAAACAGAAAATCTTTTTTTTTTGAAAACAGAAAATCTTGATATTATGTTTATAAATGTTAATTTTTTATAAACAGATAAAGGAAAAGTACATTTCACGTACAGAAACATTGATTTTTAACTACAGCCTTGCATTTATATTTCTTTAAATGTTAATGTTTTCAACAATATTTGTTATCAATTTCAGCACTATCGTTAATAATATCAAAGGAGGTGAACAGAGATGATGAAGTCCTCAAGCTCAGTTGAGAACATTACCCATTTAAATGTGACTGAACTGGATATTATTTATTTCTTGTCTAATTTCTTTCAGTGCTTCTTATGACATGGTAGGGTGCTTTTAACACCATTAAGAAATTGGGGTTTTTTTGTTTTGTTTTGTTTTGTTTTTTAAGATAGAATTGTCTTGAGATTTATAAAAGAATGTCCTTAAAATTTATCTTCATTTACAATGGAATGGAAAAACCGAACACGTCTCCCATGGTATATTTTGTTATGGACATAATTTATTTAAGCAAAAATTACCAATTTTTTAAGTGAGGCAGAGGCAGGCTTATCTTAATAACATTATACTGAGATAAGCTCATTTTCTTCCATATAAAATTAGGTAGAAAATTGTAAAGAATTAAGCCTTTAAAAAAAAGTTCCCCTTTTTTATGATTGAAGATAAATTTCAGAAATTCATTCCTTTGTTGTTTTGAAATCTTACATTTTATCTTTAAAGAGAATAACTCATGTTTAAAGAGTTAAGTGTAAGTGGTTATATAGAAGCTGGTGAGATTGGCTCCTTGTAAATAAACAGAATAAAAATTTTAGAAAGAGGGCAGAAATTTCACCTCAAAGATAGTCATGTGATTTCTACTCTGTAAGTCTTTTCAACTATCATCTATTTGATTTTGTTATTAGAAAGACTGAAAAAAACTGAGTATTTTAGTAGTTGTTACTCTTAGCTATATACAAATAAAAATAGAAGTAAAATACAAATTTACAAAATACATACAAACATATATCAGTGTGATAATTTTCAACGTCTTCTGATATGTTGTATTGGAAAGGGGTTACGATAACTCTATGATTGCCTCACTGGTTATGTTCACATGATTGGATATACTTAGTAGCACTGGTGCTTAATAAGCAACAAAGAGAGTACATTTTTCTAATCCAGTTTTAAGTAATTGGCAGAGATTTTAAATGCTGGCCTCATTTTATAATGGAGTTTAGCCCACACCCTCTCTAAGACAGATAAAGCCGTCTGTCCTAAGAAAAGATAACAGAATGATATTGACATTTTGCAATTTAACTGAATTCATTAACATTTAGGAGATTTTGTTTTGGCTTTTATTTTTCCTTGTTGAGTTGTGAGGTTTTCTTATATCAATTGGACAGCAACTAAATATTAATGTATCATTTAGGTGGGGGAGAAATATCCTGGAACATAGAATGGGAATGTTGTTAATTTCATTACATAATCGAAGGTCTTCTGTGGTTGATTTAAAAAGTGGCTCTAATTCTTCACCCTTTTCTGTGTTTATCCCTAACAATTGGACTACACAGCTTTTTCTCTCATGAAGTGTATTCTATTTCCCCGCTGCCTGGTTCTAAGGCGGTCTTGTGACTGGCTTTGATCGATAGAACGTGGCAGAAGTAGCACTGTGGCAATCATGAGCCAAAGCCTCAGAGAACTGGATGCCTTGGTTTCTCTTGGGCTCTTGTCAATTCCATGTGAATGAGCACAAACGACCTTGCTAGAGAATAAGAGTCCCCGTGGAGAAGAGTTGAGATTCCTCAACCAACGGCCAGCCAGCCCAGTCACAGAGCTGCCTAACTGATGCATGGGTGCACCCAGCCAGATCAGAAATGCTGGCCCACTCAGCCAGCCTGAGTACCTATGCGACAGAAATCAATGTTTCCAGCTGGATGTCACCGAGTGTTTTGGTTGTCATGTGGCATTACTGCGTCAAGAGCTTATGGAATCCCCATCTCTAGCTCTTATTTCGTTGCTTGCTTCCAAGTTTCTCCCATCCCTAAGGAGACTGAAGTATGTGGAAAAGCAACAGTACTGGGTAGGAAAACACAGAATCAGGATGGGCCCCCATCCTATCTGTGTGATCAGAGAATACTTACTCCAACTCCCAGGGCCTCCCTTTCCTCATCTGTATGATGCATGTGTGTCATGCACTTATGTGAGAAAATGTCTGTGCTCTCAGCAGTCTACTGCTGCTCGGAATTCACGTGGTTCTGTGATCTTACGCTCAAGAGGTCCTATACTTCTCACACAACCCTTCTGTTTATGTTTCACAAATCAGTCTGACAATCCAAAGCAAGGCACTGTTAAAGGTGAATAATAATGTATTCTAGAAAATAATAGGAACACTAACAGAATTACTCATTGAGTCTCTCTATACCAAGTAATGCTAAGTGGTTTACATACATCATCTTAAGGAAGCTTTTCAACAAAAATATAAGGTAGTTATTACCATCCCCATTTTACAAATGAAGAAACAATCTCAGAATCACTTTCTTTGCTAAGTTCAAATAGCAAAGCTACATTTCACACACATGTCTAGACATACTGACTCTTTAAGTACCTATATTCAAAGAGGGGTTTTCAAGGCTTGTTCTAAATGTATATTTGAAAACTTGACAGCTATTGAAAGTTACTATTTTTCAATGACTAGCAACTATGTATTTTAATTATATGCAAACAAATCTCCAGGCCATAATTAAACATCTATTGGCTCAAAGCTTTTTCTTTGTTGAAAAAAAATATTTCTAAAACAGGATGCATAAGGGGAAGGCACACAACAAAAGAAGTGATATTTAGCGATTCTGAATTAGATTTATATCAGTCTCCTGGGTAAAAGTTGTAATAAAAGATTTTACCCAAGAAAAAGATAAGAAACTTAATTAAGCAACAGGCACTTACTTTTTAATACAATAACATACAGCTCAGAATTGTTTTTTTGTGTTGAAAATGAACATCTGCTCTATGTTAATCACAAAGGAGTATAACGCTTTAGTCTATCCTCAAGGTTGTCAAAATTTCAGAGATCAGCTGCCTTTTAGATACCACACTGGTTCTATGAGTAAGCTTGCCACAGGAATGCAAAGAAGTCAGCCCATTACGGTAACATGGGCCATGGAACCCTCCCTGGAACTCCACTTGGAGAGGGCCCTGTAGTCTTGGCTGGGGATTGTGGCTAGGATTTGGAATCACTGTGCCAGGAAGGGGCTCTAAACACCAGAATTTCAACTCTTTCTCTTTACAGGCAGGCAACAGGTACCCTGCAATATGAAAGTGGAACAAAGATGAGAGCACACCAAATACCAATTCTGTCAATAAAAGGGCAGAAAAAATAATCGACTTCTGAGAAATTAAGCGAAAAAGAGTGAATTGCAAAATAGCTTGGGTTCATAGAAGCTGTGTGTGTGTGTGTGTGTGTGTGTCCATAATGTAGATGAAGAAAGAAAACGTATACACTGATGTTTTCTGAGGTTCAGTGTAGGAGGCATTAAGCATTTTCTTCTCTTTGCCTCTTTTTATTTTTCTTTGTCCAAAGAAAAAAAGTATTTGAAATACAAAGATAATCAAAAACTAAAAAACTCTGAGTGACATTAGCAACACTAACTATGTTCACATTGAAGGATTTTCAGTTGACCTCTACAGACAAATTTTCATTTCCTCAGGGACATTTACAGATTCTTCAATAATCATGGAAAGCATTATATTTGGAAAGTTGAGTTGATAGAAAAACACCTGAAGAGATTATGAGTTACTTCTTTCCTCTGTAGTAAGCTGAACATAAAAAAATCCTGATTTACCAATAAGACCTTTTTCATTCCAATCAAATAAAGAAGCTAACCCACAATGCCATGATGAGAACTGATCAATAGTATGCAATCAAAGCAAATGAAATCAGATCTTTTTTTTTCCATTCTTTCTCTCTTTCTTATAGAGTTTTTCATTAAGCTTAAGGATTTCTGCCATCCTCCTGAGGAATTAGATCAAAAACTTGCCACTTCAAGTTTACTGTCTAACGTAGTATCTAAGAAGTCACTATTTAAGGAAACAAAATGAAATTCCTGTGGCAGATGTATCAACATACACCATTACTTAATTACTCTGTAATGTTAACTGTATTCTAAGAATGAACCATCGTAAATTCTGCTTCAGAGATTTTCTTATTCATGCTTTTTTCCTCAAGTGTGGTAGAGAACACATAATATAAAATTTACCATTTTAAAGTGTAAAGTTCAACAGTGTTAAGTTTATTCAAATTATAGTGAAACAGACCTCAAGAACTTTCTTGTCCTGCAAATTTGAAATTCTATGTCTATTAACCAGCAAATCTCCTTTCCCTCTCTGCCCCAGTCCCTGTTAACCACCACTCTAATGTCTTCTTTTATGAATGTGACAACTTTACAGAATTCTTACAATAAGAATCATACAGTGTTTTTTTGGGGGGAAGAGCTTATCAAACTTAGTGTAATGCCCTCAAGTTTCATCAATATTATAGCATACAGCAGCATTTCCTTCCTTTTTAAGGCTAATATTCCATTGTATGTATACACCATATTTGTTATTCATTCATCCCTCAAAGGTTACTTGGGTTGCTCCCACCTCTTGACTATTGTGAATAGTATCATAGTGAACATGGTAGTTAAAATACCCATTTGAAAGCCCACTTTGGGGGCTCTGGGTGACTTAGTCCGTTAACTGACAGACTCTTGGTTGTGGCTCAGGTCATGATCTTAGGGTCCTGAGATTGAGACCCACATGGAGCCCATGGTGGGCCTCCGCACTCAGCAGGGAGTCTGCTTGTCCCTCTCCCTCCCCCTTTGCCCCTCCTCCCCACCCCCACCCCCCCCACCCATAGGTATGCGAGCATGCCCTCTCTATCTAAAATAAATAAATAAAATCATTAACAAAGTAAAAAAAAAACAAAAAACTTTCAATTCTTTTTGGACATATACTCAGAAATGGAATTGCTAAATTATATAGTTCTTTTTAAATTTTTTGAAGAACTCCCATATTATTTTCTATGGTAGCTGCTGCATGTTTTTAATATATCAATATTGTAGGTTTGTATTTAAAAAAGAGAGAAAGAAAATGGAAAAATCCACTTTTTCTTCTTTCTTTAAAGAATGCAGAAGTAAAACTTCATATACAAACTTTGAAAAAGGTATATGTATTTAATTTATGACAATTTAAATATTTCAGTTGATATTTAAAAAAACAGCAACAAATGAAATATTTTTCCATTAACTCATTCTTTACCATTTACCTGCACTATACAGTAACAGCTTAGTGCTAGTATTTCTTGCAAGTAAGTGCTTAACTGCAGTGAGCCAGGACATGGATAGAGAAGCCACACAAATACAGTGATCTGAGAACATTTCATCCGTCAGTCTAGGCCTTTGTAAATACTTTTTAAAAAGTCCCACTGGTAGTATACAAATTAATTAGTAAAATTTAGAGATGAAAAATTCATATACCAAAGCTAAATAGACTGTGTATAATAGGTTTATTTCAGAAGCAGACATTATATGTAAAATCAATATTGACTTAAATGGATTTGAAATAAACAGACCTATGTTCATAAGAGTTTTATTTTAAAAATCCCTACTTCTTGAAAATGCCAAACTGATGCAAAATGCCTCCTCTTAGCTCTTAACAGGACAATTGTTATTGGATTTAGGGCACATTTGGGTAATCTACCAACATTCTGCCTGGTCAGCTTCTTATTATACTCTGAATTTCTTTATCAGTGAGTTAACTGAGCAGATCGACTATCTTACGTATTTAGTTGGATCATAAAGCCAAAGCAAAATATTATGTATTAAAAACAAGAATATGGTTAAACAATTTTAAAAAGGGAAAATATCCATATCTACATATATATTATTTTATAAATATAAAATTGTTCCATTTTATAAATTATATTTTATATATATTAAATATAAGGAGAGAGAGAGAGAGAGCACATGAGTGCCAGGCTTGAAATTAAAGATGGCTGTTTTCAAGAGAAAGTTTTAAGCTTCCTTTAAATTTATGAGGTTTTAGGGAAAACTTAGAGACAAGCTGGAATCAGCTAAAATATTTTGTTCATTTTGTTTGCATTCACAAATATCTTTTTTCCCTTACACCTGTTAAATTAATGTGCTAAAGTAATGACACAGTCAGGTAAATGAAGCATTTAGTTTTCCATGCAGTTTGAGTTGAGAAGGTTCATTGCATAATTCCAAACCCACTGAAACCTGAAAGATGTGGAGATGTGCAACTAGATTTTTTTTTCCCCCAGCATAAGCCAGATAGTCTTTGGTGTTAGGAAGGAGAAAACAGACTTGAAGAATCAACACTATTCATTACTGGTATATTTGTTTATCCTCCTGTGTGGCCCATTTGATTTTCAGAGACTTAAATTCCCTATTTTAGCATTCTTATTCAAAAGAAGATGAAAGCATCTTTCTGGAATATCACTTTGAATTCCATCACCTGTTTTTGCCTCAATTCATTTAATAGGACAATTTAGCCCATCAACTCTGGAGCCTGGCCAGGGTCAGAAATCCCAGTCCTACCACTTGTGTGGTATGGAACCCTCATACCACGATTCTGTGCTGTGCCTCTCGCTACTCTCCTAGGATTTACTCTCATTTGTTGTGAGAATTAAGCTAATTAGTAATGGAGAATAAGAAGACTAGAAGCTTTAATTTCTACTATGTAATAATGACTATATAAACAACAATTGAAGACAAACTACAAAAAAAAATGCACTTCTGAGTTTCCTAGGGCTGTTGTAACAAATTATTGAAAATCCATGGCTCTGAACAACAGAAATTACTGACAGTCCTAGAAGCCAAAAGTTCAAAATCAAGACCTCGTTAGCGCTGAGCTCTCTCCAAAGGCTCTATGTTCCTGGAGACAATGACCTGGACTATGCTAAGCATCAGATCTTCGGTCAGCAGATATTCTTATAACAAACAGTGACCAGTGGACACTTTGAAATTTCAACCTGCTGACTGGCCAGCATGAATCTGGAGTTGCTACCCATGATAAGGGATTATATTTTTGGTGGATATTTGATGTGGACAAAAGAATCTCTGGCTTGTACCTAGGTATCGGATGTAAGTAGAGAAGGCAAAGAAGTATTCTAAGGGCCTCACCCCCTTTTGCTTCTAAGAGAATAGCACTGCACTTCCTTTCAGCGCCACATTTCCCATGCCATAGGCTTCACAGTCTTCAGGAGTCTCAACACAGGAATGGCTCTATCTGAAAAGCCTATATACTCTGTTTATAATCATTATGAACAGGAAGGAGGGAAAGGCCTGACTTTTGGATACAGGGTTCGAAAAGACTCTATGCTCAATGTTACCTTGTTTTGTTTCTAGGTCTTAAATTCAGATGAACATGAGAAAAAATTGGCAGTTTTCTAAAATACATTATTAAAAACTCTTGTCCCCCTCCTGTGTGTGTCAGGATGGGATCTAATATGTGTAACTGAAAAAAAAAAAATCTTTCTTTGCTTCTTTCTGGCTTCTGGTAATTCTAGGTATTCTTTTGCTAAATAACTCTAATCTCTGTTTCTGTTGTTACATGGCCTCTACTCTGTTCTTTCTCTTCTGTCTCTTATAAGGTCAACTGTCACTGTATTTAGGGTCCACCTGCACAGTCCAGTAAAATCTCACTTGAGATATTTAATTATACCGGCAAAGACTTTTTTTTTTTTTACAAATCAGGTCACATTTGCAGGTTCTAAGGGGTAGGACATGGCCTTACCTTTTCAAAAGACATCATTCAACACATTATATCTTCCTTCCCTAATATTTGATTTCTATTTATCAGATCTCTTCTCTTTAAAATGAAATTAATACCTTATACGTAGAAATGACCAATCTTAATATCAAAATAATTAGTGGTTAATTAAAATTAATTTGGTCAATTAAAATTAATTTTTAATTATTAATTAAAAAGCTGTAGCTTTTAAAATTATATTCAACTTAAATGTCAGTTTTAGTATTTTTGAGGAAATGGATCTACCTGATTTTGTTTGATGATAAGAAATTCATTATACATGAGTTTTCATTCACATCTTTGAACTAATAATATACTACAACTTATAGAGCCAATTTTCCAATTATTCACAGTTGCATGTTTCCATAATTTGTCTTTCAACGTAATAATTATGTTATCAGCTTCTTTACTTGCATACTGCAAAACTGTTAGTCTTTGCTGACATCGTCACCATCTTCTGTTCACACTCTCCTATATATAATGTGCAGTCAAGTACCAGATGGAATGGCAGACGATAAAAAAATCAAAACATGCAATTAATTGCTTCCTGTCTCCAGGGAATGTTTTGGCCAAAATGTAGAAGGTTTGGAAGAAAAGAAGACAACTTTCATTTAATTTAGTCATATTCTTGGCTTTTGATCAAGAGGTAATTCTCTCCTTTTTCATCATAGAAGGGAGGCAGAAAAGAATTTAGGCAGGAAAGATGGAAAAGTTCTGTAGCTCCAGCTCTGGTCTCAACTGAGCCCTGGAGGTCATCCTGCAACTGTATTACTTAGATGAAATGTGTACAGATGAACACCTATTCTATAGGTGTTACTATATAAATAAAATATATAGTAACTATATAATATAAAAATTTAAAAAATGTGTTATTTGTAATGGTATGGATTGCCAGAAATTATCCATTAATATTAACTTTTTTAAGTTAATATGTTGCCTAACAAAATGCACTTACAAACTAAAAGGAAGATGACTCTTACCTTGAAGCTAGATATGGTGCAAGATTTACTTTTATCTGGTCAAGAAAAAGCGAATTATATTTATGTCAATAGATGGAAAGAAAAAGTTTCATAAAGGTTGCTATTCATTTAAGGTTTTCAATAAGATTTACTTTAAAAATGTTTAATTTCTGTTTATAAGGGAGGGAATGTAAAAAAGGCAAAGTTTTTTCAAAGAGACACACTGACCCTCGAAATAACATGCATGTCAACAGGAATTTGTCACCACAAATTAGGAAAACAGAAGTTTTCCAGACTAGCCATTTTTCTATGAGATAATTATAATTATAAAAGATTTTCATCATGTATGACTATTTTTAAGTGAAATTTTATTAAATTAGTTAGATCTAGGTCTTTTAAGGATTTTGCAGAATAAATCAACTTTCGGACAATACATTCACTCCTCTCCTTCATTCCTCTCCCTCTCATTTTCTTTTGTTAGCTACACAAAATTAAATTTAAGTTGTTTAATAATTACTTGTGAAGGTTTTCCGTTATTATTTATTATATTTATATGTCTCAAAAATCTAATTTAAGATTTTTTTGTTTTTCTTTTTCACCGGTAAGTCTCCCCAGGATTTTAACTGCGGGGGGGAGAAGCCTCTTTATATTATATCAATATATTTTCACTACAAAAAGAAAAAAAAAACTAATATAAACCCCAGAATTAGAGAATTTTCTAATTTGTCCGGTGCTAGTATTTCTTAAAGACATGTGGATATAACACCATTTCATTTAGTTTCGTACCAACTATAGTATGATAGGTTTATTTTGTTCATATTTTAAAGTAAATGAGAAGTGCTCTCAAAGGGGAAAAAAAAAAGAAAAAGGAGAATCAGAAAGCAAATAGGTCATCTAAAGTTGTGATCTTTTAAAAAACAAAATTAGAACAAATTATTCACTTAAAAAAATATTAAGCATAAAGGACATAACTAATTTGGTATGTGTTCTATTGGAGAGGTCATCTTTACATTGTTGGCTAAAGTCGTGTAGATTGTGGCTAATGGTAATAGACTTGAACAAGTTCTTTTTTTCCTCCTTTTCTCTCTTTTTCTTTCTTCCTTCTCTCCCTCCCCCACTTCCTTTCTTCCATCAAATACTGAACAAAGAAGCAACATTTAATTTCATGTACCATCATTGGGACAAGTGGGAACAACTTTTATTTCATTTTTATATCAAGAAGCAGGCAATGGGTCATATGGCATTGAATCATATACTTCAATTCATCAAAATATTGCTTTGTGAATTTTTGATGTTCAAGAATCCTATATGAACCTTTGGTTATTGATATCAGAAAATGTTTAAGCGTCCCTTCACAGAAATTGGAAGTCAATATGTTTCAGTTGCGATCTGTAAAGCCGACGGTGAGACAAGGACTCATGTGCATATAGTCTATTTGGGAGGTGATCTTAGGAAGTGCACAAGTGGGGAAGGGATAAGATGAGACAAGAAAGAAAGAAAAACCAGGAAAGGGTATATTAATAAGAGGGTTTCTGCTGTGGCAAATGATGCTCCATTCTGTTGGCTCGCTTCTGAGAAACTGTGTAGAGCTTGCCGCCAAACTCTCATCCACCAGCTGTCAGCCACCACATCTTCCAGTGGTTAAGGGTTGACCCTGGGGATGTGATATCCAGAGCTCTTCACTGTTTTGGAGCTAGAGTGGGCCTCAGAGATGCAGGTATTTCCAGGGGGGCTATATCATGAGGCTCAACATTGTGTACCTCAGCTGCAAGGGGATAGAGAGGAGAGATTCAACAATCTTCTCCAAAGGTTTGGCCAGAATGTAACCCCCCAAAATATTTATGCTTGGATCAAAACCCAGAATCCATGAAATTTTGGAGAATACTGAGCATGAACCAGTGATCATGTTATAAAGCTAGGAAAAATTACTTTAAAAATGGCATTTTTCTGAATGTTTCTGAGAAATCCATTCTAGTTCCCATAATGTAGTCAGTCTTAATCTTTCAAACTCAGCTTTTCTTTCCCTCATTTACAAAATGAGGAATTTTAGTAGCTCTTTAAAGTTCTCTTTCATTGAAAATTGAGCCAGTGACTGAAATATAAATTCCTTTGAGCTCTAAGATGTTTTAGCAAAATTAATAAAGAAAAAAGGATATTGTCTTGAGTAGCAATCTAAAGGTAAATCTGTTTTTAAAACCACTATTTATTGGGGAAAATGTATCATATTTGTAACTCATAAAATGTTAATAACTAAGTCATTGACTTGAGCTGCTTACTGTATGTTAAATCTCAGGGGGTTTTGGGGGGGTTGTTTGTTTTTTAGTTGTTTTGGGTTTGGGTTTTTTTTTTTTCTTTTTAACCAGATCTGGACTACAAGATAAAAATCAAGTATTTAATCTGACGGATATGGTATGACTGATTTTTTTTTAAAGCATCTTAGAAATGATCTGGAAAATGTGGTTGTGAAGGTTAGCAACTCAGGAACTAGATGCAATGGGAGAGCCATTAGGTCATTGTTACTCAGGATACCCTGTCTTAAAAACATGGAAATATATTATCTCAGTATCTTTACCTCTGTTTTTGGGGTTTTTTTTTTTTTTAAGATTTCAGTAGCAGTTAAATGTATGTGCTTATATTTAACTCATTCTGTTTTTTTTTAAGATTTCAGTAGCAGTTAAATGTATGTGCTTATATTTATCTCATTCTGTTTTTTTTAAGATTTCAGTAGCAGTTAAATGTATATGCTTATATTTAACTCATTGCTAAGCAAACTCTTTTGCTTAGCAATCCTTTGCTTAGCCAACGGAAATGTATTTTCTGAGAATGGACTTTGCAATTTGGGCCAATATTTTGGAAACAGAAAGTCTAGCCATTGTGTCTCTAGGACTGCTTGTTTATATGCTCGCACAGTTTATTAGTAAACACAGCTGAATAACCAAAATTCAAAGCAGATTCTTGAGCAAGCAAATTTGACCTCAGTTATCATGACACTATGTTCACCCTGCAACAGATCC
The DNA here is from genome assembly GCF_002007445.2 of Ailuropoda melanoleuca. Classification (NCBI taxonomy): domain Eukaryota; kingdom Metazoa; phylum Chordata; class Mammalia; order Carnivora; family Ursidae; genus Ailuropoda; species Ailuropoda melanoleuca. The sequence goes on along the minus strand of NC_048218.1, from coordinate 136,316,976 downwards.
GTTTTCCTTCTCACCCAGCAAACTGAGCATTAAACTGGGTGACAATATACTTTATTAAGATCCTTTTTATACAGAACCATCATACCTGCTAAGAAAACCACTGACTGATCATTAAACTGAAAACAGAGAATTTCGGCTTTTTTGTCAACGATTCAAATTCTGAGGGGGAAGCATTCAATTAATACTGTCAAGCTGCATGGTACAGAAGAGCATTTTGTTGACTCACAGTTAAATTCTGTCAGAAAAGAAAAAACAGCAGGAAACTGTCACAGACCAATCTGGACTGTCTCAACTCTGGCTTCCTGGTAACAGAATCATTTTTTAATAATGTATAAAGTGTGTGTAGTTGGCAAGTCAGTTGCATCCATGACCACTGTGCCTGAAAATATGTCCACCGTAGCATATTTCTCTCATATTTTCTCCTGCTCTATTTCATGTTCAAGTAATAACTCATTTGTACAAATGGATAAAAACAGCAAGTCTAAAAAGGGAGTAATAGTGGGAGGTTGTTTAGGATTCAAAATACTTTAAAATAGCACAGCTGTTGTGATATTGTTATCATGCCAGCTATTTCTGATGGTTAGGTGATGGTAAGAGGCAGAATAAACTTTCAATGCGACTATTTTGCAAACCATGTTTCCCCCATCGTGGTATGCGCTTATCTATCACTGTGAGGCCCCCCATATGTACACACTGAAAAGATGCCAATTAAATACACGTTCTCTTCATAAGATCTAAGTTTATGAATGTAATTCTTGGTACTTCCTACCCATGGGGCAGAGACTGAACACCAGGCAAGAGTCCTCACTCAAAGAAGTGAATTATGCATTTCATAGAGGATAGTTTACATTCATTTCCTGAAGCTTCGAAAATAAATGGTATGATTCATACAAAGTCTCGGGAACAGCCTATGATTACCTAGGCATTTGTTCCTCTCCTCAAGCTTACAGTCATACTTTCCACCAAGTAACACATCTCTGAGACTTCCAACCCTGAGCGTTTCTCCTTGAAGTGGATATGGCATTTTACAGCATTCTTACCTGAGGGAGACGTACAGGTAGAGACTAAGAATATGAACTTTGGAAGTAAACCACCTTGTGTGATGATTCCTAGCTCGATGGCTCACTTTTTTGGGTCTGTTTCTTCACTGTTTTTTCATCTATAATGTGTGCTTTATAATAGCCACCAAGGGATTAATGTAAGGACTATGTGAGTGAATTAAGATTAGTGTCTGCCCTGTAGTAAGTGTTCCATAAATTTATCTATCAGTGACATGAAACATTTCCATTTAACCATTGCTGCCTTCATATATAGAAATGATTGTCTGTTGCCTTCTAGGGTAAATTAAAGGGCTAATGTGAAAGCCTAGTTTACCACTGAAACATTTTCCCACTTTCACAGTATTCAACATTAAAAATATTACCGTCTAGATTAGATTTTTTGGGAAGGCAACGTAAATTGCATAAATCCCCTGTTAAGTCTATGTATGAAATCTATTTCTAGCCTTGCACACTTGAAAAAAAGTTAATTAAAACATAGCTAACCAGAAACAATCTGGCCAAATTTTAATATTTTCTTTAAATCCCTGGTGTCGGGCCCCTGGGTGGCTCAGTCCGTTAAGCATCTGCCTTTGCCTCAGGTCATGATCCCAGGGTCCATGGGATAGAGTTGGCACACCAGGCTCCCTGCTCAGCAGGGAGTCTGCTTCTCCCTCTTCCTCTGCCCCTACCCCTTGCTCATTCTCTTTCTCTCTCTCAAATAAAATATTTTAAAAAATAATTAAAAAATAAATCCCTGTTATTGTACTAATCCTTCTATTATATCTGTTTATAAATTTTCTCTTTCTTAACAAAACTCTTACTGGGTAGGAGCTGTATCTGAGTCATCCTTGAATATCTTTACTTCATACATAACTACTCAAAATTTTTTTATTGATTTAAGTATAAGGCAAGTCATATTTTAAAGAGAATATAGAACTACAGGACACAGGTATTATAGAGAGGCAAAAACAGCTCTAAGATTCTTAGAGAAGGGAGAGACCAGGGCAAAGAAAGAATGTATGAGAACAGTGGATACTTAGTTCTGGAAACATAAATGCTGACAGGAACGAGTTAGGAGCTGAGAGAGGGATAAGTGTATTCACTTCATCAGTGGGAGTGTTGGCCTTAACGTGTTGCATTTTTTCACAGGAGTTAATGTGATGTCTTCCATAAACCTCTAAAACCATTAGGTCTAGAAAAAGAAAGATTCACTATTTAACATGATTACCTCACCTCAAATGAAGTGATAAGAAAATTAAGTTTTATGAAAAGGAACCTATGACTGTGAGCCATTTGTCAAGTAGCAAAAACTTTTCTTTTTCAGTGTTTTTCAGATACCAGGCTTTAGCAATTGCCTTTTTGCTAAACATTACAGAAAATCTCAGATCAACTTTAAGTGCATTCAAAGCATATACAATTATTCATGTTCAACGCAAGTTCTTCCCAAGCTGGTAGTTAAAACCCCTTTATAAAATAACAGGTTATAGTCTGATATTTTGACAAGTTAGTTGAACATGAAAATGGGGACAAAGGAATAGCTTATAATTTATAATGTAAGAAGGCAAATATAACACAGGAATTAGAACAATTGTGGAATTAGGTCACCACATCTCTTCTTTAAATTTTTATTCAATTTCTTTAAACTTAATAAAAAAAAAATTCACCCATTTCTCTCATCCCCTCACCCCTACTGCAACACCAGTCTGTTCTATATACCTATGAGCTTTTTCATTTTGTTTTAAGGATTTCACATGTAAGAGGGTGCCTGGGTGGCTCAGTCAGTTAAGTGTCTGCCTTCTGCTCAGGTCATAATCCTAGGGTCCTGGGATCCAGCCCCATGTTGGGTTCTGCGCTCAGCAGGGGGTCTTCTTCTCTCTCTCTCTGCCCTTGCCCCCTGCTCGTGCTCTCTCCCCCCCCAAGTAAATAAATAAAATCTTAAAAAAAAAAGATTTCACATATAAGAGATTACGGTGTATGTCTTTCTGAGTTATTTCACTTAGCATAATGCTTTCAAATACATTCATGTTTTCACAAATGGGAAGGTTTCATACTTTGATGGCTGAATAATATTCCATTATATATGTATATGTATACATATATATGTGTATATCTATAAAATTTTATATATATATATATGTATATGCTAGATAGATATAGATATATATATATAACAATTTCTTTATATATTCATCCATTGATGGATCCTCAGGTTCCTTCCATGTCTTGGCTATTGTGATTAATTCTGCAATGAACATGGGGGTGCATCTATCTTTTTGAGTTAGTGTTTTAATTTTCTACAGTTAAATACCCATATGTGGAATTGCTGGATCATATGGTATTCTATGTTTAATTTTTTAGGAACCTCCATACTGTTTTCCATAGTGGTTATCAACTTACATTCCCACCAACAGTGCACGAGAATTCCCATTTCTCTACATCCTTGCCAACACTGGTTATTTGTTGTCTTTTTTATAATAGCCATTCTAACAGGTGTGAGGTGATATCTCATTATGGTTTTGATCTGCATTTCCCTAATGATTAATGATGTTGAGCATCTTTCATGTACCTATCTTCTTTAAAAAGTAGTTATTTAGATTTTCTGTGTGTGTGTGTGTGGTTTTTTTTGTTTTGTTTTGTTTTTTGCTATTGAATTGTATGTGTTCTTTGTATATTCTGGACATCAGGTTCTTATCTGATATATGATTTGCAATTCTTTACTCGTATTAGTTTGCCTTTTCATTTTGTTGGTCTTTGTTGTGCTGAAGCTTTTGAGTTTGCTGTAGTCCAACTTATTTTTACTTTTGTTGCTTTTGCTTTTGGTGTCAGATTTTTAAAAAAAATCATTGCTAAGAGTTTATCAAGGAGCTTACCACCTATGCTGTCTTCTAGGATTTTTATGGATTCATGTCTTACATTCAAGTCTTTTATCCGTTCTGAATTAACTTTGTGTATGGTGTAAGATAGAGGTCCAGTTTCATTCTTTCATATGAGACTGTCCTTTACCCACTGTATATTGTTGGCTCCTTTGTCATAAATTAATGGACCTTATGTGCGTGGGCTTATTTCTGGCCTCTCCAATCTGTTCCATCCATCTATGTGTCTGTTTTTAAGTTAATACCAAACTGTTTTAATTACCACAGCTGTGAAATAGAGTTTGAAATCAAGAAATCGTGATGTCTAGCTTTGTTCTTTTTTTCTCCATATTGCATTAGCTATTCTGGTCCTTTGTGGTTCCATACAAATTATAGGATTATTTGGTTTTTTTCTGTGAAAAATGCCACAGGAATTTCAAAAGAGCTTGCATTGAATCTGTAGATCAGTTTGGGTGGTATGGACATTTTAACAATATAAATTCTTCTAAACAATGAGCATAGAAAAGCTTTCCCTTTATTTGTCTTCTTCAATTTTTCATTAATGTCTTGTAGTTTTCAATATATAGGTCATTCAGCTCCTTGGTTAAATTTATTTTTATGCATTTTATTACTCTTGATGCAGTTATAAAGGGGATTTTCTTAATTTCTCTTTCTGATAGTTCATTAGTAAAAGAAACACAACAGATTTTTGCATATTAATTTTCTATCCTTCAAGTTTACTCAATTTGTTTTTTAGTTCTAACAGACTTCTGATGGAATTTTTAGGTTTTTCTATGTATAGTAAGATGTCATTTTCAAATAGTGATAGCTTAACCTCTTCCTTTCCAACTTTTTTTTTTTTTTTTTTTTTGGCCTAAATGCTTTGGTTAAGAGCATTGAACACTAGGTCAAATAAATGTAGTAAGAGTAGACATCTATGTCTTGTTACTGATTTCAATGGAAAAGCATTCAGTTTTTCACCATTGACTATGATGTCAGCTATGGGCTTGTCACATATGGCCTTTATTAGGTTGAAGTACACTCTCTCTATACTAACTTTGTTTAGAGTTTTTATCATAAATGGATACTGAAATTTGTCAAATGCTCTTTTCTGTATCTGTTGAGGTGAACATATGATTTTTATTCTTCATTTTGTTAATCCAGTGTATCACACTGACTGATGTGCAGATGTTGAAGCATCCTTCCATCCTTGGGATAAATGTCATTTGATCATGGTGCATGATTCATTTAATGTATTATTGAATTTGGTTTGCTTATATTTTGTTTAGGATTTTCACATGCGTGTTTATCAGAGATACTGGTCTGAAATTTTTTTTAACTATTTCTTTATTTAGGTGTCATCTTTGGGTTCTCCTATCAGGGTCATGGAGGCCTTATAAAGTGTGTTTGGAAGAGTTCCCTCCTTTTCTATTTTTGGAAGAGCTTGAGAAGAATTGGTATTATCCTTTTTTGAATGTTAGAATTCTGCAGTGAGGCCATCTGGCTCTAGACTTTTGTTTGTTGGGAGGTTTTTGATTACTGACTCAATTTCCTGCTAGTGTTTGGTCTGTTGAGATTGCCTATTTCATCATGATTCTGTCTTGATTTTATCTTTCTAGGAATTTTTCTGTTCCTTCTCCGTTGTCCAGTTTGTTAGTGTAGAAGTGTTTATAGTGGTCTCTTACAGTCCTGTGTTCTATGCTATCAGTGGTAAATCTCTTCTTTCATTCGTGATTTTATTTGAGTCTTGTTTCTTGATGAGTCTAACTGAAGATTTGTCAATTTTATCTTTTCCAAGATCATCAGTTCTTAATTTCAATGATCTTTCGTCTTTTTAGTCTCTATTTCACTTACTTCTACTCTAATCTTTGTTGTTTCTCCCCCTTTTCCCCCCTAACTCTGGGCTTTTTCTAATTGTTTGAGGTGTATATTTAGATTGAGATTTTTTTTTTCTTGAGGTAGGCATTTATAGCTAGAACTTCCCTCCTAGATTTGTTCTTGCTGTATGCCATAAATTTTGGTATATTTCCGTTTGTCTCAAGGCTTTTTTTTTCCTTTGACCCCTCTCCTTTGTTATTCAGTAGCATGTTTAATCTGCACATATTTATGATTTTTCCAGTTTTCTTCATGTAATTAATTTCTAGTTTCAAACCACTGTGGTCAGAAAAGATGCTTGATATGATTTTAGTTCTCTTAAATTTACTGAGACTTGGTTTGTGGTCTAACACATGATCTATCTTCAAAAATGTTTTTTGTGCACTTGAGAAGAATGTGCATTCTATTGCTCTTGGATGGAGTGACGTTTCTATATCTGTTTAGTCCATCTGATCTAACATGTCATTTAAGGCTGATGTTTCCTTACTGATTTTTTGTCTGAATGATCCATCAATTGACGTAAGGGAGGAGCTAAAGTCCCCTACTGTTATTCCATTGCTATTTTCCCTTTAGGTCTCTTAATATTTATATACTTAGGGGCTATATATAATTATGACAAAAGGTAATCATATCTTAATTATCAGTTTTAGGTTCAAGAAAATGAAAGCTGTCTCTGGGTGGAAGACAGGCAAGAGGGATGATTTATTCATTAGATATTTGTGAATGAGCGCTTACTATATTTCAGGCAGTATGAGCAAAAACAGTTAACGTTTCAATCCTAAAGCAACAGGGGGATCAGAAAGAATCTTTAAATAGGGACTTTTGATGAGCCCAACAAATGTCTGGTAGCTAACACGAAAGCAGAGATTCCCACGGGTAGCAGCGCTGAGATTCAGAGTACTAAAGACACATTGCCTCCTCACAAGGTTCCTGGATGACAATTTCCATTTCGTTCTCATTTTCTGAATTCTCCATTTCTTGTAGAGGAAGTCCTATAAACTACTGTACATCTTTGTCTTATACCTTCAATCACGTACTTTTTTTTTATGTGTGTACATCATACGCCCTTTGAAAAATTGTGAAAAAAAATAATTTCTAGATACGTAATTGAAAACACCTGGACCAAGCCACAGCTCTAACACTTCCTAATTATTTGGTCTTAAAGAAGGCTCTAAACTTCTCTGACCTTCATTTTTCTTCACTCTGAAATGGATGATCTAATATGAGTGAAAATGTACTATCAAGTCAAGCCTTTTATCAGTGGTTTTTTAAAAAACAGCAATTGAAACTTTTTCCCAGATGAAATTTGTAGTGGAAGCTCAAGAACAAAAACAATATTTAAATGCATTTTTATAAAGTATTGCCTGAGTTAAAGTATGAAATGGTTACTTATTAAAAGTTTGTTGACAAGAACATTTATGTTTCAGGTTCCAATTTACTTTATATTGGTTGCAAAGAATCGAGAACATTTGGATTCCCACAATGAAGAAGTTGCAAATGACATTTCAAAAAGAAATTCCTAATTATAACATTTACCACATTTAGCTGTATAATTAATGTAAAAAGTTACAGATGGCACGTAGTAAAATTTTCAAACAATAGCCATTTTGTAAAAGGGTAGGCAGTAGAATACAACTAAAGGCAAATTAATCTTCCCTCCTAACCAGAATTGAGGATCTCTTACATAGAATAACCTTGGTAACAGTTCTTTGTATGTATCGTCCTGAAATAGTCTCTGTATTTAAAGCATAATAACCAGACACAGCTTCATTGGATTGTGAATTAATGGATTGTTTACAATGTCATATGCTGGCGAACTAAATTGATCTAGAAATTTTAAAGTGTGCAAATTTAATCAACTGTTCTCAATTCTTTTTTTAAATATATGTATTTGCAAGAGAGATCAAGAGAGAGCATGCGAGCAAGTCGGGGAATGGGCAGAGGGAGAGAGAATCTCAAGCAGACTCCCCATTTGAACAAGGAGGCTGCCCCAGGGCTCAGTTTCGTGACCTGAGACAAATCCATGAGTTGGGGGCTTAACTGACTGTGCCATGCAGGCACCCTCAATTGCTCTCAATTCTTAAAATATCAAAATAACATAATACACAATATTTACTCAAAATGTTTAAATGTTAAAATGATGCAATAATATCACAATGCAGTGTGTTATATATTCTACTTTTTACTGAAAAAACTATCACCCCATGATAAGCATGTACTCACAGACAAGTAGTTGAGACATGCTAGGCATTTAATGGCACATGGTGTATGTGTGTTCTGGTTGTATACTGAGACATACATTTTACATGGGTGCTTGTGTGCAGATATGAATTCAAATAAAGACCCATGATATATTATCAGAAATTCAAGTGCATTTTGAAGTGGGTTTAGTAGGAGAGATTGATTTTCAGGTCTGCACAAAAATGAGTTCCAGTGCCCATGCCAGTTAACCTTTTAGCAAAATTTACTGGTATTCTCTAATGTACTCAAACTGAGGAATTTATTCATTTGTTTTTAAGGCAATTTTAAGTATTTTAAATATATTTATTGTTAATAAAGTTCAAAGTGAAAGAGTTCAAAATCTTTGAATTGCTCCAAGTTACTGGAGTTTTCCAGTAATTTGCTTTAAAAATAGTATGCTTCTCTAATGTGGTGCTACATTTACTACCATTATCAAAGTTTCTGTGAATTCTGCTATTTATTTCTAATCTCTCAAGAACAGAGTCAATATTTTAGAACTACATTGTATTCCCCATGATTTCTTATCATATAGTTAAATAAATGTAATATTTACAGTTAATTAATTCCATGTCAAATAATCTGATGATCACCTGACCTTACCTTTTCATTTGTTTCTAACAATATGGTTCAGTTTAAACATGTTTCTATTGCACATAGCTAATCTTAGCAAATATTAGTATACTATTTTTATAACCTCCCCCACACTATTAAAAATTAATATAATCAGACAAAAATGATTACTAATCTATTAAATGTATGTTTCCTACCCTTTATCTCAATATCATTAGTTAAGAAATAATAAAATACTAACATAATAATCAAAGGTAAATACTCATAATGCTTAATGCAGTATTATGTCTTTTTGTAGCATTAGATACTTATGATTCAGCCTGACTTATATTTAAAAGTCATCACCTAAAAAAGAGACAATAAAGTTTATAACAGGTCATGTCCTTCCTTGTAAAAATAACAACTTCATCATACATATAAGGAATTAGAATATTAGCATGGTCTATCATATAACTTTTAAATGGGAGAATTCAAGTGTTGGGATTTTGAGCCTCTATGCATATGATAAAAGAAGAGTTAAAAAATATTGTCAAGAAATCTGTAATTTCAGACAGCTGTAATTGACAATTATTATAGTCTGTCTTTAAATGGTTCAAGATTCAGTAATTAGAAAAATGAAAAACATGTATATAAATACATAAATCACTGTGGGAATGAATAAATCCTATCTACTAAAGCAGAGTTCTTTCTTTGTCTGGTGGATCGATCCCGACAGAGATTCACCTCAGAGACCTGCAGGGTTAAGGCCCTTTTTCCTTGCATGTGTACATAGCTAAACATCTTCCATCAGCTGGCAGAGAGAAACTTCAACTACAAGGCCCTGAAACATCATTCTGTATATATAAATTGATGCTTCTTGTTCCTACCCAGAGGACCACCCAAGAGCTGGAGCTAATGCCCTCCTTATATTGGTTTCCATCATGACATGTAGTAATATATGGTATGAAAGGTCTACACATCTCACTGTGAGTAAAAAAAATCAGATACAAAAAATAAGTAACAAATAACATTTTAAAACTATACTTTTGAATTACAAACTGTTATTTTTCTCCTTACTATCGATGTATTGGTTTCCCATAATAATTAGCACCAAAAAATATACTGTCTCGAGAATATTAACTGGGAAATCATGAATTGAACACCAATACATAGTTTGGAATACATGAAATAATAAAAAGTTTGCTGTATGTATGAGTCTATGTGTACACATGCAACTTTCAAATTGTTGAATTTTTATATGAGCCTATACATTTTAGATATCCAAAGCACTTTCCATGTCTTGTTATTAACATTTTTACTTAAGATGATTAGAGAAAGTAGTGATGCATATTGTTAAATTGCTCAATAAAAAACCAGAAAAAGTAAACTAGAATAAATCAAAAGGGGAAATAAATTATATGCATTAATTCATAGAAATTATAACCCAAAATAATAAAAATCATTTGAGTGTCTAATAACATGCCTGAATCTCAGGTGGCATTTCTATCAGTCCAGACAAATCTGTGAGCTTAGCTTGAGCAAGGCTTAGACCATTAGGCTTCTTTTCCTTACATTAACTATTTCTTTTTCTTTCTTGGATGCTCTCTTGTTCCAAGATACTTAGACACATACCTAACTTTTTAATCACTCTTTAATTGATTTGGAGAAAGGGAGGTAGGAGAGAAAGAGAATGTTAGGCTAAGGAAAAAAAGACCGAGAGCAGTGACATAGATACAAGAACAGAAAAACAGATAAGACACCTAATAACATCATTTGAGCCAGGGAGCTTGTCAGCCTGTCAGCCCATTTCACCCTCCTAAATTGGTGAACAATAAAATTCTCAATTGTCGTAAGCTGGTTTAAGTGAGAATTCTATTACTTGTGTTTAAAAGAGTCTGGATTATTATTGAGAGTCACTGAGGGATTTTAACCAGGAGTAGAATGAAATGTATATTTAGAATGACCAGTTCTGCAACAGGGAGGAAGATGGACTGCAGACAGGGAGGAGTGGTTGGCAACAATCAAAATGAGCAAAATTATTGGCTAGACAAAGATGTTGGTTCTGAGGAGGTAAAAGTGACAGGATTTAATGTATAATCATTTAGGGACTGAGAGGAGAAGGAGAGGAAGAAATCTTAATTAACTCTCAGAATCTGGCCTTCAGAGTTTGGTTTATAACACCGTTTGGAAAAATAACGAGTAAAGGAAGCATAATAGCTTTGAGCTGGGCTAATGACAATTTATTTCCAGGACATGTTGAGTATCTGTAGACTAGTCAAGGGAACATGCAATAGACAGGTGAGGGAAGAAGGTGGAGCTCAGAAGAGAAAATTTTGCTAAAGTATAGTAGGAAGACATCAAATAGTAATATATACTATGGAGGGAAAAGTCCAAGGCATCAGACGAGAACACCACAGTGGGATGGGATTATGACTGAGGACATGAAAATATATACCACAATTTAAGTGAAAAAAAATATTACATCTCAGCTATGATAACAATGCAAAAATACATATGTACAGAAAAAATTTGAATAAAACACAAAGAAAATGTGAAACACTGAGTATCAGAGCTCTTACTTTTTTTAGATTTTTGTTTCTCCTGTTGTTATATTTTTGTTTCTTCTCCTGTTATATTGTCTTTTTGTTAAAGTAGCATGCACAAAAATATTCAATAAAAGTGACTCCCCAAGATATCTTTACCATATAAATAACCACATGAAACCTATTAGCATCTATGAAGTTATTTCTATTAAATTCAGACAATAACTCTTAGTTATTCTTTCCAGATTGTGAGTCCTAATGATTTAAGTGTATCTTTATAAAGAAACCTTCCCAATCCTTTGATCAGTCTAATTGGGTCTTTAAAAACTTTCTTCACCATTATAGCATTATTGAAGTATAACAACCAATCATCATGCAATCCATGTTTGTTCTTCAGAAGGCAAAGCCCATGCCCTGCAAGTCTTTGTACCTAGGTAACAGCAAAACCTGCCACTAACCATTGTTCAATAAATGTTAGTTTAATAAATAAATAAGCACGTAATTTCTCGTCAAGTTCCTCATTATGCCAGCCCATCAAAGTCGTTTGTATGTGATTGTCTTCCATTGGCCTAATGTTGTCAGGAAATCATCCAGAATTATATCATTATTTTTACTTCAGAGGTAGGCAAATGATGGCCCATGGGCCAAATCTGGACACTTGCATTTTTATAAACAAAGTGTTATTGCAAAACTGCCACACTCATTGTGAGGTCTTACTTTTTCACTAAAATGGCAGAATTAAGTAGTTTTGACAGAGACCATATGGCCCACAAAGCTTGAAATATTTACTGACCGTTTTCAGAATGTTTACCAATTTCAGTCTACAGCCATAACACCCTGAACGCCCCCGATCTCGTCAGAATGTTTACCAATTTCAGATCTATATAAAAAAATGCTATCTAGAGCTTATTCTTTATGTATTTAATGACAATTATATATATATTTATATGTTATATATATGCTTATATATATACATGACAATTTTATATATATAGGTCTTATATATATAGGACCTTTGCCCAAAGAAACATTTTTCTTCTTTCTGTTCATAATTTCATGAATACTTTATAGTTTTACCCTATTAATAACCCAAAAGTAGTTACATCATCCTCACACTTAAAAAAAAAATCACTGAATAGCTCTTTTACAGGTCAGTTACAGACACTGTGGAGTAATGTCAGTCAGGCAACGATTCCCAGGGGCTCTACCATGCTTAGTTCCATTTCTACAGATAACAAGCAATTGCAATAATTTTGTATTCTATACAAGGTGCTCATCACATATCTCATTTGTCACAAAATTCCTGTGACTTAAAAATTCATTATTTTTACTACCTCAAAAGAGGTAATGTAAGGTAATTATCATTAACATTACTTCCCGCAGAACACAGCCAGAGAATTATTTATTGCCCTGACTTTGATTCAGTCAATAGACTTTTTGTAGCTAAAAATTGCCCCTATTGCCATATTATTTCAACATTAAAAAATACCTTCAGTAAGAAAAGCATCAAAAGCTTTTTGTAGAAAAAAACAGGTAAATACATTGGTTTGTCTTCCCCCATATAACAGTCAAGAATAGAATATTCTCTACAACCTTTTTTTTCCTCCTGAAGGTGAACATTGTATAAATATGAAAAAAATCTTATCTGATAAAAATACATTTCAAATGTGAAAGAAGCAAATAAGGTGTGTCTCTATTCTGCAGGTGTTCTACATATGATACTGTCTTATGTATGTGACTCATTCCAAGTTACACAATAGTGGACAATGGGGAGTCCGGGCTGTGACTCCAAGCTGGTGAATAGCATTTATTAATAGCAGCAAGCCTGCTGATTGATTACATCAACTGAAGAGCCAAAAGTTAAGAGAAGTTTGTTTCATAGTCATGAACACTGAGACAAATTTAAAATTAGGCTACCTCTTTGACTCAATCCATACCAGAATGGGAGTGAACTATCATTACGCTAGCACTAACAAAATGCTGTTATCCAGTTTTGCTCCCACCTGCATATTTCTAGAAGCCCATCCTCTTCAACTGTCCCCAAATAAATCAAAGGGTTATTTTTATAAGTGCTCCGGAGTACAGGCCTCTTAGCTGCCCCCTGAGGTTTATTTTCCTTCCCCTCCTGTTCTGCTGCGCTATCATGGCCCCAGGTGGCCCAATACACAATGGCCTCTGTTAGTACTCTAATCGGAAGTGGGTTAGTCTTACTAAATGATCAAGGCATCACCATTTTTCCCAGGTCAAATTCCTCAACCAGACTGCCATTTTGTGAACTCCCATACACACACACATTGACTAAGACAAGACAATAGTCTCCTCCTTTTTTACTCTGCACTGGGTTTATAGATTCTAAGGGAGCACTGCCTACACCCCCACACATCTAATTGTGTTTGTGCATGTGTGTGTGTTTGTGGTCCAACTCGTTTTTTCTTTCACCCCTTTTCCCTGAGGTTCTCTACCAAACTTAATGTCAAAGTACAATCTAAGCCTCAGTAATTATACCCTGCTCTACTCAAAAATTTCTCTTCTCATTGATCTTTCAAGTTTTATTTGGTTTAATTCCTCCTTAGGATCAGTTCTTACCAAAAATTTCGTTAGATCTTCACACACATGGGCCTCTCTCCTAAGCCCATGTAATGATCCAGTCTTCCTTTTAATCTGCTAAGCCAAGTCTAATTTTTGCAGCAAATACAAAGTTTGACTAACTTCAAGCCCTTCCTTTGTGTTCTTGTAGATTAAGACTATCTCACTTATGTTTCATCTCATGTGACCATTCTTTTCTTTGATTTTTGCAATAATTCAAACTTGGAACTTAACTCTTTTTTCTTAATTCCTTAGAGAAACCACCAAAACATTCTTGCATGTATCACTTTCCTAAGATTTTGGGTGTTCTCACAAGTCGGTTGACCACTGTGTCTCTTGGAATCTCTCTTTCCACCATCCTTTGTTGACTCTACCCACTCTCTCTGTGCTTTGGCCATATTTTCAAAAATTCTCCTCTTATCTCTGTGATCTTCCATTTCTCAGGCAATTTTACCCTCAGGTGCTGCTGAAATACATTTCTCATCACATTTTCACATATGGCCATTTATACAGTCCACTCTTCAGCTTTGACCTTCAGCTTTGACATATGTAAAGATTCATTAAAATCCTTATTAAAATAAAAGACTTTTCATTCCAGACTTTCTTTCTAAAGGTAGAGCCCCATTGTACTATATGTTGGCTAAATGAATTTAAAAAAAAAGGGGGGGGGGTTGGAGCCTGAAATGACCCCTTTGTTTTTACAGCACAGAAAGAATAGTAAAGGCTTTTAAATTCCAGTGTTTCCTTTTGTCCTTCCCTACCAGTTTCTGTAAGCACAAGGAAAGTGTACAGGTATCTGTCCTCATAAATACATACTATGTTATCCCTTTTGATGGTAGAAACAACTTATTTTAAATAATATTTTAAAATATTCTAATATTTAAAATAATTTTAATTTAAATTAAATATTATAATTAATTTAAATAAAATAATTATTTTAAATATTGTTTTTACTTTTTCTCCTCCTTAAGGGGAATTATCTTCCTATTTGAGAAAAGGAACATCAAAACAATAGTTGATGTGAAAAGTTAAAAATTGTCTTTATTTCATATTTTCAAAATTCATACTACAAATCAAATGTACTTATAACAAATATGGTTAGCAAAAGGGTAGTTTTCCATTCTGTTAGAGGTAATTGCCACAGTTTCTGGGTATTTCCCTTTATAATTCTCAGTAACTTTCCAACATCTGTAAAACACCCCATTCTGATGATCTGTACCCTAGCTCTTATTAGCGCACATCTTTAATCTCATGATTAAAACAACAATCTGAAGTTTGAATTCAAAGACTTTCTACTCTGCTTTGCTTTGAGACTTCTCTAAATGTCTAATTTGCTTCCTGAGGCTGAAAATGAAGTTTGCCAAGAAAGAGTATTTTGCAGGCAATAATCATGCATAAATATATGGAGGGGAGGAAACGTAACAACTAAAATACAGGTATGACTCTAGGCTTTTGGAGGTCGTCACTGAGTACTCAGTACCAGTACTCTTGTTGTGAAGCAATACTTCGTACTTTTCCTCTTTGTTCTGCACTCATCTTTTTCTTTTTAATAAATTGCTGTTTGCTAGAGGTAATGTGTTGCATCTTGTGGAGCTCCACATGAAAAAGAACCTGTGTGTGTGTGTTTTGCTTAAAAACAAAAGATGCTTTCTTACCCTCTCACCTGTAAGATAAAGCCAGAATTATCCTCGAGAGTGTGAAGTGATATTTAAAAAGTTGAAGCATAATAATCATCTCTACTCATTTGGGATTTACAGCAGATCCTGGACACTCTTTAGTGGACAGTTGTGCCCTTTAAATTTTTTTATTTGATTCCAGGAAGTTTTCTCAAAGTTAGAGTAAACCTCTTGGACCAAATAAAGAGATCTCAGCTGCATTTCAGAGAGTTCAATTCTGGGGAAATTTAAAATGCTTTCAACACGTGGTTGAGTGAGTTAGCTACAAAAGCCACTCTTCTCTGGGGGCTTTCCTCAGTGTCGTTCTCTGAGTAATATGGTCCACAGGAGCCACACACTAAATTCTGTCTGCTCCTTCTACTTCCTTTCTGTAAATTTTAATTTCTTTCTGGGGAGAGAAAAACCTGTTCCATATGTCTGGGTAATGCTGCTTTAGAGGCATTCACATAGAGATAATAGGCATAGGTTCTTGGTATACCCCAGTAGTTCTCAGTAACTTTTATAATTCTCAGGAACTTTTAAACATCTGCAAAACACCCATTCTCACCGTCTCCAGGCCCCACATTAGCTGTTATTCGTCCACATCTTTAATCTCAAGATTCAAACAACAATGTGACTGAAATTTGAATTCAAAGGCATTCTTCCCTGCTTTGCTTTGTCCTGGTCCTTGCAGTCTGTCCCGGGTACAAAGCACAATAATTAAAGACACAGTTCCTCAGGATAGTTACAGTGTGTTGATGAAAATAAGAAACAAATGGAATGGTTTTAGACTTGTGGAGAATGTATATTTCAGTACAGGAAAAAACCTAACCTGTTGATAACTGCCTTTGCTAGAAATAAATTGGACCCGTTCTTGCGGTGTGATGTTGCAGAAATGAAATAAAGACATTTCCTATCTTTTCATGTCAATTCTTACTGCATTTTCAGTGTTCTCAAGTGGGAAGATAACCACTGAAAACAGAGTAGCCTAAGCAAAAGAAAAAGCAAAAGCTAAGCTAACCTTAATTATCCTATTTAAATAGAATTTCCACAAAGAGGTTATAAATTTCGTAAGAACAGAAGCCAATGACATGGGTTGCCTTCATTGGAACATTCATTGTCATATTTCTAGCACTCAGCAGTGATGGACTTACAGAGAAATAAGAATAATCACTTCTTCGGGTGGTAGTGTCAGTCACAGTTGTACAAAGCACTTGTGTGTAAATTTGTTGACAGGTAGTCCTCCAAATTATATTAGGTCATAGGTACTTTTATCATCCATACTTTGCAAATGAGGAAACTGAGGCTTATATAAATTACTTTACCCAATCTTTTCCATCTAACTAAATCACAGTTGATTTCATTTCCTTCTGATTATCAATGTCAGCCCTATCTGGCTATAAACTAAGTGATCTTAGCTTTAAGTCTATACCACAGAGACAGCAAGAGAGGAATGAGGTGAATGGAGACACAGTAAGAGTGGGTTTGTTGACTGGACAATGATCTCTTTCACTGAGTGAGGGAATGTCAAGGACGGACAGTATTTTAGGGGGGAAGGAGAAAGGATGGTAGTGGTGGCAAAGATAATTCCACATGCAACATCTGGGGTTTAATTTTCCTTTTAGGCATCCAGGAAGAGAGACCATTACGCATGAGGATGAGCGGTCTGGGAATCACTTTAGGAGTATGATCTACTGAGACAGATTTCGGCACCATCTCATAAACAGTTGACTCTTATTATTCACGGTAGTTAGGTTCTAGGCCGTCACCACCGATACTGAATGAGCAAATAGCCATTGCTCCTAGGAAGTAAAGGGCTAGGCTCCTCAGAGCCTCTGATCACGGTATTTTCGTCAACTCATCAATACATAATCTTGTTGGTGTATTTGTCTTTACAGACGCTTTGGTCGATACATATTTCTTACACACATTCGTTATAGAAAATAGTAGCCAAGAAAGGCCTAACATTTTCCTGACCCTGGGTAACGTTACCATATATTTCTTTGGCTTTCAACCTCACCACAATACTGTCTACTATGCTTTTTTTAAACTGGTTTGTACGATGGTTAATTTTATGTGTCAAGATGGACAAGCCATGATGTCCAGTGCCCGGCTATTAGGTCAAATATTATTAGGGATGTTTCTATGCAGGTGTGTCTTAGATGGATGAATTTCCTCCTATTTAGGATGTACCATATTATTGATTCATTAACACTGGAGTCATGGCCAACAGCACTATAACTCATGCTGAACAAATTTTATTTAACACATGTTCTCTCCATAAGACACATCACAGACTTCTTGCACTTACAGCACTAGACAGCACTTCACAACTACTCCTGCTGGCCATTTTCAGAAGCAAAATCACCAACAAAAAGCATACACACACACAAACGTGGAAAATGTGGCACTAAGTAGACCGTGAAAAGGACACTTGTTTACGGTACGAGACCTGAAATAAGTCAAACGATCACCATTTTCAACTTTATCTGGGAACATGTGCATCAAGGGTCTCAACTTCTTCACACTACACTTTTTGTAAATGACAGCAAAAACATCAAGTATGAGTTTGGGGGTCAAAGAGAACTCATAGCAAGTAGCTAAATTTGCAAATGCAAAAGCCACAAATAATGGGTACAGTTGTATGCAAAAGGTTTTTAACTTATAACCTTCCTTTATTATCTTGTTATACACAAAGTGAGCTTAGGAGGCTTTAGATAAAACATATAAAACAGTAAATCAGAATTCGTATAAACATATAATAGGCAAAAGAAATACGATTAAGGAGAAAACAAAACATACTAACATCATGGGATTTCATGGTGTTATTAAAACCAGGTCCCACATTTGGCTCAGAGTTTCTGGGTGTGAAGAAATGGGTGACTTAAAGGTCAAGTACAGTATGGGCATTACGAATAGAGAAGAGACAGATAAAAAGAGAGCATTCATATGAAGCCCAATGTGCCAAAAATGAGCTTTACACTTCCTGGTTGGGTACCACTGTCCTGTCCCAATGCAACATGTACTCTGGGTATAAGATTTTCTCAAGCAAATAAACACATTGTATTAGAACATTCTCAAAATGAATACATTCTATTAGTGTCAAGAGGACACTTTGCAACTCAATTATCAAATTTGCTGCCTTAATAACTTAATGAAGTGAAAACTAGTGCTACGGGCAGTGAATATTTCATCTTGAGCAAAATATAACTCACAAAATAGAACAGAAATCTTATCAGTGCACTAGGTTTTTGTGGCCTGACCTAAAAGTAGGATATTCCGGTTATGGAAAAGCATGAAGGGCGAGCTAAAATTGGTGGCTGCTGGAGGAGACACACCTCTATTCTTGAGAGCCCATTGTGCAGTGCACAACTCTTCCCAACGTCATACTCAGAGGTGCCACACTCACCGTCTACAACTGGCAATGTGGGGAGTATATAAACCATGGAAATCAGAAACAGTCAGGAATGTTTTTACACCCAAAAAAATCAGTTGTTAAACATTTACCATCATAACCCTGACTAAAACTTATGCTTTATTATCTTGTTTCCTATAAAATATATCCTATTTTTTTTACTAATAATTATTGATTTATACTTTACATTTTAATCTGTTGATATATACTATAGTTGTAGATCTAAGGAAACGCCAAGAATTCAAAGCCGCTGACATCCCCTGGTATTAGTTACTTCAGGTTTATGTTTCTGCTTCCAGAACCTACCTTACTTCCTTCTATATACAGTGTCGAAAGATGTTAAATACTTTCAGCTCCTGAATTATTAGAGACTTTATTAAATGCTGAGAGATGGGAAAAGCCCTTATTCTGCTTTGACTATGGACTGACTTATTGTTATCACCTATAACATTACCTTCTGCGGCAGGACTGACCTAGGCCCACTCCTCAAAGATGGCAAAAGAAAAAGGTAAGTCTAAAATGTAATGCTTCCCTTTATTTAAAATTTCATCCTATTATAATCTCTAATTTTATTTTTTTTTAAGATTTTATTTCTTTACTTGAAAAAGAGGGAGAGAGAAAGCAGGAAGGAAAGGAAGCAGCAGAAACAAACTCCCCACTGAGCAGGGAGCCTGATACGGGACTTGAGCCCAGCACCCTGGGATCATGATCTGAGCCAAAGGCAGATGCTTGATGGGCTAAGCCACCAGGCACCCCATAATGTCTAATTTTTAAAAAAGGTACTTTAAGAGAACATTTCCATAATCAGGGCATTATCCAGCGAGGAAGAGATTTCTCTCTACTACAGCCCTAATTTTATTATAACTATGCTTTCTTACTCTTGACAGTCTTTTTTTTCTATTTAAAAATATTAAATTTTTTCTAAGAATATAATTGAAATATTATAAACATAATTCATGTTTTTTAAAGAGAATTGATAGTAAGTACCATCAGATATATTTTTTCTTTAATAGATGTGTTCCTTACATTTTTATTTAAATCCAATCGTATTCTTACAATAATACGGAATTTTAGGAGATTTAACTTGATTTCTTTCAGACAACAATAGGCAATAAATCCTAATTTCCTTCTTTCTCTCAAACTCCCTGTCAATAAGTTACTGATCTGTAAATATGTGCTTAAATTAACTCAAATAATTAGGAGTTAAGAAGTTGAATGTCAAGAGTGACAATATCAAGTAGTGACCAGGACATTTCAAATTTTACTGTTATATTTAAGTGTTCTCAAATTACATTATGTAAGGGTATTTTCTCCAAATTATTAACGAATTGCATTTAAAAATTTTTTATGAATCGAAACTATAGAAAACATAACCTGGCTGTTAGTTAATCCTGGCCCTACTGTCTCCAGGTGCCACAATGATCCACACAATACAGCTGGTGACAGTGATTCTCTGTGCCCTTTATTCCCAAATTTATCAGTAGAGGCAAGAAAGTGTGCCTGGAGATGTGGTTATCTCTCCAGCTACTGGTTCCTCTCTGGCATCCACAACCTGGCTCTAACCTCTTTACACAGTTGTAAAATGAAGGCATTAACTCACTGAATTCTAAACTTCCTTTTTTGGCTCTTCTGGTTCCACATTTTCAAATCTAAACACACATACACACACACACACACACACACACCCCAAAATGAAAGGGACATATAGCAGTGACACATAGCTCCTCTTTCTAGCTCTTTTTGTTCCCAACTTGAAAAAGTGTGCATGTGTTGGGTGTGAATTTAAATTACAGAAAAAGAAACTATTTCAAACCAAATATCATAGTGTGATTTTCTTTGAAGTAAGTGCAATGTAATTTTTTTTTCTAAGAATGTAAATAAATACTTTGAAAGTTGGCAGTGGAATGAAGAGGCATTCCTACTCTTGAAAAACAGGTTTTATCTTTTCTATTTCAAATCCAAAAAAGCTCAATCTTGTAAGATAAGTGGCACCACAAGATCAACAAGATTATGCTAGATAACAGATAAGGCCCTCAATCCCTTCCCTTCAAGCAGGAAAAGAACATCTCACAATTTATTTTAATAAATTTTTATGCATACTTGGAAGTTCTGCCATAGTTGCAATAAAATTATTTTTACTAAATTGGACAGAATGTTGTTTTAACATGATTTGATTCTCCCTATTTCACCACTTCTTATCATTTAATTCTCACTTCCAGAGGCCTAGAAAGGAGAAACTTCTCACCACCCTTGGGCCTCCATCCTGACTTGCATCTGAGGCCACTCACATGAGGGACTGAGAGCCTTCCTTTCGCAGCGGGCACCGCTTTGGGAAGTCTTTAGGGTGGTTAGCATACTGGTCCTGATTGACCTTGAATGGAAGTTGGGATCAAAGGATGCTTATCACTTCCTAGTGTAAGGCCATGTTCCGATTATGCTTTCCAACAATTATCCAGGCACCAACAAACTCCAGGTAACTCTCCCTCTTTTAAAGTTAACTGATTTACTGAACTATCCATTTCCTTCCAATTCAGACTGCAGAACAAAAGGCGAGCTGAGGACAAAACAGAATCTGACACCCCACAACCCCCCACCATGGGATATAAGTGACATTCCTCAGGCACTCTTGGCTGCCCTAAGGCTAAGGAAAGGAAAAACAAATAGTTAACTTATAGAGATCACAATCCTGCAGGACCTGAGTCTCCCTCAGTTTGCAAATGTCTTAACCATCTACAAGAACAAAGCATTTCTATCAATAACCTAGCTGCCAGAAGGAAATGTAGATACAATTAAATGTCCTTATAACCTGCATCCCATTGACAGATACTCGAAGCAGGCAGAGTATAATGTTCCTCCAGGAAGTCCCCAACTATCTTCATGTGAATGCCTTGCTAGAGGGAAAAACAACCTTAACTTGACAATGGCAAGGCCTCTGGTATCCTGTGAGCCTTCTTTAACATGTGAAAATCCTTTTGAAACCTCCCTTTTCCTTACCTCCCCCAACCCCATAGTATATGATCAGTCACATCTGCCTAATGGTCCTGTCCCTGCACTTTAATAAACCACCATTTTGCACCAGAGATGTCTCAAGAATTCTTTCTTGATTCTTTCTTGGTTTTCGGTTCCGGACTCCAGCCCACTGAACCTAACTTATATTCCAATACCACATCAAGAAGACTCTTATTTTGAGCTAAATAACATCCACATTAATACATGTCTTACCAAATCCTTTTGGTGTACCCAACAACTACACAACAGAAACCAAAAAAGACTCGGGGAGAAAAGGGAGAGGGAATTTAAAGGTATCAGTTGGGAAGAACATTGGTATTTGTGCCTGAGAAAATGTACGCTATAACTTACTCTTCCAAGGATTGTTATTTCTCTTGACAACTGTTGAGAAAACTTATCCTTATACATGTTTATCAGAAAACTAAAACATTTTTACAATGATTTTCTGCAGTTCCCTTACTAGGAAATCACAGTGATTATTATTGTCCCATTGGTTATGTAGCTCTAACTTTGAGATTTCAAAAGAAGAGATTCCTCCCTTTATATGACAGAAACTGAGGCCCAGAAAAGAATATCCACTTAAATATAGCAATATGATACATCAATATTTTTTAAAGACTAAAGTATTACATATGTGATTTGTCCTGATCAGAAAAATCAAACAAAAAACCCTCCTTTTTTTCCCCCCGTCTCTCTCTGTTTAATTACCTCTTTTTTTAAATTATTACTTTGCTAACTTGGTAATTTGGTAACTTACATAGCATTTTTAGAAGTGTAATTATAAAGATTGGTAAGAGATTACTAAACCCATTTTTAAGAAATTGGGCAAGCCAGGAACTGTTCTCAATCTCAATTCCCTGATATAAGAAATAAAACATGGGCCTTAATAATCTCTAAGATCTCTTCCAGCTGTAATTCTCTGACTTTTCTGCTCAACGTATAATCCTAATTTCCTCTACATTTCTTAATAGGTCTTGAAGTTGTGTGGTAAACTGCTGGATTTCATTCAGAACAGGAAACTACAGTGAAATGACTCACACTGTCTCTAAATCACAGCAAATATATTTGCATGCCTTTGAAATTAAAAGCTACTTTCTACATTACTATGAAATACTCATTTTATTGTATTTTACTATGAAATATACAACTCTAGAACTCCTGTTTCAATCCAGCTACACACGTGCTAAAATTGGTAATAACACACCTGTACATGGAACAAGAAAACAGTGCTGCCCTGAAATTACTCCCTCAGGAATAAAAGAGAGGTGGAACACTGTAATTAGAAATATGCACTGAGAGGCACCTGGGTGGCTCAATCAGTGAAGTGTCCAACTCTTGATTTCAGCTCAGGTTGTGATCTCAGGGTTGTGGGATAGAGCCCTGTGTCGGTCTCTGTGCTCCGCATGGAGCCTGCTTGAGATTCTCTCTAAAATAAATAAAATCTTAAAAAAAAATAAAAAGGCACTGATTGCCAAATCTGTGCAAAATATTTTGTTGGCTGCTATAGCACACAGCACAAAATCTAAGCTACCAAGGACTTAAAAAATGATAGAAGGAATAAAGCAAGCATCTATTCACTTCTTCCTTCCTTTTCAATCAACAGCTTTTGGTTCTTTATTACTTACTATCGTCCATGGCGTTTTCATTCTAGGGAGAGGTATGCAAAAGAACAAAACAACCACAGTAAGTGAGTATGACAAATGGTGGGCAAATAAGCCAAAATCTGTGGGTGATCATCAGGTTCAGGGTGGTTTCTTCAGATTGATTGGTTAAGCAAAGCCCTACTGCAGAGGTATCATTCATGCTGATTTCCTTTTCAAAAGTAAATAGCCTTTTTGAAGAAAGGAGCATTTAAGTGAAACAAATCTCTTCCACAGAATTAACATGTTCCAAAGTGTACAACATGCCTGAGGAACAGCTAGATGGCCAGTGTTGTTGTGATGTGAGCTGAGGTCAGGAAGGTAGGAAGGGACAGATCAGGTAGTGATTCATAGGCATAAATATCTGGGTTGTATTTTCAAGACTAGGTGATGCAACCAAAGATATTTAAGAAGGTAAATGCCATAATTTATATATTCAATGTGTCACTTGGGGTTTCCTGTGCAAAAAATACTTAACGGGAAAGAGTCCTGTTATGATGCTTCTTTAGTAAACTTAGGAAAAAATGATGGTGAAATCCTGATGAAATAATAAAATGAAAATGACGAATTGAGAATGTAGCACTTTGGAGTGATGGCTTTGGAGGCCGTTAATGGAGCTGAAGTGCAGGGAACAGATCTGGAATATAGTTTGAAGGTCATTTTGATGATACTTCTTTGGATGTCAAGGATGAGAGGAGAGAAGAAAAGAGAAGGAGGCTTACTCCTAGGTAGTGACTTAGCAAATACGTAGATGATGATGGTTTTTACTGAGATGAGGACTCGGGGAGACCAGGTTTGGGGATTTAGCCATATTAACACCAGGCTGCCCTGCAGACATCCATTTAAAGTTACTGAGAAGGCAGATACACAACACTGTAGTTAAGACAAATTAACATAAGTGTCACTATTTAAATAAGTGAACTTAAGTGTCCTAAACACCATGTTAAAAGAATACAAATAAAGACAGTTAAAAAAAAAAAAAAAACCTAGGTTCCTTATGCTCTTTTCCTTTTTTTTTTTTTAATTGTCTAACCCTTAAGAAGGAAGAAGGGAGGGAAATAGGTAGAGCTTAACTCTAACTGATGCCACATTGTTCCGAATGGAAGCTGCTGAGTTTGTACAAAGTTCCCTAGCCCAGTGACTTATTCGAGCTCAAGGAAAGAACCTGACTTTTGTTTAATGCCCAAAGTGCTGATATGTACCAGATGATACTCTATTTTATCTCATTGAATATTTAGGGAAGTTTTTCAATGCATTTATGGTTTTCAACATTATGGAAGAAGAAACTAGGATCAGAGATCGGGAAGTTTGTTGAAGAACACCCAGATAGAATAGGTGGAGTCGGATGTGGAACGCTGGGAACTTGGCCCCGTGTTCTTTTCCCGCTCCACCCCAGAATCCTGTCTGCTAGCTTCTATATACCAGCTGGCCGCCATTTTAATTCAGTCTTCCCTTCATGAGACTACTTGAAAAAGAAAGCAATCTGTGATTCTCTGTTATTTGCTTCCCCATTTACTTTCATTGAAAGAAGGAAGAAACAGCAATTTCCTTCATATAATTTTCTTTGACTGAATATACAATTAGTTTATAATGAGTAGAAGGGATATTTTTACTTAAAAAGAAAAAAAAAGTGCTGGCATGTAATTCATTAGAAGGCATTCTAATGAACATAGCAGAATCAGTTTTAAGCCTAAACATATAATATCCTGGGGTTATAATTTGATATTCCTTAATGTTAAACATAGAACAATTTACCTTTCCTCCTTCAAAAAGAAGAAAGAAAGAAAGAAAGAAAGAAAGAAAGAAAGAAAGAAAGAAAGAAAGAAAGAAAAAAAGATAAGAATTCTCTGTCCTCCCAAAATATATTTTTGATTATGTTGGATAAATTAAATAATCAGCAAGTATTTGAGTGCCCACTTTGTGTCTAGTGAATCATATAATATATGTATGGTGCATACTACATAAATATTATTCTTTTCAAGCATTTCTTCAGCAAGGGCAGCAACTTGATTCCAACTTTTTAAACTATTTTTTTTAAGATAGATCCTCTGATAGAGTTGGTATGCCTTGCAAAACCAACTATTTTAAACAAGATATTTAAACAAAGTTTCCTGAATATTGGCTTGTTGCAGTTTCTTATCTTACCTTAGCTAAAGTCAGCAAAATGAGTCAAGGTTGTTAGATTTGACTCTACTTACACTTAAACTTTGGAGCCATATAAGGCTATTTCTATAAGTACATTTTATGAAAATATACATGACCAGTTTTTATACATTTACGTATTTGGAAAGATTTTGGTAACAGTTACTCTCAATTTAAAACATAACCTCAAAAACTCTATTCCAAAAATTTTATTATATTGTGGGTTACAAATATTAATGTTTTTGCAATTCAAAATATTTCCCAGAATCAGTTTTACTAAAATAAGATTTTTCTGGGGGACACCTAGGTGGCTTAGTTGGTTAAGCTTCCAATTCTTGATCCTGGTTCAGGTCATGATCACAGGATCATGAAATCAAGCCCCGCGTCAGGCTCCACATGCTCAGAAAAGAGTCTGCTTGAGATTCTCTCTCCCTTTCCCACTGCCCCTCCTACCACTGGTGCACGCAAATAAATAAATAGATAGATAGATAGATAGATAGATAGATGATAGATAGATAGATGATAGATAGATGATAGATAGATAGATGATAGATAGATAGATAGATAGATAGATAGATAGATAGATAGATGATAGATAGATAGATAGATATAGATAAAATCTTTAAAAAAATAAGATTTTCCTGAAACTTGGCTTTGAGGGAAATGATCTTCAGGGAAAGTTACTCATAATCACTTTGGGGCCAGTGGTTAAAATTAAATCACATGGTGATGGGTAGATTTTTATAGAAGACCATAAATAACTATGATCAATTGATTTCCAAGCTTTTCTAAGTCTGACAAACTTGAATCGATTCTTGAATTAAATCATTTGGTTATCTCTGTAGGGCAAAGTTTCAGCTTAGCCTAGACGGTAATTTGCATTTGGATGAAATCACCAATTTCTTAGGCATACCTAAGCGCACCAGATACTGGTCCCTTCAATTCCCCTACACATTCTTACACACATTGCTCCAGGGTGGAAATGACATTCTTTGAGCTTCCTCTTAGCTTTCCTCTATTTTATCTAATACTGCAAAAGAATCCTTAAGTATTATTGCTCTGCCCCAACAATACCCCCCAAACGCACATAGACTCTATTCTACTACCAGTAAAATTGATTTAAGGCAAAAATTTCCAGAACAATAAGCACTTACACAAATGACCCAATGTACTTTTACTTTCCCATGGTCTTTTTTCTTTGAGTAATACTGACCACATCTAGCTCCTTTAATATGCAAATTAAAGTTGTATCTGGTAACTAACTATTAAGTGCTTTCTCTGTGCTAGGCTACTGAATTAGGGACTAATTATACAGGATTAACAAATTAGACTCATCCCTGTCTTCATGGAACTTAGACTAATGACAAAGGCACAAAATTAAAAAGCAAATATATGTGTGGTGTGTGTGTGTGTGTGTAATTAAAAACTGTAATAAATGACAAGATAATCAAAGTGTTATGTAAACAAATAACAGAGAGGAAAAGGTGCTATTTAAGACTGGGTAGTCAAAAAAGCCCTCTTTGAGACCATGATATTCAAATGATGATATTTAAATGATATTTAAACTGAGACTTCAGTGATAAAAATAATCTACAGTGTCAGATGTGTTTGGTGGGTAGTTGGGGAGAAGAGGTGGGTGCAGTATCTTTCAGAAAGAGTTAATGCACAAGCAAAGACTTCAAGTAAGCCGGGGGGAAGCTTGGTGTTTTTAAGAAATCAAAAGGAGGTGAGTGTGCCTAGAACCTGGCCATCAATGTGAGATGTATATGATACTTCAAAATTATTGGTAGAGTCAAAAGACAACAGGCATCATGAAAGTCCACCGGAAGACTTTAAGTAGGATGGTGACCTAAAACCTAATGCTGTTTTCATTAAGAGTGATCAGTTGCACTGACATAATTCAATATAGTGTGCCTTCTAGGTAGAAGAAAAATATGAAAAATGAAGGGGGCTGGTGGACTGGAGTTTTGAGGACACACAGACCATCGGGACACTCAGTGATTCCCTAGAAGGACTCATAGAACTTGTATTCACTACAACAGAGCAAGCACACAGGGCAGACTGCAGTAAGGGAAAAGGAAAGAGGCAGAGTCGGGAGATGTTGATGTATGTAAGCTTTCTACACTCTGCCTTTGGAAAGAGGCCACTCCAAGGGAGCCTTACCTTCAGCAGTGAATAACATATGTCTTTTCACTGAGACATGTGTCTGCCTAGGAAGCCTGATGAGATTCAGGCTGCAAGGTTTTTATTGGAAGATGGTCACATGCGCACAATGATAAACTCTAATGAAATTCCATACTCCCAGAAGCCAAGCAGGTGTTGAGTGCCCTAGTCAGGTAAAACAACCTTATCAGTGTATCAAACATTTCAAAGGGTGAATTTCCAGATGCCAGCCAAGGGCCAAACCCACAAGTAGAGCTTCCAGATAAGTGCCTCAGGCCTGATATGATAAGTCTTTCCTGAACAGCCACAGCCGCTCAGATAGGAATGGGTCCAAAGCATCAGGGAAAAGGGCATTTCAGAAGGGCACAAGTTGATTCCTGCAACTGCAAGAGCCTTTTCCCGCAAGAGTCCAGTAAGAATTCAAGTCCATCTCAAATTCTACTTCCTCTACATAATCATCACCCATTCTCTGCCTCCACTCTCACTTTCTCTTCCCTGAAACCCTATAGCTACTATTTGTCTCATTCTTCATTCATACTTTACGCATCATCATGTGTTATATGCCCCAACCGTTATAAATCATTCTTCATCCTCAATTATAAACCTTTACCTGGAAAACATGTTTTGATGATGGTGTCCTTGCAGTTCCCTCACTCTCTTTAAGAGCAAAGACCATAGAAGGAATTGCAGGATGAATGAGTAAAAGAAATGAGAAAAGTGTAGAAGGGCTGAGTGGAAATTTGCACTCCTTTTGCATTTTTATTTAGGTCTGTGTGTTTAGAATGACATCAATGCTTAAATCTTCAGAAGGAACAAAAAACCAGACTGATAGAAATCATCATTGTGGTCTGTATTACCCAAGATCCCAGTGTATGCATAACATCTGTAGTCATTACCATTTTCATTTTCACTATGTCTTTTATTGTTTTATTCAAAAATATATAGCTATTTCAACAATAAAAGAGTTAAATGTACTTCTAAAGGAAAAATAAATAACCATGTGGAGAAACATATTTAATTGTGTAGTTGGTTTTGTTATTATTTTATCTCCTAGTAGCAATGCGAGCATATTTATTATTGTTTTAAACTTCACCAGCCACCCTAATGGTTTCCTATGTTTGTTTATTTTGGGTTGTGGTTATGATTCCTACATAAATGTTTACAGATCTCTTCAAGTTTCAAATACTTTTGGAAAAGCTATAGCCTCTAAAGGTAAGAATTTACAGTCCCGTGGGCCTAGTCCCAAAGTAGAATAGCATGTTTAACATGAGAAGTGATGAAAGTAGATTTTCTTGCAATAGAATTAATCTCTATCTATCCCGTTTTTGCTGAATGGGTAAATACCAAGCTGGGGGGGAGGGGGACGGGGGAAGTAATGCCTCTTTGGAGCATACCAGACCTTGGAATCACCACTAAGTCTGTAACAATAGCAGTGGGTGGACACATGACAATTAGGAAGTGGATTTCAACCACTAACCCATTCACAAATGCTACACAAAATGCTTTCAGACACAAATCATGTTGGTTTCTACCATGGAAGACTGAATGCAGGGCTTCAAGGCTAGGCAGCACTTTCCTATTTTATGATGAGCACAGAGAATTTGAAAACTGAATAACTTTATCAATTTGGTCTTTTTAGATACCTATATCAATAACAAGTACAATGTCTCCTTTTCCTTTAACTGCTGAACACTTTTCTATTTCATTTTACGTTACTGATTTCAAATGCTCCCCTTCCCGGCATCTAGGTTGCTTTTTGTATCTACAGGGCATATGAATAGATCAGTTGTTAAGAACCTGGTAAAACTGGGAAAACTTTGGTTCAAAGCCCTACTCCCCTACTTACTAACTGTACAAATTCGGTAATCTCCCTAAATCTCAGTTTCATCTTTAAGATGGTATAACTGTACCCTTCCCATGTTTTGTGAGAATTAAAAATAACATATAAGATGTGTGGCACAATGCTTGATATTAGTAAACCCTAGCTAAGCATTTTAAAAGGGAATATTATTTGGAGTAGTTGTACTAGTGTAATTAAACTGGCTATGTCTGTGAGAAATTGAAATTTAGTTATCTTATTTTAGAAGTAAGAATTTGCCACTTTGGGCTGATATTAGGGTTGAAGATTCAGGTACTGTCTTGATCTTGCCCTCCTTCAGCTCTAACCAATGTGTCAGCTTTGTAGGTTGATAGAAGAAGGTGGAGAGGGGCAGTGTGAATCACAACTATCCCTTTAATCAGGGAAGCAAGTGATTTCTTGAAGCCCTCTATAGATCAATGAACACCCCTAAAATCAAGAAAAGCTGAGAATGAGTTTTTGTATTTCCAAGCTCTGTAGTAAACATAGCTTGTGGAAAAGGTATTGAGAATGGCTTCTAGCCACCTAGACAGTGTTTCTTCAGTTCCAAGTACCATTTTAAGAACTTTTCTTAGAGTAACTTATTTAATCCCCTCAATAGCCCAATGTGATCTCAATGTGTTAGACACTATCTAGCTTTCATCTTACAGATGAAGGAACTACAGCGTAGAGAGGTTCAATAAGATTTCTAAGGTCACATGAATTGTATGTGGTGGGGTTCAATTCCAGTTAGGACTTCAGAATCTGTACCCTTAATTTCCGTGCTCTTCTGACTCTCAGTGAAGACGATAGTGACACTGTTTGCCTAGTAGGGACAGCAGCAGAAGGATCATGGCCTCCATGGAAGGTAGCAGGGACCCACACTTAAGCAGTGCTAATAGATTAGTGATTACTATGACAAGTAGATTTTAAGAGCAGAGATTCCCAGTTTTTTAAATTTCTGGGAATTTAATGCTCACTTTCTGCTATGGTTCTGGGGTGGCTGCTGGAAATACATCTTTAGAATATGACTTAGCCTACAAAATACATTCTTTGTTTGTGGGGGAAAGAAAGAAGGATGATATAAGTCCCAAAGAAGATGTCATAAAGAATTTTGAAATTTTTGAGATGAAAATGTTAGATAACTATATAGTACTTACAACTCTTCTAGTGTGAAAGACAAACAAACAAACAAAACAAAAGCAACATACCTCTTTCTGCAATCAACAGATCAGGGAGGCAAAGAATTAGTAGGGTACAGTTGTCCTGAACAGAATCATCAACCAAGTGGATCTAATTGACATTTACAAACTACTTCAACAGAGCAGAATACTTCTCAAGCTCACATGGGAGATTCACCAAGCTAAATCACACACGAGGCCATCAAACACATCTCAACACACTTGAAAGCAGCAAGATGACAAACAAGGAATTAAACTAGAAATCATTAATAGAAATATAGCTAGAAAAATCCAACAGTTAAAGATTAAACAATATTCTAAATAACAGATGGTACAAAGAAGTCTCTAGAAACTAAAATATTTTCAACTAAATGTAAATGAAAACACAACTTACTAAAACATGTGGAATATCATGAAAGTAGTGCTTAGGGGACACTTATGGCATCAAAGCTACGACTAATAAAATTCAACAATAAAAAAGCAAACAACCGGGTTGAAAACAGAGTATAAGATAAAAACAGATTCTTATAAAGAAGATAGGCAGATTGCAAAGCAATGTATGAAAAGATACTCAACATCATGTCATTAGGGAATTGCAAATTAAAATGAGATACTGCTACACCTGCATTAGAATGGCTAAAATCCCAAACATTGACAACACCAAATGCTGATGAAGCTGTGGAGCCCCAGTAACTCTCATTCGTTGGTGGTGGGAATCCAAAACAGGACAGCCACGTTGGAAGAGAATTTGCCCATTTTTTACAAAGCAATAATAGTCTTATTATGATGCAGCACTTGTGCTCATAGGTATTTATCCAATTGAGATGAAAACTTACATTCATGTAAAAACCTGCACAGGGATGTTTACAGCAGTTTCATCCCAGTAATCATCGCAAATTAGGAGCAAGCTACATGTCATTAACAGGCAAGGAAAGAAACTGTGGTACATCGCACAATGGAATATTATTCCAAACAAAAAGAAATGCACTATCAAGCCATGAAAAAACATGGAGGAAATTTAAATACATTTTGCTAAGACAAAGAAGCCAATCTGAAAAGGCCACGTACTATATTATTCCAAGTGTATGACATTCTACAAAAGGCAAAACTATTGACACTGTGAAAAGATCAGTGGTTACAGGGGTTTATGGGAGAGACAGAGAGAAAGGTAAAGCCGAGGATACTGTAATGTAGATAAATAGCATCATCCATTTTCAAATCCAAAGACCTTTGTAAGACAAAGAATAAATCTTAACATAAGCAAATTAACAAAAAAATCATAGGAAGTCAGGAGATGGCAGAAAAGAATGAAGCCTATGGCAGGAAAAAACAAAACAAACAATAAACCCAACGGTCTTACAAATATATAAAATAACTTTGTTGAAAGGGAGAATGAGGATAAAAATATAAAATAATATAAAATTAGATGCAATTACCCTCTGTCAAACTTGGGGCATACTTGTGGTATACTGAGTCTTAAAACAGCCCAATACAATGCGGCCATGACCTCTGAAAGAGTCGGGGTGAAGTGTGCTTCCCACTAGTCCCCAGACTGAGAATCACTGAATTCTGTCATCTTAAGTCAGTGTGTTTTGGCATAAAAATATGTGAAACTAAGTCAAACTAAGTAAACTTTTATATATTTTTTTTCATCTAGAAAATCGTGATAACAAGTCCCTGCCTGAAAGGGCCCTATGTGAACTAATTACCATTTTACAATAGGCCTTGTCAGGAGTTACCAGAATCCTAGTGGGTATTCTGATCATTTTTTGGTGAGACAGCGCTTTCGTTTCCCACCAACCCAAGACTAATTTTTTTCAGCTCTGTTAGGCAAGAGCAGAGTTTCAGGATCTACTGTTTCCAAAGTTTACAGTTCTTCCTTCTCCCTTGGGTCCCATCCTTACTTCCTAACATTAGCTGAAGTAATAGAGGAGAATCCTATCCATAGGTTGGAGGGTAGAATGACATAACCAAACTTGCATAGTAATGAGGAGTACACTAGCTGCAGTTCTCAGGCAGCTGCTCATTGTGCCTATCTTGGAAAGTCCTGATATAAACAGTGAACATGTATTTAATCAGGCAGCATCCTCTTAGGAAGTTTCCACCATCTCCAGCACCATGTGTATGTTTCTATCAAAGTCTCACCAAATTAATGATTTTTTTTAACCATCAGGTAATTACTGGTAAGTAAATAGAATTCTAAAAAGAAGTATTTTTTAAACAAGGGAAAAAAAGTATGCAAAACTATGATGGCTATAAGTGGGCATCATCTTCTAATGAATCAAAGAATAAAAGATGAGTCTGAAGGGCCATTTTTACATTGGTATCTTAATCCACCGTTCATTAGAAATAGATTGTAAAATATGTTGATTAGCTTATACACTTTCTGCCCTACCAGTATTTTTTTTTTATAACTTACTAAAAGGAATACAGGCTATTTTCCATCATTCATTTATAAATTGAACTACATTAGAATCACAGCTTTTTCCATTATGAATTAAAATGATTAAAATTATAGCAAGAAGTCCCATGTGGTCATGAGTTCCTATGTCTTCCTAAGATTAATACATGGCCCCCTCTTTTTTGTAGATTAAAATAAAAACGTTGCCTAAAAACATTTAGAGGTTCTAGATGTTTAAAAATGGGGGCGCCTGGGTGGCACAGCGGTTGAGCGTCTGCCTTCGGCTCAGGGCGTGATCCCGGCATTATGGGATCGAGCCCCACATCAGGCTCCTCTGCTGTGGGCCTGCTTCTTCCTCTCCCACTCCCCCTGCTTGTGTTCCCTCTCTCGATGGCTGTCTCTATCTCTGTCAAATAAATAAATAAAATCTTTAAAAAAAAATAAATAAAAATGGTATTTCTTCTTGATTGTCTAATATTTCTACCATGGATGCTATTATGTCCAAGTCAAAACCTGTCACACCCAGAAATGATTTGGTTCATTTATTCCTTAGAGCTTGAGAAATTCTTAGTGTCATCATGTAAAGACTGTGCTCATGAATCCAAATTTTTCTTCAGTTTATTCCTTTCCATATTGTACTTCATGACATCTGCTGCCTCATGAATACATTGAGATATTGACAAAACATGAGCAAGATTTTTAAAAATGAATATTCTGAATTAAAATTCTTGAAATCAAAGATAAAAGAGGAAGAGAGTTTTTCTCCTTAGGCAAAAGCATCATCAAAGACATTGCAGAAGAAGATTTTTCAACTAAAAGAGTGATGTACCATCAATTAAAAATGAAAATATACATATAAAACATCCAGTTTCCTGGGGCACCTGGGTGGCTCAGTTGGTTAATCATCCGACTCTTGATTTCAAACTTAGGACATGATCTCAGGGTCAGGGGATTGAGCCCTGAGTCGGGCTCTTTGCTGAGTGTGCAGCCTGCTTGGGATTCTCTTCTCCCTAGGCAAGTTATGGAAATGTCAAAAGCTCTTTAGGTGGTTGTTTTTAAAGGGTGATTTCTGTCCTATTTTGCAGTTCTCTAGAATATTATTTCTGAAAGCATGCATTACAAGGAAGGCTGTTTCTTCGGCCTCTTTCAATCCTAAGGCCCCAGGTAAGACCACCTTTTTGGTAACCTGGCAAAATGTATTTTAACTCAAATTCTTCTATTCCAAGCCAACTGGAATATGTAAAGCTAAAAACATAAATCTTTCATTTAGAATTGGCATAATAACCACTCTTGGCATGGAGAAGTTTTAATTAAATATGTTTATAGAATTACCCTCCTATACACCTTTATGTTAATTACCTTCCATTGAGATTTAAAACTAAATATGGATGAGCTGACCTGGTCTATGTCTATCAAGGTATATTTTTAGAAAATATCTTGTTTCTATATGCCCGGCTGGATTTTAGATCTGTTTTCTGTCCAAAAGAAGTTCCATGAACACTTTTATGTATGAAACCATTTTTCCCCAGGCCACACCAGTCTGGGAGATATCCACATGGCACCATTAAAAGTAATAAACTACAATTTCCTATTTCTTATATATTCAGTGTTAGAGGAATTATAGCTCCCATGAAGTTGGGATTTTTTTTCACTTAAGATTTTTTTTTTTTTTGGATAATAGGTAAATATGTCACATCTATTATCAAATGGCCACTATCATTTTCTTCTTTCTCTAATTCAGTGGTCTTTGAGAAGACTTCTTCTGGTTACCTTTGTTCCCTGAAAATCTGTTTTAGTCATCCATTTAAGTATATATTCTACAAGTATTTTTTTTATATCATGTGAAACCTTCTGTACCTTGTGTGTACAGCACTGAATAAAACAGAAATCCCTGCCCTCATGCCTCACACATTCTAGTAGGAGGAAATTAATGATTAGCCAAGTTTTATATACTAGATAAACACACACATGTGCATGCACTATCAGTGAGGATGGAGAAAAGTAGAGCAGAAAAGAGGAATGAGAGGGAGTGGATATGGCAGGGAACTGCATCATTTTCATTTCTTTGGATGTCAAAGGTGGAAATATTTCTTTTTCTGCCACTAGATCATAAAATCTGTAAGAAAGACACTTTTTTCTGCCTCATTAACTATAGCGTTCTCAGCATAAGTACAATTGTGCTGGGCATATCTTAAATATATAACAAACATGCAGGTTGAATGAGCAAACGAACACTAAGGAACTACAAGAGCTGACATTTGTCTTCTACAGATTCTACCTCTAAGTATTCCTGCGGTTTCCATCACCACAGATTTCATCATGTAGCACACAGCCACCAGTATGTGGAATGGATCGTCAAAATACCAAAGCAGAATTCCATTTTCTGGAATTACTTGTTCAAAATAGAGAAAATTATTGAGGATAATAGAGGAGTAGCCCTGGGTTATCCCCAAAATCAAGATGAATATATTTCTTCATTTTTGGTATAATCAACTAGAACTATTGAATTTTAATCAAAGTGCAACTTAGAATCATATCAAAAGATGTTCCATTTGACCAACTCTTAGGAAATAATTCTGTGTGCATCTCCTAGATTTCTGTACATTTTACAAGCAGAAGCAATGATAGTTTGTGATCTGGTCTATCTTTTCATGGATGTTTGTACTATGAACAACCTTGAAAGAGGGAGAGAATGCCTCTCTCAAGCAGAGTGTTTATGTGTTTTGTATTTTCAAGCATAATACAGATAATATTCCTCCATCCAGTGCCAAGTTCAGGCAGGTTTAAAGTCTATTATAAAAGATTCAGTTTCCCTAATCTTTGGATTCCTTAGCTGTGATCCCAAGCTATGGCATGTGAAGCATCCACCTAGGCCCAACTTTGTTACCCATGTAGGAAATGACAACAAAGAGAACTAAAACAAATAAGAAGCTCATGCTGCCTGCTGTACTATGAGTAATAAATATCTTTGTCTCTGATCCAGGAGTCTTGTATCTTCTGCAAGCTTCCATTAAACTCTGACTGGCTAACTTAAAAGCTTTTCAAGTATGGTACATGCTCAGACACTTCACAGTTCTTGACACCCAATATTCATTTTAAAAGAATTTAAGAAAACTGTTTCCTTTTATCTAGTAGTGGTAGAATTAAGTTTCAAATAATCGGCTTGGGTTGTCAGTAAATGATATTTCAATTTATTCCAAGGTCTACAGACAAATAAATTACTTTAAAAAAGCAATTTAAGAGACTTTCTTTTCATTAATTGCAGCAAAGTTTAGTCCCTGTAACAGATATCCTATGGAAAGCCATGTAGGCTCATACAAATATAGTTGTTGACCCTTTAACAGCATGGGGGTTAAAAGCACTGACCCCCACGCAGTCAAAAATTCATAACTTTTATAACTTTTGTCTTCCCCAAAACTTAACTGTTAATAGCCTACTGTTGACCAAGAAGTCTTACTGATATAACCAGTCAATAACACATATTATGTATTTTATATGTATTATATGTTGTATTCTAATAATAAAGCTAGAGAAAAGAAAATGTTAAAAAATAATTATAAGGAAGAGGGGCACCTGGGTGGCTCAGTTGGTTAAGTGTCTGTCTCTGGCTCAGGTCATGATCCCAGGGTCCTGGGATCAGCCCCACATAGGGCTCCCTGCTCAGCGGGGAGTCTGTTTCTCTCTTTCCCTCTGCCCCCCCCGCCCCGCTTGTGTGCTCTCTCACTGTCAAATAAATAAAATCTTTAAAAATTATAAGGAAGAGAAAATACATTTATGACACTATACTGTATTGTCAAAAGAAATCTACATATAAGGAGGCCCGTGCAGTTCCAACACATGTTGTTCAAGGTCAACTGTAATTCACTAAAGAGTTCACATTACTTTTATATCAGGTTAAAATAATGTTAAATTTAATATCCCCAAGATATAATTGTATTTAAAATGCACTTACTATAGAGGTGCCTGGGTGGCTCAGTTGGTTAAGCATCTGCCTTCCAGTCAGGTCATGATCTCAGGGTCCTGAGATCGAATCCCATGTTGGGCTCCCTGCTCAGTGGGGAGTCTGCTTCTCCCTCTCCCTCTGCCTGCCTCTCCCTCTCTCCCTCTGCCTGCTTCTCCCCTCTGTCTGCCTGATGTTCCCCCTGCTTGTACGTGCACACTCTCTTTCTCTCTCTCTCTCAATTAAATAAAAATTTTTAAAATAAAATATACTTGGGGTGCCTGGGTGGCTCAGTCATTAAGCGTCTGCCTTCAGCTCAAGGCGTGATCCCAGTGTTATGGGATCGAACCCCACATCAGGCTCCTTCCGCTGGAGCCTGCTTCTTCCTCTCCCACTCCCCCTGCTTGTGTTCTCTCTCTCTGGCTGTCCCTCTCTCTGTCAAATAAATAAATAAAATCTTTAAAAAAAATAAAATAAAATATACTTACTATAGTATTTTGGTAAATATACAAATTTGGGGATAAGAAATATAAAGGAATCAGATGGGATATAAGTATAAGGAAGACACAGACATAACACAAGAAAAGCACATTAGCTAGTGATAATACTACATAACAGCATGTACTTTCTTAATTTGGACAATCCTAAGAGAAACTGGACTTAAATATGAGATATTAACACCAAAATAGGAATCCTACCTGTGTTAAACTCAGCTACAAGTCATGGTGGAATTGATACCCAGATGCTAGAGGTGATTCCAAGTGCTTTATCTCTATTTCTTACAATGTTAGTATAAGTAGATCATAGTAGTTATTATGTCTCTGGAGTCAGAATAAACTGTAAGACCTTATTTAGCAAGGCACTTAAATGGAAATTATGGAAATCCTTACATCATTATCATTCCTACAAAGAGCCTAGTACAGTGCCAGTCCATAGCTTCAGTGTTCAATTTATATAATACACTTATCTACATAATTTCCATATCTCTGTAACCAACTCTTCAGGATCAATTAAATATCATATTATACATTATCATTTCTATCCTCATTTTAAATGAAGAAAATAGCACTCAATGAAGTCGAGTAATTTGGCTAAGTCAAACACTTGTTAAGTATCAGGACCAGGCACTGAACCCAGTAATTGATTGGGAGTAATTGATTCCATTATACCACAGACAGTCCAGCTAGGCATATAGAGCCTGTATTTGGATTGAATAATAACTGGCATTATTAGGTGGAAATTCATCCAGAGACAACTGGTAAGATTTTCAACAGGTGAACAGGCAAACTTGACATAGTACCAGCAAGCTTTGGAGATCCACACAGGTGGTAAACAATATCAGTGGACCCAATAGCAGGTAACAAGATCTCAATGATGTGACAGGATTTTTGAGAGCACATTTCTAAGGTTCTAAGGAGTACTTATATGGACAGGATGAGGCTCCCAATTTAGAAGAGCCAGTGTGCCAGTAAAGCAGATAATCAAGGCAAGGACTCATGATACAACTATCATGAAGCCAAGGGAAGGGAGTTTTAAGGCAAGGATTTGATCATAGGAAAAAGGTAGGACCTAGATATTCAGGTCAATTGACAAACTAGGATTATCTGCAAAGTATCTGATACTGAGAAGCCTCGCTACCAGAGTGCAATTATTTCCACCTTACAAGATACAGAAAAATATTAAGATAGAAAAAATGTGATTTCAAAAGTTTGTCCATGGTAGAATTTAAATATGAGGATTAGGAGTCTGATAGAACACTATGGTTATGGTTATGTTTACTCACCATAATTTTAAAAACCATCTGAATCTTAATGTTTTAAAAATTGGTAGATTTTGTTTGGGGAGGGTAATGTATTCATGGAATATGATTCTGAGATTTATAACCATATATTTTATGTTACCCATTGTTTCAGATTTCTCCTACTAACTAAAAGTATGAGAATCAAAATTATATCTGTACTTTTGTTGAAGGCAATACACTATTATGAGGTTTCTACCTTGTTGAGATGTTCATAAAAATTATGAAAAATTACATTGAATTTTATCTTAACATTACCTTAAAGATTTCATGCTCCCATTTGCAAATACGTAAGTTCTCCCAAAAATCTCTTCCAAGAAATATGCTAAAAATAAGGCATTCTAAAATGTAATGATGGCCTACCCAATATCTTAACACTCCTGGCCAAAAGGCAGATGAGAAGTTCTAATTCTGCCAAAAATTAATTAAGAAGCACACTCCAGCTCTTGTGTAGATATTTTTCACTCAGATGTTATTCATATTGTCGTAGCCAAATAATTAACAATTTGCCAACCCTCCACACCTCATTCCAGATTAGAAAAAAATTATCTAAACACTCTACTTAATTTCAAAAGAAGTCACTAATCCAAAGTGATTAGACTTCTTAGTTTTGTTTTTTAAATGTTACTAAATCTCATTACATATATCCCTTTCTTAATGCAACATAAAATACTAGTGTTTCTCATGAATACTTTCATGTTTTTCTTTCATGAAGATTTTGAGTTGTCTTTGATATGGATAGGAATCACCTGAATTTATAACCTAGCTTCTTCACTTCTATTTTTAAGGAATATAATTTCTCTGTATCCATTTCCAAATATTTAAAGTGAAAATTATACTGTGCCTTTACTCAGGATTGTTATAAATATGAGTTAATCCATGTAACTTGTTAAGCACATAAAAAGTCTTAATTTTTAGGTGTAAATATTGTCACTATCAAGTAGCTCAGTTTTCTCAAGATGATGTTACTCTTCCTTTCAGCTTGATTCGTTAAAATGTGACCACAAATTTACCAGCTCCTGCAGATTAATTATATTTTAAGTACCTGTCATGTTTTTTCCATCTTTGATAAATTGCCTCCATAAGCCATTTAAAAGATGAGTCATAAGCAATTATTTATGGTGAGTTTCCTGAAGAGGATGTATCCATCCATTTCTTTTCTTTAAGACAATGTTTTACAACATTCATACATTTCAAATATTTCATATGATTTTATAGGTGATACAAAAAATGGGAAACTATAATCAAATATTTTAGGAAACATTGCCTTAATTGAACTTTATAATCTTCATAGGTAATTTTTTTCCACACTCACAGAAAGCTACACTTATACAAAGGTCTCCAAAATGTTACTTCATCAGAGACCTCTGCTCTGTATTCTAGATATTCAAAATCCATGATTAAGCCTGAATTTATAAACTGCCTCTCACCAATTCTGCCAGAAAAGTTGCTCAGTTTAGGAGTTATCCTTGATGCTTCTTACTTCATCCTCCCCCACGTCCAACTCATTAGCATTTCCATTGATATCACTACCCTGAACAAGTATGTCTTCCCATTTCCACTGTTTCTATTTTAATTCAAGCAACCTCCTCTAACTTTCCCTTTGATTATGTTAATATTCTACTAATTGGTTTTCCTTTACCTACTATGATCTTCCTCCTATTCACTTGCTGCACTACAGAAAGAGGGGTCTTATCAGAACAAATATTCAGTCACATCATTTTTAACGGTCAATTGCTTTTTATTTCCCTAAGAATGAGGAGCATCATTCCTCATGTAACCTAATTATATTTCAATTTGAAATTTTATTAATCTGTTTAAAAGAACCTTTGCTCGGGGTGCCTGGGTGGCACAGCGGTTAAGCGTCTGCCTTAAGCGTCTGCCTTCGGCTCAGGACGTGATCCCGGCGTTGTGGGGTCGAGCCCCACATCGGGCTCCTCTGCTGTGAGCCTGCTTCTTCCTCTCCCACTCCCCCTGCTTGTGTTCCCTCTCTTGCTGTCTGTCTCTATCTTGTCAAATAAATAAATAAAATCTTTAAAAATAAATAAATAAATAAATAAATAAATAAATAAATAAATAAATAAAAGAACCTTTGCTCTTTCACTTTCTTCCACTTTCCTCTTCCATTTTTTTATTCGCTGGTTAAATATCACTTTCTTTTTTTTTTCCTTCCTTCTTTCGTCAGGGGTAGACTTGAGGCGCAGTTAATTAAACCTATTACATATTTCATGAAATGTCATCATCATCCATGTGTACACAACTGTGACAGATTATATTATTCAAAGATGAACTCAACAATGTCTCCAAGCCCACATGCTTTTCTTGTTACTCCTCCAGCTCAGAGATGGTGTCTATATTCCCACTTTCCCTATCAGGGTGGGGTTGTGACTTCTTTGACCAATAAAGTGGGGTAGAATTGATACTATGTGAATTCCAGGGCTAAGTCAAAAGACCACTCACCCTCCACTTGGTTCTCTTGGAACATCCATTCACTGGAGGCCTCTCTTAGAACATTCCCTCTTAGAACCCAGCCATGAGACTAGGAGAAGCTTTAGTTACCTAGAGGCCATCTGTCAGAGTTCTGATGAACAGTTCCAGTTGGTCCAGGCTTTAAGTCATCTCACCTTTGATTCCAAACTTGTGAGTGAAGTCTTCATCTTGGAAATAAATCACCCAGCCCCTGATGTTTACATCCCCAGCCATTTAAATCTTCTTAGTTGAATCCTTGGACGTAATGTAGCCTTCCTGGATTCCTAACTCACATATCTGTGAGTAAATAAATAAATACAAAAATTTTCTCATGTTTCTCCAAAATCTTGCTTGAGTTTTATTTGGATCATTTTGAAGTCACAGATAAATTTGAGATTTAGCACCTTTACAATAAGACATCTCATTCAAGAGTACGTTAAATAAATTGTAAAAATTAAATAAAATAAAAAAGAATATGTTATCTCTCTCCATTTGTTTAATTCTTGTATTACAACCTACCTTTTAACAGTCTTCTAAATTGTTCATAGGTAATTTCTAAATAGTCTATAGAGGATTTGGGGGACGTATTGTTTTGCTGTTTTGAACAGTATCTTCTCATTCTAAGCTTAATTTCTTGTTTTACATGACTACATTTGGGGAGGATTTATTATATAGCAATAATAACCATACCCTTTTTTGTTTCACTCTATTTCATTATTCATGATTCTTACTCTTTGAGCCTTGATCCCCATTTCTGTTTCCTTCTCTCCTTCCACTGGCAGCCACACTAGTGTTAATATCTGACCTGGGATCGGTACATACCTATAAGGAATATTAACTTTTTTTTTTGTCTCTGTCTTTATTTCACTGAAATAAATCTTCTCATAATAAGATTCTCCCCTCCCCCATGTTCATTCAGCGCTGATCCACAATCCATCTGGGTTTTATTTGCACATCAAATTCACTGCTTCAAAATGCTTCACACTACTCCACTGTGTGCATCTGTCCCACTTT
This sequence comes from Ailuropoda melanoleuca, assembly GCF_002007445.2. NCBI lineage: Eukaryota > Metazoa > Chordata > Mammalia > Carnivora > Ursidae > Ailuropoda > Ailuropoda melanoleuca. Next base: position 136,274,626 of record NC_048218.1, on the reverse strand, counting down.
TTATTGTCTAGTTGTCATGGGCTGAACTCTGTGGTTACCTCCAACTCCCCTCTTTAAAAAACAAAACTGTTCAGTATGCAGTATGGATTAGTAAATCAATAACAAGGCGTATACAACACAGAGGGAAATGATTGGTTCACAAGTATATTCACAATAAACAAGCATCATTAATTTCCCTACAGACATCACATATCTACAGCATCATAGCCGGCTGGACCCCTACCAGCAGTGCACTGGGGCCCAATGTTCCCTTTCATACACATTTGCAAATACCTGGCATTTTTCTGAGTCCTAATTCTAATCTTATGGTATCCTGGTATTGCTTCAGTTTAAATCTGTAGGTCAGTAACATAACATAGCACCTTTCAGCCTCGCTTTAACTGTCAACTTATAGTTTTGGTCCATTTTCACTTGGATTTCTGGAGTTTTCCTTTTGATTTACAGAATTTCTTTTTATTTGCATAATTTCTTATATTTTCTAGATATCCATGCTTTGTTTTTAGGCCTTACCTACATTTTTATCCCATCTCTAACGAATTTTCTTTAACAACGTAAAAGCCTCAAATTTGATATAGTCACATCTACCTTTAATATTAATATTTTTCACTTAGTTCTTCTGCTTGGGTTTTATATTTTACTTTAGGTGTTTGGGTTTTTATTCCATCTAAAATTTACCTCAAGGTTTATTACTCACTTGGGCATCAACAAATCACCGGTAGGGGGACCATTGGCAAGAGGACTCTGACTTCAGGGCAGGGACACAGAACCTAATCCTGGGTGCCTATATAATTTCTAAATGATTCCATGAATAGCATGGTAGAGCAGGGCAGGCTGCCTTGCATGAGAAATTATCCAGTGGATTTAGTGTAAGTGAGTGGGGTTGATGCCCTGGCAGGTGACATTTTAACCAAATGTCATTCAGCTTGGAGAGACATAAATTACAAGCAACTCTATTTTCCCACATCATACAATCTTCAAATAAGGATAGTTCCATCTCTTCATCCCCTTACCCTACCTTTTTTTTTTTTTTTAGTGGTCCCGTAAAACCACCTTCTATGATAGAGCCACAGAGGAGCAGGCTCTGGACATGGACTTGCCTATGTTTGACTTCCAGCACTATTATTTTGTAACTGTGTGACTCTGTTTTCTGTACCTTAGTTTTCTTATACATAAATTGAGTATCACGGCAGTAACTAGTTCACTGGATTATTGGGAAGATTAAATGAATTAGTAAATATAAAACATTTAGAAGAGTCCTGGCAGATGCCAGTTCCAGGCTCTCCTTTTTAAAGCATTTACAACAGCTTTTAAGTTTATGTCCTTAAGTGGGATCACGGACATCAACCTCTTCCACTAGACTCTCAGCATCAGGAGACCAGCCACCGTATTTGGACTTACCCACCATCACATTCCTAACATTTAGCACATATTCTGGAAGAGAGGAGGAATTCTGTGTTGAATAAATAAATGAGTCAATAAAACAGGAATGAATAAAATACCATTATTTTTCTCAAAATATTTAATAAACAAATATGATTTTTAAATTCTAAGATAATATCCAATGTTTCCCAAGTTTATATAACTGAAGACCTTTTTTCCTGTTTTAACGGATGGTCAGTAGGGACCAATGTCCATTGAACCATACTAGCAAAAAACTACTCTTCATATTTGGCATTTTATTCTTGAAAAAAGTCAGGCATTAGAGAACCCCATACCCACATTTTAGTATATTGGCATCCACAGAACTGTATATTCCATATTGCATTTCAGTATAATCCCCTGAGCTCATACTGAAAGGCTTTAGAAGGGCCGGTTCTAATCAAGCACTTCAATGTATTTACTATAAAAAGTGGCTGAACTTGTACGCTGTTCATAGTACACTGTTCTCTTGCTGAGACCCAATGGAGGAAATCCTAGTATTGGCAAGAGGAATTTCTTTACTTTTCTAAATAACTGTTTTGCTTTTTTGAAACCACAAGTTTTTCTCACTAATTGTGTTTGCTTGATCATAGCAACCACCAGAAAACTTAAAATCAAATTTACATACGCCCACTAATGGTTGTTAAGGTTTCTATTCTAACGCCTGGTTTCATTGTAATTTTCCAACTTATTTTTTATTTTTCTCATATATTTTATTTTAACAGACGATTTTATTACTTAAAAAAATTACTCCTTTGTCCTATACAAGGGAAAGTATAATAAACAAAGAAGCCAATTTACAGTAATGAAATCGTTTCCAAAAATATGTACTGCTAAAATAGCAGAGAGAGAGAAAGACAGAGAGCAAAAGAGGAGGAAGATAAAAGAAACAGTGCTTATTAAATATCTGCTGTTATTCTGGAATGGTAAACTGATTTTTCCTTGGCAAACCACACCTCTGCCCCTTCCCTTAATCACTCCTGGGATCAAAGCCTTCCATGCTCTGGCCAGTGACTTTGAGCCTATGATATGATGTAAGCCAGGCCAACTGGACACAACCAGGACTTTTGGTAAAATTCTTGGAAAAATAGTATGCTGCTGCTTCTTCTTTTTTTTTTTTTTCTAATGAGCTTCCTTTGAGTAGAAGATACGAACCAGGAACTGTTGATAGTAATCTTGCCACTGTGCAGAAATTGTCTACCTGAATCAAAAACTTAGATAAAAGCACAGAAGAAACACAAAGCTAAATTTTCATGGAATTCTCTAAGCCTATGAATTTAACTATGCCTGAGGCACCAAGGGGCTTGTTTGTCACTAGCAAAAATTTCAAATAGAAAAATGATTGCCTATGAAAGTAGCGGTGAGGTAGCCTAAGTTCTTCTCCAGAAAAAAAGAGCCTGGGACTAGTATCTAAGGGCAGGTAGCATATTTTGACAAGTTTTCTCAGAATCAGGTTGGGGAACAGGGAGTGGGGAACTGGCAAAGAGGGAGAATGAACACAAGAGTACTGTCTAAAGTTGGTCATCAGGGTGTCCAATATGGGCTCGATCCTCCCAGAACCTACTGAGAAACACTGAAGTATATGCCCAGCATTGTTTGCCCAAGGAATAAAAGGGCACATTTATCCACCAGCTCTCATCCCCATTAGTCAAGAGATTTCTCTAGAATAGGGTAACTCCCTTACATTTCCCAGTTTCACAAGCGGGACAGCAAGATGGTTTTTCCCAGTGAGATCCATGCCAAAAGTTAAAGACAGGAGGTGGGTTGCATATGAGGTGCTGTCACCTTACACATGCACTAAGTGTTTGCTAAAACATAGCTTAGGTAAAAGATGGCCTGAGAGCACAGGAAGCAAGGTAAAAGAGGAATCATATTAAAACTCAAACTCAAGTAGAGAAATGAATAGAGGAAAATGAGGGTCTTTCTTCCTTAGCTAAGAAGGTGTCTTTTTTTTTTTTCCTTTTATAGATGCAAAGGAGCTCTTTGAATGTACTCTATTTTATGGGACTCAAAATATGAATTAAAAGTCTTCAAGGTCTTAAAGTAAGTATTTTCTAAGCTTATTCCTGTGGCCTTCATTAAAGTCTTCTTTCCATTGCAGTTGAAAAAGGCCTGTCTAGAAGCCTAAAGAAGAAAAACTCTCTCTTCCTGAGAGCAGAAGTCCAAAGTGGATGAGAGAGAAATAACCTGGACTACCACAGGCTTAGAATAGCTGTGTTTTCTGCTTTGAGGATTTTTTTGGTTTTGGTTTTGGTTTCAGCAAAATCCTAGCGATGGAAGCAAATGAAGACCTGGAAGGTGATCCCACCCTCAGGTTCCTCCTCCAAGCACTGCCTGTCAAACCTCTCAGCCAGACAGAGGTAACCACTGCTCCCACTGTTAGACATTATCCACTGCAATCATAACTTTTGGGCAAGAGCTGATTTGTTCTCCATCTTCATCTCTGGCTATTCAAAATTTGTTGAGAAAAAGACCTAAGTCATTAGTGGAGGGTGAGGGGGATACACAGAGCACCAAAGGATTTTCTGTAAGAGATGGGAATTTTCAGGCCAAAGTCTTGATGGATGAGCTTTGATTTCTCAATGAGCTTTGCCTTTGGAGGTTGACCACAAGGCAAGAAAGTTGGCATTTTCTAATCTTTTGAGGGAGGTATTTTTCCTGAGAAATTAAAGAAGGCCATTAGACCTGGCATAGCTCTCAGTCTCTGGACTCCCAAACCCATGCCCTGAGGACATGAGCAATAAAGACAGCATTTTCCAGAAAGTGGCCCTCTCCTCCAGAAGGCCCCTCAGATGTGACCATGCAGTGTAAACAAGAGGAGAACTTCTAGGAAGGAGAACAAGATCATCTGGGCATGGGACTCATTCCACTGCCAGGGAAGGGCTGGTAACATACTGCTCTGCGAGACATTATGAGATTTGGACAAGTTATCGCTGGGTGCTCTCTTTCTGCTTCTTTTTACCAAAATGGGAGTTTTGATTGCAGGCTTGTCCATTTTATCCTATTTTAAGTATGCTGGCAGTCATTAAAAAGGACATTTAAATTTAAGTTGCTAAATCATAAGTAACTACATCACATGTTCTTAGTTAGCTCAGCCAAAAAATTGTTTTGATTTCAGCTAGTTTAAGTTTGCTGATGATTGCAGTCAAAGGCGTACTGGCTTTTGTACTGTAGAACTAACACTAAGGGAATGGTTAAATAAATTGCACTACATCTATCTGATGTAATAGCATAAAGCTATACCAAAAATTTTTTTTAAATCCAAAAACAAAACAAAACAAACAAACAAACAAAAAAAACAGAAAAAAAACCCTGTTACTGAGGTGGGATAATGCTTATAGTAGAAGCCATAAAAAAATAAATAAATAAATAAAGACAATAAATGTAAATAGTACTGTCCAAGTAATATAAATGAAAAAACGCAATATATCAAAATGAGTGTAAGGAAATATGCAAAAATGTTAACCGCAGGGATTACCAGAGCATTTTCTTTTTTTATACTATGGTGTTGTGCATATTTCATACTATATTTTTTAAGTGTTTTTAATGTTTAAATGTTTTAAATGTTTTCATTCTTTCTCTTACTATCCTGTTATTTACGTGAGTCTTCTATACTGTTTTGTATTAAAACTGAAATTATTTGAGTAGGATCTCTTCATTTGTCCTATGATAAAACTAAAATTGAGTGTATCAATGTTGCTCCGTTTGAAAAATTCAGATTTTAAATATATGTTTAAGTACTTATAAAATAGAATATATGCACATTATATAAAATAATAAATATACAATCTATATATAAACATATATAATAGTTAATTTTCTTTGCCTCAAGATAAATTTGAGGTAAAGCCTAGGTGAACCCCTGGAAAAGTGGTATTATCCATATCTGAAATCTTCTATCAGAATATAGTTGGAAATATTACTTAATGGCAAACCAGATTATTAGTCAACATGATCTAAGGATAAAAGTGTAGAATTAGTTATCTGATCTGATTAGACTTAAGGCATAAATGACCCTTTTGACAGTGGTAAAGTATCAGTGGGATAGTCTGTAGCATGTATTGACAATTACTTAAATTATCATCTATAAACACCAGTAATCAAATGCCCATAGAATCAAGGCTTTGAGTGACCAAGAAATTGCTGCCATAGAATATTTAGAGAAAACAGGAATATATTGAGTTTGGCTGGCTGCTTGCTTCTAAGTTTGCCTGAGAACTTAGAAACTGAAAATTATAAACTCACGCCTTTAAATTTACATTTAAAGTTAGGAGTAAGAAATTACAAAGATTTCAAGAAAGAGGAAAGAAAGAAGCCTTATCTCCTCGATCCTCAAAGTAGAAATTTCTTAAAACCAAACCCAAGTCTCACTCATTCTGTGGGTAGCAAAATTACAATGTATTTTGAATTATCAAGATTATAGTGTCTTTTATTGGGAAGCGGGGGGGGGGGGCTAAAATTTGAGATGATAGAGTGAGTACAGATTTAAGTGAAGCTAAAGATCTTAAAGCCCTAAATTCTGTTCACCTTTTGCCAGCAGAAGTCAACCATCCTCTCCTTGAAGAATCTGTATGTCCTGCCTTAGACAATTTCCTCTTAGGGGAATGCTGATCCTTCTGAGGACCTGTTTCCATCCATCCGCATTGTTCTTGACCTACAACCAGATTCAAGTTGCCAAAAGCCCCAGTATTTCAGGTTCTAAGTGTGAACTGTCAGAAGTCATCACAGACACCAAAAGAATGACAAGATTTTGCCTAGTTTTCCTGAAACTCTATGGCCTTTTGAGAACTTGGAAATGGAGGCTACTAAGTGATAATATATTGCTATCATAAGACAGAGTAATGCTCTCTAGAATCTGGCATTTCATCTGCATCAACAATCAATATGTAGCACTATTTCTCCCGTATCCAGGATTCATGAGTTGATTCTGGGGACCAAGGGGTGGAAATTAGAGTGGATCGTTTCACTTTTATCTGTTATTACCCACTATAAAACATTTGCCTCCCTTCCCTGCAACACTGCGCTCTGCTGGGCCAGTGGTTAGTTCCCTTGAGGCAGAGCAGTGGTTACTGGAAACTGAATCTGCCATGTAGCCATTCTCAGGTTCTCATTCTAGTGAACCAAGAGGAAAAGAAGGTGATTTCTGTACAGATTAGAGAACTGATTCTGACTACTGAAAGGAAATTGGGTTGATATGAAGGGAAAGAAGGAATATAAATGGAATGCAGGATATCCTGAGATACCTCTTAATTCTCCCATGTTCTATGGTAAACTTTAATGAAAAAAATACAAAATCACAGTACAGGCAAGATTGTTAAGCAATAAATTATTCAGGAATAAAGCCTTGGGTTATCCCATCAGGCAAGGAAACACACTAGCATTCTTTCTGAGGGCAAAGGGAAAATGGAACATGTAGGTAAAGAAGGAAAATAAAAATCACAGCTATCACCATGTGACCACACACATAATTTTGAGTATTTCTTTCTTACATTGATATGAATATCCTTGCCTATTACTCATTTTCTTCCTTTCCTCATCTTCTATTCTCCTAATATTTAAGATCTGTAATATATCAATATAATAAACTTGTATATATCTGTAATATATCAATATAATAAACTTGTATCTCAGTATGTAAGTTAGTGAATACCAATGGAAGAAATACAGCTTAGCTAAAAGATAACAGACCATTACCCAAATTCAGATATTGTGCTGTGTGTACTTCATATCTCCAATTGGAGAATAGGACAATATGTTTTCTGTTGTACAAAGGTTAGTTGTATCAGGTTAGGCTAGGCTAATGCAATATGTTGATGATGTACTCATGTGAAAATTAAATAGAATTTAAACTGGTGTATATGGTCCTTAAGTTGAAAAGTGAGGGACTCTGGTAGTTTCTTGCTGTCAACATAGCTAAGCTCTAACTACATTTTCTGGAATCTCTTTCCCTTTATAATTCTGAATTAGATTTGGCCAAAAAGGAAATGTTCACAAGATTAAATCACAGAATTTAAGAATCACTGATTACTTCCTGAAGGTTGTAGTGACCCATTGTGCTAAGAAAAAGACACATAGTACTAGTGGGTATCACCTTGTCCTTCCTCTCTCCTGCCCACCTTCCCTCCTTGCAGCTTTTCTTCCAAACTACCAGCTCTGCTAACCCTCAGCAATCCAAGCCTGACACCAAATGGAAAGTCAACAACCTTCCATAGACTTCTCTAAAAACTCTTGGTCCCAGTTTCACTCTGACAGCTGGAATTACCTGGCTTCCTAGATACAGGTCTGCAAACTCCAAATTGTCTGTCACACCAGTGCTTCCAGAAAGCTGGTTAGTCATTTTTCCCTGATCATATACGTCCCCTTTTTGAATCCTACTTCCTTAGCTCCTCCTGCAACCGCATAATTAATAAATTCTTCATTCTACAATACTCATAGTAGAGTAGTTAGCTTCAATCAAACTTCTCTGATTGAACCTGGTTGATTAATAATTTCTTTTAAAACAGTTGATAACTATTGCTGATTTGATATTTCTTTTCCTCTCTTGGTTTCCGGGTCACCAGTTTCTCTTACTATCCTGTTATTTACGTGAGTCTTCTATACTGTTCACTTTTCTTGACACTTTAATAATAAATATTCCTGAACTTAATCTTTGTACTCTTCTCAACCTACAATCTACAGTCTTTTGGCGATCCTAAGGAGCCTTGCAACTTAACATATTTGGTTATTTTTTTTTCTTCCAAGCCAATATACAATCCATCAGAGATTAGTCTTGTCTTCACTTTCACAAAACATCCAGAATTCACCAGAATTCAACCATGTGTACCCACCTCACTTATCTGAGCTATCATTATCATAAATGTCCTTCTTTGCTCAATCAATACTGTAGAGGCTTCTCAAAAAAGAAGTCAGAATCATTGTTCCATATCATATGTTGCTTCATTTTATTCTACTCTTCAAATCCCTGCAGTATCACCCCTTTTTATTTAGAACCACAGCCAACATTCTCCCAAGTGTTTATGAGGCCCTATGAGTTCTGGCCCTCTGTTACCATTCTGGTGTCATCCTCTATTCCTTCCCCTAGCTCACTCCACTCCAGCCACACTACCAAGTATGCCCCTACATTCTGGCCTTCGTGTCACCTGCTTAGTGAAGCCCACAGTGACCACACTGATTAAAATTGCCACTTGTGCCTCCATCAAAATTCCACAAGCTGCTATATTTTTTCTGTATATTTATTAGCTTGGAACATACCAAATAATTTTATTATGTATCTTTTTTCATACTGATCTTCCCCACCTCAACTACGGATAGAATATAAACTCTATCGGGGGAGGATTTGGTCCTTTTTGTTGTTTTCTCAGTGATTTAATCCAAGTGCTTTGAATAATGTCTAGCAAATAGTTAATATTCATTAAATGAATTTTTAATTATTAATAAATTATATAAATAAATGGTGAAATTCATCTTTATCAAGGACCCAGTACCTTGCCTGACAAATAGATTTTCTATGTATTTTTTTCTCTCTCTCTTTTAGAAATTTTGGCAAAGATAACAACACTGTTAAAATGTTAATGTTTTAACATTAAATAAAAACACTTTTTTTCCTAAAATCTAGCCCTTACAAAAGGCAATGGTAAGCAAAGTTTTAATCTCATACTTTCCAAAGAAGGACAAAAATTTACCATAGCAATGAATGAAGAGGAAATTAACCAATATATCATGCATAATCTACCTTGAGCTGTAGTATAGTCAAAATGAGAGAGGATCTTTAAAATATTTTGGAAACTCTAAAAATACTTGTTTAGTACTTTCTCCTTGATAAATGCCAGCTAGACTTAAATTTAAACAAACCAGGAGCAAAAGAAAAAGAAAAAAGAGGTAAGATTAGCTGAAATTGAACTGCCTGCCAGCAGCCAGCCAGGGTAGGGGGAAAAAAAAACTGACTAACTGCAAAAACCACATCTCAGGAAACCCTTCCAAATGTGATTGAGGGTGCAGTCTGGTGGTTTGTGTAGCAATGTAGAACAGAAAGTCCATCAGGAAATCAGAAAAACAGACGTGACCAGGAGCCAGTGACCAGTGAGAGTATAGCCCAAGGACAACCAGCCTGACCCTAATGTTTTCAAGACATTTGAGGAGATCTGCCTTTCATAGAGCAAAGCTCTAATGATCTATGGGCTCTCTTTGGTTTCAAAGGTTTTTCTTCCTTATAAGGATGCCGCTCATCTCTTCTTTCACGCTAGCAACAAACAGCTACCTAATCTAAAAGCAGATAGAATATTAGAGAGGCCCACCTGTGTCAAGATGCCAAATGTTCCTCCAGAAGTAACACCTTACGCTTGGGGTATACTTTGCAAAAACACTCCTAATGAAGATTTGAAACTAAGTATAATCCTTACCAGTTCAAACCTTATTCTAATCTTTTATATTTTGTGTTGTAATTCAAAATCACTACATCCGTTTATCTGCAAATAATATTTACAGCATCATTAATGTAATTATCCATCTGTGTAGTTTAGAATATGTCTATTTTTACAGTTCACAGAGGCTAAGAATTCATTTTACAGAGAAGACTTTAATAAACAACAATCTGAAAGTAATATGTGTGTGTTTGTATGGATATCTCAGAGATGAGGATGAATGGCCCCAAATCTTGCCAACAAAAGCATGCACCAAACTAGCAACATGATCAAAGTAGTATACATAACCACTGACTTGGCTTTGTGACATTTTCCAAGTCTAATTACAAAAAAAAAATTGAATAAAATAAGGTAAAAAACATTTATTCCTTAATATACATGGAACTACTAATCTAATTACGTAAAAAAAAATGTTCTCTCCTTAAAACCATCAACTGTTTGACACCAGGGACCCATCAAAGAGTATTCTATAATACCAAATACAGGTCACATGTAAAGATGAATGAAGACCTAAGTGGCAAATGTTATCGTTGCATATTCGGTTATTCTTGTACATTAGCTTATCTACAGAGTCCTTTTTGTTCTGAAATCATACACGTCCAAAGTATTTCATGTCTCAGCAATCATTGTTAAAGGGACTGGAAGACAGATTTAGATGCACACATATCTTTATCTATATAGTGTCAGTGAGTCCTATTCCCAATTGACTAATAATCAAATGACAACAAATGAAAATACCCCAATAACATGTGACCAGATAAAGGTTATGACACTCAAATAATACACACACACACAGACACAATGCACAATGAAAATTACCAATATCTTAAACATTTAAATAGTAACTGGACTGACAAGTGAGGAGTCTCCTACTCAAGAAAGAGTCCAGGTTCCTTAAGTACGGAAAATCAAAGTTGAAGATTCACTTTGAAAATATGAATGCAGTAGGGAAAACAGCTGGATCATGACCAACTGTTTGGTAATAGACTTTTCTGAGTCCAAACACTTAAGAACAATATAGGTTATAGATAAGAACTCCCTGTTTTCAAGACAAGTCTGAATTTCCAGCTGAGAGGATAGCAATCTCCTTCTCTGGCAGTCACTCAAAATGCAGACATCAGTCGGACAGACATAGTGAAGTGCCAGCTTATGCAGTTGGGAATAGAGTAAGCGACCAAATGATACATTTTCCAAGAAGAAAATGTTTAACCATGCTAGAGTTACCTCTATTTTGTCCAAAATAATGTTCTTTTGGCAGAACATATGTACACACACACACAAAATTAGTTGATAAGGATATTTGTCTTCATTCTTTTTTAGAAATAATTTTTCCATATTCATAAAACAAAGCTAAGTTAAGTATCAGGCAAGGAGACCAGCTAATCACAATATACAACTAAATAAACTGAGGTAAATCAAATGTAAGCGATTTGTCTAAGTCAATCTATAGCAGAACGATAATTATAACTCCTTCTTTAAAGCAATGTCTGTTCCTTGGCCCATTGCACATTCCAGTTAGCCTTGCAGATTCAGGAATGGAGAAGATAATTATTTAGTTGGAAATGTGAATGGGATTTTCAAGAAAAGGAATTCAAATTTCAGAATTTTTTTTTCTTCTTCAAACATCTTAAGTCCTTTTTAAGTCCTTAGCTGTTAGTTTGCGGTTAAATAAAACTTAATTATCTGATAAATCTTTGTAGTGTGGTCTGATTTTTCCTGTAGCAAATCCAACAACCCAAATCAAACTAACACATTTTCTGGCTTCCTCCTGCTGAAAGAAATAAGAAAGTGAGCCAGATTTTCTGTCCTGGGGCAGATTTTTTAAGAGCTCAAGTTTTAGTTTGTTAGATAAGGAAGAGAATAAACTCTCTTGGCATCTTTACAGGTTTAAAGCCACAAGACAAGATGTTCAATTTCTTAAAGCAGGTAACACAGGGCTATTTATCTGTCCTCATATCTGTTTTATCTCACAGCCATCGATCTGATAACAGGGCAATTGCAGGTGCCTAGGTTCTAGGGCAGTGACTTGTAGACAGTAAAGATACCTGATGCCTGGCAGGTGGCAGGGGCAATACCCACTACTGCCCAGGTCTGTAACTTAATCCTACTAAGTGATTTTTTACTTCCATGCCATGATGCCAAAGAAAGTTTTGAAATGCACAGTGAAAGTCACCAACATCTTAAACATTTAAATAGGAACTGGACTGACAAGTGGGGAGTCTCCTACTCAAGAAACAGGCCAGTTCCTTAAATGTGGAAAATCAAACTTGAAGATTCACTTTGAAAATATGAATACAGTGGGGAAAATAGTTGGGTCATGACCAACTGTTTGGTCATGGACTTTTCTAATTCCAGACACTTAAGAACAATATAGGTTATAGGTAAGAACTCCCTGTTTTCAAGACAAGTCTGAATTTCCAGCTGAGAGGTTAGCAATCTCCTTCTCTGGCAGTCACTCAAACTGTAGACATCAGTCGGGCAGGCATAGTGAAGTGCCACCTTATGCAGTTGGGGAATAGAGAAAGTGGCCTCGATGGTTACTTTCAGTCTTCAGATTCTAAAAGTAAAGGCACCACAAAGTCAGCTAAAAGGAAACTGAGTTATAAATAAATAAGAGCATTTGGAAATGGAAGACTGCCTCCTTCCCAAGCCCATACTGATTTTATTTATTATTTTCCTTGGTTTCTCATAGCTTTAAACTGCTTATCTTAATGTTTATAAATTTTCAGAGCCTGGGTGGCCTATTTTTCTGGGTTAAAAGAAAAAATTAAGAATTTGCGGGTTCTTTGTTCTTACAGAGATTAGCCCCCATAGCCTCAGGCAAGGTGTTACATTTCTTCAACAATGAGCGGCAAAATTAATAATTGGGGGTGTTAAAAACTAAGAGTCAATACTGAAAATTACTTGTTCTGAATACCTCAAATTCCTTGAACCTGTGTTTGTTGACAGACCTCCCCTTTCTTCTGAGTTCAAATAAGAATCTTTCAGTATCTCATATACTCAAAATTCACTGCCTAAAATTGTAAGGAAATGTTTAGGTCGAAGTTAAAATTCTCACTGAGAAATATAAAAACTATTTAAGCCCCCTTCCCTCCCAATTTATACCAAAACTCATAGTAACTTCTGATTTTATAACTAAACAGTCATTAAATATGAATTTGTGGAGACTGCTGCTGTTCTCTTGCATTTGTTCCTTTTTTTTTTTCCCCCTTTAACAGTCAAAACCCCTGTTAATAGTCTCATTGAAATAATCCTCTGGGTATATTTGCTAAAAAAAATTTTTGTTGTTTAGTTTTTACATCAAGAGTCAAGTGAACTTAATCTCAAAAACTCAGAGGGATGAATACAATTACAGGATTCATCTCCTATTGTCAAGAACCTGCATATAAACCTCCGAAAACTGAAATGATGTACAGTAGGGCATGGAAATGGGCAGGTGGAGAGAAGTGGGAATGTGATCCCTACAGCACTGATCTAGAACAGCTTTGTCAAAAACAATCTGTGGTTCAACATTTCCATCTTTATTTCATGCTCTCCACTTACATCTTTTGTATAATAGCATCTATATATTATACTTATTCTTCTTAAATATAATCAGCATAACTTACCTTTTCTCATTCTCAGGAATTGAAAAAAAAATAAAAGAAATTCTCTACTTGTAGTTATTAGAAGTTTAAAACCATAGAACTATAGATATAGTTCTTTTTGGAAAGAAAAAAATTCCTAACCATCAAGTTTCTCACTGATTTTCATTAGTCACTATTTTTAAAAAATCAAAGATACCTCATACCATTTGGTTCATTTCCAATATATAAACTATTTTTTTTAATTATTTTGTTTAGTATATGCCTGAAGAAAAAGGACAGTAGGATTAATGAAAAACTCCTTTCCTTGAAAGCATATTTAGATTTAAAATATCGGAGTTTGAAAGTTGACCTTTGTGAGCTCTTCTGTCTTCCTAACTGGCCCTGCTGTGCAAACTAACCTTGCTTCTCTAAAGCAGGTGCACAAATAGTCCTTTTGTACATCCAGCAGGAAGGGTACTAGATCTTCCATATTTTCCGTGTCAGTTATGTCATTCTTTCATTCATCTGTTGGTAGAACTTACTTGCATTCTCCATGCAATCTTTTTGCTCTAATAATGAAGTCTTTTGGTAATTTAAGAGTTCTATGTTTCCTACCATGTCCAATGCTTATCCCAGAACACAGCCTCCAACCTTTGCTGACCTATACTTAAAATACTGCTTCACTTAAAAGTTAATAGCAAGAAGGTCTACTCTTCCAGAATATGAATGTTGCTTATGGCAGTAATTTGCTTTGTGTGACCATGTGGTGGGGAGAAGATTCACTCCTCCATGGCCATGTCATTTGCCTACTATGGTTTAGATCCCTCCATAATTTTCCATCTGGTAAGTATGCAACTGAAGTGATAGATGGAAATAACAGAATCAAAGATCTGTGCAGTCTTGACCAAATTACTTAAATCGCTGGTCCTTTGTTCTAATTTTTTTAAAAAAGATTTATTTATTTATTTTAGAGAGACAGAGAGAGCATGTGAGCAGGTGGGAGGGGCAAAGGGAGAGGAAGAATCTTCAGACTCCCCGCTGAGTGTGGAACCCAATGCAGGGCTTGATCCCAGGACCCTGAGATCATGACCTGAGTTAAAACCAAGAACTGGAGGCTTAACCAACTGAACCACCAGGTGCTCCCTGTCTTCTAATCTTTCAGATGAGCAGTTTGTATTAGGTAATTTCTAAGGTCTGTTTCAGTTGTATAATGTCATGGGTTTCCTAGTATTTTGGTGGCATTTTATCAGTGTTGACTGGGGGTGTTTTCTCCTCCTCTTCTTCCTTCTTCCTTTCCACCTTTTTTTCCTCTTCTTGCTCCTTTTAATAATGTTTATGCACATTTGTACTACTTGGCAGCATTGACAATTACACGTATTATTATCTTTGCATTCAAAACTGCTCATGTATAACAAGTCTTTATAACAAGAACATGTTATGTCTCTAATGTTACTTCAACGATCCTTAGTATAGGTGACCATGATCTATGTGTTATTTCTGCTTTCCTTTAGTAAAGACCCAAACTTTTCAAAGAGGCCCTGGCTCACATCCTTCAACTACATGATTAAGACTGCATCTGCAGTGTTCTGAACTTAGCCTTTGAGGCCGCACTTCCCACCAGCCAATAATGGTCCCAAGGCAGAACTATTCCTCAAAGACACAGACTCCTCTGAGGACTTTGGCTGAAGGGCCCCCAGAAGGCCACTGAACCTTCCTTACACTACACTGTTGGCTTCTACCCAACCTCTCTCTCCTTCTCTTTCACTCAGAGTCAGACCAACAGTGTGGTCTTAAAACTATCCCAGACATGCCCCACTCCCTCTCCATTTTCTCCCACACAGGGGCTCCTCTAATAATATCCTTGCACATTTAATCCCACTTTGGCATCTACTTTTCAACGGTGCCAGACCAGAGATGCACAAATATGCCAATATTTACAAGCTAAAATAAAGAATTCAAAGAACCATAAACTTCAGATGTATTGAAATCAAGTAAAAATATGAAGTGATCAACAAACAGCAAAAAAGAGTTTATCATGTTCCAGTTCCAAATATCCTCACTGTCTTTCTTTACAGAGGAGGCATTCAACATTTCATTCATTCCTACTCCAAGCCAAGCCGTCCTCAGCACAATTTATGCACCATCTCATTAATGCTCCTATCTGCATCTTTTTTGCAGATAAGGAACCCTGAAACTCGGAGAGAGTGATGAACATATACAGCTCCAGAATGGTCACGTGGAATGTGGATCTAAGTTGGAAATCCATTCTTAGTCCTTCCTTCCATACTCCATTCTACATTGCAAGATCAAGGCGGTGTAATAGTTGCCACATTTTTCCTGTCGTTCTTGTTTTTATGTAGATTGCCCTAATTCATATAGCTGCTTATCAAAAACATCACACTAATTGTAATGAGCGCATTGATGTCAAAACCAGTTGACTCACCCTCTCCTCCATGGATGAGTCTTTTTGTTTAGATACAAAAAAAACATATTTGCCAGATCTGCAGAAGGCAATAGAGGGTTGCTAATAGGGAGGATTACACATTTTGAATGCAAACTGAACTTGACAGAATGAACTAAACTGCAAACAGTAAGATAAAGTGTTACAGACAAAACCATGTGGCCCTGATTTTCAGTTCAAAAGATAATTTTCTAAGTACAGGATGTAACTGCTCAAAGATGAGACCATTTTTCTTTTGAACATAATATAAGGTTGGACTTGTGGAATGACAGGAGTTCATGTAAAGGTCCAAGATTTTATATGACCACAAACTTGATATGAGCCAAGAGTGTTATTCTGTTGCTAAAAAAGAACATCTAATTTTGCACTCTACTAATTTACATAGTGCATTGTCAAAGAACGTTAAACACATGGATCTAGGAGACAGTCCCTGGGTCTGAGCATCAACTTTAGGGGGAGTCACCATGAACTCCAACATTATGGAAAGCATGCTGAAACAATGTCCTGGATTAGGGTTTACTTATCTATGCATTTCATAAACGTTGAAGTGTACACTATGAAACAGACACGTGCTTGATAAATGGGATGAAAAAAGGGATTCTTGCACTCAAGGAATTCAAAGCCTAAAGCTGATGATCTGAATAACCTAAAGGAAGATTTAAAGGAAAAATGCAAGTAGCCTTAAAATACCTGAAGATATTTTGACAGGGAAGGTTTACTTGTTCAGGCCTGATTCCATTTAGTCAGTTGTCGGAGAAGAGAAGGTGGCCTGCAAAGCTGTGTGGGAAATGGTTATGTTCCTGGTACTGAAGATCATCATCCCTCTTAGTCAAAGATTCCCAACCCCCTGATGAAGAACAGTGATGTGACAAAGCTATCTGTAATCTTGGGCCTGAAGCAAAACAACCATTGCCCCAGGGAATGAGTAGTACCTGCTGTCCCATCAGACCCAGCAGGATACAACTAATTGTTACTATACCCCAGCCCCTGAACACACCTGGGAAGGAATGAAGACTTGTCAAAGTCATCCTGCTAGAATTTGACATTCAACCCTGCCTGATGCTTACACTGCCCCAGAGTAGGACAGGCAATGTAGAACTCACACACCTCTTGTCCCATGTATATTGTTTCTTTACTAAGAATTCTGCTTCAACAGGTCTGCTGGGCTATTTGACTTTCTTTGACTAATATATACATTAGAATACACTGCATAATATTTTAGGTACACAAATGTTTGAGTACAATAACTAGAAACTATACTATAACCAGTGGGTGGAAATTGCATCCAACAAAATTTCAATGCAGTATGAAAGAATGTTACAAAATTAGAGATAATAAGACGTGAAATGAAAGTTATGGGTTTTTGGTTACTGAGGGGCTTTTTCTGAGGTAGGAATGTTTTAGTCATCACAGTCTTCAAAGAGATGAGGATGGCATCAATTAAGTATATTGTTGAGTTTATTTTCAAATCAGGTGATTCCTGTAATGGGTGGAAAATGTTTTTGTTTTGTTTTTTCAGTTTTTTTGGTTTGCTATTGTCTTTTATTTTGTTTTGGGTTTTTTTGGTCAATCTCTAAGTCCGCTTTTAATTTGAAAATTGTTGTTCTCCTGCTTTGAACGGGCAATGCAAAACTACACCCAAGCAATTGTCTCATGGGACTGATTAAATGCAGGTAGTTGGTCTATGTTCTTAATGGTAATGTTCTTACTGAATTTGCCCATTTCCATTATTTCTTAATGTTACAAGAGTAATTTTGTGTTTCAATTATACTCCCTTTAATACTTCTACATTATTTTTAAAAGGATATTTTAAGTGTCCATTTTTTTATTTACCTGAATTTTGTCTTTTTTATTTTTATTTATTTATCTATCTTCTTAAGTTTTAGAATACACATCAAGTTTAGTAAAGGGCTAAATTTTATCCAAATGTGTGAGGGATTTTCCTTCAAAGTATGACTGAAACCTATCACTTTTTCTTCACAGTATACTTATTAGTACTATAAAATAAGAAGACTGTCTCATTGGGGAAATGTTATAAAAGGTGTTATTTGAGGTCTTGAAAAACTCCCAACAAAGGATCTTATTTTTATCCTCCCCTGAAAGATCATATATGCTGGCAGCATTGAACATTATAACTACACTTGGCATTCACAAGATATAGCTTACACTGATGCCAGAATTTCACTGTAAATGAAGCCTCTACTTAATCAGCTTCATTAGTTATTTCCTTTCTCATAAGGCACCAGACAATGTAGTTAAAGCAGTAAAGCCAAAACCCAAATGTTAAAACTATCTTGAGTAGGGACTGTAAAAATACTGTGCCCAAATGATAAAGAGCTATAAATGGCTAATTCCTAAAGAGAGAAAGTTATTGTTCCTATGAGACAAATAACTAATCAAGTTTATGTGAAATATGGGGAGAATTAAAACATACCATCATATCTGATCCCAGAGAGTTTCCATTTATTTGACCTTTCCATGTTGGAGGTGTCTCCATTTTGATTTGCATCTTACAAAGGTTTTAAGGAAGTTATGTAACATGCAAGATAATTTTTACATCTATTTTTCCTCAGTTGTTTTACAAGTAATTCAACCTCTTAAACCTCTAAAATGGAAATTTAACATTTTTTTTCTTTCAAATAAACCAATATAAACATTTTTGGATATTTACTCCTCTATTATTTTTAATTTGTAACAGGGATATTTGTATGTGCCAAGGGCTAGTCTTAAAATACTGCAGAGAACTGGAAATGCTATATTTGGAATCACAATTTAATTTTACATAACATTTAAACACATGATGCAAATAGAAGTGCTCCAAACAAGCACTTTGAGAAATTTGAAACAGAATGAGCTTATGCAGAGAGAATGAGAGAGAAGAGAAAGGAAAACAAGGAAAAATATAAGAAACAGTAAAAAAGGAAGGGAAGAAAGGACTGTATCTTACAGAATGAAAGATAGGCTGCCTTAATTATTTTGTACCAGTCTATTTTGAGTTCCTTTATGTAATTTAAAAATAGCAGTTGGGGTCTCTTATAGTGTTATCTCATTTCCTTGATAAAAAAAGGAATTTGATATACTTATAGATGCTTTTTTATCTAGTATGATCGAAACCAATTATCAAAAATGTGTGTGTGTGTGTGTGTTGACTGAAGTAACATGCAGCCTCTCACTCATAAACCACTGTTACGGTTGATAGCCTACAATGTCCAGTTTTAGTTGAAGTTGTTCACAAAGTAATATGCATAAACCACCCTAGACTTTTTTTATATTAATCTTATCTTTCACATGTGCCTTATGCACACCTCTTTGACTGTAGATAATTGACAGATTTTTCCATAGCATTTAAATTGGTTTTTATAAAAGCAATTGGGTTTTAGAAAAGTTTTAGAAAAGTTTTCTTTCCCAGTTATGTAATATTTGACTAGTTATAATAACTTGTTATAAAAGGTATAAATGGCCTAATCAAGTTTTAAAAATGCACAAAACTTTCTTGCTAGAATAGGCAGTCTAACTGTTCAGAAAAAAGGTAAGTGATATGCTCTTGAGTACAGCCAACTAACCCTGAATATGCATAAAAGATACACGTCACTATGAACCACACTGGTTAATCTTAGAAGCCAGTTTGATGGACATGCAATAAGAGAGAGCTCTTCTGTATTTATGCAATGATAAAATGTTGAGGACGTAAAATGTTGAAAGTAGCCTTTCCATTAAAAAAAAATGTTTATATGTGGATGCAAGATTTTCCTGGTAGGTAGGTAGGTAGACAGAAAGACATACATAACTATTAGTTATCATATATATTCACAAAGGAATTGCTAGTTCAATTTGTTTTGAATCAATAGATCGAAGAAAATTTTAATGAGACTATTTTTCTGTCTACATTCAGAATCTGTTATTCCTGGGCCTGCTAAAAATTGATGCTTTTCTTTCCTTTGGTCCCAAGTTTTTCAGAAAAATATCAAATAAATAGGTATGTGCCCTCATCAGCAACAGTGGCAAAGAGTCTTTCAAAACTGCTTGGGCTTAAAGTTCTCTTGAGAACTGTGGTTGACAGGGGCGCCTGAGTGACTCAGTTGGTTAAGTGTCTGCCCTCGACTAGGGTCAGGATCCCCGGGTCCTGGGATCCAGTCCCACAGCTGGCTCCCTGATCCTCAGGGAGCCTGCTTCTCCCTCTCCTTCTGTTTGATGCTCCCCCTGCTTGTGCTCATGTTCTGTGTCAAATAAATAAATAAAACCTTAAAAAACAAAACAAAACTACAGTTGGTAGAGTCAGATCTGTGATATATATGATACACTTGTAAAAACCTAAGAACTTTCTACATGCTGAATTCCTATAATCCCTGACTAGATCATTTGATATGGGAGTATTCAGACAAAAAGATTGTCCAGAATGGCCCATGGTGTCTTAATAAAGATGGGCAAGTTCTGAAGTGTTGGTCAGATTCTGATACAGTTTCAGATTTTTCATGAATATAGTATGTCAGAAACATATTAGAGATCATATTCATATTTGCCTGTTTATCTGTTTTTCCTTGGATAACATTCACCTATATTTCAAAAATTTGGTGTGTTTTTTTAAAAATATGCTAAAGTTTTAAATTATCTATTTATGCTGAAGACTTCATAACCTAAGTGCTTATAACAAAAAATGTCATTTTTTTTCAAATTTTTCATAAACGTGTTTTTTCAAAGTATTAGGTACATTTAACATGTCATTATCCACAAAAGCAATATAAATCCCCTCTAGTCTTCTTTTGACAATAAAGAAAAAAAATCTAGAATAGACTTTTGGAGGAAAGTAAGAGATCAAATAGCATACATTTTCCCCTCAGTGTTTAGCATCTACAAGTGAAGTGTGAGTTCTAGTATTAAATCTTGAAAAGAAATCATACTTGCTGGATAGAAAGCAGCACTTTATTTAATGTAAGCCATATGAAATTCATTGGTTTTAATATATTTTTTTAACTAGTTACTAATAATCTGCCTTTGGAAGAAAATTTAGAAAATATTTCAAAATGAGATTTTATTTAAGTCTAGCTGTATATATTAGGCAACCATGTCAAGGAGGCCCTTAAATATTATCAATATACAAATTACAGGTACAACTTATTATAGCCACTGATGAAGAACTCTCAACGATGACTAGGAATTACTTACATGGAGTTTTATTTAGTGATGGATTTTTTTGAAGAAAAAATTTTGTTTGTGGCTTAGCAGCACATTTGAACATGATGATTTTTAAATTGTATAACATAGTCTTATAACTTTCTCAATTTTAAGTCCTTAAGGAGTTTTAAAAGTGATGATTTCACACAGAAATAAAAGCATAGGGCAAGCATTATACGAATATGGCATTTCACCATTGTGAGGTAATGCGAAAACTCACGGATTTATTAATTAGACAACCAAAGCATATGTACCATTTCTTTCTACTTCTAAATTCATCCCAGCCTTGGCTCTTCCTCCCTTCTCCCAGTGTTTGCTTAAAAAGAAAAAGGCTGAGCAATCAGTACAGGCTAATACATGTGCAAGGCTTAATTTCATCATACATGCTACACTTCTTCCATAGAAGGAACTATCACCTAGACCCATCTCTTCAGCATTAAAACACTGGTCAAGATTCAACTCTTCAAAGAAGCTTTAACAGAAAAAAACACAGTAATTGCATTTGCTCCAGAAAAATCATCTTGCCAAAAACCTCACCTTCATTTTATATATCTATTGATCCCAGTAACAATATTTTTACTCATATCTTTAAGCAAAAATCACTCATTCAGTAAGACTTTTCTTAGAAAGCCTTATTATTTTTTAATTCATTAAAGCATCTTTTATTAATCCTTGTTTTTAAAGCCCTAAATCCAGCTTCACTGTACACCTGTGAACTGTATAAGGCTTCACATAAAATCTGAATCTCTTCCACCCCCTGCCACGGGAATATAAGTACTAATCCAGCAGAAATTCCTACAGAGCAAAGTCTCAGTGATGCATATTCTACCCACCATAGCATGAAACCTTGATTCAAAGGATCAGGTCAAGCCAGGATCCTCTAGAAAAAGCCAAGCTTCAAATACTAGAGATACCAAATACATACGCTAAGTACAATGGATAAAAGGCAGGGCCAAGATCAGCATCACAGAACATGAGATTGACATTAGTTGGGAACAGGATCAAGTATGTCTATAATTACGACAAGAAAAATCTGATTGTTGGGACTACTATATGTTTACATTTTGGTTTTACAGATTTTGGATGTGGAATTACAGAATTAATTATTGAATCAAAGCCATGATAGACTCCACCTTTTTGAAAAACACTCAACATTAGTAACATTTTATGAACTTACTGTTTCTGCAGTGAACATTAACCTACTTGGCTAATTAACACTTCAGCATTTTGACATTTCTTAAGTCAATAAAAGCACCAAACAAAGAGTTCAATAAAAAACAACCATTAAAGATACCAATTTATGGGGCACCTGGGTAGCTCAGTCAGTTAAGCCTCCGACTCCTGGTTTCAGTTTTGGTCATGATCTCAGAGTGGTGAGATCAAGCCCGACGTAAGGCTCTGAACTCAGTGTGGAGTTTGCTTAGGTTTGTCTCCTTCTCCACTTGCCCCTCCCCTCACACACATGCATGAACACTCTTTCAAATAAATAAATAAAATCTTTAAAAAAAAAAAAAGAAATCAGTTTATATACACTCAAATGGAGATATCTCTGAGATACCCTAAGGTTAAAAAAAAAAAAGAAAACCCAACTCACTATGTTATATGTAAAATTAGTACCGTGTTTCTTAAATACTGTGTAGAGAGAGGGAATAAATACTAAAAGGTTATTAATAATGATAATTTTAGAACCATTATTTGAGTCAGTAAGAACAAAAGTTTTATTTTTTCTTACTTTATAAGTATTTTAATTTTTATCTTATATTCTTAGTAATAAACTATAACATGCAAGCAAAATATAACTTAACAAATCCTTAAATATTAAATATTAATAAAAATAAGGGGAAACTTCCATGTGTAATTGCTATCACTATCTCTCACAAGTCCATCTTCAATATAAAAGATCATGTTTTTTTCAATTATACAAATCACTATTATTCAGAAAATACATCTTGTTTGCTCTTCTCTCAGTTTTTGAACTTGAATTTAATATGTCCCCTAAAGGTAGAAAAATTCTACAGCTACTATTGGCCATATGCCAAATTCCTCTACGCTCCTAGAGCTGTAGTTCCATGAAGTAGTTGTCTGTCTCTTTCTCTGATATTCACAGACACACATATACTCCCACTTAAATACCAATTATTCCTCCAAGGGCATGCATACCATGCCAAGGGGCTAATGGAGAAAGAATTCCACTGTCATCCACTTGTCTAGCACCAGCCCACCCCTAAAATATCCTGTCTTGACACTAATCCTGGATCACTAGTCAAACTTCTCACTTCTTTGTGATTAATTTCTTCTCTGAACACCTGGGTCTTTTTATTGCCATTGAAGTTAGGGACTCCCAAATTCACCTCAACTGTCTAATAATGTACATCAAAAAGGTAACAGCCTAGATTCTTGATGAGATTTTCCAAGGAAAACCTCATCTTCTACAGTGCACATTTACTAATCAATAACCTTTTGAATTCTAAATTTACAGAGCACTGCCTTTATCCACCTGCAAAGCATCATGTTAAAGACTCCCCCAAGATTAACAGAAACCTCCCTACCTTATTTGTTGTTTCAATTAAGATTTGTCTAAAGGTGACAGGGACTACTCTTGTTTATTTACAAATACACACATACATAAACAAGAATTTAATAATAGCTATATTTAAATTTAAGTAACGGGAATTAGCTATATTAAGACAACTTTCAAATGCTAATGAAAGCCAGAAAGAAAGCTTGCCTATTTTTGGATAGAAAGACCCAATAATATGTCCATTCTTCCAAATTCCACCAAAATTTCAATGCAATCCTTAGAGTATATTAGTAAGACTTATCTTTTAACTAGGAAAGCTCATGATTAAGTTCATGCTTTTATAATAGCAAACAACAATAATCTTAGGAATGAGCACTTGAACAAAAGAAACAAAATACTAAAGAAATTATGTTGCATGATTGCATTTACATTAAGTCCCAGAAAACCAGAAAGTAATCCATAGTGATATAAATCAGCTAAGCAGTGGTGGGAGGCAGGGGATTTACTCTAAAGGGGGAATGAGGAAAACTTATGGTATGATGGAAATATCTCATTTCTTCATTGGGGTGGTGGTTATAGGGTTTGCACAATTGCCAAAACTGATCTTACTATAATTTTAAATTATGAATTTTATTACTTGTAAAATATACCTCAGAAAAATATATATATAATACATCATTTTTTAAGGAAAGGAAAAAGCAAAACTGAACATAAAACAAAGTAGATGTCTAATCCAATGCATCACTTGAAGAGCCAATAAAGCACATTCTTCTTTCCACTGATGCGATTCCAATCTTACTTCTTCCTGTTCCTATTTTGTGACACCAAACATCACCTTACCCATCACCCCAACTAATACTGTAAACTCTTATTTATTTATTTTACGATTTTCTCCTGTGGCATGAGATGCTCATAACCATCAGAAGGCATTCTCAGATTCCAGTTCAATGAGCCCATTCCATTATTATGTATAGTAAAACCTTCAAATTAGCAGAAAGCAGAGACAAGAAGATGAAAAGCCAACATTTTAAGACTTCAGGTGTGACCATGAAAGCTGTGATATCCACTTCTCCTCTTACCTAACACACACACATACACACACACATACACACGCATGTGCATGCACAGTTTCTACTTTTGGCTTCTGGGGGGACCAGTGAATTATGGCTATGAGGTTTAAATGAAATGACACCATGTATCACTTTGTTTTTCTCCAGGGTCAACTGATTCTGGGTTTAAGAGCAGTAAATCTTATGATAATCTTTACATTTTAATGTGAACTGAGTTTCTTAGTAATAATGGTGCGAGATACATGAAAGCTATATGTAAGATAGGACTACTAACATGTGGTACCCGCAGAGGTATGAAGGACAGAGAAATCAAATGCATTTTCAGAATAGGTTCTTGTTCCATACATTTTTCTCAATAATATAAGGCATTCAGTGTAATCACATCACATAATTTGCTGGTCCCATTGACTTACAGAACCATACTGAAGGTCAAGGTTTGGTTTCTGCAAATGAAAAACTGGTCACTCAGACATGGTGAAAGACATGTCTATCTTTATGAGGGAGAGTTCAGTTTGTTTGCATATATTGCCTCCATCACTACCACTAGGATCACTTTACTCAAAAATGCATTTAAAAAATAAGGTACCTTTGGGAAACTGGCTCGCTCAGTCAGTAGACCGACAACTCTTGATCTCAGGGCTGTAAGTTCAAGCCCCATGTTGGGTGTAAAGATTACTTAAAAACAAAAAATAAGGTACCTAGAGACAGAGTTTGATCATTATCCATGGAGAAAGTTACCATATTCCATATGTGAAGAGGCTTTTCTACCTCAGAGGCTTTTTACAAAATATGCATTCAAATGAAAAACATATTTTTTGACTTTGACCCTTTTTAAGAAGTGTATACCTATCTTTTTAAATTGTATTATCCTCGGGGCGCCTGGGTCGCACAGCGGTTAAGCGTCTGCCTTCGGCTCAGGGTGTTCTGCCTTCAGCTTAGGGTGTGATCCCGGAGTCCTGGGATCGAGCCCCACATCAGGCTCCTCTGCTATGAGGAGGAGCTCCTCTCCCACTCCCCCTGCTTGTGTTCCCTCTCTCGCTGGCTGTCTCTATCTCTGTCAAATAAATAAATAAAATCTTTAAAAAAAAAAAGACAAAGTGAATAGAGATATTTTTTAAAAATAAATAAATAAATAAATTGTATTATCCTCACTATTTCATTCTTCAAAGTCTCCGCCTATCCCATCAGNTGAATAGAGATATTTTTAAAAAATAAATAAATAAATAAATTGTATTATCCTCACTATTTCATTCTTCAAAGTCTCCGCCTATCCCATCAGGTCATTAATTAGCCTTTTGCCCAGGAATTGCTATAGATACTGATCTTAGGCTACCGTTTTTCCCGGCAGTTTTTTCATCTAGAAAGGAAGAGAGATTATATTAAGATATGGTAAGTTGTTATAATATGTAGTATGATAGATATCTAAGCAGTGTGCTATGGAAGCAGAAAAAGAATACCATTTATCAGGTGATCTGAGATTACTAATTGGAGATGGTAAGGATTTAATATGGCTCTCAAAAAAAATGGTTAAAATTTGGTAAGAGGACAATGGAGGGATGGTAAACATGGAACGCAGTTGGAGACTAAAATGTAAATAGAGACATTTTTCTGGGATGTTTAGGGTTCTGTACGGAAGGATTTGCCTTTATTTTTTCTGTATTGGGTAGTCATCAGACAAGTTTAACCAGATAAATGATTCAGTTAGATCAGTGTTTAGGAAGATAATTCTGTTAACACCATGTACAATGGATTAGAATGCATAATATTAAAGGAATAGAGTTCAGTTTGGAAGAAAAGAGGAGGAATTCCAAAGTGCAAATGGAAATAAGATTTAGATGGGAAAAAAAGAGTGTGGATATAGAATCAATAGAATTTGAGAAGCAATTAGACTAAGAGTTGAGAAATAACTAATAGAGGCAAGTCTAAAAAGCTTTTCCTCATCCAGCATCTCTCCTGGGAAGGATAATGGACCAGAAGTATAATAGAGGAGTAGCTGTCTTCCAGAAAACCAGCAGGGTTTCAAAAGAATATTCAGGTCTCCTAAGCCCCAGAAGAGAAGAAACTCACATAATGCAGGGACAATCACCATGAATAATTCTGGGAAAAAGGCTAGATCGCCTACTGGGTCACTTTTGTCTGTGGCTTTGCACTATTGGAAGATGTGTTACCCTTTCCCATAGAATAATTAAACACTGCTACCACCTCTTAGCTTGTTTTTTTCCTATTGTTTCTGTTTCCTAAAGGCTACTTTCTGTATCACCTGCTTCCGGCACTGTTTTTGTTAGTTTGCTTATTTTTTTTTGTTTTTACATGTTTTATCTGGTACTCCTCATCTACTTCTTACCATCAAGAGCCTTGAAGTCAGTTCTAAATATTCTCAAGTCAGGATACTTAGGTTCTCCATACTGACTACTGAGCTTCCTAGAACTGAAATGAGTTCCCTACCACCTTCTTTGGATTTTATCCCTACCATTGCTCCTTCCCTGAATGGGTCTTTGGCTTTCATGGGGCCCTATAATGCCCGCTGTTTCCCAACCATTTCCATGTCTTTAACTCTGCCCTGGCCCCTTCCACACCCAGTCTATTTGCCTTGCAGTCAGGACACAAGGTGCTGGATAATTATTGTCATTTTTTTTTTTTTTTATGTTATGTTAGTCACCATTATTGTCATCTTCTAACACTAATGCTGATGCCAACAGCCTTCAGAGTGAAACTGGAAACTGGGGGAAGGTTACTGGGAAGGTTATGAGTGTTTTGGAGTTTGGTAAGTTACTAGTCAACAGATCCGGAGGTTTCAGAAATAGGCAATATGAGTACATGTGATCTGTTTTTATATCTTTCCTTTCTTACTGGGAAAAGGTGTTTGCTCTGAAACAATACCACTCTAAGCACTAGTACAGGTCTCTCAACGTTAAATCGAAACCACATCCTTTATTATGCAAAATTCAAGGTTGCTTTATATTTCTTTTATAATGACTCATTTTTTTTCATTAAGCTTTCTGTACAAATTGTTCTAAAAGTTAAAATTGACTCTTGATTCTGTTTTCTAAAGCTCAAAATATGATTATCTAAGGAGGTTAAAAGTCTAATCATTTTGACTATCTGCGTGTCAGTTTCTTATTTGTAGAATGAGGGATTGGACAAGACAGACTTTATAGACCCAAATAGTTTTAGAACGCAATTAACATACAATTTACTTATATCTAATCAAAGATCATATTACTTCCTTGGGTCCAGCCCCACCTCCACTCTTTCCCGTCTTCCTCCAATGAAGAAAAAAAAATTTTCATGAAGATTGTGTTTTGGTTCAGGAGGAGGTTTTTCCCCCCAATTTAAAATGTTTTTCTTAATTTTTAAATGCATAATAACATCTAGTGATTTAGTTAATCCCCAGGATTAATTCAAAAGAGTAAATTTGTACCATTATCAACTTAAAAATCCAATGTAATTTCCTCAGCCTCTATATCAATAGTACTTTACAATGGTGATTAATATTCTTTATTAAATGGCTCCCAATTCACCCCACAAATCTGATCATGGCCCTTTTTAAATCTACAGAACCAATTTAGAAGGAATGAGATATGTTTTGTGTAAAACTTAAAAAAAATAAGAATAATATCCTATCATGTCTAATTATTTCAAGAATGTGTACCTCCTGCTGGGCAAAACCTAATAATAATTAAATTTTGCTTGGGGCAGTATAGGGAGTCCTTATTTGTTTAAGCTTCATTTAAAATATACCCCACAGTACAAAATGCCATATCACGGATGTTGTGGTTCATTAACTCAAGGCCATATCATACTCAAAAAGGAACATAGTTTTTTAGTTAACCTATAGATTTTAGATAACTGTCCAAAACTCATTTACCATTCAAGATAATTACATACTTTTAGCATTTTTATTTTCAGTTTAGTGAAAGTTCATTTCCCAGCGGCTTTCACCCTTTCTTCAAACTGCTGCAGACATAAGCCATTTTGCTTTAACAACACCTCCCATATTCATTCTCCCACATATGCTTATTGGAAGCTTTAGCGGTATCTAAATTAGACTTGGCAGAAATAGAGAGAGACTTTCCACTTTTGGACGGCATATCCTATGGGGCACAAGTTTGAAAGAGGCAAATTGAAAACGACAAGGGATTTGATACTACAAGGACAAAGCTAGAAAAATGTTTAAAAGTGGCATAATTTAAAAATACAATACCCTATGTTTATTTGTAATGTCTGGAGAATGCCATGGTTTGCTTAATTGAAAATTATGGGCAATTTAAGGATACATACACCATACAAGGATTACTGATTTTCAAAGTGCAATGGGATAAAACGCATTCAGCCTTAACACTTGAATTTTTCCAAACCTGAACTTTGATGATTCAGATGGTCCCTCATTGTTTGTATATTCTTGGCCTACCAAAACATGCTCCCTCTC
The DNA here is from genome assembly GCF_002007445.2 of Ailuropoda melanoleuca. NCBI lineage: Eukaryota > Metazoa > Chordata > Mammalia > Carnivora > Ursidae > Ailuropoda > Ailuropoda melanoleuca. Next base: position 136,245,568 of record NC_048218.1, on the reverse strand, counting down.
TAGCAAAAAAAAGGAATGAGTTTTTGTTTTTATTCATCCCCAAGAAAAGCAATGTGCTTTGCAACAAAGGGGGAGGTTGGTTTGTGGGAAACCATTGCATGCTTTAAAAAATATTTGTTCTATATTCCTGCTACTTGCCAAATGAGTCTATACATGGAAGCTCAAGAGCAATGCGAGATATGGGCAAGAGGTATCAGAAGCCACTCATGTAAAAAACCTGTCAGCCCACTGATTCATTCTATTTATTCTACAAAATGGAGATCCACTAGAAGCCAGAGGCTTTTCTAAGTAGATACAAAGTTTGAAGTCATTCACTTTAGTAGTCACTGTTTAATAAGGTGGAAAGGAGAAGTGAGAAGCCAAGGAGAAGAAAAAAAGGGAAAAACATTAAACCACATTTTCATTCATTCCTTCAATCAAACATAATTAAGCACTGCAACACTGCAGACATTACATAAAATTCAGATGAAGGGAAATGTCAAGAAACTCAAGTTTAAAACAGGAGATAGGCATTTAAGCAAATAGCCATAGTATATTGTCATTAGTACTCAAAGAGAAGCATGCACAAAGTTCTAAGGGAAGAAGAAAGAAGTGAAAGAGGATGGGCTAGATTTCCCTAGAAGCAGAACGTTGTTAAGAATGGCCATTTATAAGGGGTAAAATTTAATGAATCTTGAAAAATGGTTTAAGTGTCAAGAATAACCAAAAGGGACCATATACACGAGACCGGGAAGTAATTATGTTCAGCCAGTGGGACAGGCCACACAGATGCAATTAAGTCCATTTGAGCCTAGGGAAACTTGTTTTTATTTTTTCTATGCCTCTTTTAGAATACATGGTAAACTCTACCCTTAAAATTTGAAAGTCCAATTTACAGTCTTTAATCTCAAGATTTTATGTGTAGAATAGGAACCTTCTATATATTAACTTTGAACAATTTCCTCATTTTGTAATGAAATAGGTATACAATTTTAAAAATACTCATCTGGATTTTTCATTATTTAGTAAGTCATACCTCCCTCCCAATCCTAGAAGCCCTGGTGAGGAGATTAGGAAAGTAAATTTATTGCCCAAGGACTCAAACACTATCAAGTACCTAGAACAAAGAAGTCTTTAAGCATATGTAAATTACAGATGACAGTTGGGAAAATCAGGTACTATCAAGTGTTTTATACATTCCTGAATGTCTTCTTTACATATTAATAACAAGTCTGGCTAATACAAAGTCTTAATGTAAACTTGGGTAAGGAGAATTCAGGGTGTCTGTGATTTGAGGAAGTAATCAAGTAATAGGAAATGTAAGAAGTAATCACTTCCCAATGGCAAAGAGGGGACTGAGGAGAAAAGAAAAAGAAATACATGCTAGAATTGGATACAGTTGCTACAGTTCATTTTTTTCATTTATTCACTTATTCATTTAATATTTATTCAGTGTCTGCAAAGTATTCAGTGCCTGCAAAGTATTTAAAGTATTAAAAAAAAAAAAACCTTCCAGAAAGGTTTTTTTCTAGATAATAGGAAAAAAAAAAACTATTTTTCTAGGTTCTATAGGTAGAGAATTAAATGTAAAGCCTTTGTACTCATAGGCAAAGCTCTTGGAGGAAGGGTGTTTAAGAAAACCCAGCTATGTTTGAAGGAATCTTGGAGAAGTGAGGTTTCTTACTAATTTCTCAAGTTGCAAGCTGAAAACCTGCAGTTACCCTTAGTGAAGAAATGCATCTAACTTCACCAGTTAGAATATTGGAAATAGTTGAGATAAGGTTTGAGGCAAAGAGAAGACCAAGATGTCATTTTGGTTAGAAAGGAATTCTAAGAGATGGAAAATCTGGCAGTAACAGAGAGAAAATACAAGGAACCTGCTCTCAAATCACACCAAACAGCAGTGCTAGACAAAAAAACACAGATATACATATACATGTATTTTTGGTTTGCTTTATTTCTGGTACTTTTGTTTTCCTTTACATAGCTAAGTTTGAAAGCATGAAAGACCAAAAAAGAAAAAAAAAAAGTGGTAGAAGTTAGAGAAAAAAATAAGCTATGCCATGAATGGGAAGTAAGGAAATGGGTCATGGAGTACCATCATGGAAAGTGACCAAGGGACTAGGGTGTTAACACCCATGTAGGGACAGAAGTTGAAGCCACAGGTCCTAGTAATGTGTGAATCTGGAACTAATCTCTCAGTATAAATCTGGGAACCATCTATAAAATCAGGACTAACAAAATTCCTCCCCCTAGCCCAAGTGGAACAAAAGTGGGCACTGGCCATAGGTAAAGATAATCACATGTGAAATTTTAAAGCCTATACCTGGAAACATAGGGGCTAGAAATCCTAAACTGAGAAATTACAATGAAAATTGACCCAAACTAGAAAACTCACAGGTCAAATGTAAAGCAGCCACATTAAGGACATTCATAATTCAGGGTATACATGCAATTGGAAAACAATTCATTCTAATAAGGTCACTGTCTAACACTAGAAAACATGAAAATAAAAAAATGTTAAAAGAGTGTGAAAGTTAAAACACACACACACACAGGAGAATTAGGATCACACAACTTAAAACTAGAGTAATCTAAAAGAACAAAACATATTTGTCAAGAAGTTCAAATATGAGAGAAGGAATATAAGCTATAAAGCAAACCAAAGATTTGGAAAAGGACGTATACATTTGAAGAAAAAAATTTATAGAAATGAAATATATATCTAAATTCAAGAAAAAAAAATGCATGTAAGAGCAGGCTGGAAGAAGCAGAGGAAAGAATTAGTGACCTAGAAGACAAAATAATGGAAAATAATGAAGCTGAACAAAAGAGAGAAAGAAGAATTATGCAATACAAGATCAAACCAAGGGAACTCACTGACTCCATCAAACATAATAACACTTGTATTATAGGAATCCCAGAAGAGGAAGAGGGGGGAGAGAGGGAACAGAAAATATATTTAAGGAAATAATAGCTGAGAACTTCCCTAATCTGGGGAAAGAAACAGACATCCAGTTCCAGGAGGCAGAGAACTCCCACCAAAATCAACAACAACAACAAAAAGGCCAACACCAAGACATTTTGTAGTTAAATTTGAAAAATAGAGAGATAAAGAAAAGTCTTAAAAGCAGCAAGACAGAAGAAGTCTAACTTACAAGGGAAGACCCGTAAGACTAGTTGGAGATTTCTCAACAGAAACTGTGCAAGCCAGAAGAGAGTGGCATGATATATTCCAAATGCTGAGTAGGAAAAATCTGCGCCAAGAATACTTTATCCAGCAAGGCCATCATTCAGAAAAGAAAGAGAGATGAAGAGTTTCCAAGACAAGCAAAAACTAAAGGAGTTCATGCAGCCCTGCAAGAAAAATTAAAGGGACTCTTTGAGTCTCCCAAATCAGAGCTTCAATTGGAGCAGTCCTCTTTTATAGCTATGTTATCTCACTGAAGTTAGGTACCCACTGCTCTCTCTCTTTTCCTTTTGGTAAGTAAAGCTTCCCCACTATAACTACTTCTGAGATTCTCTGCCAATCAGAGATGGAGACAAACCATGAGAGACTCCACAAAACAAACTGAAGGTTACAGAAGAGGAGGGGGTGATGGGATATTAAGGAGGGCACATTTTGGGATGAGCACTGTGTGTTATATGCAACTAATGAATCCTTGAACACTACAACAAAAACTTATGATGTACTATAAGCTGACTAACTGAACATAATTAAAAAAAAAAGTTTGAGGTCAAAATGGGAAAAAAAAAAGACATTATAATTCATAAGAGCTTCATCTTCATGACCAAAGCACATCCCGAAGGTCCCTCTTCTTAATATGATCACATTGGGCATTAGGGTTTCAACATATGAATTTTGGGGGAACACAGAATTCAGACCATGGCAAAGTCTCAACAAATTTCATAGAATTAAATTTATATAGAATATGATTTAGCAAGAAATAAAACTGGAGAATCCTCATTTATTTAGAAATTAAGATCACGAATTCAGAATAATCCATGCAGAAAGTAAAAATCATAATAAAAACTGGACTATTTTGAACAGAATAAAAATGAATACAAGTAAGAGATCTTCTAGGATATACCTAAAAATCAAGCTTAAAGGATTTATAATATGAAAGTATACTTTTTTAACAAAAGAAATGCTGAAAATCATTGGCTTAAGTATCTCTATCGAGTTAGTAAAAGAACTAAAATATTGAGAGAAAAAATATAAAAGGAATCAATATAAGAATTTGCAAAATAGAAAAAAAGATACACAATGAAGTGGATCAACAAAATCAAAATTTGGTTCTACAAGAAAACTAATAAAATTTATATACCCATTATCAAAAAGAGAGAGAGCTTAGATAACCAACATCAGGAATGAAAAAGAGGGCTTTGTGGCATATTCTACAACTATTAAAAGGGAGTAAGAAGGGGCGCCTGGGTGGCACAGCGGTTAAGCGTCTGCCTTCAGCTCAGGGAGTGGTCCCGGCGTTATGGGATCGAGCCCCACGTCAGGCTCTTCTGCTATGAGCCTGCTTCTTCCTCTCCCACTCCCCCCGCTTGTGTTCCCTCTCTCGCTGGCTGTCTCTATCTCTATCGAATAAATAAATAAAATCTTTTAAAAAAAAAAGGGAGTAAGAAGATCTCATGCACTTAATTATCAAGAACAAAGACAAAATTTGATGAAATAGACAAATATCTAGAGAAAGATAACCAATCTGATTCAAGAAAAAAATAGAAAACCTGAACAGAGCACTTCACTAATAATTAATTGCATCTGTAATCAGGAAATTTTCAAACAAAGAATTCTTCTGGCCCTGCTGACATAAGCAGAGAATTATACCAAACTCTCAAAGAAGAAATAATTCTAATAATTTCCAAAACTTTCCAGACAGTTGAAAGGGAAGGAAACACTATGCATATTGTTTTATATGACCAGAGTAATTTAGATTCTAAAACTTGACAAGCTCATTACTCATAAAAACATCACTTACGACCATATATGTAACCATTCTAAATGAAATATTCCCAAACCAAATTCAGCAATGTAGTCAAGGGGTAAACAAATCACACCCAAGTTACATTTATACTGGGAACTCAATATAGTTTCAAATGAACCCATATAACTCACCACACTAATAGATCTGTTGTCAATATTCCCATTAGCTCCTCTAGGACATTTTTCCTCTCACCTCTGCCTTCGCCTGTGCCCTGGCATGTCAATAAGCTTCAATTGCTACCTGATTTGTCTAGTCAGTAGGAGACATTTGCAAAAGAAGGTAATAGAAAAATGATATCAGATACTTATTCTTGCCGTTCTCTCCCCATTGTATTGTCCACTTGCATATTTCAACCCCAATCAGAGCTTCAATAGGAGCAGTCCTCTGTTATAGCTATGTTATCTCACTGAAGTTAGGTATCCACTGCTCTCTCCTCCTTTTGGTATGTAAAGCTTCCCCACTATAACTACTTCTGAGATTCTCTGCCAATTTTCGTTGGATATTCTCACCCCTATTTGCTATTTCTTTCCTGATGGGCACAGAGAGATAAAAGATAAGAAAAACTTATGATGACCTCAGCAGATGCAGGAAAAATATTTGAAATAATTTTATAAATTCCTGCTATAAATTCTTAGTAAACTAGGATTAGAAAGAAATGATAATCTGATAGCTACAAAAAGCCCTTAACGAGCATCATGCATAATGGTGAAGTGTTGAAAGCTTTCCATTTAAGATTAGGAAGAGACAAAAATGTCTACTGACACCATCTTAATTCAATTCAGGACTAATGGCTCTAACTTGTACATTAGTCAAAGAGAATGAACTAAATACTAAAGATTTTTTAGAGATGACAGCTTAAATCTGTAATTTGCTCACAGATAATAGAAATGTGTTGATAGAAAACCTGAAATAATAACAGGTATAGAATTAGAATCAGTAATAATTTAGCAAAGTGGCTAATATTCAAGAATCACATGTATTTTTTACACCAACAGAAAACTAAATTTGAAAACTATACTATTTATACATTACAAACATCAAAATCTAGAATTCATCTAACAAAGGATACACAAGATCACTAGCAGAAAAATATGAAATATTGAGAGAAATTAAAGAAAACTTAAATGAATAGATTATGCTCATGGAATGGAAACATGAAACTATAAAGTTCTCATTTCTCTTGAAACTGATAAAAATACCATTAAGAGTGTTTGTTTGCATGCCAATTTAAAAATGATTCTAAAATTTACACTGTAAAGCAAAGAGCCAGGAATAGCTAACACTCATGAAGAAACAAAAGGTGGAGCCTATCATGTTATCACGATATTGTAATATCATACCATCGTAATGTTATGTTAACTTCTCATATTGTTAAAATAACTAAGACAATGTAGTACTGGCACAAAGACATATAAAATCAATGAAATAAAAAAGATAGTACAAAAAACTCAGATATGTACGAAAACTTTATGAGAAGATATCACCACAAAGCCATAAGGAAGGGATAGTAGTTTCAATAAAGGAAGATGGGACAATGGGATATTCATATGGAAAATATACTCAAACTGTTCCTCAAAACATGTACAAACTTCATTTTTAAGTGATCCACAGACTTAAATGTCAAAACTAAAACAATATATATTATAGAAGTTAAGACATTGTTTTCACAATATTGGGATAAAGCAAGTTTCGGTAAATAGGAAAGAAAATGACAAGCTACATAAGACAGTACTGAAAACTGGACTGTATTAAAATTGCACATTATTATTTACCAAAAAACTGGTAAGAAAATGAAAAGATAGGCCACAAAGTGGTAGAGGACATTTGTTTTATATATATCTGACAAAAGACAATATACACATAAATCTTGATAAAAAGAAAAAGAGGGGGCGCCTGGGTGGCTCAGTCATTAAGTGCCTGTCTTCGGCTCAGGTCATGATCTCAGGGTCCTGGGATCGAGCCCCATGTGGGGAAATCTCTGTTCAGCGGGGAGACTGCTTCTCCCTCTCCTTCCGCCTGCTGCTCCCCCTGCTTGCAAAAAAACTAAAACTAGTTCTTCTCCTAAGAAGCATTTAAGTGACCTAAGAGTAACAAAAATGTTCAGAAAGGAAAACAATTTCACTAGATATTCAGGATTTTAGAAAAATCCTCCTCATAGGCAAATAGGTGAATATTGGAAAAGAGGAGAGACTGGTATCTCCGGGACCAATTAGGACCTTTTCAAGTCCAGGGAAAAAATGAAGAATATCTTTAAGTTTCAACCACATAACTAGACTTCAAAGTTGCAATTTAAAAAAACAATGGTAAAATTGGTAATATTGATAAGACCATAAGAGGAATGAAGCACCAGAAAGTTTAGTAGTATTTCTGAAGTTTTCATACTAGATGGAGGATTTCACCAAAGATAGTATACACGGGAAGACTGTCAGGCCGTTTGCCCAGGTCAGTCCCTCTACAGCCTCTTGGCCTTATAATTATTAAATTCTCAAAAGTGTCCCAGCTTGAATGATAATCATGTGCTCACCTAGATATATATAGATATATATAGATATATATAGATATATATATCTATATATATAGATATATATATATATATCTATATCTATATATATAGATATATATAGATATATCTATATATATATATATATAAGGGAAATTTGTCACTTGGAAAGGCTACTGCACCTTCGGACATGCTAACTTTATGATGTCTATTAACTAATCGATTCCTGTACTACAATGTTGAGTTCTAAAGATGAAAACCTATCTAGGAAGTTCTTGGAGCTTGGAAGTTTTGAGTTTAGGAAATGAGCAACACACGTAGGCAAGGTGAAATCCATGGGTGATTACGTCTTTTAGGGACAGGTATTGCATTATTGCATTAAACAAAAGCAGCCATGGAAGGCCTCATTCCAACCATACCTCGTAATTCAGACTCATACAATACTCCTTTCAATCCATCTTTCTTCATTAAAGAATTTATCTCTAGATAAGTATTTTATCACTCCTTGAAAGCTTTTCTCTCCTCTTTTTCTCTTTTTTTCCACTACTTTTTTTTTTTCTATCACTGCATAGTGAAGGGAAGGTACCTTTTTTAAAGAAAGGTGCCTTATAAATCCAAAGGACAAGGGAAATCTTGCTATTTTTTTGAGTGGGATATTTATAATATAAAGGGGACCATTTGCATTGTTTGTTTTCTCAGAGACTGATGGAAAAATATTTAAACCCTTGATATTATGTGACCCTTCCCCTACTCCCATTCACTCTTGCCAAGTAATCCACTGACATTTAAGCACCGAACGAGCAAGAGTTTTGCAACACGGTTCAGCAGGCTTAATGTGGGATGACACACTCCCCAACATAATATTTAGTCTGGAGGGAGCTTGTGAAGCAGTAGCTAATTCTACAGGGAGGAAAGTTGGGGACATGCACTCTAATTCCCTCTTCCCAGAATCACTTTATCAATTTATAACAAAAATCTTGGCTTAGATGTATAAAATCATTCTTCATATTTTGAAGACATTACAATTTGTGCTTCCTATCACACTGGACAGCAAAACTAAGCATATGTATCAGAACCACTTTGTCCTGTATTTCTTTTTCGACTTCACGATTCATTCTTGTATTATCATTTGTTGTTCACAGAGATTATCCCCTTATCACAAATGGGAAGGAGTAAAAAAGGCACATCTGACTATACCACTTCAATATTAGGCTGATGAACTGTGGGTGGGGTGGAATACACAAGAGAAACAGCTGTATAACTTCCTTGACTTTCTGATGTGCAATTTGTCATGTTCTAAGCAAAGAATCCAGACAAGCCTAGTTATCATGCACAGGGTCACTAAGAGTTTCAGGCCTGTTTTTCCTAAACAAAACGAGAACACCAGGAATGGAGCTCAATGGACCAGGCTTCATATTTGAAATTGGAAAGCTGTCTTCAGATACTTGAGACACTTTATTCTAAGCTATCAAAAAAATAAAATGGCAGGTAACATCTAAGGCTAATTATATTTTCTTTTCATGAGGTAGATTGATATGGGCGAAGGGTGGGGCTTGAAAATATTGCAAACAAAGAAACAGAATAAATATACAAGTTCAAAACTTCAAATAAACAATTTTTTTATATACGTAGTTATGTCAGCTCTCAGACAGAAACTCTGTGAGGCAAGGGATGACCTCACACTCAGTTGGAGGGACAACTACCACCTCTTCACACTGTTTCCTCATTTTAAAATATGGAATTAGAATTTTATCCATTAATGAAGATATTGTATAATCACCATCTATAGGACTTCGGAAGAGTCATTTACTTTGGGTCTTAGTTTCCACATCTGTAAAACAAACATGCTGAGCATGTTTGAGGGTAGTGAGAGGTGGAGCCCAGAGCAGCTGTGAGAAGCTGGTTAAGGACTGACATGGCAAACTGACGTAATTAATTACCACAAAACTGAGCTGTTGTTTTTTTTATAGAGACAACACTCACTGAGACTTGAGCATAGATTTAAATAAGAATGCAAACCAACTATTCAATCAATATAATAAAATTGAAACACTTATCCTATGTGCCATAACTTTTCAATATTCTCTACCACAGTAGAGAATTTGACCTAATTCCAGAATTCCAAAGGTCACTATTTATGAAAAAAAGATATGGAATATAAGCCCTTGAATCAACCACATGCTATCATGTTGTTTGAACAAAATCATTTTTCTATAAAAGTTATTTTTATATGAAAAACTCCAGCAAATTCAATCACTACAGATGAGATCATGGATCCTTTCAAACAAATAAAAATGGTTGTTTTCACACAGCTCTAACTAACCTCAGACTACCCCAGTTGAACAAGTGATTCAGTCTGTCTGTTTACCCTATCACTTTACATCACTTTCTATATGGTTGTCATTTTATATATTATAATTTATTGTTTACATTTTAGTCTGACACACTCAGTGGTTAACTTTTTAGAATTATGTTTTTCTTTTCCATTGTCTGGTTGCCATTAAATTACTCTACCCGAGCACATTTTCAAAGGATTGAAAAATGAATTTTTTTATTTGTTTGTTTTGCAAAACTTGCAAACTTTGCTTTTAATTTTGGAACAATGTGAAACTAAAGCCTTTAAAGTCTATTTGGGAAATATTCTCTCTGTGAAGTTACTCTGTAAAGCAAATGCCACAAATAAAACAGCTAATATTGGTTCCTGTAGTCACCATCATCATGAAAAGGAGATCAGGTCACAATCAGAGTCCTGCTGTTTTCTTTTGTAAGAGCCCTGCAGAGATATGCTTAGTCCAAATATCATATATCTTATTGGGGAAATTATTTGTTAGTAAGTATGCTGTCCCTTGTGGAAGGCATCGGAAATAATACTGACTTATACTAAAAAAAAAAAAAAGAAAGAAAGAAAGAAAGAAAGGAAAGAAAAGAAAAGAAAAAGTAAAGAAAAAAGAAAAGAAAAGAAAAGAAAAGAAAAGAAAAGAAAAATAACTCCTGAGCTCCTTCAGAAACCAATTTTTCATAAATCTAATATGAATGCTACAATGATTTTACTCACAGATTAACACAATAGGTGTCCTCATGTAGAACAAATGTAAGAAGCAAAATAAGTTATAAAGCCAATTTTAAAAAATATTTTATTTATTTACTTATTTGAGAGAGAGTGTGCATGTGTGAGAGAGAATGCACAAGCAGGGGGAACAGCAGAGGGAGAGAGAGAAGCAGGCTCCCCACTGAGCAGGGAACCTGATGCCGGACTCGATTCCAGGACCCTGGGATCATGACCTGAGCCAAAGGCAGACACTTAATGAAATGAGCCACCTAGGCAGCCCCATAAAACCTACTTTACTGACTTTTAGTAATCTGATTTTGACAGAAATTGTTTGAAAAACACTAGCCATTAAAATATGTTGATTTTTTTCTACATTCGTTAAATATGCCAGTCAAGCCCTAAGTTTTTTTCAACTATTAAAAGATAAAAGAGCCTGAGAAGAGAGAGACGCAGACCAAGAAACAGACTCTTAACTATAGAAAACAACCAGTGGTTACCAGAGGGAAGGCGGATGGAGGGATGGATGAAATAGGTGATGGGGATGAAGGAGGACACTTGCTGTGATGAGCCCCGGGTGTTGTATGAATGTGTTGAATCACTATATTGTACACCTGAAACTAACAGCACATTCTGTGTTAACTAAGTGGTATTTAAATGAATACTTTTTTAAAAACTAAAAAAATAAATAAAAGATTAAGGAGACTGGAAGTAATGATAATAAAATAATGATAAATGAGAAGTCCTTAGTGAACTGTAGTTCAATTAACCTTCATTATGACAGTAACTTAGGACTTTCTCCAGCTTCCAGATTTCCTCAGTCCTGTGAATTAAAGAAGTGAAATGGAAATGGAATCTGAGAAAAGCACATATTCTGTATACTGTAAATCTCTACACTAAGTTATCAATAGGATAAAGAACTTGAATAGAACAAAACCTGAAAATAACGGTACTTGATTCATGAATGAATTAAAGAGAATATCTACAGGTAGCTCAATTCAATAAACTGTTACATTTTTATTAGAATTCTGTATTCTTTTTTTCATTTTATAAATTATCACTGAGTGATTTCATGCATTCTAAGGATTTAAACTACTACACACATGTGTGAATGACTCCAAATCTCCAATCCAATTACTCCCTGGTGTTCGGTATCTATGAATCACTTCATCTTCTGGAATGTGTTCTAATTACTCTTACTCAACAGTTCTCAAACTGAACTCAAAATTCCCCCTCTTGAAATCTATTTTTCAGTATTCCCCAAATGCCTGTTTATGTCTTTCTCACTATTTTGCAAGCTGGTTAAATGCAAAACATCCGTGCTTGTATTTGGTTGATCTCTATGTGTACTTGACACCACAACACTGAGAAAATAAATGAATGTTTGAATCATAGTCTAGAAACAATCTAATCCTGAAACCTCAGGTTCATCATGGCCATTCCTTTAGCACATTGCTTCTAATACATTGGTTCTTTTGAGTTTGTTTTTATTTCTTCATCATGGTTTTACTAAGCCCAGGTCAGGGTATATACTAAGAGGGGCGGTAAAAAGTGATAGTGGTGTTGTGCATATTAAAGGTGAAGTAGACTAATTTCAACAGGATCTTTGCCAAACTGGAGACCTATGGCCTGGAAATCTAAGATTAAGGGGATAATTGGCAGGAGGAGATCAAGACAGGGACAACACTGGGGCTCTTCAGGAGCTAGCAGCCCAAATAGTAAAAACTCAAGACAAATTCAAAATAACAAGATATAAATTCAGCATTTCAAAATTGATAGCAAATTTAAAGGGGGTTAATTGTCAAAGTCCCAAAGAGAAGCGTTTTCTTGGACAGAAACTCCTTGGAGACATACCACTCCTGTGGTATCAGAGAATGAAGGGGACTACATTCTCTGGATGGAAGGCACATCTGTTCATGTCATAATTATCACTACTTTTATTAAGAAACCTTTTCAAATCATTCATCCCCTTTGAAACCTATTATGCTTTATTTAAAATATACTTTCCTTAGTATGTCCCATGATTGAGCACAGATGACAGACAGGCAATAAGCTTCTGTCCTAAGAAATGTGTATCACTGGGGTGCCTGGATGGCTCAGTTGGTTAAGCCTCTGACTCTTGGTTTCTGCTTAGGTCGTCATCTCAGGGTCCTGGGATTGAGCTCCTAGCTCAGTGGGAAGCCTGCTTGAGATTGATTCTGTCCCTCCCTCTCCCTCTGCCTCTGCCTGTCTCCCCACTCATGTGCACACACTCTCACTCTCTAAAATAAATCTTTAAAGAAAAAAGAAATGTGTATATTTAGGGGCATCCGGGTGGCTCAGTCGGTTAGGCAACAGTCTCTTGGTTTGGCTCAGGTCATGATCTCATAGGTCAGGAGATGGAGCCCCACATGGGGCTTCATGCTCAGGGGGGAGTCTGCTTGAAGATTCTCTCCCTCTGCACCTCCCTCCACTCAGCTGTACACATGCACGCCCTCTCTGTCTCAAATAAATAAACCTTAAAACAAAAAAAAAGAAATGTGGGGGCGCCTGGGTGGCACAGCGGTTAAACGTCTGCCTTCGGCTCAGGGCGTGATCCCGGTGTTATGGGATTGAGCCCCATATCAGGCTCCTCTGCTATGAGCCTGCTTCTTCCTCTCCCACTCCCCCTGTTTGTGTTCCCTCTCTCGCTGGCTGTCTCTATCTCTGTCAAATAAATAATTAAAAAAAAAAAAAAAAGAAATGTGTATCATTTAAAGGGTATGATTTGTGTTACAGAAGTTGACCATTGAAAACTTTTCCTTGAGATAAAATTCTATAATATTATATTTGCATTTATACATAAACTTTGTTTTCCCCTGAAGGAAAACCAGTTTTTAAATTCCTGTGAGTGTCAGAGACCTTAGATGTAATAAAATCATACTAGTTAGCAGTTAACATCTTTAATATTCAATAACTGTAGTTGTTATACTTTTCTAAGATGCTATATTTTCATGATGAATAGAAGAACCTTGAATGAAACCAAAACATTTCTTTTCAAAGACTATGTAGCCAATTTCCCATTTCCATTGTGCAAATATTATACAAGTATTCCCTGAGGATTTGAAATACTATTTTATTTAAAGTTTCCCTTTCCAAGATTTGTATTTAATTTAGGATTTTAATCATCTTTGGAAATGTTCTCACTTAATTTTGCTCAGGGCATATTTCAGAGTAAACAGATACTTGTTTATACACTTGTAAAACAAATGTACTTCATCAACTGGTACTTTTATCTCACACAAATAATTGCAGCAAACAAAACAAGGTGGTGGGGGCAGGGAAACTATCTTGCATTTGAATCTCAAAGGGTACAAAAAGTCCTGGGAAGCATTCCATGCATTTGCCCTGGGAAAAGGCATTGTAATTTGAAATGCTATCTCATAACCCATAACTTTCATATTGCATGGGCCATACGTTTTTATTTTTTTAAGTGTAAAAAAAAAGGAAGTTTTTTTTTCCTTTTAAAGAATACATAATTGAAATATGTATTTTAGTAGAACAACAACTTAATTTATAAGCGCCATTCATGGGAGCCACTGGGGCTCTAAAAACCACACGCTGAAAGTCCAGTTAAGTAAACCAAAGCTGTACTTGTGAAGGAGTTTAACTGACCCAAGTAAGGGATACGATGTTTACTATGCTGTGCATCTTCAAAGGAAAAAGACAACTCAGTCTGGGTATTAGCAAAATAATTTTGATGTGGTATTTAGCATTCATGTATTTATATGGAAAAGATGAACAAAAACTTAAACAGTATTTTTCCTCTACTCGGGTCACATTTTTTTAAATTAAATTTTATTCTGCTAGTTTTTTTCTTTTTAAAACCCATCATATATTTTGCTATTTAAAAAAGAAATGAACTATGATTTAACAAAATTCTCATGTGAATTATAAAAATTACTTTTTAAAGTCATAAGATAATTTGCCTAGAAAACTGTCATTTCATCATACACTGCATATATTATAAAACCAATTTATAGGACTCCTCCCCCAAAATAAAAATTCTAGGAAAAGAATTCCCTATCCACTTGCCTCCAGACTTCCCAGGTACCATGTAACATCAGTAAAGTCTCTCAATGTGTCACGACAAAGTAGAAAAGCAGCAAACCTGAAGATCTCACAGAGCAGCATCATAAATGAGGACCATACTAAAATGTATCTAATAGTAACTATTAACAGTAGCTGATTCAGCTCCAAACTGACCTCCTCAATTGATGACTGGTGTTACTGAAAATCTTACCAATAGAATTTTGTTGGGGTAAAACCTTGGTTAAATGCTTTAACAGGTACTATAGTAAACCATTAAAACTAAGCTAAGAGAAATATTCCTGAAAGAAAGGACCAGGTCCTTAGAGGAGATTTGTGTCCCAGGCCAGAGAACAGTGGGCTCCAGTGGCTAAAGAGGGCTCCTTTGGAATGGCAGTCAGAGGGACACTCAAAAGGAAGGTGCACATTACTGGCAGTCTCATTAGGTGGGTGGCGTACAGAAGAGGAAGAACTCTATATCAATTGATACTCAGGCATGTACAGTCTGGTATGTAATTGTCAGCTAGCAATAGGCAACAGGACCTCAGTCACCCACCTACGTTACAAGTTAAGGCTTGATTAGTGGGATAGAGGTTTTAGGGATAACAGTCAGGATCAAAACTAGGATATAAGCTGCCCAGCTACTGAGTTTGGGCTTCAGTTCTGAAGATGAACTTGAAAAAGCAGAGTATCTAGCCAAAATTTTAATTTTAAACTCTGCAGAGATTAATTCAGAGCAGAAGCTCAATTTTCTGACTTGGGCAAACACAGTGGTCAGGCTCAGTGTAAGGGAGAGACAGAATTTGGGACAGCATAGACACTTGCTCCTCAGTTCTAACACGTCATAAGGCAACTCATTTACTCCAGCTGAGACACCAGAGCCCATGTTTTTCGGTGGATTATTTCTGAGCCAACAGATATAAATCATATTTATACCAGCTACTAGTGTTTCATGGCAAGTTAAATACTCTAAGTCTCATATCTCCATCTGTAAATACAAAATAGTAAAACGTATCTTTTAAGCCTCAGAGAGGAGTTTTTGGTGACGCTCAGTAAATGTCAGCTTTCAATTGGCTGGACGTGATTGAAAATAATTCCTGACTTAAAGCAGAACTGTCTGGGAGCTGGAACATAATTGAACTACAACTGATTGATATGGGACATATCAGTGTATTGAACTAGTTGGGAGAAGCTAGGGAAAGCAGAATAAAGAGACTCAGAGCTGGCTGATAATTATTTGTCAGTAGTTTCTTTCAATGAGACAATGTATTTTACTTCCCCTTCAACTAAGAGATAAAATCTGATGGTAGAGTACACATAGCATGGTATTAAAGAGTGTAAGATACATGACTCCAGAGAATTGCAGAGGAGTAAATCAAGAAAGGTTAAAATCTCTGAAAAGTGGGCTTTGAAGAAAGAGAGGTATAAATGCTGACTAAGACACCTAATAAAAAATAAATAAAAAGGAAGCCTTAATTTCTACTTAACAGTCACGAAGGTCTGGGTAAGAAAGATACTGTCTGGTAGAGAGATTTTAAAAAACTCAATTCTACTAATATTCAGGAAAATTTGTTTAGCATTTACCACATGAAAATGATGGTAGTTTAAGTATGTGGAGAGTGGGTAAAGTAGATAGGATACCAAGGATGCATTTTACCTTTGTCAAAATTGCCAAGGGCAAAAAAAGAGATGTCTGTTCTCTATCAGACCAGGAAATAACACTGGGTGAATGGGAAAGTGCTTTGCCACTCTAGGTCCTAAGACATACACAGGGCCAAAAAACTAGAGTCCCATAAGCTGCATTGTCTGAGAGTAAAGATAAATATTTTTGGAAAACAGATGGTAATAGTGGGATAGTATGAAGAAAGGGCTTATTTGCAGAGTATGGAAGGAAGAAGACACTCTAAAGAAGATCAAGTGGAATGGAGGATTAAAAACTCAAATACACACACACACTTATATATATACACAAATTTAAATACACATACATATATGCTCAATATATATAAAATTCAGTATATATATATATATAAACTCAATTATATGTGTATTTTTAAAAAACTATGACCTTAAACCATCTGTTTTTTAAAGATATTGCTTGAATGTATACAATTTAATAGTAAAAATTACAGCAACCTACATTGTAAGAAATGTATGCAGCTATTTTATTAACACATCCTCCCTCTGGGATCAGTAAATTTATTTTTAAAAGGAAGTGTTAAGGAACCATAGTTGGTCAGTTTATCAAGCCCATCTCCATTTGATTCAAAAGATTTAAAATCTGGTATTTATCTCTTTATTAAGTATACATACTTTGATTAATGAACAATCAAAGTTGTCTTATAAACTGGGAAAGGTATATATCATAGTCTTTCTCAAACCGCTCTCATAAAGGATAAAAATTAGAATTTCATGTTTTCTCAGCCAACATATTTGACACCCACAGACATTACTATCCTTCAAAATCAACATTTTACAAGCTTCATAATTTTCTTAGATGCATTACTCATTATTTGTCTTGCTTTCTCCTGATAAATGGCTTCAGGTCACAATCAGGCATCAAATCAATTTGGAGATGAGTCAAGGCCCCAGTCAACACGATTTTACAACTTTTCCAGTGACTCTGCCTGGGCTTGCTGAGAGTCCTAAAGCAATGCTTTCCCTCCTATATGCTCTCTAAAGTGACTTTTATATGTTATCACAACACTATCAGCATCATGAATTCAAGATATGTTTGTTTTAGTTAAGTCCATACTTTGCAATGCTCTGAAGTATCTTGGATATCTTGTTGAAGACTTCAGTTCCTTCATGCTCTAAAATGACATGTACCTTGGCTGAACTTTGAAACAAATTCTACGTTTATCACTGTTTTACTGCATCCTTTTATTTTTGTTGGTTTCTCTTACAAGCATGAATTCTCTTTGATCTTCCCATACTTCGTAGCCACACTGAAATTTATAGAGTATAAGCCTCAATTTTTTTTTTTTCCTATAAAACAGCCTTGACAATTTAGTGCCACAGTCTATCTCTTCTAAATGAAGAAAAGGTAACTTAGTCTAGGTATCTGACCCTGGTTTGTTTTTTCGCCAACTTTCAAAATGTTTCTTTTAAACTTCCCAAGTCAAAATACCCTTTGATTTCACTTGTATATGTGGAACCTAAAAAAGAGAATGAATAAACTAACAAACAAAAAGCATGATCAGACTTAGAAATATGGAGAACCGATGGTTGCCAAAGGGAAGGGCGAGAGAAGGAGAAGCAAGATGGATGAAGGGCAGTGGGAAATACAGGCCTCCAGTTGTGGAATGAATAAATCACAGGAATAAAAGGTACAGCAGAGGGATTATAGTCAATGATACTGTGATAGCATTGCATGGTGACAGGTGGTAGCTCTATTGTAGTGAGTACACGATAACCTAACAGAGAACTTGAATCACTGTGTTGTATATCTGAAACTTATGTAACACTGTATGTTAACTACACTCAAAATAAATTAAGTTAAAATAAATTAAAACTTCCCAAGTTAAGCCACCTACCTAGAGTATGAGAAGAAAGAATTTCTGGACTTCCAAAACCATGAGATATTCTTCACATGAAGATATGTATTTGAAAAGTCAACATGTACTATTTTTTCTCCATTCCAAACAATCATCTTCAACAACCTGTACTCCAGTGCACATTCCACACATAATACCAGGAAGGTTAATTCACAGTGAGAAGAAAAGGATTCTTTGAGCTTCAGATCCCCCTTGCCTCCCCCCATCCCAAAACCTGGCAATCGGCTTGCTAATCTCAATGATGGCTTCCATGTACTAATTTACCTCTTCTTTCAGTTCCTTTCTTCCTTCTTTTCCTAATTAAGTGTTTATTTATCTTCTACTGTGATCTGGACTCCAGGCTAAGAGCTGGTGATATAAAAGTGAAGCTGAGGAAGTCTGATCTGAGAAGTTCTGCAGGGATTATGAAGCTATGGGGTAAGAGCTGATAAGGGCTGTCATAGGAGAGCACATGGGAGGGGCCAGTTCACAGTACTGCTTGCCAGTTTCACTTAGCATTGGCAGCTTTCTGATAGGTCCATCATCTGTCAGTGGTGGTAGCTCCATTAATGGTGATGGTTATTTGTGGGATACTTGTGGTTACTCTTCTCAGCAGTACCAGCTTACAAATTGTTTTAATGCTCATTTAAGGGTCCCCCATGACTTGCTAACTTTCCTCACTGCACTGATCGCAGACAATCTTCAGTAGGATAGACTAGGGCAACATTTCTGCTGACCCTTTAATTGGCAATCAGGATCTTAATCAGCTCTACTTAGTAAGAGTCCTCTTAAGCATTGACTCAACACATTTTAGCATAGCATTACACAAGCATTATCACTATGGAAATATACAGTCATATCTGAACAACTGACAAATGCTTCTCCTTACGCCCCTGACTTAGGGTAAAATCTCATAGTTCCAAAGGATTTCTAGTAACTACGTTGCAGCACACATCTGGTTGAAAAAGTAGATCAAAGAGAATATCCCTCATCTTTGTGTTCTGGAAAGAATGCTGCTAAATCTGATACCCACAACTGAGTCATTCAAAAGCTAAGCCCAAAAGAATTCAAGATTCTTTAGCAATTGTGTGTGGTAGACAAGAGATTTGGATTACATGAGAATTTGGGATTCTCTATGGAAGTAAAAACTGAGCAGACATTTGTTAAAATGCTGTTTTTCAAATAAACACATGGCAAGTATAATGCTTACTGTTAGATATTCTCTCAAGTTGAGAAAGAAATTGAGAATGTGATAGGATGGGATAGAACCACAGGCCATGTACAAGAGCAATGACAGCTATTTACTACCCACTGCACTAAAGTCTGCATGAATTACCTCATTCAATCCTCATAAAATCTTTATGGGCCCAGTAAAATCATTATGGCCATTTAACAAAAGCAAACGAAGGCTTAAACTGGAATAATAGTACTAACTATCTGATATATTTGCATGGAAATATCCTGGCAATGGTATTATGCCTGTACAGTTAAGGTATTTGACAAAAGTCCCCAATTTTTTTGTGTGTCATTAGCTTCAGGAGAAAATAACAAAATTCTTTTCCGAGACATCCCTTGATAATTCCATTTTCTTAACTCAGTGGTGTTCCAATTATAGTATGTGACCCACAAACTTTATTTATCTGTGACTAAGTCTAATTAAGAAGATTTTAGAAATGTTTTAAGAATATAACATTGCCCCCAAATCTATGCGATGGATCATTTATCAAGTCATTAATTTTTATTGTGTTTTACAAAAGTACCAGTCCATAATAATTTGAAATTTTTAAAAAAGGCAAAGTACCTGCTCCACAGACCATTTGAAAAGTACAATCTTACTTAAATCACCCACTAAGTCTAAACTCCAATTAGTACTCCCGTAACTCAAGTGCCAACTTATATCCGTAAGACTCGTATAAGGGAGACACTTCCTTTGATATTTTCAGGGGGAAATTAACATCTACCTTAAACATTTTGTAAACTATATTGCGCTTTTAGTTTCTAAATATACAACACGAAAAAGTAGATCACGTACTTTCTAAGTTGTTTCTAACTCTCTAATGTAATGATTCTAACACTTAATATAGACGATAAGACAGAGGAAAAACAATTCCTAAAATCTGGTTCACTGAAACTCTTGAAAATCTCCTAGGAATTCCTGAGAGTTTCATGTGTTTGCCACATTTATAATATCAATCTATTTATTATTTTACATATGGGACAGATTTGCTTTCATATAAGGCATTTCCATGGTATCTTTAGTGTCAAGTGGTATCACATTTCCCATTTACTATGGTATTTCATTGACTTAGGGAAAATTTAAGTTGGTAGGCGATACGTAGTGGAACTGTGTTTTTATAACCAAGGCTTAAGACTCCTGGTCTTTCTCATTACGCATGTTCTTTAAACTTTTGGTTACATAAGACAACATCAGACACATGCTGCTTACCACAAAAAGTTAGGGAATATAGTATGTTTCTCTATTTCATTTACTCTGGAATATAAATTACTAGAGGTCAGGTGCAAAAATAATCAAACAAATACCTCCCCAATTACATAAGTTTCCTGCAAAATTCAGAAGTAGGAGAGAAAAAAAAAATCACTCTTTAGGAGGATAAGACTTTGATTACTAAATCCTGCATCTTTATCACCTTGATAAATGTGTGGCAGTATGATAGTTAACAGGCATCACTACCTACTATTGTAATAACTACAAAATTATTTATTAGACATACAACAAAAATACTAGCATACCGAATTAAGGTCAAGGTCAGTAATATTTTTCTCATCTTAAATATATTGAATTCTAATTTATTTTGTTATATTTACCACATTTTACTCTAAATGTACATACAGTTATGACTTCTTAAATCAGTAATACAAATTTTTTCCAACAGCTTACTGATTTTATGATTTAAACACATAGATTCTTATTTCCCCCACTTTGTACCTTCCACCAACTCCATCTACATGTTTACCTCCTAAAGTATCACTACATTACAATTCTAAGCCAGATTTACCTCTTCTTGCCTTCCTTCTGCCTCTGTTTAAATCTTTGTTATGTAAAACTCGTTTTTCAGGCTGTCAGTTTTTCAGACCCTCTCTCTTTTTTGACCTGATTTCCTCTGTTGAAAATTATGTCCATTTGTAGCGATTTACAATTCATGTAATACGGAAATACAAGAATGAGAATTCTTCCAGTTGCTAAATAGCTACAAAAAAGAAAACTCTTATGCACAGTAACTCACAAAAGAGGAACTGCATTTGTAGAAAGATGATCTTACCCTCATTAGTAATAGCAGCATTTATAGAAGATAATTTTTTTTTACTTATGTATTTTCCTGATAGCCTCTCAGATACAATCTTTCAATAGCAAGTATCTTTAGGAGCCAAATTATGCATAGCACTGCTTTTTCCCCACAAAACACAATAGACTGTACAAAAAATTGTCTGCAAGGGCTTCTATCCATGTTTCTCATGATCTGTGGGTGGATTGAAATGATTGACAAACTTTATTCCAATCACAAAAGTTTGCTAAGAAAGTCTAACACATTTATGTACACATGACCTGGTCTCCATTGCTATCTATAAATACATAGCTAAGTCCCCAAACTGAAAGTAAAGTAGTTGACATTAAATTATTTTGCAATTTACATTCACATCCTTCCTCCCATGTTAAGAGCTACTAAAAGATTGAGAGATAGTATAATGTCAGATCAAAGTCCTAAGGCACATCCATCTTACTCCTTTAGAGAAGTCTT
This sequence comes from Ailuropoda melanoleuca, assembly GCF_002007445.2. Taxonomy (NCBI): domain Eukaryota; kingdom Metazoa; phylum Chordata; class Mammalia; order Carnivora; family Ursidae; genus Ailuropoda; species Ailuropoda melanoleuca. The sequence continues at coordinate 136,223,708 of NC_048218.1, read as the reverse complement.
CAACTTCTATCTCAAAAACTGTCCATTATTATTATTTAATAACCATTGGGGAATTTAATTATAACCTAAGCCTTTTATGATGGAAAATATCTGGTATCAATAAGTGCTTATAAAAACAAATGGAACCATATCAGTGGCAAAACATTTACTTATGCAGAAGAATTCAACATCTTCAACTACAGAAGCATAATTTAATTAAGCTAAGTGAATAGTTTTATATGCTACACAACATTTTCTAGCGCTGGAACACATTAAGAGGATGGCTGGAACAGCTCACTGTCTATTTTTTTCAAAGGACATTAAAAGTGACAGAAATCCTGAAACGAAACCTGGCTCCTCTTCAGACTGGAAATGAAATAGAACTGCCCGTTTCTTAGATATTTATTTAGGACTAATTGTGGCTTCTGTTTCAAACCCTAATTCTTGTTCTTTCCTTGAACAGCCTAAAGATAGGCTTCTTGATATTCAACAGAAGATAATGTTAAGATTTAAAAATCTCGTTTTATAATTATAATTTGCCTCACTTTTATTTATTCCTGATATTGACACAAATTGATAAATCATTCCATAATTTACTGAGGATTTTTAGTCTTAGAGACACCAAAAATATAGTGAGAGCAAATAAACACAAATAAATACTTGAAAGCAGTTAGTAAGTTCTAGGATTGAAAAATATACATCAGCTCAATGTTGACGACCTTAATGGCCCCTCTATTATGGAAGATTGTGTTATTGATCTTCCACCAATAGACTGAGCAGTTGAATGTGTGTATCAAGGTGATGATGGAGTTGGGCCCCAATCTTAGAGTTTCTCATCCACTCACTCCTGTGGCCCTTTTTACAACTGAAGGTATTTGGCTAGTTTTCAAGGCCATTTATCACTGTGGAATAACAAAGCATCATCTGACATCCCAGGGTGGAATAAAACTAACTTCAGTTTGTATTTTAAGTAACAAAATATTTGGTTAACCTTATACCCAGTATTTTTATTCATCAGCAAATTGATTATTTAAATATTCCTATTAATACTTGGAACTGAAATTTAAACCCATCCACAGTTGGGTTGTTGGTGGTGGTGTTTGCTTCCTTTTTAGGACTCACTCCAGTATCAGTGTAATGTGCTAAAATTTCTTCATAGAAATGACAACATCAAGTGGGATAATCAGGTGTTTGAGTTTCAAAACGTGTGTCAGCAAAGGACATTTAATACAGATTTAACCAGTCTGACTTTCTAAACTTCCTAAAGAGATACAATGTCTGGATGGCTAAAAAACATACACTTTGGTGAAAAAAAAAATTACCTTCAGTAATGATGTTGGCAAGTTCAAGTTATGGACCCTTGGAGTCAAAGCTTAAATTTGCCTCAGTTTAGTTCCATGTACCAGGCATTGCTTTGTTCACTTTTGGGGAATTCTAATTTGGGTTACAAAGTGAATTATGTTTCCATTGCTCTTGTGGCAGAGACATGGAAGGATGGATCTCATCACAACGGAGTGAGATCGAAGAATGTCCCTTCTCCAGAAGTAAAATATGATCCTAACAGAGGTAAAAGAGTGCCTAAGATGGGTGCTCTATGTGGGGGGGGGGGGCAAAAAGAACTGAGGAAAGTCCTCTGGCCTTTCAAAGCAGGGAGAAGTAAAATTTAAATTTCCACAACACTCTCACAATCCCATGTCTTTATTCTCAAATGCAGTGGTCAAAATGAGAAAAAAAGATGTAGAAAGAATCCAGCTGCGGTATTCACTTTTAGCCCAAAGTAAATAGTCATTGAGTACAAGTTTCTTTTCCACATACTGCTGGCTTTCAACATATATACACTTTTAATAAAGAGCACGTGAGAGAGAGCTTGATGTAGCCCTTAGAGCTCAAGCCAACCCCTCTGCGGTTCTGGATCCTGATTCAGTGGCCACTGCTGACTGCTCACTAATAATACTTAAAATGAGTAGAAGTGACTTCTTCACCTAACCAAATCTTGTTTGCATAAAAGTCATGGCAGCCCAGAAGCAGTAATTACTTAAAATGGCTTATGGCTTACATAGTTAATCTTACCCAACCCATGACCTTAAACAAAGGCCTCAAAGTTTAGCCAACGCTATCACATACAATTGAGGATTACCAGTTTTGTATTCATTAATTTAGGTTCATTCAATAAATATTGAGCAACTTTTAAGTGTCAAGTCCCAAGTTAGAGGTTGGTCATCCAGTAGTAAAGATACAGTCATACATTTTGCCCTCCAGGCCCCTAAGAGCCCACACGTGTGTATATATCAGTATGCGGTATGTGTGTCAACTTGGATGGCAATATTAAAATAATCATACCCACAAAGTATCATTACAAGCCATGGTGAAGGCTGTGAAGGAAGAGACTAGACAATAAAAGAATACAAGATCTTACTTACACAAGTGTACGTCCAAGTAACTGCAATCACGTACTTGCTTATTGATGTCTTGAATTGATTCAGTGCAATTGGACTTGGGTAATTTTGTCTTGTGCATTCCTCTATCCCTATTTCTGATCATTTCTTGCAGCTTCTTCTAGTGACCAATGTCTCTGCCACCCATCACCTCCCATCCTGGCACTCCACGGGACCTGGATATGAACCCATACTTCTGACTCTTTCAGATAACTGAGATCACACTCTCTTTTTTTTTGCTACTGCTGAAGGTGCTGAGTTTTAGTCATAGATGTGACGTATTTGTAAGCTACTTGCTAGTAAGACCTTAATTCCTAAAAAGAGCTTACAAAAGTAACTTCAGGAAACACAGAGCCTGGAAGAGAATCTGGCTAAATAGGATCTTAATGTTCCCCTCAAGTAACAGTGCAGAGGAAGTTGCCAATTCTGGTCCCATTTGTGGCCAGCCTTGAACTAATGAATTGCTCTTTTCTATGTAATCTTAGCATTACACCACTGAAAAAGTCGCTCAATTTTCTTTGGTCTATTATCACTTTTGTCAGGCATTTTTTCCACTCAAACCAAAGGAGATCCTATTTCAGAACATTTATGTGTCGTTTTTTCTTCTTGGAGAAAAAAAATTTTCCTGTCTTCATGGTGACTTGCAATTTTAACATTTAAAAGGGGGATACTAGCACTTGATAGATTGTTGACTCAAAGAACATTACTGAGTACCTGGTTATCCAAATATACTGTGGACACAGATCCTATAATCCAGGCACAGCTTTGTTATGAGTGGTACACCTTGTGCAGTTATGACATGCTGGATTTTAGCATTCACATTCCAAGGGCACTTCACTAACAATCTTGTCACTTTCAATTAAATTAGTCTATGTTCTGAGACACACGAAAAATTTCTTATTCAAAGCTATTACAAGGTTTAAGGCTTAAATTACTATATATATAGTAATTTATATATATACTTATATATATATAAACTTAAAAATAGAATGAAGTTTTTGGCAATTATAAGTAATATTAGCACATTTAGGGACTATTTAGGGAATCTAGAACATTTTTAAATGCAAAGTTTAGCTGTGGCTTTAAAGAGAAAACAGTTCTCCTTTATATTTGTCTCTGATGTGAGATGGGCTTTCTTCAGGCAAGATGTTCTTAGTTTTAAAACTTGAGAACATGTGATAGAATTGCTTTTTCAACATCAGTTATTTGTTGCATAAGTAGTTAGATATGTAATTATATAAACAACAACCATCGTGTTTTCTTGCTTGGAGTTGAAGGCAGAAAGGGAAGGGAGTGAAATGTTTATAAACATTACCAAACATTATGTTTAAGCTATAGTCCAAATTCTAGTTAATTTTTAAAGTAGGATTAGTGTATTTTACTTTTCAGTCCACTTATATTCTCAAGGTCAAAGTATTTATTAAGGCATTCTACTATAATTAGAGAACTTACATGAAAGAATTTAATAAGTCCCAGTGTTAGTTCTGAAATGTAAACCTCTTTCCTATATTAATGGCTCTCAACAAAGACTAAACTTCTTACATAAAATGTAACAGCTTTGAACTGCACGTAAATGAGTAACTGAACAAGCACAAACTAAAATTTGATTCCTTAAGTAGTTATGATTAGTATCTGGAAAAGCTGTGGTATTCAGAAATGTTTGCACTTTTATTTTTTTTTTAAGATTTTTTTTTTTAATTTATTTGACAGAGATAGAGACAGCCAGCTAGAGAGGGAACACAAGCAGGGGGAGTGGGAGAGGAAGAAGCAGGCTCATAGCGGAAGACTGATGTGGGGCTCGATCCCAGAACGCCGGGATCACGCCCTGAGCTGAAGGCAGACGCTTAACCTCTGTGCCACCCAGGCGCCCCAAGAAACGTTTGCACTTTTATTAAGAATACCAAGAACCCAAGGGCTACAGATATTGTACTCATCTCGGAAAGACACGACCTAATTTTGCTCAAAAGGAAAGACAAAACAAGGACAGTAGAAATGGAAGCTCCATTATTTTGCCAAAAATGGTTCTCTGTAATAATCTACCAAAATCCTAATCACTGATAATTTTTACAGGAGGAGTAAAATAATACAAACCAGCTAGTTTTCTTACCTCTTGTTTATAATTTTGTTAACTAACTCACTCAACCAGAAATTTGGCAAAGTATCTAATAATCATTTTTTTAGTTCTATGTAAATAGGAAAAAAAATTTTTTTGAATGTTTGAATTAAAAACCCAAGCCTCAGGGACACATGGGTGGCTCAGTCGGTTAAGCATCTGCCTTTAGTTCAGGTCATGATCTCAGAATCCTGGAATCAAGCCCTGTGTCGAGCTCCCTGCTCAGTGGGGAGTCTGCTTCTCCCTCTCCCTCTGCCTCTTGCCCCCCCACCACTCATGTTCACTCTCTCTCTTCTCCCAAATAAGTAAAAGCTTAAAACAAACAAACAAAAAACACCCAAGGCCTAAAGTAGTATCTGATTTAATAAGATGGCACCTTAACATCTACTTTGTACTAAGTATGTGGCATAGAAAGGAAACTAAGTAATACTTGGCTGATTCCCTTGAGAAGCTGATTCCCTTGAGAGTAAAACTGACACCAAGAACGTTTCAAGAAGATATTTTGAGTTCTAAACTGAATAGTATTTACAGGAAACATCCTTGCTTGGCTTTCCATGGCTATCTGATTTTATAGAAATGGCTTCAATTTGCTTCTCAGTGCTCTTACTTCTCAAAGCAGGATAATAATAATAGTGTCTACATCATAGGGTTGTTATGGTGATGAAATCAGCTAATGCATGTACAGAATGGTGCTTGATATACAAAAATGACTCAATAGCATTCTTCTCAAAATTAAATGAAACAACATTGTGCCAGGCGCTTAGGAAGGACTCAATAAATATTAGCTAGTATTATTATTTGTTATGGAAACACAGAATTTGGATTCTGGGCTAAGAAATGATGTCAAATTTCTTGCTTTAGTTAAATCCACTGGATAAACTTTTACAAACAATTGTTTGGCTTGTAAGACGGCTATTAGATTTTAATATGATTTTACCATGAGAAAACCCTTTAAGAAGTCTGTTTTGGTTTGCTGATATAGTAAAGAAGCCCCATTTACAAAATATAAATATAACCAGAAAGGAATGGAGAATTTGTGTTTTATTTTAACTTAAGTGTAAGAGGGTATTACAATAGAAGCTGTGAGAAATGCAAAAATAGTTGTACAAATACCAATTGCAATATTCCAAAAGCTAGCTCAAGTTGAGAGCTAAAAAGTGAGGCAGGACAGATGAGAAATGGTGGCTGTCTTGGGTCAGAGTCCTGCTGTGAATTCCACACTTACCCAGCGAATTCCCTGCACCTCAACTCTAATGAAAAAGGCTGGGGACAGACTTGCATCAGAATAACATGAAGTGCGGGAATGGACTGACTACTTACCGCAGATCAGCGAAGCAAGAAGAGCCTGCTTCTTTGAAAATGTCCTACATTACCATCCTTGCTCAATAGCAAGTTGCCTGGAAGTTAGCCATCAACTAGGTACAAGCCAGGAGCAAGAGAGATCCAGAGTGCAAGTCTTAGACCCTGTCTCTCTGAGTCACTTGGAAGAATGAGCAGGACGCAGCAGGGGTCCTAAGGGTTACTAGAGACATTGATAAGAGTCAGCAACAAGCTAGGCAAGAGTGTATCACCTCCATCAGAGTAGCTACTGATGACAGTCACCCCACGGTAGTGACGAAAGGGTACTCTCCAGAAAGCCTATGACAGCGCCTCAACTGAGAGCCCATGTTCAGTCAGCCTATGACCAGACAAGCCAGGGAAGGTCTTTCCTCCTTTCTGTCTGTCTCCTCCTGCACCTGCCTGCAAACTCTGAGGTGTTTAAGCACCAGAAGTAAGGGGACACTGGGAACAAGAGATTTGAGAAAGAAACAAGCACACTTTGCTTCCTTCCCTGCAGCAGGTATAAATAGAAATAGGAGGTGGAGCGATTGCAATTTAAAATAGTTAGACAGGGGGCACCTAGCAGGCTTATTGAGTAGAGCATGGGACTCTATTTCCAGGTGGTGAGTTTAAGCCCCACATTGGATGTAGCAATTACTTTATTTTTTTTTTAAGATTGTATTTATTTATTCAACAGAGATAGAGACAGCCAGCGAGAGAGGGAACACAAGCAGGGAGAGTGGGAGAGGAAGAAGCAGGCTCATAGCAGAGGAGCCTGACATGGGGCTCGATCCCATAACGCTGGGATCACGCCCTGAGCCGAAGGCAGACGCTTAACCGCTGTGCCACCCAGACGCCTCATTACTTTAAATAAAATAAGATGAAATAATCAGACAGTTTGACATCATATGCGACCAAACATTCTAATTCTGAAGTAAAACTGTATCTTGCAACTTGAATTGATCGAAGGACTTCTACTACTTTATAGTGATTAGAGAAATCATGGGATTTTTTAGTTTTGTGTTTTTACGTAGGTGCAAGAGATAAACTAGTCCCCCGAGCGATGTTCAAACACAGAAAAAAACAAGTTAGTTTTTAATCACACACCACAGATTAGGCTTGTTTAATTTACTAGTTTCATTAATTTCAGTCATAATTACGTTGGAGGAAAAAATCATAGTTGTTTCTGTGGAATGCCTTAAAAAACTCTAGACTTCTTAATGAAACCAGAGAATTACCTCATAAAGTATCATTTTTTGTAAAATCAACATTGTATTGTAAATGGTGAATTTTAATAGTTTTCTATAGTGAACTGCAATGGAGCAGGTCTTGCTTTGTCCTCTTAGTCACCTGTCTTACTGGTAGCCAGTTCTTTCATGCTCAACTACCATTGGCATTACAGAATAATTTCTCCTACCTTCCCTGAGCAAGAGGACTTTTTATTCAACAAATATTCCAGCATCCACTTTGTGGCAGGTCATGTGCTAAGACCCAGGGATACCTTAGGAAACAAGTATCTCCTACCTGCCCTCCTGGAATTTACCATGTCATACAGGAGGGAAAAAAACAAAACAAACAAACAAACAAAACAAAACCACAATGAAGTGGTGAATAAACAACTTAGTGTCAACTAATGTGAAGTGCAAAGATCAAAATAAATCCTGAGTGGCCTGATTAGAGAGCAAGTCTGGTAAGGGAATGAACAAATTACAGAGACAGAAAAAAACCTATGAGCAAAAAACCAGGAGGGCAGCCTAACTGTGGATGGGGTGATGTTTTGGATGAGTGACCAAAGGGTTCAAGGAGATACCCAGTAAAAGAACAAGAGACCAAGGAAGCGTATACAGAGCACACAAGGGCTCACAGAAGGAGGCAACATAACATTTGAGAATAGGAAGGCAGAAGACGAAAACCTTGAAACGAGACAGGAAAACCAAAGCATCATGTCTAGTAATAATAGTAATTGTGGGGTATTGCATTACATGCAGGGAGAGTCAAAAGGCCTCCTCTGTCAGGCCTGATGGTGTAGACAGAAATAGTCAGGGCATTGCAGCCAGGATAAACAGGGTGTCAGAGAGCAAAAGTTGGGACAAAACAATGCCTGGCAGGACCCCAGGCCCTTCAGACACGCAGTGTAATATTTAATATGGGAGAAGCATTGCTTAAAATTCAATTTGCAGTTATGTATTTGTGCATTTTATCATTAATAAAAACAGACCTGCGTGGTAAGAGTATAGTTTTAGACACGCTAATCTCAGAAAAATCCTGTTATGTTTCACATCTAAATTTAAGAGCCTCAAATTGGTATTATCTATAACCAAAATATTTCAATTCAGACAGTACCTTAAGTCCCAAGCAGTCCCAAAACTAAAACTGTGTTTGTCCCAAGCAGAGACTGACCTCACTTCTCTGGGCTTCCTGCTTTGGTCCGTGTGGACAAAGGGAAGGAGATTCCACAAAGTTGTGTTCACAGAGAGCCACACCCACCAGACCAGGAAAGCCCTGAAAGTGAACTGGAGACTCCGCACAGAAAGTACAATACAGAGAGAGATAAAAACTCAGTTAAACTTGATCATGTGTTCCCTATCGAATGGGTAAGTAGGAGTTTTTTTCTAAAGTCACTTCTCCTTTGTAGAGCAGCTTAATAAAATTCATGTTCATGTCTTAAATGGATCCCACTAGAATCTGAATGTGACACAAGCATTTGAAGGAAAGCAGTTCATTTCAGAGGCATTCCCAGGAAGCACTGGAAAAGCACAAGGACAGGAGAAAGGAAAAGAAAGGAGGCCAATAAATGACCACTGTGGGCACCTGGGGAGCTCCAGGAAATCATGTGCCATGTGTGCACAGTTCCTCCATTGAAGGATGAAGGAGTTGGACTAATGATCCACTAATTACTATCAGTCATTGTTTGAGAGCTATTTCCAGGGACACTACTTGCTGACCACCTCCAGCCTGTCTTAGTTTCCTCTTCAGCTCTGATGGCCAAAGAAAACCTTCTCAGAGTCACAGAAGCCTACGAGGGACAGTCTCAGCAATCATGAGTGCCAAGGTAAGTGGGTGGGATACCAATAGTGTCTGCCACACCTACCTGTTAAGAATAAATTGGTCTGCATCAAAATATTGTGGAAAGCATGAACTTCTATATAAACTTATATCAAGTCAATAGTAAATTAAACTAAGTTACAACGCTTACTGCAAATAGAGCTCTGAGGGCAGCACGTTTTGAATAGAAATAAATGTGTATTTAGAATTGGGAGACTTGATGTTTTTAAATCTTGAAATTTTCCTAGACCTATCATTTCTCTAATTTAACTGAATGAATGTGAATAGAGCAATATTAGCTTTCCTAAAGATAATATATTAAATGAGATGAGAGAAGGATGTTCCTAGTATTATACCTAACAAAGAATGGATTTTCAATAAATGTTAACTCTCTTCCTTCTTCCTCTCTTTCTTATTTAAAGATTATTCTCATCTAGAGATGCTTGAAATTTTCCATATATCACACCAGCCCATTAAAAACAAGTTGAAGCCACTGCAAGCTGACGTTACTGAAAATACAAGTAACATTTCTTTAAATTATATTATGGACACCTAATGTGTCACAGGTAGTGTGCTTAAGCTAGTAAATAAGACTATAATCCCTGTCCTCAACACATGGTGGAAAAAAGGAGAGAGAAAAAAATTACATACTAAGAAGATCATTTGACATTTAACTTCCTATTCACTGACCATCATGACTTGCCTATCACTACTATTTGAGTATCATCATTATTTGAATATTACTAATATGAATTTCAAAACTACTGGCTTGCTTGTCCATTGCAATGGTCTGATGTTTCAATATCATAGGACATAGTGTTTCAAGACATATTAGTCCATTTGCAATCAACCATACACATTCATACTACATGATTGCCCTTCTGGACTTGTATTATACTTTTTATTAGTAGGAATTAAAAATTATATGGATGTGAAAAAAGATCATTGTGGTCCCTTTCAAGTCCAATTCTGCCAGGTAGAACTTGTAGGTGAAATGGAGAGTCGAAGAAAAATACAAACGTAAAGAAACGTCTTTGTACATCCTTAAAATAAAAGAACCCCTAACATTAAATGAAATGCTAATGCTGTCTGGATCAGGTTAATCCAAATTGTTAATTTAGGATGGCTGCCTGGGCAGCAGGAAGCAATTTGGTCCTTTCTGGAATACCACCAGAGCCAGAACTCCAAAGCCAGGGCATTGAAAGAGATATGTCTAAAGGGGGAGAAGTTACTGAACTTGGAAAATAAGCCTCCTTTAAGCAGCATAGTACATTTAAAAAGTAATTATGAGGCACTTGGGAGACGATTCTACTATATATAAATGTTTTAATGAACATCAACTCCCAAAACACACTTCAAGAAGAAAACTGCAAAACCCCAGTAGGGCATGGCACAGGCTGATAACTGAGTAGTGAGCTGGGAACTGACCCATCACGAGGGTTACTCAAATGTTTTGAATCAAACTTTAATGGTTTTGCTTGTTTTGTTTTTGAATGGTTCCTCAGTAAGTTGTACCTTTATTTCAATAAAGGTAACATGACACTAATGAATTAAGGAAGTGAGTGCCTTTGAGTGCCCTCAGTAATTAAAAAAAAAAAAAAATCAATGCTTCATTAAGTACAGTTCGCTTGTGAGCTGTTCAAGTTTTACCTAATTTTCCTATTTACACTGATCTATGTAATTCTACAGTTTGAACCAAAAATAAATTAGTGTATTACTGAAAGTGTGACTTAACTGATACTAGTATTTAATAACAATATACTTTTAAAATGTTAGGACTTTGTCACTTATGTATTTCAAAGTCTACTATCTCTATTCCCTAAAGAGGAAGGAAAAATATATGTCCACTGTCGAGGGTATGCTTTTAAAATCCCTTGCTGAATCTCAAAGGAATAGTAAGGTACACTAACTTAAGTGTCAAGAAGAAGGTAATGATGGATGCTGGACTGAACAAACACTACTTTAGTGTCAATAATGATCCCTCCCCTACACACACACACACACACACACACACACACACACACAAAGAAACTGTGTATTTCAAAGAATGCTTTGAAGGTTGGTAGTAACTTGTTAAAAGCTAGGTTTCATATTTAATAAGTTGAATCCTTTTCAAGTCTTTTCTTAAAGAAAATCAAGGGAATGAGCTTCTCTCTCAGTAAGTTTCTTAGATGCTTAAATTTAAATGGCAATTTCAGAGAGCCCATGTTTTAAAAAGTAAGTCAGAATAAAATATGACACCTATTTTAAACACATTCAGTTGGCTTCATGTCAGGTTACATGCTGATTTTACAGCCATTTACTGAAGTTTAAAGCTTGAAATGGATTAGCTCCAAACTAATACTATAAATAGTTCTTTAAGACCTGACTACTTTATATGATGTACTTTAAAATCCATTAATAGTAGCTTCTAGAGAATAAAGTTATGCCAGCTTGTGCCTGTCCATAGTCTGTCTACAGATTTTCAAACTTTTTTTTTTTTTAAGATTTTATTTATTTATTCGACAGAGATAGAGACAGCCAGCGAGAGAGGGAACACAAGCAGGGGGAGTGGGAGAGGAAGAAGCAGGCTCACAGCAGAAGAGCCTGATGTGGGGCTTGATCCCAGAATGCCGGGATCACGCCCTGAGCCGAAGGCAGACGCCTAACCGCTGTGCCACACAGGCGCCCCAGATTTTCAAACTTTCTGATCTACTTAGAGGAAGGAGCAGGGCAAGTGGGAATTGCACCAAGCTTCTAGTGATTGTCTTTACTCTTTTACTGGTCTGTTCTTGCTTTTCCCCTGGATGCAGGGCAATACTGCCAGGTACGAGGGAAACCATCTAGTGTGCCCTGTTCAAAGGTTTTGCCTCTGAGCCACCTGAAAAACAAAATGCTAACCCCAATATTCTTTCCAATACTTCAACAAGAAGAAGTACTGCCAGTAATAGGAGACGAAATGCAGAACGAAGAGGTAGTGAAATCCACGAGCGACTGAAATCCTCATTGATTTCCTCATTCAATTTGCTTTATTGCTCTCTTTACATGTACTGAGAGTTGTGAACTGTCAGGCCACTTAGAAAAGTGAGTAAGACCTGTTCTCCCCTCTTAACAACCACTGGAGTGTGAGAGATGGAAATGGAGTCCTTAATAAATGGAGTAATTTAATGGAGAAGTGAGTCTATGTTATAAACAAGAGTTGGTGACAGAGCAAATAGAAAGACATACACAGTTATAAATGCTAAATTAATCAAGCAAATGAAACTCTGATAGAATTTTCAAAAATCTGGCAACTGCTATGGCATACCACTAAGAAAGTACATCAAACGTGTTCCAGAGCATTCACATCGGGTCACAAAGATGGCCTGCTGTAGCAGGCCTTTTCCCTTTAGTTGTTGGGTTGTAGGGTGGTCCAGGTAACTTGACCTGCTTTTCTAGACCATAAACCATCCTAACCACATCATTTTGGACTAGAACTGCTCTGTCTTTTGAGATATGGCCAAAGAAGAATAAGAGGAAAATTTAGACCAGTATGTAATATTAAATAATGGAAATATTTATTGCTATTACTCAGCTAAACATTAATGATTAGTACTTACTGTGTTTTCATACCATATATCATTTCAATAATGATTTTATTCATTAAAACTTTCATTGTGGTTCAATTCACATTTACTGAGTCCAGTTGTATTCCAGGCAACATAGTAGTTATTCTGTTGCCCCCAGAAGCCAACAACCATAGCTGTATTCTCACATTATTGAAAATATGACTTTGTCTATTATAACTGTCTATTCTTTAAAAGCTAGAAATAGGTATATTTTCTTCATAAACCCAGCAATGTGAGGTGAGAGTTTGTAGTAAGGGTCATTAGCAAGAATCATTTCTATGTATGGAAGGAGAAATTCAGTAAGAAATAAATGAGAGTTCAAGAAATAAAATACTCTTCCAAAAGGCCTGGTCAGGAGAGGGAGAAGGAGAGGGAGGAAAAAAGTGGAAGCACCATATTAGGAGCTGTACTGGCCCCTTACCATAATAAGGTAATTTTTTTTCTCTTCAAATTTTTATTTAAATTCTACTTAACATTCAGTGCAGTATCGGTCTCAGGAGTAGAATTCCTTGGTTCATCACTAACACACAATAGCCAGTGCTCATGACAACAAGTGCCCTCCTTAATACCCATCAACCATCTATCCCCGTAATAAGACAATTTAAATTTATTAGACTGCCACTGTAAAACATCTGAGCTTCTCTTTCATTTCCCTATGCCTATCTTATCCTCCAGGTTCAGTCATATGGTAGGACAATAGCAAATAGGACCATTTGAATCCTGGTTCTGCCACTGATTAACTTCATAACCCTTGGGAACATTGATCACTATCTATAACCTTATAATACTAAACTTACAAGGTAATTTTAAGTTTGCATAAGTGAGAATTTGAGAAAGTGCTAATTAATACAGCATCCGGGATATGTTAAGACAACAAATTCCTATGATATCAATGGAACTCCATTACATTGTGCCATCATGGCAGCAACAGATGGCCAGTTGTTAAATTTACAGCTCAAATACACGGCTCATGCAGAATGCAGTGGAAACCATCAACATTCACACAACACATACAGCCTGCAGGTCTTGTAAAATGATGGTAAAGGGTGTGATTTAATGCCAGATGACATACAATCATCCTCACATGTAACACTATCGATAGTTTAGCTTTCTTACCCAAGACGTCATTAAGGTTGTGTTCAGAAAATTTATGTTTCTATGAGCTTGTTGCATTTTAAGTATTTGATAACCCTCCATAAACTTAGATTTAAATTAGTTTGTTATTTTGTAACTAACCTTTTTTTGAGGGTTTTTAAAAATATGTGCCAGACACTGTTTTAAATCTTCTTTACACACGATCGCATTGAATCTTTTTTCATGACCATGTAAAGCTGCTATTTGAATTATTCCCCAACTTTCTCCCCAACACAAACATACCCATTTTACAGAGAGGAATTTAAGCTTAGAAAAGTTGTCAGGCTTCTGCCAGAAATTTCACAAGTAACAGAAACAAGAAGATACTCTGTACTGTTTTATAGCTAGCAGAGAGGAGTGTGGGCGGAAGCCCAGCCACACTCACCACATGAGACAGACTTATTATGTATGCTAGGGGTACCTTTGAAAGATATGCATTCTCACAGTCCATTCTTTGGTTCACCTGCGTAAAGAAAGGAACTACTGAATATGGCCAAAGTGTTAGAGTTAGAATGCATGGTAAAGATAGGTAGTAAAATAGTTACTGAGGTTGGGATACATTTTCTTTTAAATTCTGTAACATTTGAAGTAGTTTCTTTTTCAAAGAAAGAAAATAAAATTCTTCTTTTGTTTTCATTTTTACATTTGCCTTACAACTGACGGAAAATTAAAATATCCTCTGAGGAAGACGTGTGACTTAAAATTGCTGTTTAATTTTCAGGAGAACACAGTGAAGTACACAAATATTTAAGAATCCTGTGTGGTTTCAGGTTCTCCATTTGTTCCAGAGTAAGCCCCTTGAAATTAAGTAAAACTTGACCTTGGATCAAATATTTCATAAGGAGAATAAATGTTTTAATGCCATTTGATCCAACACTTGCTATTCAGTAAATTGATTTTATTTATGCTTCACAAGAAACCGTCAGGAAAAAAATGAAATGGTGGAAGAAGCAATTGCTTCCTTTTTAATTCAGCCTTTTATAATTTTCTTAAGAATAGATATTTCTGTTTGCCAAATAAAAAGGAAATATAGTCAACAATAAAGATATGTTAGTATTAGTTGAGAGAAATGAAGCCTTACCTTTGCCAATTTTTTTTTTTTTAACATTTGAAATTGTTGGTTTTAGTACCAGGATGAAATCAAATGGAACACATTACATGTGTTGGGGTTTTCACTGCTGCCAATTCAATTCCTGTGTCAGAAACCTCTCGTTAATAGGTGTGATTCTGTGACATATTGGTTTCTCTCCCCCTCTTCAGTGGTCTCAATTTTATTTATACAGTGGAGTAATAAAACTAGTCAAGTATGTTGGATAAAAAATATTTCCATTGCACGTTTGAAAAACAAAACCAAAGCCTGATTCAAGCAAATGTCAATAAGTAAAAGTTTTTAACAGAACCTCCCCATTCACCAGGGACATCCTTATCAAAAATATGTGTGAGTCCAAAGTCAGCCCATTTAGCCGATGGAGAAAGCCTAAGAATTAGTGTAGGAAAACATTCCTTTACTATCACCAATAGCTCCTCAGAGAGATGACACACAGAGATCGGACTTGTGTCAAATTCTGTTCATGGATTCTCAAATGCAAATGGGAGTGGCACAAAACAAAAGTGAATTTTTAAAAAGTAGCTATACCAAGCCCAGGAGTCCCATGCGTTGAGTAGAATATGCGAGAAAAAATTATTATTACAGGGAATCATACGATGCGAATTTAAAAAGCGACATCGACTTGTTCCAAAAGTATATACAAATGGGTGGAGGAAGCCTAGACAGAAAGAGGCACATAAACCAAACATATTCCTCCATCGCTAGGGACACCTGCAGTCTGACAAGGTATTTGGAAATGAGGATTGCCCACGGCTACTACCCTGTGGTTCTGCTTTAAGTTTTGATGAAAGCCATACGAATCCTTTTCATCTTGTCAATGTCTCCACAGCTTGTTATATTCAACTTATTTTCTATCTGGCTTGGAAAGTTGAAATAAGGAAACATTGTGAATTTTGCTGTGGCTGCAACAGAAACTGACATGGTCTTTCCTCTTTCTAGGTTTAAAATGGAGACAACATAATGAAACTAGCCTTTAAGGGATGAGATATTTAGCAAACAGCTCAGCAAAAGTTCACAGAAGAGGTGTTCCTTGTTCACAAACTTTATAGTCTCTTCACATCTGTTGTGGATTTCATCCACAACTTCTGTTTAGAATTCCTTGTTTTCTGAAGCCAAGAGATTCAAAGGAAAAATTCTGTGAGACTAAACGAAAAAAATGTTTCATTTTTGACAACTGATATACTGTACTGTAGTCCTTTAGAAAAGACATGGAAGGGACAAGTCTTGAATTGAAAGATTATCTGATATATTAGCACTTTCCTCCAAAAAAACAGTGTATCTTAAGGGACATTTTCCATCCCAAAGCAAACAGTGCTTACAAACCGTTCTCAATTCCCTGCTATTTTCTTCGAAAGGCCCTTGTTATTTGATGAACATATACTTTTTTCTGGCTTCCATAATTATGTATCTCACCTACATTCATCTTCTGCTTAGCTGAATACAGATCAGAATACTGTTTCCTTACTTCTTGCAAAAGCTGCTCTGTCTGTGAAAAGCACACACACACAGTTTGATTTCTTTAGTTTTGAAGGCCCTCCCTTCAGTAAAAACAGAGAAACAGACTAGGATTAAGAATCTGTGTGTGTGTGTGTGTGTGTGTGTGTGTGTGTGTGTGTGTGTGTGTTAAATTCCTAAGTGAACTTCTGTTGATTTTTTAAGTATCTGGTTTGAGCTAGCTTCCATTAGGATTTATCCCTCTGATTTCTGGCCCTTCATTACCTCTCATGAATCCAACGCTACTCCATATTACTCAAACAACAACTTAAGGAACACTGTTAATGTTGCTCAGCCAGGCACATTTTCACTATATCCTTGAACTTTTTTTTTTATAGATTTTATTTTTTAGAGCAATTTTAGGTTCACAGCAAGATCCAGTTAAAAGTATGGAGTTTCCCATATACCTGTTAGGTAGAAGCCGGCTATGAGTAGTGGAAAGAACACCCCAAAGCATAGTCTCAAGTCCTTGAAGGGGGAATGATAGAGACAGGAGCTGGAGGCAAGGACAGTGGTAAATAGGCTGCACATCAAAAGCCCAGGAGCACAACATCCTGACCTTGTGGCCCTCCAAATCCCTGCGGCTGACTGCTTCCACCTCTGCCCCAGGGTAACCCCTAGACTCCTTATTATACAGTTGCATTGCTGGTATACCTCCCACCCCTCAATGGAGAAAGGCTGCCATGAAGGTTTCAGTACAAACCTTGTAGGGTCAAAAAGTCCCCCTCCCAACCCAAATGATTAGAAGTGGCCTCTATTAGAGACCACTCCATTGTACCTCACAGCTCCTCCCAGCCCAGAGAGACCAAACAATATTCAAAAATCAACCTGGGAGCTGATTCCACCTTGGGGAGCCTACCTACTCTCCCACCTTGAGAGTGTGCTTTTGGTTTAATAAACTGCTTTGTGCTTGCTACTTTCCTTCTGGGTATCTTTATTCACGCATAGATCCCCACATAATCTTGTGGGGAACCCAAGGGCCAAGACTCCCACTCACACAATACAGACTCACCCACCCGTAACATATCCCCTGTCCCCTCACAAGCATAGCCTTCCCATTATCAATATCTCCTATTAGAGTGGCATATTTGTTAGAATTAGTAACTTGTGATACCTCATTTTCACCCAGAGTCCATAGTCTTGAACATTCTAGTATTTTTCTCAGGTATGGGACCCTCAGTGATTCTAAAAGCGTATCTTACTTGAAACTGTGTTACTCTTGCATACATGAGCTGTCCTAATTAATGCTCCAGAATCCCACAATTCAAGTCATTGTTTCAAACCTGATCTTTCTCTTGCCTTTCATACGAATGTTAATTCTGCTTTTTCCAAAGGATGCTTCATAGAGCACTAACATTACCTGAGATCTTAATAGGTGATTTGTGGGGACAGGTAGACAGGGAAGAAATTGCTAATAATATTATCTTCTAAAATAATCTAATAAATATAACGTGAACACAAAGTTAGTATTTCATTATACTCCTTATTAAGAAATGGTGAGGCAATATATGAAAATGACCAAAAGTCATGTGAGTTACCCCACTGAGACGTATGACCCACTGACTTTGGATCTGTACATGGAGCCACAGACAAGATTTTTCAGTGAAATTGACATCGAGGTATGTCATCTATTAGATGATTCCTATTCTATTTTAGGAGACATTTGGGTTACTATGCAATGTTTATTTTAGCTTATATGTTATACAAATTCCTGTCCATTGGATCAAATTAAAGAAGGAAGAAAAGCAAAGATTTAAAAGCAGGCCTTCTGTTTGAGTTAAGCCACTTATTACCTTTGTGGACTTAACCAAGGTCACCTAACCATTCCCTAGACCTGTAATTCTAGGCATTGAACTGCCACAAGATGTCCACTGTAAAATGGAGATAAAAATACTAACACCTATAGGTTTGTTATGATCTAATACAAGTAAAGCATTCAGCATTCTTCTTGATTCATAGTAAGCACATTACACAATAGCAGAATAGCACTGGTGGGCCAAAAATTATAATAACTCAAGTGATACTGTCATTTTCTTAAAAAATAAAAATAGGGAATCTATTTGGAATTTGAAGAATTGCTAGAATCCCACTTGGTATTACGATCTCCTAATTCTAAGCCAATTCTTCACACACAGTAAGTATTCAATAAATATTTGTGAAATATTATTAAATAAAATTCTTAACTCTCTAATGGAGAACACTAGTGAAACAAACTGCATAGGATTCCTCTCTACATCTATCCCCCCAACTCTAATACAGTAGTTGGCTCTACAGAGCTGATTTTTTAAATTTCTAAGTAATTGAATGAGTGAATCTGTTAATGAGAAAATATTTTATGATATACATAATACATAATTTTGCTTCCTTCAGAGATTTTTTTAACTCACATTAATTCCTGCTAACACAAAATCAGTTAAGTTCTATCAATGTACAGTCTGTAAAAAGCTACAATATAAACAGAAAATCAGTCTATATTGCAATCATAATTGCATAACATTATTTTGCAGAGATGGGAGTCTATGTGCAATTTAGCCAAAATTAATATTACTTTTTTAATAAGGTATTTGAATAAGTGTTTTATGAATTATTTAAGCTGGATTTATAATTTTAAAAGTTGATATTTTAATTAATATCACATAATGTGGGACGCCTGGGTGGCTCAATCAGTTAAGCGTCTGCCTTCAGCTCAGGTCACTGTCCCAGGGTCCTGGGATTGAGTCTTGAATTGGGCTCCTTGCTTGGCCTGGAGCATGCCTCTCCCTCTGCCTGCTGCACCCCTGCTTGTGCTCTCTCTCTGACAAATATCTTTTAAAAAATTTAAAGTATATCACATAATATGTATAATTAATGTATTTCATAGTTTAATAGTATTCCAGAGCAGTTTTCTACTTTATAAACAGAATAGCTACTGTTTTCTGTAATGACGTATTCTCTCCACTTGGCTTTATAACTCCTTTAGTTTTCCCTACACTGTTTTGTGTGCAAGTGTTTAAATAGTTCCATTTGGGGAAGCCTGGGTGGCTTCATCAGTTAAGCATCTGTCTTTAGCTCAGGTCATGATCCGAGGTTCCTGGGATCCAGTCTGCATTGGGCTCCTTGCACAGCAGGGAGCCTGTTTCTCCCTCTCCCCTGCTCCCACTGCTTGTGCACTCCCTCTCTGACAAATAAGTAAATAAAATCTTTAAAAAAAAAAAAGTGGTTCTATTTGGCCTGTGTTAAGAGTTTTGTGGAAGCTGAGAGGACACGAAGGTGGATTGACTGTGTTGGTGCCAGCAGTTGACCATGATAGGAATGTTGTTAATCTGTCAGATAATAGAGATAATGACATTAATAATACCCCAACAGTCTTGAACAAGTGGAATAAGTGATAAGGGCCTATAATTTAAAATCCTGACAGAAATAACACTAAAACAATAGCTAAAGCATGGATGTAGGCTCTCTACATTGATCTTAGAGAAAAATAAAATACTGATGGTTTTACACATGCATGAGTAAATACAGTAAAGGAGGAAATACCTAAACCTATATACATAAAAGATTCCCAAGAATGGCCAACTAAGATTGGCAAATTCCCTTCCCTTCCCATCCCTCCAAAAACTCAGCCATTAAACTGGACAAAAGCAAACACCTCCATGTTCTGGTTATCAAACAAAAGTATACAACCATCAGAGAAGCATTTATGCTTCAAGAACAGCTAAAATTCAAGTAAAAACTTCACGGCTTTCTTGCCTGGGACTGGTCCTATCACCATCCCCAGCATAGCCAGCATAGAGGCTTTAAAAGGGTAAGGCAGACCAGAAGAATTGTTTGCTTTTCTTCTGTAGAAAAGGAAACCCACTCAAATCCCAATAGTAAGCAACGATCGCATTTAATGATATTATCGGTAGAAGTGACCATATTGCTCTTATGACTGAAGCAATCACTCTTGCTGGAGTCTGCATGCATGCAAAGCAAAGACCTATAAGGACTCAAACTAACCACACATTCTTGGTCAAAATAAGACTGTATACATATGCAGAGAAGATCCAAGAGTCCAGTGGAGTAAAAGCCTGGGCACTCACAAGCTTAATACACTCCTCTGCTCACACACAGACTATTCAGCAGAAAAAGATGAATGGGCTCTGCATGCTTGAGCATAACCTCTTTTTAACATGGCCTTATGACTAAGTTACATAGACGCAGGAACAAATCCTAGAAGACCAGATTTTAAAATTAAAAAAATAGAAAAAACAAAAAAACAAAATAAAAGCATCAGCGGCCATACATCATAGCGTGAGAGACTTAGCCAAAACAAATTACTAAATGAAGAAATCAATAAGGTAACAAACAATCTTTAGGGGGAAAAAATCTGAAGTTAGAGTTGTTTCAATATATTATTTTAAAATATTCAGTTTTCAACAACAAAAAACTATGAGACTTGTAAAGAAATAGAAATGTATCACCCATATTCTGGGGGGAAAAAATCCACGTACAGAAGCTGTCTCTTAGAGTCCCCAGATGTTGGACTTAGCAGACAGAAATTTCAAGCAGCTACCATAAATGTTTAATAAAATAAAAGAGACCATGTTTCAGGAACAATAAACTGGCAAACAAAGGCAAATGCATAGAGACAAGGTAAATTTTAGGTTGCTTGGAGCTGGGTGTGGGAGCAGGGATTAACTAAATATAGTTAGGAGCACAACAACACTGGACTTTTTTGGGGTGATGGAAGGTTCTACAGCTGGATTGTAATGAGCCCACAGAGCTCAATAAATTAACTAAAAATCATCGAGTTTTAGATTTATAATAGGTAAATTTTGTGGCATATGGACTTGACTTCAGAAAAACTATTAAATATATACATATCTGTTCACTTGGATATTTCTTGATCCATGTCTTGATTCCTTGATTAATTTTCTCTATGCCTTTGTTTTGTCTTGTTTTTAATCTGTTTCACCCTTTAAAATTGATTGTCAATACTGAATCCATCTCATGATTAAAATACTTGAGTTGCAATACTTCTTGACATTGTTCCTTTGGGAACTGGTCTATTCCTGTCTCCCCATTCATCATCCTCAATTCCATTCATGGGCCAGAGTAATCGTTAGGAACACAAAGTCAGTTACATTACAAACTTCTTCATGGTTTGTTACTCTTTGCCCGTTGGCTATTTCAAGCTGCTTCCCCTTCCACCCCCTCTCCACTGATACAGGGTCTTCTTCTGCCATCCTGGACCCCACTCTACCTGGTTACCTTTTACTCACGTCAGACCATTTTAAATCGCTTATGAATTTTGCAGCAGAATTTTGTGTTCCTTCATTGTCTTGTCAGTAAACTATGAATGATTGAGTTATAAAACTTCCCATTTACTGCATTTATTGTTTACAGGTGTTTTTCTAATCTAGACCGGGAGATCACAAAGAGGAAGAACTCGGGCGTGCTTAGTTTCCAGCCATATGGGAGGCATTCTGAATCACTTTTCAATTCATCAATGCGTAAACTGATATGCAGGAGAACTCAAGGCTTTCTGGCTCAAAGTGTTTTTTTCTATTATCAATTTATGGAGGAAGAAGTCTTTTTTTTTTCCAGAGCAAAGAAGAATTTTATTGGGTTATAGTAGGCAGAATAATGGCTCCCCAAAAGTTGTCCTTATCTTACACCCTGGAAACTGAATATATTCTATTAAATGGCATGGAAGCTACTCAGTTATAGATAAAATTAAGATTAATAATAAATTGACTTTATAAGAGGGAGACTACCCTGCATTATTCAGATAGGCCCAATGTTTTCAAACGGGAGGAAACAGACAGAAGAGGCAGAACCAGAGAAATGGCATTACGGGGAAAGCTCCACTGGCCAGTGAGGCCTTGAAGATGGACGAAGGGGTCACAAACTGAGAAAGCAGGCTGCACGTAGAAGCTGGAAAGGTCAAGGAAATAGGTTTTTTCCCAGACCCTCCAGAAAAAGACATAGCCCTGTTGATATCTTGGTTTAAGCCCAGTGAAGACTTAATCTAGAATTCAAACTTCCAGATTGTTTTAAACCACTAAATATGTGGTAATCTGTTATGGCAGCTTAAGAAAACTAATATGTGAGTTTTCTGTTTCCTATAATTATAACAGCCCTGTTACAAACTATTGTCCTCCTCAAAAATGTTGAGGTCCTAAGTCTCATTACTTCAGAATGTGACCCTATTTGGAAATACTATTGTTGCAGAGGTAATTAGCCAAGATGAGGTCACAGGATGAGAGTGGGCCCTTACTTCAGTATGACTACAGTCCTTTTAAGAAGAGGAAAGATCAAACTCGAAGAAAAGGAGAAAAAAAAAAAAAATCAAGAGTCAAAAGCAGAGAAGGCCACCATTTAAAAGCAGAGGGAGAAGACTAGAATGATCCATCTACAAGTCAAGGTCCAGGTACACACAGAAGCTGGAAAGAGCATGGAAGAATTTTCTTCTATAGGCTCAAAGAGTACAGCCTGGATTACATCTTAATTTCAGACTTCTATCCTCTGGAATTGTGAGGCATTAAGTCTATTTTTAAAAGCACCCAGTTTATGGTTTCTTACAGCAGCACAAAGGGGATTTAATACAAGCCCCCTCCGGGCTGAATTCTAATTGTAGATTGTTGCTGCATATTAAAACTTCTCTTTAGAAACCTCTCATCATGGGCCACCTGGCTAGCTCAATCAGTGGAGCATGCTACTCTTGATCTGAGGGTGTGAGTTTGAAACTCATGGAGGGTGTAGAGATACCTAAAAATAAAATTTTCAAAGAAACAAAAAAACCCCAAAACTTATCACTTTCAAAATTCCAATTTTGTGTATTCTTCAGATCGTTCAAGCAATTACTGTATTAGTACAGCACTGATTTGATACCCAAAATGTTGAATTTGTACCAAATCAAAGACTGAACAATTGGGTTCAAACCGCTAACTCTATTCATGTCAATGAACGGTCTGGTGTAAGCCCCACGAGGCAGGTCAGAAAGAACCCACTGAAAGGAGACCAGTCAAACATTCTGTTTTAACACTCATGAGTTTTACTTTAATTAAAAATAAACAAAATGTAAGTTTTGGAGAAAAAGTAGCGGCATTAATACATTTGATCGAAGTTGGAACAATGTTGGACAGTTTAACCTCAAAATAAACTTTTTCTTAAAAAAAAGTTCTAAATACCTCCCAACTTTGGACCAAAATATATTGGTTTTTTAACTATTTCTGAATATTAAAGCTTAAATTGATTAAATAGTGATATCAGCAATAAGATGGTCTCTCTAAACCA
Organism: Ailuropoda melanoleuca; assembly: GCF_002007445.2. Taxonomy (NCBI): domain Eukaryota; kingdom Metazoa; phylum Chordata; class Mammalia; order Carnivora; family Ursidae; genus Ailuropoda; species Ailuropoda melanoleuca. The sequence continues at coordinate 136,200,233 of NC_048218.1, read as the reverse complement.
CTATATCCTCAATGTTCATGCCTACATTTAAGTAACATTTATACTTTTTGCTTAATAAAAAAATCATTAATTGCTTTGTTAAATCTTCTATATTGAATTCTAGTCACTATGTAAGAGGCATCATGAAAGCAGTGAGTGATTCCTACAATCCTGGTTAATCCTATATTACCTACCAAAGTGCCACGTATGTAGGTACTCATATGCCAATAACAGCAATTCTTTATATTTCACTTTCCATAGGGGCATCAGTTTTTAAAATAAGGTCTTAAAAATACAACTATTTATAAAGTGATAAATATAAATCTATTTGTTCTACCTTAATGTATAAAATCAAATTTAGAGGAAAAATAAAGTATTATAAACACACACACACACACAAAATCACAGAGAAGCAATTTTGCTTTTCTTTAAGTAGTGTAAACTCTTATTGAAAATACACCTTTTAAATAATTTTTGGCCTAAAAGCTTTTCCTAACAATTTGAATTTATTGTTGAGAAATACTGATGGATCTTAGTAGGTAAAAGCCCTAGACGATTGAATGATATGGTACTAAGTGCCTTGGTAAACCAGCCTTAAATACATACATTAATCAATCTCTGTTTATTTTACCTCTCTACTTTATTTGTTGGAACATTACACATATTTAATGTACATTTGCCAAGATTTAAAGTACAGTACCACACCAATACTCAATTAACATTAATTGTAGGATTTGGCACTTGAAAATAATATGATCAAGACATCTTTCAAACATATCCAAACATGGTATCTTGAAACTCTCCTTAAAAAAAATTAAAAAAAAAAATCAGTATTTTCAATTTTTTTTGGCTGATAAATTCTTAAAATCAGATTCTTCACTGAAATTTGCAAAGCAATTCAATGAAAACCTTTAGCAAATTTTATACATTACCTAACTTAAATTCATTTGCAAATTATTTTTCCCCTACATAAAAAATTGGTAGTTTCCATACCATATTAGTTTGCTAGGGCTGACCTAACCAAGTACCACAGACTGGGTGGATTAAACAACAGTAATTTATTTTCTCACAGTCCTGGAGGCTTGAAGACTGAGATTGAGGTGTCAATAAGGTCCGTTTCTTTTGGGGGAATAAGGGAGGGCTCTGTTCCAGCCTCTCTGCTTGGCTTACAGATTAGCCATCTTTTCTCCCCATCTTCACACCATCTTCCCTATGTACAAGTCTGTACCAAATTTCTTCTTCTTATAAGAATAGCAGTGAAATTGGATTAGGGCCCATCCTAATGACCTCATTTCATCTTAATCACCTCTGCAAAAACAAAACAAAACAAAACAAAAAACCTATCTACAAATATGGTTACATTCTGAGGTACTGAGAGTTAGGACTTCAATTTTTTGAGGGAGGCATAATTCAGCCCAAAACACATATTATTCACAATGCAGTATTTACAGGATCTCAAGTAGCTATAAATCCTTTGAACTTCAAAAAAGCAATAGATAATCTCTTTATGCTTGATATACAGTGGCAGCTTTATTAATTTTGAACATTTAGCTACTTTTTCCATCCAAACAAAGCTCCTTGTTATGGTACAAAACTACTTAATGCATTTTCAAAATCTTAAGTATTTTAGGTAAATAGTGATGTTAATGAAATCTACAATAAGAATTATCTGTGAAGTGTTCACTTTTTCATAGTCATTACATGTGAGGTTTTCAGCCTTGGAGATGGGCAAATAAAATGAAAAAGAACGATAAAGTTTGGTTTTAAAAGCAAAACTGAACAGCAATCAAACAGCCAACATTAGCCAAGGCAACTCTAGATCCAAAACTTCAACTGTCAGGTTTGAGCTGATTTTGGAACATGACCAATCTCCATCTTCATTCCTTTACACTAACACATCAGTCACACCCAAGTGGAAGATGGAAGGACCTTACGCTCGGGGCCACGTTACCTCCACCTCGCTCTGGTTTCCAGGCACAGGGTGGTTCTTGAACTCTCAGAAGTAACTTAACCTTAGCTTTTTAATGTTTGGAATTCTATTAGTAATTATGTCTGATAAGAAAAAAAAACAGATAGTCCCGGGAAATAGAACATACTAATTTTGTAACTTTGCCTAAGAAGAATGACTTAATAGTATGTCCTTGCTTGACAGAAAATGCAATTTGTGTTAAAGTAAGGAATACGTAGATTCCGAGCATCTGTAAGCGACCAGGTGGAAGGAACACAGAGTGGGGAAAAGGCTGAAAAATGGGCTTAAATAAGAAAAACAAGGTCAAAATCTGAAAGGATGTCTTTTTTTATCACTTCAAAATCTAATACAGATACTAAATACATATTTTAATGTGCACATTTCTATGTATTTTTATTAATGCAAAGTAAGCCAAAGAAAAGTTAATTCAACTAAATCAGTTAACAAGGGATTGTACCAAGGGTAAATGAGAGGATTATTTTGTCATATGCGCTGAGTTCAGAACACATGGGAATTCATAAGAGGAGGAAAAAAGTTTAGTTTAAGAGATAGTGAGGCTAATTGGAACTAACAATGCTTTGCGTTTTAACCCCACTATGCTCCTTATTTTCTGACTTCCCTTAAAATGTTTTTAAACAAGGTCTTTTCAGCAGTTAACCTGACGCCTGTTTTCAGGTTTTGGATCATGTTAGGAAAGACAACATCCAGCAGAGCACATCTATTCCTTCTAATACTTAAAATCCTTACACTAAAGAAATTCCAAGGTCATTTAATTACCTCCTGCATTTCTTTGAGAGTTTTAATGTGAAAGCGAGATGGGAAGATAGACAGCTGAAGAAGAATAATTGTAAAAGCAGCAGCAATCTCAGCGCAATAAACCTAATCTTGAACACAGCTGTGCTGTCTTCGGGCACCAGAGAACCTGTCTGTGTAATGCAATATTAAGGAAAAACATCCTTGTTCTCTAGAAGAAACTTCTCCATTTCTTCTTTTGCTCTTATTTAAAAATGTTAGATCACAAGACACTTCCTTTCTTTGAATGATCCCTTAGTCTTCAAAACCCAGGTGAAAAAAGGAAAAACAGGATTTCTACTTCTCATTCCAACTGCTACCTTATGCTCAGTTATTCCTGTGTGATACAATAACTTAGGATAATAATTGCAAAATAAGAGTATTAATAAGCTTCTAGAAACTTCAAACAATTTCTGGAATACCTCTGTTAGTAACATATCCGTACAGAAATAACCTAAGAAGGTCCATCATCACTTCTTCTTTGACAGTGCTTCCCACGTCATTTATCATACCAAATAAACCAAAGTAGTATAAGTAGTTTAACATCTCTCTTTTATTAGGTGAGACACAAATCCTTTGAAATTTTCCAGGAACACTGTAGGAAATCTCACTTACCTTGAGGTCAAAAAGACTCCATTTCTAGAATTTGATTTGGGGGAAGTTGTCAAAACATCAAAAGGTTTGAACATTTGACGAAACAGTATCACAGATCATTATGAAATAATACTTAACCAAAGTGACAAGAGAAGATTTTTTAAGGAAATACAGAAGGTTACATGCTTGTCAAAAAAAGATGGCTCTTTTAATATGGAGAAGACTGGGTTTTCTTAAGTAAACATCGACCTGATAAACCCAACGTGAAACGCAGTAAATTACTTGGTAAAATATAAAAATCTTTGCAGATTACTTAAAAGATACAGAAATAGGGGCACCTGGGTAGCGCAGTCGTTAAGCGTCTGCCTTCGGCTCAGGGCGTGATCCCGGCGTTCGGGATTCAGTCCCACATCGGGCTCCTCCGCTGGGAGCCTGCTTCTTCCTCTCCCACTCGCCTGCTGTGTTCCCTCTCTCGCTGGCTGTCTGTCACATAAATAAAAATAAAATCTTAAAAAAAAAATACAGAAATGCTTTTGTTTATAATTTAAGAGCAGACCAACAATTGAAGAAAACTTTGTTCTGTAGAGAGAAAACCAAACTCTAATTCTGCACCAGTGTACTTTTGATACTACAACTCGTTTTTTTTTTTAATTTAAATAAATCTGTTCCAATCTTAGTCTGCTTGACCACACATAAAATTCCTTTCAAGATTCCTTTTTTATAAACATTCTACAACTTTTTAAAATCCCTTTTAAGTTTTGTCCCATTTTCCCCCTTCTCTCATTTTGGAACAATCATTTTAGGAATTGCTGGGTCCTATGGTATTTCTGTTTTTAATTTTTTTGAGGAAACTCCATACTGTTTTCCATAATGGCTGCACCAATTTACATTCCCACCAACAGTGCAAGAGGGTTCCCTTTTCTCCACATCCTTGCCAACACTGATTATTTCTGTCTCTTCGATAATACACTCCCTCATTAGAGTGTGAAATGATTTCTCATTGTGATTTTGATTTGCATTTCCCTGATGATTAGTGATGTTGAACACCTACTCATGTACTTTGTAGCCATCTGTATGTCATCTAATGGCTTTTAAAAGTATGACTTGTGCTTAGATTTTTATGTGCCAGTGATCAAAACAGTCTGAATTTCTCATCTTAATTTATTTTCCCAAGTTCCCAGTGGTTAATGCTATGGACTTATCTTGGGGTATTTTGTGAGTTCCCTAATGACTGCCATTTTATTGTAGTTTGAGGGATATCCATTATTTTCCCTTATTGAAATAAACCTCCCTAATTCCACCAGATTTACTCTTTCTGGCTGCCTATACATAGTTCCTGAGACCAGTCAGGGCTTCCCAAATACACTTACCTTGTAAGCGAGATTGGCCACAAATCCAAACGCTGTGGCCCAATAAGACTCAGTGTGAAAATTTGTAGTTTCTCACGCCCCCATTTTCCACCCAAAAGGATTAGGACAAACTCAAAGAATTGAGAACACAAAATAAGCAGAGTTCAACCCAAGAGAAACTTACCAGAGATCCTGGAAAGCAGCCGAAGAGACAGCAAACCAAAGGGTCTCTGTGGTACCTTCACCTGCGTCTATGAGCCGTCCCCAAAATTTCAGCAGTTCCCTTGAGGTCCCACCTCGCTGCCAAAATTTTCAGATGGCAAAAGGAAAACATGTCCTTTATTCAAGAAGAAATCATCCACGAAGTGAGAGAGCATAATACCTCACAGTGAGACGCCATTCGCAAAGGATGGTGGGTGAAAGAGAGTTTTATAGTTGAAGAGGCAACGGGGGAAATGGGGCATGATGGGCTAGGAGGTCAGGATTTCCTATTAAAGCCAACAAATCCTAGGTAAACTAGCTAAAGCTGAGGTGGAGGATTGTGATTGGTATATGTTCGGGTTCCATGATGGACAGGTGTTTCCCATAAGGGCAGATTTACTTTTGTGACCTGAATCAGCCTCCATTTCATGGATCCCTATATATGAGTTCACTTTATCAGAAGTCTTGATGTGCAAAATCAGGAAAGGCGGGGCGGGGAGTGAATAGTGAGGACAGGAGAAACTCAGGGCTGAGGATATACCTAATTCTGGGACAATGGCACCACCTTACGGAGCCCCTTCCCTACTTTCTCCACAATTTTGCCTACAGGACTCCTCCACCAAACTTGGAGCAATGTTAAGAAACAGGAAAGTAAGTCCCATGGCAGTGATGCTGTTAGAGGGGTGATGGGTTAAAGGAACTAAGGAGAAGAAAGGAGCAATAAATAAAAACAATGTCCTTCTGGAAAAAGAGTTTCATTCCCTCTTCAGCCTTTTTAAGTGCTAATGTATCTGCATACATTCAAGGACTTGAAGACTGTGATTGCATTTATCGCAGCGTGACAGTTCAAACAGGAATTGTTCTTCATGGGTCTCACCGTGTGTGTGTGTGTGTGTGTGTGTGTGTGTGTGTGTTGGTTATTAGTGCAAGGATAGTGTGTAGATTATTATAAAGAAATTCTATATTTAAAATGTTTCTCTAAATCACAAGGGCATACCCTAAAAATAGCAAGTTAAATTATTAATCCCCTTTAACAGAGTACTGATGTAGAAATTGAGGTAAACAATAATAAAGGGAGATTTTTAAAGGATGGATGAGATTAGAATTCCTAACCCCTGTGTTTTCAATATGTGACAATTATAAAGAAACATTCTATCTTCTTTCTTTCTAAGCTTAAAGTAGAGTACAGAATCTTTAGAAACCATGCTCAAATATAATAATGATAGAATAATTTAGTGATGTTTCCCTAAATACAGTAATCTATTCAGAAACTCATTAAATGTACTGGCTTGTTTTGTTCCCACTAGTATTAAATAAGTCTTAAATAAGTTTACAAAGTCATAGGTACTTTACTAGAAAATTTGTCTTTACTATGAATCATTTTACCCCAGAAGCTGATTTTTATAATATATGGTTATACATGAATTTTCAATAAAAACAAAAAAACTGAGACAAGTACAGAAATCATCCAGAAACAAGCTACAATCACCTAAACTACTTACCTAACTAATTATTCTGATAATAGACTTACATATTCACTTCACTTTGGTACTGAGAGCTAGGCTCTCGATTTTGTTTAAAAAGAAGTGTACGTGAATGAAAATATCACACAGTGGCATTTGCAAATAGGCATTACAAAATATAATTTATAAAACCGTATGCTCTGCATTTAATTTATTTCACAAAAGGCTGGAATTTTTAATGTGTCCTACTGTCTGTTTACTTGAAATTTTCTGCTAATCTTGGGAGACCCTCTTTAAAAGACTACAAAAAGATCATGAGGTGCCTCTTCAGTTGTATTTAAAGGGAAATTAATTCTCTGGAATCTGCATTTGTCTTTTTCAATGACAACAGACTTGCCTCAAGTGTGAAATCATAAATTTAAAGTTAAAAGGCCTCTGGGGTGCTAGGCTAGCAGTTGTCTCTGGGTGAGGAGACCATTGACAATGGCAGCAGATGACATCCCTCAATACAAACACTGTTGTGCATGTCCACGTGAAATTTACAGAGAGGTATTTTAATTCTCTTCTTCTATGGTTGGTGTGGTTTGTCTTCTAGAAGAGAAGCAATTGTTATCAGTATGTAACTCAAGCCCCTAGGATGTGATTACATACTTAAGGCATGAAGAATTAGCAATGCTTTCAGCAGCCCCCGTGGACTAGTTTAGGCCCTTGTGATTGATCAACAGAGGTAACTGTAGTGCTTATAATCCTCACATTACATTCCAGAGGAAAATCATCACTGTACCCTTAGTTTTGTAAATTGTATTATTTATGTCAACAGTGAGGATTTATACTAATATTAACTGGACAACTGTATACAGATGTATCATCTAAAATGGTTAGCCCAGGGGGTAAAAATATGTCTTAGTCTTACTATTCATCTGGCAACAGCTGACAATTTGGCAACAATCTATGTTATGCTAAGATTTCCTAATATCCCTCCTTGTATTGTTTCATAGATGGCTGTTATATGATACTAAAAAGCATGCTTTGCAGAATAAGTTATTAAAACAATCATAGGGTATAGGTCTGCCATTAAAAAGAATCTTCATAGTGTTATTTCTGTACGTATGTGAGAGGAATAAGAGGGAAAGAAAGGTCAATGCCTGGGTGAAAAGTATCATACACAACTGGAGATCTTTGTTTCCATATATTTAAAATACACACTTTCTCTTGTGGTGGAAGGACATACCGGATTACCTTTGTGCATTTCAAACAACTGCCAGTATTTTTCAGAGATGTATCACTTACAGCTTCCCCTAATAAGGAAAGAAAAATATGGTTAAACAGTCTGACAAGCACAGAGAATTAAATGACTGAATGCCACATACACGGATTTATGGTCTGTCTCTGCAAAGTTTCACTCTTCTGTATTTACTGGGTCTGCCTGTGGAAATACCTGAAAATCTGATCATCAACATGAGGTGTTTGTTCTGGGTCACTGCTTGCTGCATGCCCACTGAGACTTTTGTTGCTGTGTTTTCTTGCTAATTACACCAGTGTTTCAATGTTTCACTGTTTCCAAACGTGCTTTCTTCATCCTGGGGGTAGATAATCGGCCTACTGTTTATACACCAAAAAACTGCATTATTGTATTTTAAGAACTCAATTCATTTCTCAAGAATATTAACTGGTCTGAGAAAAAGGAATATGGAACTGAAAATTGTGAATAAATTTTATCTCAAGCCTCCCATACTGGTATCCCACGCTTGCTCACTTCAGCTCTTTTTGAGTATCAATAAAATTAGCTTACTTTTCTATCTAGGTCATGAGCTTACATCATTACCATAGCTGAGTTCCATCCTAATTAGCTGTTCAACAGAGTTAATACTTTATCATTACTATTAGAATCATAGTATTCAAACCAGCTAGAAACTCTCCAAATATTAAAGAGACACACCACTATGCAGATATCCTAAGGCAATCAAGAACTCCATATTAACCGTATTGCATTCATTCAGATCACCTCATTGCTCTATGCACACGGTGTGCTATGTGAAGTAGTGAAAGGAAGAAAAGAAAGGAAGTAGTGAAGGAAGAAGGGAGGGAAGGAAGAAAAGAAGGAAGGAAGGGAGGAAGGGAGGAAGGGACTTCCCAAAGCTAAATAAGAAAATGGCTAACATTTACGTAGTTCTTAATATATGCTGGAAATGTTCTCAATGCTTTATGAGAACTGAAGTATTTAATTCTCACAGCTCAAGAAGTAGGTGTAATTATTTCCCTCATTTTACTAATGAAGAAATCAAGACCGAAACAGTTCATTAACTTACTCACAATAACAAAACTAATGGGTAAAGACCTGGATTTTGAACCCAGGCAGTCTGACTCTAAAACCTAGTTTTGACCACTAAGTTATGTTGCCTCTCCAATATAATCTGAAAATACAGTAATAGCTGATACACTCACACAGCCATTGGTTTTCATGTTTTTAAATGAGGATTTTAGAGAAATTCTTAATTGGAGAGTCTCCTTTTTTTTTTTTTATTTTTAAAGATCTTATTAATTTGAGAGAGAGAACAGTGCGAGGAGCAGAGGATCCCAACACGGGTTCCATGACCTGAGTTGAAATCAGAAGTTGGACTCTTAACCGACTGAGCCACCCAGGCACCCCGAGAGTCTCCTTTCCATCATTAGGATATTTTATATTATCATTTAACATTATTAATATTTGGCCTTATAATATTTCCTTATCTTCCACAATGTCCAGACTCTTTTGATGATATATTTTTTCCCTAGATTTTTCCTTTTACAGTTTAATCACATTTATTCTACAAATTAGAAAGCATAGCCAAAATTGTATCAAATTGGCAATATAGAAGCCTGAATTCTGAATTTCAAAACACCAGTTTCAAATCTCTAGTGCAACTCTCAGTGTTGATGTAGCTTCAGGCAAAGATGTTACTATTTCTGATTACCTAAGCCTTACTTTTCACCTGCCTAATTAGGCGGAATAGTATATTGTTTTTGTTTATATTTGTATATTTACTTCATGATGTTGTGACATTTAAATGAGATAGTATGTATAAAACATTTAGTATAGTACCTGGATGGAGAAAATCAATTGCAACTATTTCCATTTTTAATGTAGTAATGGATCTAAAGTTTGATGTTTAACACAACATTTGTTTGCCTTTGTTGCCTCATGCCTTTGTTCATGAGCGTACAGTTCTACCAAAACAAATAACCTCGAACATGAAAGCTTTCAATTACTCTCAGCCCAGTGTTAAAAAAAAAAAGAACATCAATAACAAAATATATGCTTATAATAAGAATTATAAAGATCCAAAGGAGAAAAATATCATGGATTTTAAAGTTAGGAGTAGAATTGGAAAAAAAAAATCCAGTATCTTCATTTTAACTAAATTTTTATTTAGAAAGGATACCCATGCCAGATTTTATGTCAAGTTGTTTGTAGGAAATACAGGTTAAGGAGCTTCTGTATTTGAAGGGGCACCTGCGTGGCACAGTTGCTTAAGTGTCCGACTCTTGTTTTTGCTCAGGTCACGATCTCAGGCTCATGGGATGAGCCCAGCGATGGGCTCAGTGCTCCACATAGAGTCTGCTTGGATTCTCCTTCTTCGTCTGCCCACCTCCCTGCCGACCTCTGCTCTCATGTGCACACACTCTCTCTTTCAAATAAATAAATAAATATTTTTTAAAAAAGGAGATTCCATGTTTGGGAATTTTCGATACACAAGGCTACAAAAGCTATGAGAATAATTAAAGACTCTGTTCAATGAATCATGTAATGAGAAAAAAAATATTTTACTTTGTTACAACTCGTATATGACTTTTTTCTCACTTTCTTGTGCACAGCGCATTAATACCCCATCACTTGCCTTGCTCTAACATAGACTACTAGATCCCTCAGCAAACACTGGAGATAAACTTAGTAAAAACTGCTTCATTAAACTACTTTTTTAAAAAAATTTCTTCTGTTCCTGATGTCTTCATGTTCCTGGTGATTTACTTCCCAAGATGTCCACTTCACATTGTTTTTGCTGGATGATTGGAATAGAGAACCCTTTCACTGCTGTTTGCTTCACTTGAGTTGAAATGGAATGGTTCCAGTTGTGTAAACAGCTCTTGGTGATCTTCCAGCCTTCTTTCCAGTGCCCCATGGAGTTGCAGTTGACTAAGCAGGGCACAGGGTGGGCAGGTGCTGCACACATTCCCTCCAGGACTCCCATCCCCCTGTGCACCTTCAGTCTGATTCTCGTCCTTGTTCTTTCATGGGTTCAAACAACTAATCATAATTTACTCTGAGGTGATTTGGGTCATGTACAAAATTGCAGATAGAATTAAGTTAATAAAATCCTTTTATTGTGTGCATGGCTGAAGCAAGTTCTCTTGAGAGCAAAGACTAATTGACTCGTCACCTCTTGCTTTATATGCTCAGATAGAGAGACCTGAAGACAGGAGTATTAAAGCAGCTGACATGATCCAATTAATACAGAGGATTAGGCTCTCCTCCTGCCTGCAATGTATCCACTGCCACGGTTTTTGTAACTGATGGAATTTGTTTTGCTTTGTTTTGTTTTATGGGAGGACTGTAGAGATAGGGAGGGAAAGGATTTCCATGACAAAAGAAGTATTTCCCATATCACTTATACATTGAGATTTTCATCCATGAATAACTGCTTTCATAAATCTTATGAAGATAGTTACCCCATGTTCTAAAGATATTTTCACATGTACTTATAAGAGGCTATTTTAAGAGAGAGAATTTTTCAAATTTTTAATCTATATATAATAGACTGTTTTGATGGAATTATGTATCTTTCTAAAATCTGTCCATATATTGAAGGAAAAATAGGTTGATAATGAATAATATGAATAATTTTATGAAGATGACTATAACAACAAAGGAGCAGTCAAAATTATTTGGGATACTTTTATATTTAGTAAATAATTTAACATGTATTAAGCACATAAATACATAAACTTATGCTGTATTTATGAATTTCATCCCATTTCTTTTGCTAAAACTTTCATATTTCCTTAGCTTCTTTTGTTTACTTTTCTGCCATACTGTAGTTATATTTTTTTTAAAAAAGAAAATATGAAATCATAAGGTAGGGAAAAATGAATATTATGAAAGTAGCTGTTTAAGTATATATGGTCTAGGAGATATTATAGTATACTCATGTTGAAAGTAGATTTCTAACACCTGCTAAGACAGTGATTCTTAATTCCTGATTACATACTAAAATTATTTGGAGAGGTGACTAAACTCCCACTTCACATTATGAGTCTCAAATAAGAGTATTTTTTCAAAAGCTACTCAAATTATTCTAATTTGCAGCCAAAGTTGAGCTATGGAGCTCTGTGGAAATTAGTACATGTTTACCACTTAAAATTTTTTATCATTTTTATACTTATCACTAAAAAATAGAATTATTTAATTAATCAATTTGGAGGTCTCAGAATTTAACTCTATGACTGCTTTATATTTCACACTCCTTAATTTCAGTAATGTAATGCTGTTGTTTTTTTAATTTTTGTTGTAAATTGAAATGGGGAAAACCACACACGAAAAATATAGGACTTGTTTTTGCAAGCATGGCCACAAGAATTATTATAAAACAAATCCCTGACAGACCACTCAAGTCAAGAAATAGAAATTTATCATCCACATTCAAAATTTTTATTAGTATGCAAAAATTGGTTTTGTTTCAATGGAATACGTATCAAAAAAGTTTACGTTAAATTTTCTCATTTTTATAGGTTGAACCCAAAGAATTTTATCTTCATTTCTTTTGAATGAGTACTGCAATTCTCTCAATAATTTTACATTATAGAATCTCCTAGAAAAAAGAGTTACTGACTATGCTAAATTTAAAAGCCACAAATAAACAAACAAAACAAGAAACAAATAAGCTTTTAGCTTTCTCTTTTAAACAACATTTGGATTAGGCCTACTGTCATTAATTTATTAGAAAATTTTCTGCATTGGGGTGCCTGGGTGGCACGGCGGTTAAGCGTCTGCCTTCGGCTCAGGGCGTGATCCCGGCGTTGTGGGATCGAGCCCCACATCAGGCTCCTCCGCTATGAGCCTGCTTCTTCCTCTCCCACTCCCCCTGCTTGTGTTCCCTCTCTCGCTGGCTGTCTCTATCTCCATCAAATAAATAAATAAAATCTTTAAAAAAAAAAAAAGAAAATTTTCTGCAATTTTATAGTAGTTAATGCCTTGTTTGGCTATGCATTATTAATATATCAAATATTAAATTCAAATTGTAAAATGTATTATGTTTTCCTGTGTGATATTATAATACATAAAAATTTTATAATGCTATCATTTTTTTCTTTTTTTAAAGTGAGATGTTTATCTTGTTTGCAAAGATGATCAAAAAGTTGCTTAAGATTTTCCTTATATCAATAGAAAAGAATCATTTTTTCTTTGTATTTTAGACATCATGTTATTAGTAGCATAAGGAAAACAAACATTTTAATTTTAACTAAAATTGTTTACACAGATATATATAAACACTATTATATATTATAAAAATACTAATATAAAATACATATTATAAATATTATATATTATGCATAATACATAGAATGTGTTACATATTATACACAGAAGAGACAATATATTCTAATAACACACATATCTATACTGGTTTTGAAATTGGGTTTATAAATCAATCAGCACATTTTAAGCTCACAAATAAGCCTCAGACACCAAGGTGTTTATAAGTGAATTCAATCATACCAATTCAAGCCAGGCTCTTGATATATGGCCCTATTCAAGTTGTTTAGCCTTACAATACACCAGGCTTAGCTTTTCTTTTTTCCTACTCTTAAATGAGCTAATTTCTGTGTGTTTCAGGTCCTTGGACACTATTAACAATATTGTCTATTTTCTCCCTAATAGAAGACACATTGACTCCCTTCATTTTACTGCTAGAATTTGAAACAAAGAACAATAGGGAATGTCAGGTTTTCTGTTCTCTATGATGTTCTTAACCAGGGGCTAATAAGAATGTTGTTACATAATTTTTTAAAGTGGGGTATGGTCAATTTGTTAGCATGTTTTCTTAGAAAATCAGACTTAGAATTTCAGTCCTGTGTATATATCCATACCTAAACTCCAGCTCCAGCCTTCACCAGAATTTTCCACATGAAATGTGTTGCAAGTCTTTATTATGAAATTTTTTAAATAAGAATCTTCGAAATTTAAGAGAGAAGTCAGACCTTGTGGTGGTGTCTGGGAGAGTTGAACAGTAGAATATTGCCAATGGTCATTTCTTATCACTTGTATTAGAACATATATTTGGGGGGGTAGTCGAATTAGTCTCTAATCCTAAAGAAATCAGCACAGCATAATGACGGATAGAAATAAGGCAGAAAAATTTAGAAAACTGGCTCTGTCATAAGTTCCTCTGGATTTTAGTGCCTATTATTTAGGCTATCAAAGTGTTTTGCCATTACTTACTTTATTTTTCACAATCAGAAATGGTAACAAAGGACTGAATTGTGAGAACAGAACAAGGGTTTTCTGATAGGCTGTACTTTCTCTTCATTATTTATGTTTGGTCTCAGCAATAGCAATGAGCTTGTAAATAAGAACCTTGACTTCAGTGGCTTTGCCTACCAGAATAAAATAAGTATCAAGGGCGTCTTTCTGGCTATCCAATAAAACACTCCGGTAAAATAATCACTTTTTCATTCCTCCACTATAAAAATATCTGACTTTCAATGAATACTTTTTTCCTCATTATAGACCAAATTTCTATTTTCAACAAGCTTTCAGTACTTTATACACTATTTCCAGTGAGTCCCTTAGAGTAGTGGGGTGACAGGAGATGAGGTATAGAATTGACCTTTCAAAGGGATCAGTTTTCTTTATAACAACACAGGAATCTTCAACTTTAAAACAAAAAACAAAAAGCCATGTTATTCAGTACATTTCATGGCCCAGCACGTGCTTGAATGACCCTTGACCATAACAAAGCACTAGAATTGACATAGCAAGGAAAAAATATTTTTGAAAAGAAGTTGTTATCAATAAGTAAAGAATTTTGATTTAAAGAAAATATACTGTCGGGGCTCCTGGGTGGCACAGCGGTTAAGCGTCTGCCTTCGGCTCAGGGCGTGATCCCGGCATTATGGGATCGAGCCCCACATCAGGCTCCTCCGCTATGAGCCTGCTTCTTCCTCTCCCACTCTCCCCCTGCTCGTGTTCCCTCTCTCGCTGGCTGTCTCTCTCTCTGTCAAATAAATAAATAAAAATCTTTAAAAAAAAAAATAATAAAAATAAAGAAAATATACTGAGTTGGGTTTCAGTAAAACACACCATAGTTGTGTCTCCTACAAGAAAGGCTTCTGATTTACTGTTTTGTTTGGTTCAGGACTTCTACTTATGTCTTGTTTATACATCTACAGAAATTTAGAAAGAAAGTACATCTGATAGGATCATGTCAATAAACCATCAGTTTGTAGTCTTTACATGGAAAAGAAATAGTAATGTAATTATTTCCGTGTTTTAAAAATAGTAGCATTGCTATGAATTTCAGGAGTTGAAAATATATATGTATGCAATGATATGCATGTAATATATGTATAATTAATTTGGAACCAAGCATTTCAGTTTTGTGGTAGAGCAGAGATAAGCTTCCTCATATTCTACTATTTTCTTTTTTTTTTTTTTTTAAGATTTTATTTATTTATTTTACAGAGATAGAGACAGCCAGCAAGAGAGGGAACACAAGCTGGGGGAGTGGGAGAGGAAGAAGCAGGCTCATAGCAGAAGAGCCTGATGTGGGGCTCGATCCCATAACGCCGGGATCACGCCCTGAGCCGAAGGCAGACGCTTAACCACTGTGCCACCCAGGCACCCCTCATATTCTACTATTTTCGTCCAGTTACCACTTTTCCTTCTCCTGCTTATTCTCATTTTCATTTCAGAAACAGAAAAGTAAATTAAGGCTGACAGTCATCGTACCTTACTGGGATTGACAATAGAGTGTCTTGCCTGCAACATTCATTCACCCAGAGCCTTTTCTGTATTACTTTTCAAGTTTCTATAAGACTGGAACTTAAAAATTATGAAATGTCAGTGTTCCTAGATAGGTATGAGGGACCATCCAGTACTGTTACTATTTTGGGAATATGATTTGTTACTTAACTGGATAAGCTGTTGGCTTGTAACTGTGTTCCACTTTATGATTAGTGCCTTTATCGCAGACCAGTCCTACTCCTAGAGATAGACTGGGATCTTCTTACAAACTCTGGTGTTTTTCTGAAAGAACCTCTTATCAGCATAAATCATAAATTCCAAAAGGACGAATAGAGGACATTCTATTTTGTTCATCATATCTGCAAAGCCTACCCAGTATCTGAAATGTAGGAGGTATTCAGTGACTATTTGTTGAATGAATAATAAATGCATAAAGATAAAATAATCCACAGGGTAGTCATGATTTATTTTATTTTACTTATCTTGGTCAATATATAACTTCATAAGGAAAGGATTTTATCTTTGAGCTTATTATACTTTTAAATGTAGTATAACCATCTAGCAAATGGTAATCTATTTTCATTTATTGTTCAGCCAACTAAATAAAATCTGACTAGAATTTAAAAATCAGATGTCAGTCTCATTGTAAAATACTTAGGTGGTCAAACTGACACTTTGAGTTCTTCCTCTACAATCTAAACAATTTTCCCTGTACAATTTCACCATAGCTATGTGGATACTAGTCTAGCATTAATTTATTTTTTAAAAAATTGAACCATAACTTGAACTATAACTGCCATATAACTCAGTTCCATCTTACAAGTAGTTCTACAATACCAGGAAATCTACAATGTTAGTTAATATGTTATTTTTATTCAGGTGATACACTGACGAAACTTCGCTAGTAAGCCTAAATACAATCTCTTTCTATTTGGTAAAGTTTTTCCCCCAAGCATCTTACTTTTGCAATGCTTAAATTGTAATGCATTGTCTAAGAAATATTTTATTGTAGTTTGATTTCTGGGTTTGGATACACTGATGAGTCCCTTTTCTATGAGGCTTTGTAACTAGGGAGAAAAAGACCTGACTATGTAGCCAGTCCCATTAGATGCTAATTTTCAAATTAGCCCTCTGGAACTTTACCTTCTGCTTAGAGAGTTTAAGATTTTGGTGGGGTAATTTTGGCTGACATTCCATATGAGTTCTACAAAAGAAATGCATGGCTCCAAAACCTTTCTTTGGAGACCACCAAGCTAAAGTTTGCTTATAACTTAGTCCCAATAGAAGTAAATAACTCTGTGTTAAGATTTGTAGTTTCTTTTGGACCTCACAGCTCTCATCTGTTTCTGGTTTACATAACCACCCATGTCATTAGAAAAAGTGAAATACAAGGTTAAAATACCCAGAAGTGATGAGAATTGTAGTCATAATAGAATCATGATATTTTAGGAACATGTCAAAATTCAAATGGCAAATGCAGAATTTTAATAAGGCAAACCTCACTGAGCGGTACCATGACTATCACAGCAAATCAGACTCTTGAAAATGTTTACATTAACTTTTCATTGCTATCAAATTTTGCATTGCTATCTAAAATTCTGCATTAAACTTGGAAATGTATTCAGTTCTACATTTCACAGTAGATTTGTCTACATTAATGGAAACACTAGGTGGACAGAGTGAGCAATGAATTCATTTCTTTGATACAGTAGTCTCCCCTTGTCCATGGGGTATACATTCCAAGACCCCAGTGGATGCCTGAAATTGCAGATAGTACCAAACCCTGTATATATGTTTTTTTCTATACACGCACACTCATGATAATTTACAAATTAGGCACATTCGATTTACAAATTAGGCACAACTAGAGATTAGTAAAAAAGAACAGTTATAACAATACACTGTAATAAAATTTATGTGAATATGATCTCTTTCTCAAAATCTCTTATTATACTCTATTCACCCTTCCTCTCCTTGTGATGCTATGAGATGATAAAATGCCTGTGATGTGAAGAATTGAGGGAAATGATATAAGCATTATGACATAGCATTATGCTGCTTCTGACCATATATGAGGAGGGTCATCTGATTCCATACCACACTGACCACAGGAACTGAAGCCAAGGAAAGTGAAACTGCAGATAAGGGGGGACTACTGTACTTTCTTTTTTCTGCCTGTGGTTTAGCTTAGGAAGAAACCCATCAAATCTTACACACACAAGTAGGTCTGACAAACATCTCTCCTTTTTCCCTACAAGAAGACTCTTTCTGTCCTTGCTAACTTGTCGCTTTCATCATGCTAGGACAAGAGAACTTCAAATAATTCCCTTGATTTTTGTTACAGGTTAATATTACCTTATCCGTGAAATGTTCAGTAACAACTACTGGAATTGTCTTTTTTTCTTCCTGTAGATATTTCAGAAAAGTTTTCCATTTTATAACTCTAGAAGTGGTTAGTTTCATTTTTTTCCTATTTTATATTCTTTAAGAATTTGCAACTTGAACAGGTACTCAAAATCCATCCCAGGTCTTACACATTGACAAAAGCCAATTATCTAATCTTAAAAAAAAAACAAAAAAAAACTTTGGTCCTTTGAATAGGAAGCGATATATAAGATCCCTTAATGCAAACCTCTAAATTTTCAAATGAAGAAATTCACTCCTGGAAAGGTGAGATGGTTTTAAGTGGTCTGGTCTAAGGTAACCAAGTAAGATATAGCAGAGAGAAATCTAGAATCTACATCTCAGGACTCCACGACAGTATGTTTCTACTTCACCCTGTTACCTTGCATTAAATTTAAACTACAGGTACTGCTTTATAGATTACAAGGCATATAGATTACAAGGCATAAAGGATGTTCCATGAATCTTTTGCTCTTTCAACTCCATTGTAAAATTCAGTATGTAAAGTGTGGGAATAGTGACCCTAAACTCCCCTTAGTGAGGCTTGATATTATCTCAGCCCTGACCTTGTGTTATTTCACTGTGTAGAGTCCCAGAGTTAGAGATCGTCATTCTCTCTCTCATTTTAGGACTGTTAGCACCTTGCATAATTATCGCATATTTTTCTTTTGGTAGAAATTCTTGGTCAAATGTTTCTATGATTTGGGATATGAAAGATCAAAGATAGAATTCCCACTCTTGCTTTTTAGATACAATTGGATAATTTTACAACATTGCAATTGTCCCATTTTAAAAATGCGGCTCCTTTTCCAAATGCCCCACCTGTTTTAAATGACTACTGAAATACCTACTTAGAGTATGGAAGATCCAAAAGATAAAGTTTTTTTTACCAAGGATCCCAGAAATTTTTCTTAAAGCTGCTTATCTTAGATCTCTGCATGCATCTGATTGCAAATTGCTATTTTCCAGCAAAGGTTAATGGGTACCTGTTTGGACAGGAGCAGAGCATAATTATTTTTTCCCCCTGAGGACAAACGTGAAAGGAGCCTGGAGGGATCTTTGAAAGCTGTCTCCAGACTTGTGCAACACGTTTGATTAATGGGAGGTAAGGTTGCTGGCCTTTGGGAGAACAATGAGAAAACAAAGGAGTGTATATTGAGCTTTGGTTGATGTTGCCAACAGGGGTTCTTGTTTTAATCTCACTCCCATATCTCCCCTACAATATTACTGACATTCTTTGCTACCCTATCCTTTTCACAACTATAACTTTCAGATCTTTAAGACTGACTCTAAACGACAAAGAACGTAAGTGTATAAACAGAATTCTTTCCTTACACAGCACCTGAAGAGGAAAACGGCATTAAATATAAAATAACCAGGAAATAAAAATTGAGATTCATATAATTAAAAGAGAGTTTTCAATACAAAGTTTTCTCAGATTTTTAGATGGTATTATAGCTGACACAGAACTAGAAAAAATAGAGCTGCTTTTTGGGTTTCCCTTTTTCATGGATTTAGACTTATGATACATGCTCACCTAAAATCAGGAATCAGACAGACATAAACATAAACTTAACTCTTTTTCTTTAATGATTAACAACAACATATATCATATTTCATACCCTTAGAGTTTATGGGGGGGAAGGGAGAAATTGCTCTCGCCATGAAGAAGTTGCCTACTTGCTTTGATTTATTCTTTGTCCATTCATTCAAATCACTTTTTATACATAGCTCACAAAAGCCAGGCACCATGTCAAAAAAAATAACAATTCTATATTCTAGTGTTGACTTTTGTCCTGAGCTCCAATTCAAATTTTTCAAGACATTCCTTTTTAATACCCAATTATCCTTCTTCTGGATTCCTGATTCTTGTAATACTACCCTTAACTTCCTTCTAGACATCCAGACTTAACTCGAGTCATCTGTAATTTCTGGCTCCTTTCTTCCCCCATAGTAGAAAAATGCCATCACTTTTCCTCTCAAAATGGTTCTGTTCCTGTTACTATGACCATATTTCAGAGTTCATTCCCAGGCTTCCTCACTGAACTTTTTGTCTGTCTTATACCCTAGAACCAAACAATTCTTTCTCAAGCATTCTTGAAACATACCTTATACAAATAGATTCAATAATTTCATAATACCTGCAATTTTTCTTACTTAAACAAACAACTTTAATAGCTTCACATTAACTCTTAAATATATATTTTTAGGGTGACATCCAATGCCCTCCCTACTTTGGCTCCTATCCTATCTCACCAAGCATAGCTTAGTTTCTTCCCCTAAACAAATCTTTGGTTCTACCTATATCATCAACCTCTTGAACTCTACTCTTGCCAGCCACATTCCTGAGTTTGGTCTAGTGATATACTCTTCCTTTGTTTTGGAAAATTTTCAACCTCTTTTCAACTACTTAAATTTGATTTATGTTGTAGTGTGCATTTCAAGGCCTATAAGAGTTATATAGCTATTCAAAGGGTAATTTCTAAATTCAGACTTTGGATACAAATCCACACCCAGTCATGAGAGTTTAACTTAAGCCAAAGTGACAAACAATTCACAAATCTAGTGGCTTTAAGAAGCAAAGGTTTATTCTCTCTCATACTATATGTCCTTACCAGATTGCCTAGGGTTTCAAATCCATTTCTTTCATTGTCAAAGACAGACTAATGGAATCTCTACCCTTTTTAATGTGCCAGTAAGAAGAGTATATGAATAACAAGAAACTGACATTTAAAGTCTCCCACTCTTTGTATAGCCTTGCCAGCTCCAGAAGGTACAGGGAAATAAAGCCTACCATGAGTGTGTATAGAGAGCAAAATGGAGTCTCTCATGTCAAGCAGGAGTCTGTCAGGCAATGTCGCAAGCAGTTAAGGTACTGCAGCTAAGAGATATCCCCGAGCCCAACATCAGCTAACACCCCAGAATTTGATAATGAGAAGAACCAGAGGTTCAGGTTTGCAGAGACCCAAAACCGATTAAATCCCTTTAAAAAGGGAAGGATTTAGGCAGCAAACTGTCAGACTTCTCAAACAAGACCCCTCTACGTCTGACCACTTAAAAAAGGTAACTGTTGACAAATGCTCTGCCTGATGGAT
This sequence comes from Ailuropoda melanoleuca, assembly GCF_002007445.2. NCBI lineage: Eukaryota > Metazoa > Chordata > Mammalia > Carnivora > Ursidae > Ailuropoda > Ailuropoda melanoleuca. Next base: position 136,179,387 of record NC_048218.1, on the reverse strand, counting down.
CTCCTAACAGAACCAGGATCTTTCCCTGCTTGAACATCAGAAGCGGTAAGTGCGAGAGTGGATCTGGACCAGACCGAGGCCTTATATCAGCTGCACGCCCACAGACTGACTTTGCATTTGTTTCCTTCACTTCCTGCACCCTTCTGTTATCTTGTTTGTTGTGTGGTTTGTCTTCTGTTCTGCTCCGTGTGCCGTGTAAGAAGTCAAGTTTAATCACATGGTGAGATGCCATTGAGTTTGGAATTCTGAACCTGCTTTATCATTGTGATTTAACTTTGCTTTATGATTGAATAAAGCTGACATTGTGGAAAGACACAACTCATGTGTGTGCCTTCCTAGCGTGCTCATGACAGTTGGTGTAGTCAGCAGGATACCATGTTCTCGACTCATGTGTTAGAAAATTTAAGAGAATCAGAAAAGACTCCTCAAGTTTTGCTTGAATTGACTATAGCTGAACTAGAAATAATACACTGGGGAATAAATTTATGTGAATATAAACTTTCCAGGCATCTCACTGAGAGTGAAATCCTAAGGTATCAGCATAGGCAGGTAAAACCGAGACCAGCTTTATGCAGGGAGCAGTCGGCGGCGGAAGCTCATCCGGAACTTACCCCTTTGCATGCTGGGCATGAGATGGAACTAGCCAAAGCCAAGACCAAGGGAGATTGTCTCAAAAAGGCACTTAGAGAGCTAAGAAAAATTAAACCATTTGGAGACATTGCAAAGATACATGCCACTACTGGCCAAATTAATCTATAACTTGGCAGAAAGACCTGAACAAAAATTGTGGAAAAATCTGTACAAATATCCTAGGTAGAAACAGAGCACTACATAGCTAAGAAATTGTATATAGCAGCTGCTAGGTTACAAAAACGGAAGAAAGATACGAGCACTAGGTAAATGCCTAAAACGATGGTAAAAAGGGCCAAGAGTCCTGACACCATACTCTGTAGAAGACCCGTGGTACCACACGGAGTTAAAAGTTAGAAAGAAGCTCACAGCCAGGACCCCAGGAGATGTAATCCTGGATCTGAGGATCCTAAAAATGTAAAGCTTTTAGTTCCTGGGTGTCCACTGCGGAAGTTCCCATCTTACTGATGGAAACCATCTCACAGTTAGACCAGGACAGAAAAAGTGGCAAAGAGCCAGCTAATAAACTAATAAGGAAGGCCAATTCAATGAATAATTTAAATGTAAGGGACGATAAATCCTTGGGGCCCCGGGACCCCCATCCTGAGGACCCAGGAGACTGTGATAACCCCTGAGGGGGATTATCACAGCAGACCTATAATCATCAGGAAGAAAGTACCAGATTACAGTAATGGACGAGGAAAACTTGTGGAAGTAGAGTATAGAGAATATACTTGTGCTGAACTTCAAAAGCTTAGAACAGATTTTAGATAGTGTGGAATTAGGAAAAATAGATATTTTGACAACAGCATCAGGGAATACAATACTCCCTAAGCTGTAGTGCCCCATCTTAACCATGGAAATAATGATAACTGTTTTGAAGGAATGTTTTGAATTTTAAATATGATTGATTTCTTGAATACTGTATCAAAAGGGAAAAACAGAATGGTTGTATGGGTACGGCATGATTGCGTGTATCAGTTGTTTACCGTTGTGATCACCTGGCTGAGTGGGAGCTGAGGCTCAGTGCTGCTACTCAGCATCACTAGAGAGGATGGTAGAGCATACCACTAGTCCAGGGAAAGATAAAAATTCAAAATTCGAAGTAATTTCCAGTGAATGCATATTGCTTTTGCAACGTTGTAAAGTCTAAACATTTTATGTAGGGGACTGTCATTATATATCATGCAAAGTGCTTGGGAAGAGTCTGGCACCATGTATGTGCTAAATAAAAGTTAGCTCTATTTAGTGTGGGACATCCCAACTGGGTGGGGGCCAGCGGCGAGGGTGGTAAACAGTAAAAGCATACACCCAAGGCAGAATGAAGGAGATAAAAGTATTGAATACACTGCAGGGGAGCAGCAGAAAGGAGAGCAAAGAAGAGACTGTCTGCCAGGAGGTGGTGGTGAGGAGCTATAGTTAGAGGGCAGAGTGAAGGAGTATGGGGATGTATGGAATTTTCCCTCTTACAGTAATCTTAGGTTGTAAGTAGCCCATCAGTAGGTTAGAACCTATGGCTTACTGAGCCCGTTTGTGTCGTCAGCTCAGTGGTCACAGTGGACCCTATCACCTTGCTCAAATTTCCGCTGCTCAAGTCTGTTGCCTAAAGGCCACCTCTGCATTTGGTTTCCGTGAATCCTTGCAAAATTTAGCACAGGGACTGTCTTGACCTGAGTTTCCCCCAGAGAACACAAGTTGAAACAAGGGCTTTTGCACAGGGGTTTTTTAAGGAAGTATCCCAGGGAATGGAGAAGTGGGAAAAGTGAAACTGGAGAGGAGAAAGCCAATTAAATCAAAAGATGTTTTAACAAGCTTGTTACTCTTTCTGCAACTGAGGCCTAGTCCTACAGGAATCCTAAGAATTCAGGGACAGAAGAGCAGAGTGTTTAGCCACAGATGTCTGCTTCATTGATCAAGGACTGCCCCACACATTGTCTTTTACACTTTGTAATACTGTGATTTATACGTAATATTTATTTGAGTGTTCGGATGAAATTTATCTCATATTTATTTGGTTTTCCCCCATGGTTTCTGGCTCACTACTAAAGCCCTTGGATTTTCCTGCGATAAGGACAATAAAGGTGTCTTTGGTTATGTTTATGAATGACTTTTAGAAAGCCCTGAGGTAACCTAAGGACGAGGGCTGGTTGCCAGGAGAACCCACTGTGTGATTGGAGGGTTGGAATGGTCAGCACCTCATATTCCTCCAGCTCCAGGGAGGGGAGAGGGGATGGTGATTGAGTTTGGTTGTCAATGGGCAACGATTTAATCAATTATGCTATTCTAATGAAACCTCCCTTTAAAACAAAGAGGACTAGGTTAGGAAAGATTCTGGTTGGTAAACATACGATTTGGAGAGAATGGTGTTCGCTGAGAGGGTCTGGAATCTCTGTGTCCTTCCCACATACCTTGCCCTTTGCTTATCTTCCATCTGGCTGCTCCTGAATTAATCATTTTATAATAAATTGGTGTGTGGTGTCTAAATGTTGTATCTCTCCCAATTGGATGGGGACCCCACATGTGGGGTGATGATCCGGTGGAAGCCAGTGGCACAGGCAGTGAAAGAATTCACCTGAGGCAGAACAAAGGAGATCGAGGTTTATTGAATATACTACAAGGAAGTTGTGGGCAGTGACGTAGGAAAAACGTTAGGGTTCAAAGCCTGTGGCCAAGAAAGAATTCTGGAGATGTCTTTGGTGCAAAAAGGTGATTATTAAAGCATGGGGACAGGACCCATGAGCAGAAAGAGCTGCACTGGAGTAAAAAGGAGTGGCCCATTATATACTTTCAAGCTGGGAGGGAGTTAGGGATAGCATTAAGTCTCTAAGGAATTTTGGAAGCAAGGTTTCCAGGACCTTAAGGGGGCGCTATTGTTGGGAAAAGGTCATTTATTACCATCTAATAAAACCTTAGTCATGAGACCCTTCAGATGTATATCAGTGAGCCATATGATTGGGGGATGATTGCCAACCCATATCTTGGGGGGTAGTGATAAAGGAAGTTCCCAAAGGAATTTTTATATGTTAAAGCAGACTTACAGGATACTGGGGTGAGGGGATGGTTTTGGGCTAGGATTGCCTTTTGCCCTTAGAAAAGTATTAACATGGAGGCAGCTGAGTTCCTAGAGGAATGTCACTCTGCCTGTTTCAAGGACTTGTCAATGGGCTGTAGGTAGTAAGGAAATTTAGTAATTTTTCTTCTGCCTTTGTTTCGCACATCAGGCAGGACAGTAGAGAGACTGTCTGCAACAAGGCAGTGGGTGGGGGCCATTTTTAAAGGGGAAAAATGAGTAAGTATGGCAACATATAGAATTCTCCCTTTTTTGATAACTGTGCATGGTTGGTAGCCCATTGGTCAGTTAGGGCCTATGGATATTTTGAGGTGGGTCACTTGATGGGCCTGTGTATTCAGCCAGGTGGTCGCTGTGGGCCCTTTCTACATTCCATTGCTCAGGCCTGTTTGCCTAAAAGTGGTCTCTACATGGCGATCTAGTAAGTAAAATGTTTTTTTTTTAATTCTGTGAGCAAATTAATGGAACCTAAGGGGTAGGTGCTGATTTAAGCCAGTTAGTCAGAAGCACAGGTAATAACAAAAGCCTGCAACTGACATCTGAAGGGGAGGGTGGTCTTGAGACTGAGCGTTTTACTGTGGAATCTGATTCTATCTCTAGGTAAATAGTGTCAGAATTGGGTTGAATTGAGACACCCTGCAGTGCCCAAGAATTGCTGCTTGTTGTGTGGAGCCTGTACACATCCATTGGAATAGGATCCCAAAATCTTCAGATTCCAGGTTCATGCACATTAAGTGAACTCACTGAGGCCTTATCTCAGTGAAGCCACAGGACAGAAAGCAAGATATACAGCATTCAGCTGAGGGAACAATGATAGGAGATAGCATGGGGTGGGAGGGGGGGGAGCTGAGAAAATTGGAGTATAGGAGGTGTTCATTACTCTACCCAACCTGTGTTGGTGATCTCCTAAAATGTACTTTCATTTTTCAGATATATAACCATGTTAATCAAGCTCATAGAGACTGCTATTTATAATGCAGAATATTGTTTTTTTCATTATATTGAAAAATTAAATTGTCATGCTGTAGGGGACGTTTGTTATCTTTGCCTACACTCTGTCACTTTCACCTGGGTTGTGGTAAAAATGAAAGAGGACTTTGGCTGCCTCCATTTTGACAAACTTTCTAGGTGGGTTCTTCTTTCCAGCCTGTCTCTAGGCTCAGGCGAAACAGCCCATGATGGGAAACAAAACTAGCCCCTCAAGCAATAAGGAATGCCCTGAGCTGGCAAGACCTCACCCGTGATTGACTCTAAGACAATGACTGATTTGACCTTCACTGCCTACCTGTCCATACCCATCCACTTTTGCCCCACATTTTCCTTACGTAGACCTGGAAGTGTTTTCAGCACTTTAGAGACAGCATTTGAGATGCTAGTCTGGTATTGGCCTCACTGAAATAAATTCCTCTCTTGTTTGACCACCACTCTTTTCTCTGCCTTTAGATTTTGTCAGTGGCAAGTGGCCAAACCTGGTCTGTTTGGGACCCCCATAACCAGGTGCTCTTGCTTCCTTGCATGCCAGCTTCAAAAACAATTCAGTTTTCCTTTGGAGAACTCAACCTCCTAAAAAGTCCTTTAGATGAGACAAAGCCAAAGCCTCGCTCCATAATTGGACACATGACTGAAGACAGGCAAATGTGTCTTCAACCCCGGGACTTTCCAAAACTATCAGAAAGCAGATGCTAGCTGGTGGGCTATAAAGTGCATCTATCACAGGACATTTTTGCCACCACAGGGGAAAAGGTGCCCGAGAGACCAATATAGATCAAGAAAGAGTCTAGAAGTAGAGAAATCAGGTCCTGATGACTTCTTCTGAGTGATTGCATTCACCCAGATTTACAGCTACTCTACCTGCCCAGATTTTTTTTTTCCTTCTTTTTTTTGGTTCCATGATTCCATTAATCTCTTTTTCTCTGAGCCAATTTCAGTTATATTTCAGTCATTTGTAACAGGAGTTCTGGCTAACAGTCCAGAATGCTTACCTCATCTCACCATTTTGGTTTTTTGTCATGTTACATGCAAAGCCAAATTGAAATAGAAAGTACTTAGATAAACCTGGAATCAGAATAATTGGAATCTGCTTTGTGATTCACATATGTAATGGCACCAGATTTCAACAACTTAACATACCCCTCCCTGTGGGCTGTATATTTGACCTGGACACCCTAGATTCTGGTCATTCCTTCTTTGGACATTACCAGTTAGTCCCCTCAGGATTTCTTATTATTATTCCTACCTAACTACCTCTTTTTCTTTCCCCATACTGTCTCTTTCAAAACAAGAAAAATTAGGGTTAACTAAATATATTCATGCAAATCTTGACTCCTCAATGACCTTAACTGGAATTTTCAGAGATTAGTTTGTTTACTATTTCAGATATCTAATCATATGAATGTTATGTGGATCTTTTCTAAATTTAACAATCTGAAGATCATCCTACTTCCCTTATCTCCAGTTCATCTTTTTTGACTATAGACAAAGCCACGGACTTTGCAGACTTTGCAGTTGGG